>NC_051154.1:90486136-91219075 GCF_013339745.2 Dermacentor silvarum | reverse complement strand
AAAAGTATTAAATCTCATGTGCACTGACAGGGCGCAAATATTATTAAAGCTTTGTTTCAGGATTTTGTCTTGTTGTTTTTTTTGTCGTTTTAGACCAAACTTAGCCACATCTAAAAAGTGAGCAGGCAACATTGACACCAACTCTCTTTTTGCGTTTTTTTGTCGCCATTTTGTTAATATTTAGCTCTTCGCACCCTTACCTCCTTGCTAGAAGCACGTGTGCTTGTTTTGCAATCCACGATGTCGCACATTCTTGTGAAATGGGTGGAGGACGAAAAGTGGGACGTATATCCCGTCAGTGCCCTGGCCGACGCGGATGTGGCCTTCCGCTTAATATCCAGCAGGGATGCATCAAACAACCTGCGCGGAAGGTTCACCGCGTGAGCTGGAAGGAAGGAGCGCCACCAGCCTTGGCAGAACTTCTTGCCTTCGGTGAGTACATCTCGTGTTTTTTGACAGCTGTCCCAACTAAAGGCCTGTTCGATTCACTCAGGGCGCACACAACCAAATTTTGTGCTTTGCCAGGATGTCAGTGTAGCGTGTTGCAGGTATCATCAGTCGATCACTAATACGGGTGTCACGCGGCTCATTTTGATCGCGATCAAGCCCGACTCGGATCGAATTTCTCGATAGCGATTGGTTCATTTGCGCAAGCTGCGCGAGGCAGCCAATCGCGATCAAGAAATCCGATCCGGATCGCTCCCGATCGCGATCAGAAGTGTACGCGCGACACCGGTACAAGATGTGGAAAAAAGCATGTCATAGAGAAAATGATCGACGCGACCAGTGTCTGTGCTAGAAGTTGATATTTTTCAGCTGTGCCTGAGCAGCACAACGTAACACAGCATAGCCATGAATGGCATCCTTTCATCAAGTTCATTTGTACTCTCTCAATGGGGATTTAATCACCGATGTGTTAATCAGACAGTTGCTGCTTATGGTAAGAACACGCAAATCGCGTGTTACCGTGTAGATTCCTTCGCTCACGAAAAAAAACAAAATCTACAAAAGTTAGTCTAAAAAATAATGAAAAAAAGTAGCTCTTCGCGACATGTCCGGCCTTTTTCCCGCTGCAGAACACCGAAAACAAAAATTAGTGTGCCGCTATATTGGCCTAGAGAACACCTTTTAAGTGGCAGCTTACAAGAAACAAGAAACTTTTTTCAAAGTCAGTTTTATTTAAATATATCCGCATAACTGCCTTCTCATGACATTGATTCTGATTGCCTCGCTAGGCTGCTTTGCAACTTTATGAACGTAAAACTTTTAGCTCAGCTGGTGGGTAATCCATCGTAGTAACAGCTCCCAAGCACACAAAACACTCACATACATGCACCCACCCACATAACACGAAAAAGGTGTTTAATTGTATGTAAATAAAGGGGTTGCACCCTCTTATATCACACATGTGCTTCTGTGATCAGGGGGCCTTTTTTGGGTGTTGTGTGTGAGTGCCTGCATATATGTATGTTTCTGTGCTTGGGAGCTGTTACCAAAACTTTTTGAATAAACCATGAAAAGTGTGGCTCAATAATTTTCTTTTTTTCAATAGCTCATTCGATAACATGGAAATAGTATTGTCAGCACAGGGGTGTCTAGCAGCAAGCACCTGGTGGCATTATGCTGAAAGGTCCTTATTATTCTTTTTATCTTGATGGCATTTGGTTGGGCAGCTAATATGTGTGCGGATTTATGAAATACTCCATAAATAACAGCATCTACCATTTATTTAACAGGAATCCACAGCAACTCGAAAAAAAGAGAGCCCGTCTCGTGTCGGAGGCTGCTGCGCAATCTGATCTGCCAACAGAAAACGTGAGTATACCATCTGGTTAAGTTTCATTGACCATCTTGTATGAATCTGAACAACAAGGTGAAAATGGCGGATCTGTCGCCTATACCTTGATTGAACGCAGATAATATCAAGGGTGTGGTTGGGCAAACCATTGCATGCGAAAAGTGCTTGTGCGCACAAACTTAAAAAATAATAGACATCTATTTTTCATGTGCTGAAGATGCCCTCTTGCAGCAGAGTGTGTGTCTAGACTTTCTTTGGACAGAATGACTACACAGAAAAGCAGAAGCTCTAAGCTGCAACGGTCTGAGCCTCCAGTTTCTACGAGTGCTTACAAAGCATCAGTCAAACTGCATCCGGTTAAACCAGAGGGAAGCAAATTGAGCCTTGAAAACTGGTTATCTGGATCTATAAAAAAAACGAGTATTCAGGATATATGGCTTGATTAACTGGTTAGGCAGATATTTGAACACATTTGGTATTGGGAACAGTTTCTTCAAAAACTTGTGTTGTGTCACAGTGTCGCATGCAAAGTGCAACAATTCATAATCTGTAAAATTGTATGTTTATTAGACAGCCCAAAATGTCGCTATAAATTCTTCAGTTATGCTTTACGTGTGCTTTGGCACTTAAAGGGGACTACAAGTTTGTTTTTTGAACAGTGACATCTGCATCTGAACAACCATTAAATATGTGGGGTAAAACTTTGCTAACACTCTGAAGAAGCTTGTGGGGCAGAGTCAAAATAGCTTAGAAAAATTTAAAAATCGTGAAGGATTTCTTGGATGCTTCTGGTTAACCATGGAGCCCCCGAAGTTGTCCTTAAATTTGTCAGTGACTTGCTGTAGTAATGCTGTGGAGGTCTCTGAGAACCATTGCAGCAGTGACACACTTTAATTTGTCACCATTCAGTAATGCATGCAATATCCTCAGCCCAGAATGATATTACTATGCTGTAGAGCCATATTTCTCATCCTCAGCATTACCATGCTGCTGCTACCACTCTGTAAGGTAGTCATACCTCAGGCTGCATCTTTTCTTTGCTTGGCCGTTCTTTAAATTTATTTACAGGTGGTTGGTGGTGCATTTATTGAAAAACATAATATATATGTGTTGTGCGTGTGAAATAAATAGCAGGGATGTTGAAAGGTTTATTACATAGCTGGCTGTTCATCACACTATGACCAAAAGAAGATGCATGTAATTTACGATGCTAACCCTTATTTATGACTGTTTGCAAATAAGCTTATTACGTAACAAGGTTGGTACTTAACCATGCTTATTTAGTCGAAACAAGGGTGGGCTGGTTTCTATAGCAATTCCTTTCCCACTGACAATGCCTTTTAGTGTTTTTTGTCGTGAGTGGCGAAGCGATGCTGTGCCTTGGGCAGAAAATTGAAAGGAGCCATTCAGGAATGCGAAAACCATTTAGAGGCATTGATATCGGGAAAAGGCATCGCTAAAAAATACCGGCGATGTTCGGTGCTTTTTCCTATTATTGCCATAAGCTAATAATTTGTTATAAAATTGAATCGAAAATGCAGAGGACCTGATGCAGTATGAGCAAGTGACCATTGGTTGTCGTTGAAACCTAGTTAAAGGTCTGTGGGGGGAAAAAAACGGGACATCCGAATATTCAGATATTATTTGTCAACCAACAGGCAGCGTAACCCATCAATAACTTGTGCATCAAACAACTGAATAACCGGTATTACCATTCGCTTGATTTGATGGTGCCACAGCAGTGTCAACTACCATTGGCAAAATTGAATTATGTGGTGTTTGTAAAAAGCTACATGTTGATAACTTCATCGAAAGTCTGTGAAAATGGACTGCCCGCAGATATTTTTTGTGTGAATGCTGCTGGCACACCTAAATCAATTCATTGTGTTTTTAGAATATAAACACATTTTCTTAATTTCAGATCAACTCATGCAGCACCTGTGCTGCTCAGGTAAAGCAGCTTGTCGAAGAGAATGAGGCTCTCAGAGCTGAAGTAGAGAGGATGAAGCGGACGGCAGAGGAGCGCGATCACGTTGCTGGTAAATTCCTTTCAACATATGCTGTCACAACATTATAGCGTCTTCTCGTGCCAAATGTCACAACCTTGGTGCTTGATCACTTGCCAGTGCTCTTAAAGAAGTTGGAGACTTTTCAACATAAGAAATACATTCATGTCAGGAAACATTTTTCCAGGAAAAGGATGTTACTTCCTTCGTACCATGTGAACTTTGTAATAAGGTGCCAAACTATGTGTTATAAAAGGCACTGGCAAAAACACTGTTTCTTTGTTATGAGAACAGAACAAAAGTTGCAGATAAGAGAAAGCCTACGCAAAAATGCATTCATCCATCATCGCGATTTCTAGAATATTAGTAGGGCATAAAGTAAAATAACTTGTAGTTAGGCATTTTTCCAGCAGAGCTTAAAGTTTACATCAGCCAAGTGGTCAGGAGCGCTACTGCGCAATTACATTTGCTTGGATGGAATATGGCACAATAGGGCACACAGGTGAAGAATTTGAAAAAACGAAACTGATTCAGGGGGTCCTGCTACTTTAACAATGAAGTGACCCTAGGAAAACATATGCAATAACACTGCCTCCTCTGATAGCTCATTGTTTTTGTTTTAAACTGAGGAACTTTTATTAAAAGAATTTTTGGTTAAAGGAGAAAAAATTTTTTTGAAGTGCTCTTAATTCTGCCGGTCTCAAAATTAACAAGATGTCTTATCATTTGAGGAAGCCTCTTGGCGACAAAGAATGCATGAACACGAGCGATCCTCTGCTAATAAATAGAGGTAGCTAAACTGATTCGAAGTTGATTCCTTCAGTGCTGGGGGTGGTTACGAGCCTCTTCAGCCAAGCAACACTGCTAGATTACATGTATTCACCTTCATCACGCTGTCTGCTATTGACCTTCACGTAAAAGCCCAGAAAGAAAAGACCTGCTCGGTGTCCTTACAAGGCACCAGCCAGTGCATTGACTCTGACCTGTTTGCTGCTGACTGCCTGCGCTAAATGAGTTAGAATTCCCCAGAAGCAATAATTAACAAAATTTAATCATTGCATTATGATGACCAAGTTGAGATCATAATGTGATGACTTACCACATTGAAAGCGAGCAAGATTGTTTTGACACATAACATTATAATCTCATAAATAGCAAACAAGTCGGTGTCAATGTGCTGCCTGGTGCCATGTAAGGACACTGAGCCGGCCTTAGCAGACACCGACATGCTGGTAAATGCATGTAATCTAGCAGCTCTGCTTCACCGATGAAGCCTGTAACCACCCCAGCACTGAAGGAATCAACTTTGCATCAGTTTGCACTGCCCTCTGTTATTGGTACAGGAACAGTCGTGTTTAATGCTACAGATTAAATATAGCAAGAGGTGAAATGACGAGAGGAAAGAAAATGAACATACATCCACTCGCACAAAAATTTGGAAAGGGGCAGCGGAGAGCACCATGGAAATAAACAAAATGAAAATGCAGCTTTGTGGCACGGTCAATAAACAAAATGTATCTATCTCAGTCCCTTTGACTGCACCTCAGAGTTGGATGACATTTTGTTTATTGACATGCCGTAAGCTCCCATTTTCAAATTTATTTCATGGTGCTCTCTGCTACCCCTTTCCGATTGTTTGTGCGAGTAGCGCTGCATGTGCATTCTTTTTTTTTTTCTCTCATCCTTTGACCTCTTGTTATATATTAAACCTGTTATAGCATCCTTATTTGAGTACAGGAAAGCGCAATATATGTGACAGTGTGAGGCGAGACGCTTCATTGGAAATTTTGCTGCAGCAGCATAATGCGCGCATTGCACCCAAGGCACCCCGAAACCAGCAACGGAGCAGGCGCAAAAACAAGGATATACGACAATAATATCGAACCACATGTGCACGATCTCTTCATGAAACATGATATTGGGAAGAATGTGTACCTCGTCAATTGCGCACTAGAGGCATAAAAAACTATACAGAAGTAAATCAACCAGCATATCTGTGCCTAGCCATAAATTGCGCTTCTTTGTTTAAAGGAGTACTGACACAAAAATTGAAGTCGAGATAACTCGTGAGATCGATTTAGGTGGGACACACACAATCGTCTGCAAAATATCAGCGGTGAATACAGCTTAGAACATCTTTAAAATCAATTTTAAAAGTACGTGTGCGCAGCCACCCCCGAAGTGCAGCACCTCGCGATATAGACACCAAGGAAGGATTGTAAATAACCGAGAAAACGCTATGTCACGAGTTTGCACTGTCTTCTGGGCGGGGCTAGCGAGCAAGTTTCTCCCTGCTCCGATCGCCCCGGTGCTTTCTTGTTCTCCCTGGTCGAGATGCTGGCCTCGTTCGCCACTGACGGCGGCACAATAATTGGCTTATTTGTTTCTGACACGAGATAGCTTTTAGAGTTAAGTGATCTCGAAAGTGTGTATGTTGTGAAACGTTGCGTGATTTTGGCTCGCAAGCGGTCAGTGCACCTTGCTAACGTGTTTTCTCATCGCTACCAACGCCGTTGGCAAAACTAATTGTACTGTCAGTTATGAGCGTCTTAAATGTGCAGACGTTGATTGTGTTGACGAATATAGGTGATTTATTACGAGCTGCGGACAGATCGCAAGGGCCGTCAGCCCGGGATCAGACGGCCAGCGAGCTAGGCCTACACCGTTTCCCAGCGATTGCCAGCTTGCCCGTGGCGGATCGAATCATAAGTGGCTGGCCACGTCTAATATGGTGGCGACTCCTGCCTGGAGGAAATAGTCGCCGCTGGAACGACAAAAACGAGGACGGCGCGACGACGTCGCAAAGCTCGACGAACTAGCAACACGAAGCTCGCTCAGAGAGCACTCGCTTGCCTGCGAGCGCGCTGTCTTGAACACGTCGCAGTTTTGTGCGATCACGTGCTCACTGTGTTTACAATCCCTCTTCTCCCATCTCGTTGCTCTCTGAAACCGAAACTTGGACTGGTCGCTGCACAGAAGATTCCAAATAATTACCTGTCGCACTCTGAAGCAAACGAGGTTTTGCACCGTGATTGCTGAGTCATTAGCTACTTATTACAGCAGAAAAAACGAGAATGAAATTTTTGTGTCAGTACTCCTTTAAATGTGCCACCGAAGTCACGCTAACGCACATATAAGATCCATAATTCTCTATTAAGAGCGCTTCCAAAAGCTTGCACTCTAGTTTTTCTACAGTTTACAACTCCTGCATTCTTCAATTGCAAATAGTAACTACACTTTTGGAGCGTAGAGCAAGATTCGACCCTCCTCCTTATTTCAAAACACTGGCTCTGGTTCCAGCACTGGCCAGCCTGTCCCAACTAAGCATGCCCGCAGCCTTCAGGAATTCTGTACGCAACAGAAGTATACTTTTGTTGTGCTATAGCGCATGCGACATACTGATACTCGTGTTTCCTTCATGCAGTATTTCCTTACTTGACTGCCCATGTCACGTTTGCATGGTAGCGCCAACTTGCATGGCACAGAAAACAAAATCCACCCCATTCTCCCTGCGACTTTCCTAAGTCGTGCAAGATGTTATGCACATATGGCACAACCTCAAACAAATGCCTCATCTGCGGGATACCTAAAACGTCTACTGCAGGCTCTTTGCACAGCTGATTAAGCAGTGTTTTTGCGACAGCTTAAAGGAGCAGAAGCTAGAACTCGGCTTGCTACAACATTTCTGCTTGGTGACCGCAGCTTTCCGTTATCCTGTGTAGGCAGGACTTCACAAGAGCCGACCTGAAACATGATTTTGCGATTCGCCTCTTAATCAGTTGCGAATGTGAGGAATTGAAGGGTAGAATGGCTTTCTTGGATCTTGGCATGTAGTCCAGCAGATGGCACTTTCATTAAAAAATTATGCAAAGCTCTAAGAACTGAATGGAATGGGCCTGCTAGAGCACAGATGTGAACTTAGCAAGAAAGAACACTTGCTAAAAACTTCTACGACTTACATAGCCACTAACAAGAAGTGTATCGGTGCGTCTCAATTTAAAATGACTGAAAAATGGTCTTGGTGCCCAAACACCTTCACTGCACCTAGGTCGGCTGCATCGAGCTTATGTGGGTGCAGTTTGACTGTGGTGAAATCCAAAAGCCCCTGTCTATTGTGATTTAGGTGTGCACTAAAGAACCTTACACGATTAGTTTCATAACTGATTTATTTTGCATTTCCAGTGGCAGCCAAATTAGTGAAAAGGCTGCGAAAGGCCCTGGGTAACGTCGAAACCAAAACACAACAAGCAGCTGAACCTGTTGTTGCTTGCCCAAAGGTAGATATATCTGTCCTATCCGCCGTCTTAGCTAGTGTCATAAATGCATGAAATGATACTGAAATGATTTTTTGCACTATCCTTTAAGTTCTCTGCAAGCTCCAAGTCTGGCGACTGTTCCAACATCCACATTCTTTGGTATTTATGTGTGTGTAGCTCTAGGAGTGTTAGCGAGTGCCACTCAGGCCAATGGTAAACGTAGTATGTGAACTTTATGAGTAGGCAGCTGGCCAATAAACTGTCGTATGTTATTTTAAGGTATCAAACCTGCGTGATTCAAGACCCTTGCTATGAAATGAAGGAGAAAGGGAACTGAAGGCCCACTTTTGTGAAACACATTGATGTGCAACCAACAGATATGCCAAGTATAGCATAGGGGAAGTTATTGTTTTTCTTTAAGTGTAGAAATGATAAAGGAAAATGAAAGTGGACGAAAAAAGATACCGACGATTACAGTACTCCCTAATGTGAAATATGAGCGCAGCCCTATACGTGTTTTCATTTCGCGATATTTTCAGGCAAAGAATGTAGTAGAGTCGGCAATTGTCGTATATCTGATCTGCGGGTCAAACACGTCGGCTTTTATACATGACTCGTCGAAGGTTCCAGTGCAATCGGTGGTGCCGCTTGGCTTCCAGAAAGTGCTACACAATCAGAAACAATTGCTAACCATGACAATCGAAACAAGACCAAAAAAGCGCAAGCGATGGGCTGATGTGAGCAGACGATAGTACAAATCTAGCCGTTCGGCTGAGACCAGACACAAGGACGCATGGAGTGGACGGGCGGGTCCACATGAAACCAGTTTCCTGCACGCACGTCACTGAAGGAGCCGCTCTCATCGGTCTGCGCCGTTCACGGCTCACGCCTTTCATCTTTTGCTGTTTTGCTCATTCAATTGGTTACGCCGCCGCTGATGTTCACTGCAGTAACCAGGCTATTAAGAGCTGCGCTCTAAAAACTTGTCGCTGTAAGTCATGTCAGTAACTGCTGCAGGTTACCGCATCGTTTCAGTACTTCAAACTGCTATTTGTTCCTAGATATGAAGCTGCCAGCAAATTCTCAATCTCTTGCTTACAGAAGTTTATGCGCTAACTGCCAAATGATTTTTTTTTTATGCTCCCAGGTCGACATAGGGGGGGGCGTCACTGTGGAGAAAGGCACGCTCGAAAAACTGAGCCGTGCCTGTGAGAGTGGCCCTGGCAAATTTGCCAGGGCTCTTTTGCGAATTGTTTTTACAGAGGATGAGCTGCGAGGAAGGACACTGCTGGGTGGCAGGAGTAATTTACACATTGACCAGCCACTGAAGGAGGCCTTGGACCCTGTTCGTGTTCAAGCTGTGATTGGTATGTATGTTGATCTTATTGTGGGTGCAACTGCAAATTGCTGTCTTGAATGGCTATTTTAAAAATTGGCAGCTCCTCATGCTGTATTTGTAAGAGATATGCAAAAGCATAGCAGGGCAGCCCTCTTGGTGTCTATATGTGACTGATTTGTTTTTTTTTGCAGTTTGGCTTACTTATTGTCTTTGTTCTATCTACTCATATGGTTCATTCCTTAAATTTATATGAGCAGTTATTGTATGTAACACATGCCAGCTGATGTAGTGCTACATAAGTCATGTCCCAGTGCACGCAAACACATCTTTTGAAGCATTTGCACTCTTTCATTTATTGTAGTATACGGCTGCTAAACCCTCGGCACTTGTAGTTTAGCTATTTCACTGCATTGACATGAAAGGGTGTTCAGCCATGGCAGCGCATGCACGAAGAGTGCACAGCCACTCGTCCACAGTCTTTGCACACACCTAGTGTTGGAATTCGTGTAATATCACGTTTTTGGAAACGCATTGAATGAAGAGGCCATAGCATTCGCTCCCCTTTGTTTGCAGTGTTGTGACGGCGAGTGGTTGCAGTCATCGAGTGAGATTTGTTCATGTTTGCCTGTGTGAGCATGCATGGCATGATGATTGCTAGTTTAATTAGTAAGCGAATGTTTACTGCAATTTATACATCCGCTAAAACTACAAACCATATTTCCTTAGGATTGTTTAAGCACATGCGAGTGGACGCACACAAATGCTAGCTTCAACCAATGCTTTATTAGCAACGAGCGCACAATTTTATATGCATGCAAAACATGCTTGCGTGCACGGTAAAGGGCCTTGTGCACTCTAGATCACGTTCAAAAAATGCAATTCTTTTCTTGACAAAGCAATTCAAAGCAAGCTCGTACACTTCTCACTTAGGCTTACTATTTCTGCTGTTTTATCATACAATCTTAAGGGTAGCTCACTAACAAGGCT
Source organism: Dermacentor silvarum (assembly GCF_013339745.2). NCBI lineage: Eukaryota > Metazoa > Arthropoda > Arachnida > Ixodida > Ixodidae > Dermacentor > Dermacentor silvarum. The sequence continues at coordinate 91,208,689 of NC_051154.1, read as the reverse complement.
TGTCAACCTTCGTGTAATTGTGCGACACTTTGCTGTCACTATCCCTGCTTCCCCTTTCCTGGGAAACTGCCACTTTTTGTCACTGAAGTTTGTGTATACCAATTGCCCGATAATTTGATCATTTTTACTCCCTTATCCGGGTAAGAAAATTCTGTCTGTGACAATTAAATGCATAAACGGTCAAATTTACATTCCACTAAATTTCTATATAGTGAAGTGCCGATTTTACTGACTTTGCTATAACGAGGGTTAACTGTACCGTAAGTGAATTATATAAAATTTCGCTGAGTAGTTACTATCCCATCAACCTGTGTTTCCGGTGCAGCAAGGAGTTTGGCGTCAATACTGAGATGTTTACCTTCTTTCTGTCTCCACTCTTAACAACATTATGTTGCACACCTGATAACTGCAGACTCTGGCTCAAAGCATAGCTGAATGACTGTGTGATAGGGCAATTTGAAGGCACTGTGCAAAGTTGAATTGCAGATACCTCAAAGCATGAAAGCTGCCTAGTGTATGCGCAGCCACTGAATGTTTTCTCAGGACTTAATTTCTTTTTACAACTTACCGCTGTATTCAAGAACGCAATTTCAGTTAAACCCCATGTCTGGCTTGATCTGAGTGACGCCTGGCGTGAACGTGCCCAGGGCACTCACGACTTTTCCTCCGGTGCGTTCACGACAGGCGTCACTTAAGTCAAGCATGTGCTTCAGCTAAGTTGGGTTCTTTAATACGGACCTTACAGTAGCAGTGTAGCCTGCGTTTAAGCATATATATATAGCAAGTTCTTCTTTTATTAGACATAGTGCTTGTCACAAACAAGAATAGGTTTGCAAATTCTGATGCTTTAATGCTAGTCTAATGCTGTGTTTCTTTTTCAGACTACACATGCTCCAAGTTTCCTTCGGCCAGCATCTCCTACATAAAGAACAGCCTGTCCTCAATGCTCGCAAGGGAGTTGAAAGAATAATTGACAAATAAACTGCAGAGCCATTGTATGTACCAAAAGAACCCCGATTCATGTGCTTTTTCTTAATCACAAAGTTAGACGTTTCTTTTGCATAACATTACAGGGAAAGAGGCCTTGTAATGGAAAGCCAAGAAATGCACCTTGAAGATGTCAGTGGAGAATATCAAGATTCATTGATTTCATGTTGCATTCCACTTTACATTTCATGGAAGTACCATAGTTCATCTATGGAAATTTCATAGAAGTACAATTGTTCATCCATGGGAATTTCGTAGAAGTACAATTGTTATTCCATAGAAATTCCATATGAAATCAACGCAATAACTCGTCAATGAAATTACAATGGTTCCACGGTGGCCACTTTTCAATACTGCTCAACAAATCTACAATGAAGGGACAATAGTATTTCAACAAAAATTTTGTTGATTGAGCAACAGAACGTCAATGGAATTTCTACTAGAATACAACAAGAATTTTCATAAGGGTCATGATAGCGATCGGCATGATAACGCAATTCCGTCAATATGACCACCGGTTTCTCAGTCCTGCCATCAGGCGTTTCATTACTATACGAACTAGAAAAAACAGCAGCTTAGTCCCACTGCCAATGCCGCAAGGTGCCTCGCATTAACAGAACTCGCTCGACACACGCAAAGTGCAGGACCGGTATTTTGTAGCGATGCGTTATCCTTTATTCTATGCTAGTCTTATCATCCACCCGTCACGGCCGGCTGATCCCGTTGATAACGTGAGCGGACCGTCACTCTGACCACTGACCAAGCGCGAAAAGCGCGAGAAGGCATTAGCATCGGAAAGGCATCGCTACAAAATACCGGCCCAGCGTTGCACCAGAGAGTATCAACACTATAGTACATGCCTTCGGTGCTGCGTGCTATACGACCAAGTCTAGCTCCAGCATGAATAAGGCGACAGGACAACGCAGTTCGAGTAAAATAGTAATAGTCGGCCGGAGAAAAGGGAGGCACCAAGGAGTCGTGGCCAGTATATTGTACGCATGTGTGAGCAACGCTACGGCCACTGCGCACAAGCCGCGCACACTGGGCCGCGCCAACCGCGCGAAAGAAAAGCGATGGCTACCGCTGTGTGCGGACAGGCCACAAAGTGCTATTCGCCGCTCGTCGTCCCACCCTGGGGACCGCTATATTTCTTGAATATGAAAATTAGAATCACGCCGAGAGTTCATTAGCGGGTAATTACACAGGGCGACGAATGGCAAAATGAGAGGGAGAAGAGGAGCGAAGTAATGAACGGGAACACTTCCCTATATAAGCGTTACACGGTATAGAACGATACAGGAAAAGGAGGGCAAAGGGGGGAGGTCTTGTGCGGCGGTCGGCGCTAATGAAAACCAGAAACAGCGTCTCCAGCGCGCCGTGCCTCCACCGGCGACGACGCACTAACGAACGCACTTGGCCAAGAAAGAGCGCGCTATTTTTCCATCATTCCTGGCTTGGCGCCAGTATATGGCTATGGCATTCTCGCGGTGTCACATACTCCGCGTAGAGAGTCCACTCGCGCCCCCAAAGTAATAGAGGCTGGTGTGGGGGAGGAGAAAACAAAATATAAACATGACAATTGTGACTCTCGGGGGGGGGGGCGTCCTCGTTTCGGGCTTTTTGCCGGGGCTTCGGCTGGGACCGCACCGCTGACATAGTGCCTGCTCACGGCGAAATGGGCATGCCGATTGATTTCGCATTCGAGGCTAAGAGTAGGTAATCTATTTTCAGGCCCTTGGAGTGCTCGCAGCGCGCTTGAGAGGGCCCGCTGCTCGGCCCCGATGGCTCAGTGCGCGCTCGCGCCGGGGACCTCAGCGGCCGCGGCGGTGGTAATGTCGTTACCTGGCTCGCACGCCCATCATCCGGTGCCCGACCCTATTCTTGGATTCCGCTGCCCTTTACCGTGGCCTGCTCGGCCTCTCATTAGCAAGTTTTCGTGGAAGTTGATTTAGTACCTGCCTCGATCCTCCCTTCCAAGTTCTTCTCCTCACCGTGCTATGTCTCCGCCTTCCTTTATTTCTCTCCATTCCGAGTTCTTTTTTTTTCCGAAATCTTGTAGACGGCCTCAAATCTACGGAGGAGAGGGCCTCTTACGCTTTCTTTTAACAACCACCTCCTCCCATCTCCCTCTCTCGTCTTTTTATTTCTCTTTTTATTTTTCATTGCGCTTCTGCACAGTGTTTTTTCGGCCATTCAGACCCTGCGAGCAAAACTTAACACGCACGTGATATTAAAGGCCGATGGCACGGAGAGTTATCGAAAAGAGATATTACTTATTTGAGTTTAATCTAAAAAAGAAAGAAAGTGATGAATGTGTGCACAAGCAGTTCTAAGGTGCGAGTTCACGCGACCCATATTTAAGTACATTATTACCGCATCACCACCCAGAAAACATAGCGGAACTGTCAGTGAAGCCCAGTAGGATACTGCAGTTTGCAGCCAATTCGCGCGGTTTAGTGTGCGTCGGTACTGTTTGTCCCCCTTCTATTCCATCACTCTTTTTTCGTCATCCCTTTTCATACACTGTTCTGTATGGAGGATGCAAAGTCTACAGTTAGGTTAACCTCACCAGCAAACATTAAACTATCTCTCTTCTCCCGTTCTCTCACGCATTGTTTTAGTGCATGAGATACAAATACTCATAAGTACAAATACTCATAAATACAAAATGACTCGTAAGTATAATTTGTATTAAGATAAGACTTGTGGCGCTGCTTATCTTTAGATTCACGGTGTCTGAAATAACACAACTTGCTCTGACTACAACGCGAAAAGTTTGAAAATACCAAAGGATGCAGCAGTCTCCAATTTTCTGTTTAAAATATGCAATAACTAAAATGATTTATTTTTCCTGCACTAGGATTAATATTGCTGCATGTTGCTTTCTCGTAACTTTACCAATAAATGTTTATTCGGAGCGTTCGAGTGACTTCGAAAGCTGAACGCTTGAGATGGTCCTTTGTGCGTGGTACCACATTGAGAAAGAAAGAACAGCGCCAAGGTAAACTAGGATAGGAGCTTAACCGCAAAGGACAAATTCATCCAATAAGGCGCCTTCCCTCGCATTGCATTTCACCGCCTATAAGAAATGGGTTTAGAAGCTTCAAAAGCATCGGGCACTAACACGCGATTCCTATACTTGTAACCAAACGAAATACTGTGGTGGTAAACCAAACGTACAACCATAACATCACCTGTATAATCAATTTATTAAGTCGACAGCCTTAAATGCCTCATCGTTCAGCCGACTTTCAACGTCCTTGAGCGAAAACCGTGTCGTCGAAGCGGAATCGTACACGATGGCGACTCCGTGTAGTAAATCGCTTACTACACCGACCCGGCATCGTGTCTTACCTATATGCAAACGCTCACGCAACAGTTCTGATGGTGCGGGGGTGAAGCAAGCAACGCTCACTCAATAATTTTCATGGCGCGCGGGTCACCGACGTCATCATGTTAATTACGATAGAGTTAATTCAGGCACTCGAACCCACGATATTTGCTGGGAGCCGAACCCTCGGTCTTATGTGGGAGTCGAACCCACCACCTCTGGCGTTAAGACGAAGTTAATTAATATCGATATAATTAAAGCCCTAGAACCCACAACCTTTGGTGGGAGTCGAACCCTCGACATTTGGTGGCAGTTGAACCCACGACCTTTGGGGTAAATTAGGACGAGGTTAATTAAGGTACAGTTAATTAAGATAGCGTCAATTAAGGCGCTCGAGCCCGCGACCTTTGGATGGAAAAAACAAGCAATAAGAAGCAATAAAGCATTAGAATGAGCATTGTTGCGAAGGCCGAGGGTCCGAGCGGTCATGAAGGTTCCCTGGATGGTGCCGTGCCAGGTACCGAGAGAAGAGGTCCAGGAGATCAGAAAGCGGGTTTTCGTGTACAAATGTACATCTTTTTACACGAAGAGCTTCATGATATCGGAGCCGTCTATATCTTAATCTCTTTGCATCTCTTTACATCTCCGAGCGTCTCCACAACACTCAGGTCCCGCTTTTTATCCCTTTCGTTTCCCTCTTTCACTCGACGAGGGAATACACTTTAGTTCTTCTTAGCCAATGACCATCTTCGACCAGTTCGCCATATCCCGCCCATGATGTGTCCCCGTCCCACCGGGCTCCGCCTCCAATGCTGCGTGATCGCCCCCGCGCACCAGGCAATGGGTGACACCTTGTGAACCAAACGTTGATGTGGTTCCCACTGGAATGGTCGACGCTGGCCCCTTTCAAGAATTAGTCGCCTCTCCGTGACGGTCATTTCGCGGAAGCCACCATTTCCAGGGAGGGAGGTGGCTGTTGTCTCGTAAGGGGACTCCAGGTTGGCGCGTCACAGTCGGCGCTGGGCCTCGTCGTAGTTCGGGCGCGCTCTGGTACTTCACGGAAACACACCAAGAACGATGTAGCCATTTTAGCGACCACGAGGCCGATGACCCGTTGAAGCCTGGGGACTAATTGCTCATCCATCAGTCCCAGGTGACGGTGACGCTCGCCGGCCGCAAGAAACGACAAGCGTGAAGAGCACTCCATAGCTTCACGTCTGTCGGTGAGGCCTCCTTTGTCCCGAAGGACCGCCAGACACAACAGCATGTCAAATAGTTTAAGCCATGTCTCTTGAGCGCGCAGGCTTTCACCTTCACCCTTTTTGGCGTATGCTAAAGTGACGGTCAATTTTTTGCACATAGGAACATCTTGGACCAACATCGAACGAAGCATTTTATAGTCAGCTTAGTTTAAACATTAAACTACTTGGGTGTCAAAGTAAAAGCGAAACAACTGTAATGATGCCGTGAGAAAGGCACTAATGTACAACTGCACGTCAGTTCCTGTGACATTTAGCGGAAAACTTGTGACGTTACAAATCGGGTTGCTTATGTGTGGACTGGTGCGCCACTTGCGCGGCTGCCTGCAGATTCGCGAGCACACCTAATTAGGAAACATGATCCTATGACATGACATTTCAGTTATCTCAGAAATTGTGGAAATTGAAGCCGGTATTAGCCCTACTAATGAACAAGGCAATTCGTCGTACGCACGAGGAATCGAAGTTTAATAGGATAAATGATAGATTGACAGTTGCTCATAATGATAATAAACCAGACAATTCCTCTAGATAAGTGCACGAACGGTCGACGGCTTATTGTCAGTAGCGTGCGAAGAAACTATATGGGCTTTTTACTTTCTGTTTTTAGGGGAGTGCGAATATTCGAAATTTCGAATAACAAATTGAATAGTCTGCTATATCGATTCGGGCTTGGAATCCAATAGTCTCTATTCGTTAATGCGAATATTTTTCGAATACTTTTTGAATATTTCAGAACGTCAACTGCGCCCAAATGTACATAAAGCTGGAGCAAGAGTATGGTACATTTTCACTCCCGCGAGCATAGGATGGACATAAAATGTGAGACCTTACCTAGCGGAGCAGGCTACATTAGTTAGGTAGCCCTACTTTACAGACTGTACAGCGATCAATCGCACTCTCTGAAGAGTCATGTGCATGAAAAGAAACTACTTGCTTGGCTCCAATGCTACATTTGTGCTTTTAAAGAACAACGCTTCATAACGTACTGTGTAATGACAGAAACTTGCTAACTTTAAGAATACTGGGATGTGAATATCGTTTTATAGTTATTGTGATTTATTAGAAAACTATTAGAAAAGTATTCGATATTAGATTCATGTTCGATTCCGTCTCGAAAATCACTATTCGCATACCCCTATACCTGGTTTCAAGCTTTTCGTTGGCGTTCTGTGCCGTTGTGCGCTACTTCTAGCTTTCCCTGACAATAATAACCCTTGATAAGCCTTCGACGTCCTTCGATATCATCCAACTTTTTCTCAATACACTTGCCAATATCCAATTATGCCTCTCACACTTGTTGAAAAGCTTATTGAATGTCGTCTTTAAAGTCCCTTTGAAAAGTTCAATTCGTTAACGATCTGCGCCAAGACAGGCTTGTTTTGATAATACGTATTCAACTAACTCCGCCATGATTGCTCTTACTGAGAGGATTAACTGACTTGTATTGATGCTCTGAAGTTAGTTGGGCAATTTTTATTGATTTAAATAGAATCTTCCTTCGGCTGAATTAACAGTGATATTAATTTACACATGCTGCCTCTTTGCGGAATTACCGGCTCTCTATAATAATTAATGTGCATTTACCTTCACAACAGGAAACAAACTGTTTGCGTTTCGTTTCAGGACCCGTGTTCACAAAAAGCTTTTACGCTAAAGGAAGTTCAAGGCGATACCAATGCTGGATATATTGGCTAAGGCGGTTAGCCAATGGCAAAGAGCACTAAAGAACGCAAAGCTTTGTGAATGCCTCCCTATAGGGAGGCATTCACAAGGGAGGCAAGGGGGGGAGATATCACTGCTACACAAGGGAGGCATTCATATAGGGAGATATTACCACTGCTATAGTAGTAATATCTAAAAATAAAACAGTTAACATTGCAATTACGCCAAGTTCCTAACTCATTAACTTCTCCAAATGAGCACTTACTCTATGCAGATGGTACTATACCACTCTCATTTCTAATGATGACATCAGTGAACTGACATATATAGGCTGCGTGATGAAATTTAGCGCTCAGCTATTGTGTTGCGCTGAAAGTCTAGTATCTGATAGGATTTCGCAAGTAAATATTCGTGCAAATACCACGCTGTACTATAGCGATGAGTTCCCTCTCTTGGTACAACAAATTTCCTGGCACACTGATAAGCTGTAACGGCCGAAACGTACAGGCGCGCCAGGTCGTAAAGGAAACAAAGAAATATGCAGATCAAATGCGCATGCGGAATTTACTGAAGTGATTAATTAAATGCTATAAATATAAATGTGTTGCGTACAAGTGTCCTTATTTTCATCCTGTGCGACGTGTAATCTCATGCAATGTTTATGTTTATTCAACGCATAGGTCTCGACTTTATTATCATACAATGTTTGTAGATATGTGGTACAGCGTTCACGATCTATGCCGAAATCCAAACGAGAGTTCTAATGCGAATGCACACTCTGAGACGTCGACGCCGTGATGTCACGAAGACGAGGGCGATGTTTGATGTTTGTCGAGTGAAGAATGTTTAGGAGAGGTGAATGGCAGAAGTGCGGCGCACCCGCCGCAAATAGCGTATATAGTGGATATGGCGTCACGCTGCTGAGCTCAAGGTCGCGGGTTGAGAGAACGCTCGTGTACTTAGACTTATGAGCACGTTAAAGAACACCGTAGCTCCACTATACGGCGTGCCTCATAATGATATTTGGGTTTTGACACCTAACGCCCAAGAATGTCAGTTTAATGGTCATTTAATGAATATGACAGAAAAAAAAAGCGCCAAGCAGCTCTATCCGACGACTGGAACAACATGCGTGATATTGTGTGGAGCATGCGCGAAAAAGCACATGCGCGCGCTAGTTTCTATGTGCCCACGCCCGCTGGAATAAAACGGACCAATAATGGACAATCTTAACTGTATTCTGCGTCGTAGTTCTATCTGCTCCCCCCCCCCCCCCCCCCCCCCTAGACTTCTCTTGCCCATTCTTCCTTCGACGAACATCGCCTTAGGCCACGTGACATCACTGCGCCGACGACTCGCAGTGTGCATGTGAGCTTGTGATGAACGGTTTTGTACCTAAACATAGACATTACATAAGCTAACACGTTGGTTTGAATTAAAATAGAGATAACTGTAAGCATCGAAGGACAATTGTTAGCGCATATAACATTTAATTACCCGCTTCCCGAAAGCTTCGCTTCAAATATATTCCAACACGTGTGTTTTTTTATGCATAATTCTTATTTTTTCTGGGTGAGCTATTCGGCAAGGCAGCAGCAGCAGCCACACTTAGCGAAGTCCGGGTCGGTTCGCAGAGAGAGAGAGAGAGAGAGAGCGTCGCTTTCAATAACTGCATGATCAGAAGGCACGAATATTGAAAAATCTGGCACAGACAGCGCTAGCCCTGTGGAAAAGCGTCGAGCATTTATGTTCCTTAAGTGAATGCGCTTTTCTTCTTCCAGTAATTATCAGACGGTTATCGAAATTTTAGCCTGAAATATACGTAAGGACGTCAGTCTGCCAGAACGACCAAATGAGAAAAACTGCCAGGACACCCCGCAGACATCGCTTAGCAGAGTGTGAAAAGCAGGAAAACTGCGCCCTGGGATTCGCGTCCAAAATACTTTATAACCTAGCTATAAGACAGGCTTGTTAAGGCCCACCTAAAGCCTGATTTGCTACTCCAAAGCAGGCGGCGAATAGCCGCTTTTGACGTTACGCGAATGCGATATGCCCACGTGTGATAGTGCTCTAAAGATTTCAATGGTCGCCGAGTGTGCCGTGTATATAAGCTGCGGCACAACTCCATCGAGGGGATAGAGCTTGAAATTTAGAAAACCCTCGGCTAGCCGTTGAAAATTGCCCGTGTTGCACGGGTAGTAGGCGAATACACCATAAATTCTTGTAGTGATATCACATATATGCGTGTAAGCGCTATAAACACAGTAAAAATGAAAGTCATTGATTAATATAATGACGTAGTTTGACTGAAAAAAAAGAGAGAAACATATGTGTACTATCGTGTAGAATTATAACGTGAACAAGGTAGGGCGAACTATAACGCGCTTTTTCGCTCCGTTTTCGCTAATTAGATTAATGTCGGCATGAGATAAGCTTGTAAGGTTAGTGTGAAGTATATATGCCATCCTTGGCGACGATGCGAGCTCGTGTTGTCAAAGTTTTCTTTGCGAAGTGGGTTCTACTCTGTAATTTATTGTTCACGTTTAATTTGCCCACGACTATACTAGCTTGCAAGGTCATTTTAGCCGTTAGTTTTTTCCCCTGCTTGCGGTGAGCTAAACGAAAGCTAAAGAGAAGCTGTCTATTTCTCTCAGTGTCCATGTTTGTTACTGCTAAGCCTTCGCATATAGTAGGAAAGGCTCGCGCAAAGTCACAGCTAGCCAGCAAACCGGGTTATAATAATCTTCAATAAGATTTGTTGTTGGATGGGTTGGTTAGTCGGCATAAGACATTTTGGGGGCGTCAAGGAAACAAAAGGACTGAGAAGAAGAAGACAATGGGCAGTGAACAATCTTCTCCTAATTAATTAATCATGGAGTATTACGTGCCAAAACCAATATTTGATTATGAGGTACGCCGTAGTGGGGGACTCCGGAGTCATTTGGACCACCTGGAGTTCTTTAACGTGCACCTAAATCGGAGTACACGGGTGTTTTCGCATTTAACCCCAATCGAAATGCGGCCGCCGTGGCCGCCGTGGCCGGGATTTGATCCCGCGACCTTGTGCTCAGCAGCCCAACACCACAGCCACTGAGCAACCACGGTGGGTTATTTTCTCCTGATTTGTGTCATTGGCACCATCGTCTTTCAGGCGACTGATAAACCTCGGGACAAATGTTATCCATGAGCGTAAGACTCATACGAGATTTCACGTGGGCCATTGTGATGTCCATCTGCGCTGGCAACCGCTCCCTAATTTACACAGCAGTTGGCTCTAGCCCCGTGGCTGTAGGTAAACGAGGAAATGGTACCGGCGCCAAGTACATGAGCACTGCCGAGACAGATTGCATGAGAGGAACCACCGTGATTACATTTACTTCCCTTCAAACGCATACAAACCTTGCACGTAAAATGAGAAAAAAAAATGAAGCGTCGTAGAGACCTGTGTTCGGACACGAAATGCCGCGAAGCTTGTGTATGGAGTTGGCGAAGAATAGACCCAGCGGATTTCAAATTCCTCTAGTAGCAAAGTCACAAGTTTCCTTGCGCGGTTTTTCGAGGAGCGCGCTGAACTTCGTCTTTTCAACAGGCAATAAGCCTGTGTACGGTTGAATATCTGCCAGTGAAAGTGTGTGTCTGTAACTCTTTAGGCATATATCGTTACACAGGAGAGAGTATGCAGTGTCCGCAACGCCTGCTGAACAGCAACGTTGGTTTTAGCCTCGCACGATCAATAATTGAATAATGAAAGAACCACTGGCACCTCACCAGAGTTTCAACCGTGTACTTTAGACCGGCTCTCGAACTATTCCTTCATTATGGAAGGGCTTCTGGAAACTTTCATGCAGTCGCCTCTCAGCGCAGTGCATGGGGGTCAATACGGCGCATGACAAAGGCATAATCACATTTCGAAGTCAAACAAGTCGAGCGGCACCGAAGGCGTGAGGCAAAAGAAATGCATGAAAAGAAAATACATTGAGTTGTAGTAAACAGGTTTTCCTTCCAGTGAAGCTTGTACGCACCCAAGAAGGACAACTTGACTTTAAGCGCCAACGTGCCTATAGGCTCAGTGACAGCCCTGAGAACTGAGTAAGTGGATACAAGCGTGAAAGATGTATTGAGATGTCGAATGCCCAAACAGACACAGGTTACATTTGAATATTTGAAAAATAATAGGGAGTAATATGCAAAGTAAGCGGTGAGCCTCCTCCGCCTTAGAGTCACAGAAGACACATCATCGGTATAAAAGGTTCCTGATTGATGAATTGAAGTGCCGCAAAAATGGTTCAAGTTCTGAGCGGATTATAATATCGCGGGCATAAGAGAACTTCGCTATCGGGCAGCTTAGAAAGGACATAGTGCGTCGGTCTTGCAATGACTATCCAGTCATTAAGGTGTCATTAGAAATAATCGAGCAGATGTAGCTGCCTAATCTGCCCATGACAGTGTCAACTGCCTTGCTATTCCACTGTCAAGAAGGTATACAGCAAGAAAGCGCCATGCGCTTGCACGTGGGCTTGTGTTGGCCCGGTGGAATTTGGCTGATTAACAAATCAGCGCCTTTTTTCTTTGGGATCTCACTTACAGCTCCGCCTTTCACGCGGCTTCCCACAGCGTCACCTGACTTTCATATATCATCGGTGCCTTGGAATAGCATCCACGAATGCGTACTTCTTCTCATCGGAATTGCCGATATTCCGAATGGGAAGTTTGCGTGTGCAAGAAGGTGACCGCGTACCTTCTCTGCGAGTGTTCTCGCTTTGAATGCACAAAGAAAAGCGCTCTCTACCAGTGGAAACCCTTAGCAACCATCCCCTCACGGAAAACAGAATACCTTGATCCTCTTCCCAGCCGACGACAGCCCGAGTTGTTTTAGAAGCGCTGTCGTGTTTATAGAAAGCATCAGGACTGCGTGAAAGACAGTGATTATTGTGAGGCGCCTCACCGTCGTGTGCGTGGATAGTTGGTTTTCGCATCTTTGTTTCCCGTTCTTCTTTTCTTTTCTACCCTTCTCGTATGCAGAGTATAAAACCGGACAGGCAAGCTTGGTTAATCTCCCTGATTTCCTTCTCTATTTTTGCTCTCTCTCTATCACTTTCCCTCTTAAAGAACAACAAATGCAGGCGACGTCATGAAATTATGATGCCGGTGCGTGGTGCCTCCTCAAATGGTGCGTGGGGCCTCAAACCGAACATTTTCTGTCAAGTAAACTTCTTACCACGTTTTTAAAATGCAGGTATGGTTAATGCGGAAAATATTCGTTACTAACAAATGAATACGTGCGCAGTGAGCAGATAAAAATTAGTAAACTAAATTATTATTATAGACCTTTTAATGGGGGTACTCCCGTGGTATTTTGGACTATTCATTTCCTGCGTTGAATGAAAGTCCTAGACCTCTAAACCCTAGAAAAAATTGTGACAAGCCTCAGAGCGTGGTAATAATTTAATGTAACAGCTTTTCTACAGCAAGTTTCGGTTTAGTTTCCAGGAGGATACCGTTTCGTGACGTCACGACACAGTATGTGGGAGCAGGACCTTGCGACGTTTTGACACTCGCCCCGGTTCGGTCGATCGCCTCGTATATATGCTGCTACTCATTGTGAGGGCCGATGTGGCAGCATAGCGGAAGACCGAGCGAGCCGGAGAGAGTGTCAAAACGTCGCGATGTCCTAATTCCACGTGACCGCATACTATTTCGTGACGTAAGGCTTGTCACTTTTTTTCCTCATCTCGGGTCTAGAGCTCTAGGGAACTCATTTAACGCATGAAAAATGAATAGTCATAAATATCATGTCAGTACACTTTTTTAAACAACAGAAGCAAGTTCTGGGGGGCGTGCGATGGTACACAACTATATGCAACCTTGCTGCGTATATGGGTGTGCCTGAGCTATGCGGTGGCGAGTGCACCGAACATGAGGATCGGAGCACTTGTCTCGCCGTGCCGCGCCAACGTACGAAACGGGCTGCACAATTTAGACGGACTCGGCTCTGACGCGGAGGCGCCGAGCTACGCACGGGAGCGGGAATGTCAGCTGTGCGTGCTGTCGCGCGTCTGACACGTTGCTGCTCGTATGGGCTGTCGTGGCCGATCGCCATAGTGCGTGGTGGACAGCTGCGAAAACACACCGCCACGAAGGAAACAAACAAATGCACTAGCATTGTTCACTCGACTGCTACAGTCCAATGAAACACGAGTTATAACTACGTGGTATGAACACAAAGGTATACGCAGGTGGGTGCGGTCGCAAATAGCGGAGAGTTTGGGGGTTTCCGTAAGTATATAGGTCAACTTCCGGAACAGGCAGCTAGCATAGCCTGCCGGCAGGATGCCAAAGCGGCCTATTCTGGAAGGCGTCATCGACGTCCACCTGGCAAAATGAACGGCTCTCTACTCACCCGTCGAGCACGCCACGCACAGGGGACCACGACATGTATAGTTGCGACGACAAGTGGCAGGCGTCCGACACGAGCCGACTACGTGCGCCTCAGTCGCACCCTTGTTTTCCTTATCATTTTTGTTCCATATTTGTTTTGTCTTTTTCTTTTACTGGGCATTCTCCGCACCCTCCTGCGTCGCACCTTTGCTTTTTTTTTTCTGTAATCCTCGCTGCAACGAATTTTCACGCCTCGGCCACTCGGCTGTCGCGGCGTGTGCCCAATTATGCGCATAATTATCCGCGTAAGCGGTCGTGCACCTTCAAAGAAGCTCCCTATGTGTCGGAGTCGTAGCACGAAGGAAGTTCCCGCGGACTCTCCTTTTGTCACTGTTGTCGTCCCGTTAGGAGCTGCGCTGTGGCTCCTCGTATTGAAAGCCGAAAGGGCGTGAGTTAAGGGGGCAAAATTAAATTTGATGTGGGGCAGAAACAGTTCTCGCTATCCTCCGGCGCTGTTAGCGTGAATGTTCGCAGGAACACATTAGAACCCACTGTTGTTGCAAGAACGAAAAGAAAAAAAGAAAATAGAATTGAAACCTCCAATTTGCTGCCCCCGTGTTGTTACATGTTATACCTTTACTTTTTTTGTTTTTCTCTATTTTTTTTAGTGCTTCTTGTACTTTGCCTGCATGAAACCGACTGACTTTGCCGGCAAGAGAAGCACCTGGCGCTAACAGATCCGGGAAAAAACAATAAAAAGAACAATACAATAACGAAACAACACGAACCTCAAAAATAACTGTAGGCTTTAAACATTTCGGCCCACCTATGCCAGGCGCTTGCACAGACGCGTGGGACAGCAGCAAAAAGTAAACGTGATTTTCGTGGATTTAGGCCGCTAGAGCTTCAGCATGGTCTTTACAAGGTACGAAGAAAGGAAGTGCTGAGTGAACAGAGGTTCATCGCTAGACGCAGGGTGTTTTTACCACTCGCGTAAAAGTGGAAAAACAAACAAAATTTGTCGAGTTTTTGTTTTGCTCTAGGAAAATGGCGGTTGATCGAAAAATAAAAATAAACGGGAAGCACTTATTATTTTAACGTTCTCTATAGTTCAGACTATGGTATTACAATGGCGGTGCTTAGGACGATATTATGCGATATTCCGATAGTAGCCACATGTTATTTTCATTGGATAGGACGGGACACCAACACAAAAAAGCTATAATTTTTAATACGTGTATCAAGCTAGCCGCTGGAAATAATTATAATTCAGCTAAATACTGAATGGAACATCACTTTCGATTGGAAGTGGGGCTTAAAAATTGCTTGTTCTTCTATATAACCCGCTCCGCTGGTCCCGAACTATATTTTAACCACTAACTCTAGAACGTTTCCGACATTTCATCACTGCGTCAAAACTGCTCCGCACTAAGAGCATTAGCGAACAAACGATATGGGAAGAACGGGCAGACTATTCTTGACAAAACTAGGCCTCTGGCCGAATAGTCACTTGCAGCAAAACGCAAAAGTTTTTCCCAGGGTTCAAGCATTTTCAATAGCTTTGTACGCCGCCGCGCATAATACTTTTTGCAGTGAAATGTGTTCGAAATGAGTGGCGAATTCAAATTTTTTATGTGATCGAGTTAGTGCGTGGTACGTAGAGTAGTTAAGTATTTCAAATAAGTACTTCCAAATTTATAAAGACCACGCCTCAATTGTGTGAAAGAGCAGACTGCTGTTAATTACCTATAGACTTCTCTGTGGCCACAGCTGATTTCTTTTTTCATTTTTACTTCAATGCTACTATTCTGTTTTTGGTGCATAACAGAGATATGAAAAAGATATATCGACAACAAACTATTTACGGCAGAATAACCATGAAACGACAGCGGTGCTGAGCAGAATTGCATTGCCGCACGCGGCAGAAGCGCAACGAATTATTACTTATCGACAGTAATGATGTAATCACTGCCTCTACGAAATCGAAACGGATTATCTTAACATATAAGGGCTCCCAGGTACTCTGACAGACGCCGCAGTAATGCGTTATATTTTGGCTCAGTATGTGACCTCAAGCATGTGCTACATCACTCTAAAATTTAATTCCCACGCGAGCACCCGTAATAAATTTGCGGAAAGAACGGCGAAGAAGTCACATGCAAAGACAAGTGTGGAGGGACGTGGTGGTGTATTTTGCGCCTTTACTTTTAAGCGTAACAGAAACCCACTTGTCCGCATGGCAACCCTCCTTAAGAAACGCTGACTTCTCACGTGTACCGCTCCTTAGTGACACAACTTGTGCATCACACGTTTACCTTGCAAATGAAATGCCGTGCGAAGTGTACGAAGTGTACAAGTGTAACACCACACTTTGTTACGACAGTTGGTTGAGCTTACAAGGTTTACTCTGAAATGGCTCGCGCAGAACACAATGTCCGCTCCTTCTGTGTTGGGCCTGGGCACTGGGCCTGGAATTGAGCAGACCGGGAAAATGGTGAGAAAAGAAGGGTCGACCCTTCGGCTGTTGACAGATGAAATAAATGAAGCAAATCCTAGCCCAGGACGGCCAGAAAACATGTCGACCCCGGAAAGCTGCGGACCATCTTACGGCTTAAACCGCCCACTTGAACTAATTTTACCCCACTGAGGGTAGAGATGCCCCAGTAGAGCCCGAAGAGACAGCAATAGCCACTTCTGTTGTCTGCGTCACTGGGTATATAGAAGCCACAGAAGCAACGGGAAGGAGGTCACATGTCACATGCGCTTAGACGCGAGGGCTTGCGAGATTATCGGGTACTTTGGCACCGTCCACATGGCCTGCTCACTTTGCCCCCCTTACAGTTAGGGTAGTCCTGACGACCTGGGAGTGACAGCTCAGCCAAGCTTACCGAAAGCGGCTTAAGCTTGTCTACCTTCTTGGGCGAGATAACCATTGAACCGAGTTCTATCAAAATAAGAGAAGCTGACCTGCTAGCAATTTCTGGTTTCAAGGCGTACGTGAGCTCTGCTTAATGTCTCTGGCGGCACGAGTTAATCGCGCCGTCTGGAAGAACTGGCGCGCGCAATTGATGCCTGCCACTGAGCCAGGTGAAGTGGCGGGAAGGCGCCGCTTGGCCTCTGGGACGCTCGCCGAGGGCTCTGACCCCGCTGCACTCGCGCCACTGGGTGTTTTCCGCATCGCTTCTCAATGGACGTCGGACGCCCATTTCAGGGAAGTGTACACACGGCGACACCTCTGGGGGGCTGGGGAGGAGGCTTGTTGGTGCCTGTTCTGTACAGAAACAGCGGGGCGCATTGTCAAAACATATCCGTCCTTACAGCTCGCCAGGAAGTGACGGACATTTGTCTGAATGCAACGGTGGTAAACAATGTGACCTCGCATGCTTGAGGCCAGAGTTCTAAAATAAAATAAGAAAATAACAATAATAATAAGGTCGCCCTACAGTTCGGGCCTCTAATCGCGACTGTTCTAATTTCCAGTACTACTTTGCAAGCTGGATGGTGGTTGCACGAAGTCAGGTTTGTCAATGGCGTGTGTAGTACGTTAGTACTAGCTACATGGGGGGGGGGGGGGGGGGGGGGGAGCGTGCGTGCTTGAGTATTTAGCTTGGATAACATTAGAAATTTTAGCAACTATTGTGTCGTCGGCTTCTCCACAAACAATATATTGCCCAATGGTCACAGGATAATAACATTAGATGCTATGAAAACAAAACGAAACAAGAAACGTTCCGGCAAAAAAAAAAAGTACGTTTTGTAAACATGCTGAAACAGTCAATATAGAAAAGCAGAAACTGCAACAAAACGGCACATTCTGCACTCTTTACAATTATACAGATATCACTCACTTAGCTCAATTGAATAATACAAAACAAATAAATAAACTCACAAGGACAAACAAAGTGTTAATACGGAGATACAATGTCACCGTCAGTAAAGGTTATTAAAGGCTTTGAATACTTTGGCATTTATAAACCACCAGGCCACGCCAATACATATAATCCTATGTGCACAACGTATAAAATTGAAGTTTAGAAGATAATGAAACAACTTCATGGAGAAGAGTTGATGAATCAATCCTTTAATTAATCTCTATATGTTCACGATGCAGTTATTTTAAAAAAAAGAAAGTTGATACAGCAATATTTTTGACGTATCGTTATAGTATCGTTATAGTATCGACGTATCGGACTGTTTTGCTATAGTAGCTTACGTGAACAGCTGCATAGGCATTAGAGTGACGTATTCAACACATGCCTGCCGCGGTAGCCTAGTGGCTATGGCGTTGCGCTGCTAAGCTGGAGGTCGCAGGTTCGATGGGGGGCGAAATGCAAAAACACTCTGGTACTTGGATTCAGGTGCACGTTAAAGAACCCCAGGCGGTAAAAATTAACCTGGAGTTCCCCACTACGGTGTGCCTCCATATCACATCGTGGCTAATTTGGCTGTTAAAATGCCAGAATTTAAATTTATATATGACACACTGTAGTTGTCGTATGGTTTCGAGGACGCTCTTTGCCCACAAACTTTCAGGAAGTCACGGTGAATTGGTGCTGCAATTTTTCACGATTAGGAGTTGCGAGTCACTGTGTGTACTACAGAGCCCGAATCAAACGTGACTGGACAGAATATAGGCGACCATGCTTTATG
The DNA here is from genome assembly GCF_013339745.2 of Dermacentor silvarum. Classification (NCBI taxonomy): domain Eukaryota; kingdom Metazoa; phylum Arthropoda; class Arachnida; order Ixodida; family Ixodidae; genus Dermacentor; species Dermacentor silvarum. Next base: position 91,190,419 of record NC_051154.1, on the reverse strand, counting down.
GTGTTGCTATTGTGGAGCCTGTAATGTGACACAGATATTTTACTATCTCTGTTCCTGCTGGTGTGCTTTATTGTTGGTCGTAGTTTTACTGTAATCTTTGTGGCCGTCATCTTTTCCTTCCTTTCCTCATCTTCATTTCTTTCCACACTCATATTCTTCCCTTCTTGTGTTTCTATACGCTCTTTCCTAAAGCGCACGCAGGCGTAGTGCTCCTTCCGGTTGAAGTTTCCAGCCTGCTGCTCTTCTTTTTCCTTTGTGCCCGATTCCATGTTTCTATGTCCCCAGCCACGAGGAATATAGTTATGGAACACCTTGCTCTTTTTTTGCTTACCAAATAGACCACTGGACAACGCACAACTAGACCCTTCACCTTTTCATCTCTTTTTTTCCCCTCCACTGTATGACGTCTTGCTCCTCAGCACGAGGTCACGGGATCCATTGCCGACCCTTTTACAAAGGAGGCGGAATTCCAGGGTGCCCATGTAGTAAAATTCTATTGTGCTTTCAGTAAACCATGGTAGTCTAAACAATAACGAACCATCTGGAACAGCAGCCACTCCAGCCTCTGCATATAGTTTGGTAATGAAAACGCTGACGTAGGCGCTGCACACAGTGCATGAGAGACTTGAAAGCACATACTATACAGGGTGTCCCGACTATCATGCACAAATATTTAAAAATATGCAAATGCCACGTAGCTGGACAGAACCACGGTAATGATGTTTGCCGTCGCTTGGATATACTCAGATTGTTTTTTTTTTGCATTCCATCTAATTACATAATTAGTCTAAATGAATTAATCAATGTCTCGAACATTATAATTAGATGAAAAGCGTTAATGAGAAAATTGCAGAGCAAGATGAAAAATTCCCGATAGAGCTTTCTGTTGGACAATACGTGCTCCATAAAAGTGTTTTTCCGAGCGTGAAAGAAGCCCGGGAATACACGCAAAGTGCCTCGAGTGGCCAGTCGCGCTGCAATTTTGCGTCTATTCAAGGGATTCCGTTTTCTCAGGCCTTCTTTTCCTGCGTTTGTTGCCTAATGGACCCTGCTGCGACCTAGCTGCTCTCACTTTTCTAAGCATATTGTTGCCCTGTGAAGTGTCGCATCTTCCAATCATCTCGAAGCGCTTGTTGGCTCGAGAGAAGCACGCATGCGTATGTGGCGTGCGTAATAGGTAATATCGCGAGCGCCCACGCTGCGCAACCCGGGTTCGGATCCAATCATGAGACACGTAATTTTTTTTTAATCGAGAGGCCGGAGGCGAGGCCGGACAGGAACTCGCCGCAATGTGCCTGGTATGAGGCAACTTATGCTCCACATTAAAAATCTTACGTCACAACTCCGAGTGGCCCTTCGCGTGTTTGGCTATAAGAACGGGTTACTGCAGATGCCAAAGTTTTCAGGATTGCGCGATCAGCATCAAAATGACAGTGTCTTTGCACCAATGTGTGCGGGTGCTTTACATTCTTCCTCATTATCACGTTTTCTTGTGCACGCTATTACTTCCAACCAGCCGCCCGCCTAGTGAAAGCGCGATTGTAGCCCACCGGAATTCTCTCTGGTCAGCCTGGCCTACTTTCTTTGCCTCATTTCTGACTCTGCCTGGACCTGCAAAAAAAATTAACTACGATCTTGCAAAGGTCAGCCCTCAGCCTGCGCAGCAACCTGACAGCCCAGTTAGGCGCTGTCCGGCAAGCCGAGACCACTCGGTGGTTGGCCAGCGAGACGAACTGCGCCGGAGTCGCAGCCGACAGCAGCCGTGAGCGCTGCCCTGAGCTGAGCCCGACTTCACGAGACTGGCGGCAAGCTAACCAGCGGTGCTTCTTCGCGTGGGCGTGTCCCCCGTGTTTCAGCCTCTAATTGATTTTCGCTGCAGCCAAAGAGTTTGCACCCTTGCTTTTTTCCCCCTTTCCCCTGCCATTCTGTCGTCCTAAGAGGATATTTCCTCTGCTGTTTATTCGCGCGAGAGCGCTAATTAGGCTACGGCTTCTAATGATACCGGGCGCACCGGCAGCGCAATAACTGGAGCAATGCAAAGAATATACAAAGCGACACAGATGTTGAGCTCACCTTTTTTTCCCCGCCCGTCTTCGTTATAGCATAGCTGTTGCTTTCTGAATTGCTGTCACGCACCTGCCTAATATAGTTTAGCCTGAGCAGAAGGAACCTCCTACAAGTGGTTGCGAACAACTGACGAGCGAATTTGCTCAATTATTTATGGGGTGCCATGGGCGTTTCTCTGGTACTGGCCGAGTTAAATGGCCAAAATGAAGGCATAGCTTTCAGCAACTCGATCGCACTTGACAAGGCATCTGTCAAATATATCTAGATACCCCATCATGCATGCTGCCCACGAGGTTTAAATTTCACTAACTCTGCGTGATAACGGTGTCCGAGCTAAGCCCAACCGAATTCTAGAATATATTCTGAAACGAATATTCTTGAACCTTGGCCACATCCGTCGCTGGAGCAGAAAGCTATACGCGCGCTAGCGCAGTTTTTGGCGAACAGCGGCCTCAGTGACCGATTCAAGTCCGGCTGTACGCCTTACTGCGTGCGCGCAGTGCTCACTCTTTCCCTCTCTTTCTATTCCCCCTATCCCTTAACCCCACATAGGTTAGCAAACCGGACGCTCGTCTGGTTGATCTCCCTGCCTTTCATCTCCTTGCTCTCTCTCTCTCTATCCGAGCTATGCAATTGCGGCGTGCACAAATTGTTTATGATTATGAGCTGGGTGGACACACCGTGCGCAGAAAATTTGTCAGAAAGGGACTAATTAACTAACCATCATTAATTACCATTACATGTGTTGCGTTTAGAAGGTAAATTTATGTTGAAACCTTCTACAGTCGCATCGACAAAAATAGGTGACACAGTGCGGCTAATTTCGCATTATGGGGCCTGAATGTCGGCGAAAACTCGCGCCCAAGGGTGACACAGTTTATCGAGCTTTGCACGCCATTCTGAATTAAAGCAGGTGGAATTACCAACTCGAGACTTATTCTAGTTGCATCACGAACACTGAACAAAATCAGAGCTTGCACGAGAAGAAGCAGAAAAGAAGAAGCGTGCACAAAGTTAAAGAGAAGCTAAACGTTCGTGTGGCCGCATGTTTCGTAAGCTGTTTATCGTTTCATTTCGCGTCGAACAAGGGCACAAAAGCAAGCCAACGTGAGTAAAAGACGTGAGCTAGAATTATTGGACTTTGTTTTTCAACACTCGCACCGCGCAACTAGGACGCTGACGTGCAACAATTCGCCAGAGGAACAAACAGGAGCAAGAAGCGTAGCGCATTATGACGTTTTTTTCTTTCATTTTTTCTATTATTTTTTTTTGCACCAGCCTTGCGTTCATACAATAGCGCGATAGAAAAGGACTTCGCATGGCCGTTTAAGCCCCGTACTTGAGTCATATACCATTGTTGGATGAACGATTCTTTCGCAACTGTAACTCCAGAGGCCGCCGAGAGAGCTCGCGAACAACACATTTGCCGACAGTCTCAACTGGAGCGCCAAATTCCATTTTTCTTGTCCATTCTCGTGGATGGGCGGCTTTTTGCGGTACAAACCGAAACTGGGAAAGGATGTTCACTCGCAAGGCGAATGATGGATGCGCAGCCGCTGTTTGCAGAAAGGAGTCCTCACAAAGAAACACACGCGGCGGGCACTTAATCGCGTGATGGATGGGAAGATGTCGGCCTCAAAGATGAGGCCGCGGACGCTGTCAACGGGAGCCCATGAAAACTTCTACCCAGTTTCTTCTTTCAATGCGCAACGCCGCCGTCGTCCGCTCTTCTACTGCTATTGTGCGTGGTTGAGACTTTCACCCGCGCAAAAGTGCCGCCTCCGTCGCCGCCTTGGGGCACCCCGTCGCCGCCTTGCCAGAGGAGCTCGACCGGTACAGGCACGCAGAGATTGAAGGTAAGCTATCGGAAGGCTCGACTGCGCGACAGAGTAACATTCTGTGCTGATTGAGAAATCAAGATCAGTTGGAGGTGAAGCCATTGTTCTCTGTTTCGGTATGATGCCGAGGCGTATACATACACCGTCTTGAGGAATATTCGGGTAGAGTTCAAACTGTAGTAGACGGGTCTGCGCCGACATGCTGGCAATATGTCTGCGCATCACATTTTAAAAGTCGTTCCGATTTGCAACAAGCGCATTGACTGCCGAATATATATCGTACCAGACGTCAATATTAAACAAGTTTAGTGCAGCTGTCGATCGAAGCTGTACTTTTTTTTTTTTTTACCGAAGCTTTACAGGCTCACAAGTGTCAGTGGTGGTGGTGTCATGCTGAAAAGTGGGCCGCTCCTGGCGATAGTGCAGAAAGGGTCCAAGCTCAATGGCACATACCCCTGTGGGCTCGGTGACCTGTAACGCGCCCTCGAACTACCCTTGTCACACGTGGGACCCAAAGCGACAAAATCACCAGCCCTTTCCCCGTCGAGAAAATGGGGTCAAGCGAAGTTTGTCGTCCGATTCTAGCGTGAGAGCTTCCGAAGTCCAGGCGAAACGTCAGTGAAGAGCCGCGGACCCCGAGTGGCGGGAGCTGATGTTGAGGCCAAACGTCAGCGAAGAGCCGCCGACCCTGAGTTTAGGGCGAACGAAGCGGAACGCCTGCGACAGTGTCGTCTTGCCACAAGCTTCGCTTACCCCAATTTTCTTGACAGGGGAAGGGCTCTGATTTTTTCTTCCTCCAGATCCTTTATGTTACGTTGTAAATATACCTTCACCGGCTCGTCAAAATAGCACAGAGGTGTTTTGATTTCATTTATGGACAAAGTTAGCATGATCGCACTATACCTGTGTAGCTAAGGCTAGCTAAGGCGTAGCTAAGGCTATGGCTCAGAAGCTTGCATAGATGAGCCACCAGTGTCCACGGTCGTCGATCTTGGTTGCCCATTCCTTCTAAAAACACACTTATTCACTCGACTCTGCTATGACAACTTTGAGTTTTATGTACAGCATGTTGCATTCCACAGAGACTGTGTACTGCTTATCTCATCTTGACGGTCGACCTTGACAATTGTTCAGAGGAATAAGTGCAAAAAAATGCACACAAGGAAACGGACGTCGAACACAAGCGCTGCTGTATTGCTTGTGTCCATCGTACCTTGTTGGCGTGCGTCTTCTTTGCGCTAATTCCCGTCAACAGTTAGGCAAGAACAACTAGTCCAACAGTTTTTCCTCCTCACTCTTGGCAATATCTACCCTTTCCCAGTGGTGGAGCCTGCCGACACACCAAACGTGGCGTTCATGGGCCCGTTCTTTGTTTCTTGATGCCAATTTTTTTTTCGGTCTACGTTTGTGAAGAAGTTGCGTCTTCTGTTTACTTCTGTTGAACAGGGGTCGCTGTTGATATCGAGACTGCGGTAAAGCGTACCTCATCTGCACCATTTCTCTATGTTATGCAGCGAAAAATAAAAGAATGCACAATAACGCTGAAACAAATAAATCAATAAAAATGACAATAAAAATATAAAGATTACAACATCGCAACAGAGAGTCCCCTAAGGTCTGTCCATTCCACTACCCGAACAATATATACACTTTGTAGTCCTTATACAGTGTTACAAGATTCCTCACGCAAACCCCCGTTGAAGTCCCCTCGAATCCACAGTACAAATCATAAGCGCGCCATTTCATATACCGTATAATTGTACAGCATTGCTTGTCATAAACGCTCATCTAACTGTGTGCACACAAAATTCTTTTTTGAGAATATGTTTGGATTTGGTGCAGATGACTTGCTGAACAAGGCCGAAGTAATTTGTACAAACTTTCTAGATATTTCGTTAACGTCCATATTTTCACGGCGTACTTTGAGCAGTAGAGAAGAACGTGGCGGAAGTTCTCAAGTTCATGACCACAGCAGCACTCAGAAGGGGAGCGGCGTATCCTGCACAGAAAACTTTGTATATCCTACTTTCAGATTGGAGTCTGTTAATTAAGGTTTCCTCTTGATTGCTTGTTATCTACGCCTACTCCGTGGTGCTCCAGACAGGATCTATAGCAGAGCGCGTAGTTTCTTGGCAGTTTTTGGGATTTCACTTCTTTCTGTCTAATCTCTCCAGCATTCTCTGGGTCATCTTGCCTGATTCCTGGCCTATTTCCCACAGTTAATTCTGCCATAGTTTCTAATGTCATGATCATCTTTCGTTCAAGCTGATGCACCCTTCCCTATTCGGTGGAGAGTGTCAGTTTGTTCTATGCGCCTGCTTTCCACTTCCTTTCTGAACGTTCGATGTTTCCGAACCGAGCAAAAATAATAATTTAATCACCCTACCTTTTCTTTTCCTTTCTTTTCTCCTTCTCCAGGACGAGGTGACATGTTATCTTTCATGCTTTTAATTTTGTGTCGTGAAGAAGACGTGGATAAAGAAAGTCGAATATGGCTTTAGCACTGTCTTCAAGGTAACGTAATTTCATTTTGTTGTTTCGCCCAACCGCACATTTCTCCACTGAAGCCAAGAATACTGCAGATGACGTACGCAGAAAGCAAAGGAAGCTTTGCGTTTTCAGGTAAATCATGATACCTGCAAGGACCAAAATACTTTGCTGCTTGCGTTTTTGGTTTTTATTCATCAAAAAAAAGGAGAGCGTGAAGAGGAGGGCACAAAGAGGAGGAGCACCGCGTACGCGCACGTATTTTCGCAAGCGAAATTAACCGGTTTGTTGAAAACAGCGGTGCGCTTAAAATCTTGCGCAACTACTCGAGACTAGACAACCAATTCAATTTCTCTCTCTCTCTAGTCTTCGTGCACGCGCTGTTCACTCGATCACTCTTTTAATTCCCATTACCTCCTGTGTAGAATAGCAACACCCGCCGCGATGGCACAGTCAGCTAAGGCGTTGCGCTGCTGAGCACGAGATCGCGGGTTCGAATCCCGGCCGCGGAGGCCGCATTTCGATGGAGGCGAAATGCAAAAACGCCCGTGTGCTTGCATTGTAGTGCACGTTAAAGAACCCCAGGTGGTTAAAATTAATCCGGACCCCTCCACTACGGCGTGCCTCATAATCAGAACTGGTTTTGGCACGCAAAACCCCAGAAAGAAGAGTAGCAAACCGGACACTAGTCGAGTTGACCTCCCTGCCTTTCCTCTCGTTGCATTTTCTCTGGATCCAGAGATCCAGACGGCGCGGCCGATTTACCTACCTGATTTGATGCGAATCAGCGACATTGCACGCATTTTGGCCAGAACGACAAATGGTGCTTCTTCGTAGTAATGTCAGAGTGAGAGCAACAACACACCGTGCACTCTATCCCATGATCGCTCTGCTGCGTTGAAAACGTTATACGCACATTTTGGGGAATACCAGGCAAATAAGTTTGTATTTTCAACTCTGCATGTAGTACGCAGAACATCATGTAGTGTTTACTTCATCGAAGTGCATCGCAACGACATGATGCTGAAAATACAATGTCGTTTCTGTAGCTCACAAAACAAGCTGACACAGACTACGCAGCAAATGCATGCAGGTCTTTATTTATCTTCTGGGTCACGAGCTATCGCCACTGCGCACAAACTTAAGACGCGCTTCCGGCACGGACCTTATTTCGCTATGCTAGTTTTTTGCTGTAGACGGTTATCTACATATGTCTGCGTTCAGCGATACAGTTTCTTCGCATCGTGCAGTGCTTCCATTGAACTTCACGCCTGCAGCAAGACCCCCATTACGCCTGCTTTCCTACCGTTGTGGTGCCTACATCCCCTCGAAGTCCTCCTGACCATTCCTGGAATCCAAAAGAAAACGCAGTCGTCATATTTCGCCCTACAACAAGCCACACTACTGTTCCTGCATGAGAAACACGGCGAACGCCTTCACATTTACACAGATGGTTCACTTTCTTCTGCAAGCTCAGCAGGAGCTGTGGTTGTTCTCACGAAGTCCGTCACCATAAAATTCAAGACATCGCATTTTACATCATCGACGGCTGCAGAACTCACCACCCTCCGTGCTGCTCTAGAGTTCTTAATTGAAGAACCGTCTCAGGCATGGTAAATTTTCTCTGACTCCGAGGCCGCTCTCTAATGCATTAAGTCACCATTTCGTTATGGACCAAATGAACAATTAGTCGCTGGCATAAGACTTCTTCATCATCACGCAATAGAGAAAAAAACACGACATAGCGTATCAGTGAATACCAGGCCATTGCGGTATCCAGGAAAACGACCGTGCAGATGAGGCCGCTCGATCTGCTCATGATGGTCTCCACGGTGCTGCTATACCCCTATCAAGCACAGACGCAGCTACAAGGCTTCGTTCGCTCGCACGCGAACTTACACTTGCACAGTGGAACTCGACGGAATTTACTAACGCTTGTCTCCACAACTTGGGCCCGAATCTACAGCTCCATCTTCCGTCAGGAATATCTAGCGCTGAGGAGACGCTTCTGTGCCGCTTGTGGCTTGGCATGGCCTTCACAAATTCCTACTCATTTCGGATCGGAATGGCCAACAGCCCTACATGCGACCACTGCAGCTGCGAGGAAACCATCGCCCACCTTCTCTGTGAGTGTCCCCGCTTCAGTGCGCCCAGGAAAAAACTTTCAAGAGTGTTAGGTTGACTTGATACACGCCCTTTGTCAAAGGAAAGGGTCCTGGGACACTGGCCGAGAGCGTCCTCAGCACAGAAGGCTTTGAAAACGTTTTTGCGCTTCTTGCGGAGAATTGGTCTCAGAGACAGACTTTAAGCAGTGCCATATTCTCATTTTTTACATCTCTTTTCGATTATCTTTTATTCACCTTACCAGCTTTCCCCTGCACAGGGTTTCCAGCCGGTCGGAGAACTGGCTAACCTCCCTGTCTTTCCGTTTATTCCTCCTTCCTTCCTTCCTGCATATGTCCCACTGCCTCTCTCAGAAAGCAGAGAAATATAAATAAATAAAAGCTCGTATATAGAATAAAAAAGCTTTAGTGAGACTCCAGCTTCCATATGGCACGCACTCACATGAACACTACACAACAGGCCTCTACAGCAAAATTGGTTCCCGTGAGCTCATAAAAAGTGATTACAATGTCTTCATGGTGTATCACGAGTATTACAAGGCCATCCAGGAATCATCTTTTCGCGCTCAAATGTCAGCACGCTTCCGCACTGCGCCTATGAATGTTCTTACAGAAACTAGAAAATTTGATTGTTACAAATGACTATTATTACATACAAACGCACCCTCGGTTCTCTGTGTCATGCTCTTCTCTCTTTCTTTTTATTGCAAATAAGTTTATAAAGGTGAACTTGCGTGCCTTCCGAAACAGGAAGGATAGAGAGCAATTATTTGTCAAAAGCTAACACACAGAATAGCCTGTCACGTTTGTCGTGTACTCTGCGCTCCTTGTTCCTAACGGCCTACACTGTTTCATTCTCATGCATTATCTACCGCTGATATCCAACGTCAGCATAACGTACCCTGAACGTTAAATAATGTCAACAACTCGAAATTAATCCAGAACCCCTACCACAGCGTTTTTTTATAACTAGAACATGAATTTCGAACTGGGAATTCCGTATTAAAAGTAAAGACGGGCGTACCAGAAATACGCGGCAACTCTCGCTTTCAAAACGTCCTTTCTTTGAAGTTTTTCATTTCCCACAAATACTATGTCAATATGTTCAGGTTGCACTCAAATGAATAAAAAAAATATCAACGTTAACACATAACTAAGAACCCCGGCAAGCACTTTTACTCGGTCACTGCTTCACAAAGCAATACTGGCGTCGGAGTGTAACTTCGGGTGCAATAATGGCACAAGAGGTAGCTAAGATAGTTACGCTTTTCAATAACCAGTCAAAATAAGACAGGCGGAGAGCAGTTTCGGAAACTTGTAATTTCTTTCCAGATAATTTTCATCAGCTTTGAAATGGAGTAGCACGAAGCAAATGCTTCCAACCTGATTCCCCGAAAGTGTTCCTATTATCAGATGGCCGAGCCGGAACATAGGCACACTACCAGAAATTCGTATCAAGCTACAGCTTGAGGTTTTCTTACATAACCGAGAGCAATAAGTTTCGTAGTAACCTGATGCTTGCTGCCAGATGGCCCGTCTCATGTAACTAGGAACATTTTCGCAGGAAATGCAGGCATTCAAACAATGCTCCGAGGGCCGCACATACGGAGAATGAAATACTATATTTAATCTTTTCAGAATTAAGTGTAAGCTGTCGCTCACAATGCGCGCTTCTCCGATTTATGTCTCAACGTGGCCACAAGCTCTGGAACGCACTGTAGAAAAGCTGATGCGTTACGTCGCCTGCTTCAAGTTGCCAGCGGTGCCGAAAACTCGGTTTAGTATTCCAGCAGGTAAAACTCGGAAGAACGGAACCGAAGTAAGAGTGTGGCACTAGCATATATACGAATGGTATGAACATATACATATGAAAAATAATCGTGAAGTAAGGAACAAAAGCCTGGGCGGCGCTCGCGCGTTGCGAAATGTCTTTGTTCGTCCTCCCTCCGCCGTGTTCTGAGGGGCGAGGGCTGGTGCGACCTGAATTCCCTGGGTGGGGAAATCATGAGTGTCGCCTTTCATCTTTCTCCACACGCGCATGGACATTCCAAGCGCTGAATGAGTGGAACCGCTCGCTGTGTATTTTAACCAGACAGACGTTTGCGTGGAAATTATTTTAGACCTCCAATATTGTCTCGTTGAGAATTGCTAAACCATGCATTTTCGAACAGCGCGCTGATGGTCATTGATATGATCAGGCCCGTTTAGAAATGTTGCTGTCCTCCCGCATAACCAGAAAAGAGCGGGGCCGAAAAATACGCACATCGACGAATTGCTAGCATCTCGTAAGCGAATATATTTCGCAAACTGCCGCGGCGAATGGCGAGATTTGACATTTGCCAAAGAAGTCAGTAGTTGTTGCCTGTCCACGTACATCAAGTTGCTTACTGCAGGCAGACGAACGATATATGTGTTTGGTGAGTGCTGAAAGGTTTGGAAGGCGTAGTTTCTAGGCTTTTGTTTGCTCACATCTTATTACGACAGAAATACATGGACGCAAACGCGATTTAACGGTTTATTTTCGTCGGTGTAGTTTCGAGGAACGCAGTTCCGTTAAGTAGAGGTCAGAAGCTGTGTAAACTGAGTGTTGGTCAAATATTGACACTTCCCAGTTTTCACAGTCCCACTTGTTCTATTAGACGGTAAGTATTAAGTTATCGTTTGCGCTTCTTAGGAGAAAAAAAAAGACAGGATTGAATAAAGAGGGGTTGTTTCTATAGAAGTAATATTCGTTTATATAGCCAGCGCGACGCCGATTTCAAAAGTACTTTAGCGTCTGTTCGTTTATTCATGTCGTATTATTGAAAAAGGAAAGGAGGGGCCCTGTCAACATAAAAACAGGTAACTATGGGCTAAAGAACCTACCATCTGGTATAGAGAACAGGAGAAAAATGCAGATAAACCCCAACATTAGCAGATGCTTTTAGGCGGTGACGTGCCGTGAAAACCCCATGTACTTTTGTGCTGTGAAGCCCGGCCTTTATACCTCGAAACGCATAAAAGAAACGGATGACAGGTCCTTTCAGAAATCACCGAGAAACAAGGTTTTTCAACCCTCTCCACCCACCCTTCTTTCGTGTCTCTTACGTTCTCGGTTTTCAGTCTGCCTCGCGCCAGTGCCCCTTTAATGCAAGGTAGCAACAATAGTATGATCTTGGTACTCTAAAACAGTTTTCCGAAGTTCCGACAACCCCCCTCGTTCAAGTCACAATTTTCGCTCCATCCTGAGGGCCCGCCTTCGTTTGTACAGTGTGGTAAACGATGCGTCAAAGGCACCGTCTGCACGGATTTGACGTCTTTGTCTTTCTTGCGTTAAGCTAAACTTCTTTTTCTTCCTCCGGGTAGAACACTCTACTCTTTTAAGAAAATATGTGGGAGAACTACGCGCCATAAAGTAAACGTGCGCACGTGTGTAATACGATAAATGCCAACGTTTACGTTGGGTAAAAATTACTCTTGGTGTCTCGGCGAACAAGCGGAGAAACTGGGCGGACTGAGCGTATTATTTGCGTATGTTTTTTTTTCCTCCTTGCATTATGATGTCATTTCCTGTTTGTTTTACGACCACAGGGATCTCCCGTGGATCATAAATCTTGATCATCTCAAAAACTTGCTACAGTCGCAGTAGCGAAAAATCTTGTTTTTGTTTCCAAAGTAGTGAAAGAAATTGATAAGGAGTTATTGTCAATACAAGTGTCTGTAATAGAAAATAACTCTTGCAAACGAGTGCCGCAGACGTCCCGCCATTTAGCCTCAGATGGTCTCATACAAAACATATTAATAATATGAGTGACGCAGAATCGTGTGGCCTTGAGAAAAACGACCCCTCGCAGTTAGACTGCTCGATTTTCGCCGGGGGAGATTGTTAATCGAAATGCATGTAGTGATGCACACAAAGTTGAAGTTGAAGTTTATTTCTTTCTTTGTTACAGAAAGAGGAACAAGAGCTAAAGGCCATGTGGCCTGACAGAGGTTCTTGCTACTAAGCGCGTTCGGCAAGCAAATAGAACACAAAAAACGAGCGAGTGCAATGTAGAAAATACAAATAAACAAGGTAGATTTATACAATTATTACATGAATATACATGATATGCTTGAAAAACAAAATATTGGTATGTACGTTACATTATAGTGCAGATAGAGACATACATATACCGTGCATAACAATATGTTAGTGCAATGGCATTTTATTTATAATGAATTTGAGAATGTAGGAGAAAGGTTTTTATACATTCTTTAAAATGGGGTGCATAAAAATCAAGTTTTTGTTCAACGATATTTAGTAGCTTAGGTACTTGATAGTTTAGATCCTGCCGTCCATAGTTAGTACGCGTGAAAGGTGTTGTTCTGATTTGATTGCGTAATGGGTATCGATGAGGAGAAATGGGTAGGCTGACAACATGTAGTCTGTGTGTTTTTTTTTATATGTAACAGTAATCTATAATAGAAAACTTGATTTGCTCGGATCAATGAATGTTTGGTAAACAGATTGTGATGTGGGTAAGTCTCGCAGCCTGCCATGGTAGTTTTCAAAAATTCGGGCTACTCGTTTTTGCAAGTTTATTAACTTCTCATAGTTTTTTGCTGTCGTTGTTCCCCATATTAAGGCACAATAAGTTAGCTTCGAGTAAAAAAGGGCATAATACATTGCTTTTTTTTAGCCATAATGGTATTAGATCACCAATTTTATACATGCAGCCTACTACTTTACTAAGGTCATTGCTCAGCTTGTTGACATGATTGTCCCAGGCGAGGTTCTCCTGAAACCATACCCCCAAAAACTTTTGCGTTGTTACTTGTTCAATCCTCATTGCTTGAAATAGAACATTAATATTAATAGGCAATGGTTTATTAATTGGTTGTCGCATTCAGCAAAGAAACTGAAAAAGAAAAAGAGTTAACAGTTGTTTCAAAGTTGACAGGGCCTGCCGTAGCAAGTTTAAGTCTCTCTTGCCCACGTAGCCACTGACTAACGGGCTGTTGCTCATTAATCACCGCTTAATGCGCAGGATGACGAGCTCGCGCTAGCAAGCCGCACGTGTAACCAGGGGCCTTGATGAAGCTTCTTTGATTGATACACAGCATACACTCGGCAAATCACGGCTGTTGCCCCCGGGATATCGGTGCATACCTTCGTATCCTTTCCCGCTGTTATCAATTTCTTTCTGTTTTGTTTTTATGACACATGAAAGACATCAGACAAAATCACATGGACCAGTGCATACATTAGTTGTTACTTGCTATCGCAAGCAAAACCTAATACCATGTTTCTCCTAGGGCAGGCTATATACCTACTCGGATCAGTGTAGGGATATGGCTGTTCATCTTCCCTAACCAGCTGTGCTATAGTTGAACGGCGACAGGTTTTGTTGACAACTCATAGTGCACGCATGGCACTGGTGTTAAGCGAATGCATACCTTCTTTTTTTTTCACGTTTTCTTCTCAGTTTCTTTCGTACTTTTAAATGCCTTCTCTTATTTGGTTCACCCTTCACTTAAGCGGAGCGATGAAAGCCGAGCGTCCATTAGGTTTTTTCCGCTGCATTAAACTCTATTGTAACGTAAACCTTGCCTAATTCATCACTGTTTTCTGGTAGCGTATGCATCGCAAGATTACTTTTTTTCATCTGGGCTCCTGAAAAATGGGCACAGTCAAAAGCTCCCGGTCTCAGATATTATTATTATCTATATTGCACCGCGTGTCGTAACCCATGATTGCGGCGTGCTGCATCCGATGTGGCTGCAGTCAGCCAGCGTACCCCCAAGCAGTGGCCCTACATATACCGCCGGGGGCACACATACATGGTTGTACGCCCACAATGCAGACAGCATTTTACAAGTGTTCTCGAGCAGGACAGGAATAGTTTAGAAATATATATTTTTTTCAAAGTACTCGGCATCTGCCCGAGGCCTGCAACATCCATTTCAACAGTCACTTTCGCAAATTCGTACATGAAGGCACTACACCGGCCCCAATCAAAGCTGTTTCAGTTCTTTCCCCCCGAGCGACACCAGAACAAACGACCCATCTCTTCGTGGGAAATGACCAAAGTGCCGTTAGAGGTTCAAAATGGGACCATCGCTGACGTTCAAAATTCTTTTTTTTTCTCGAAGACGGGCTGCGTTCTTTTTTATGCTGTATTAAAATTTCCATTTAGGACATCATTGATGCACGCTTGCGTTCTTGCGCAACCGTGCACGCAACTGCAGGCAATACATCAAATATACCGCGAAGAGTACAATTTAATTCGTTTAGCCCTTTCGAGCTAGGATGCAGAAAAATTAAGGAGGAATAAAGCATACGAATAAAGGCCTAATTAAAAAAAAAGAACTCGACTCGTGTCAACAGATTAGCAGTACTTCTCTACTCATATGTGTTCTTTTTGAATTTAGGTCAGCTTGTTGTACCACAGATAGTCCTGATGAAAAGAAAAGAGACATTAAAATTCAATATGCATGGCAGTCATAAATGAGACGAAATCTGTAGCAGGGACGCTCCTAAAGGGAGTTGGAGCTTTCAGCTTTAATCATGGTCTTTTGCAGGCATGTATTATTATTATTATTGTTGTGAGGTCCCGCATCCACGACTGAAACCGCGTTAACCACATCGCAAAGTGTTGTTCAGGAGCTCACTCGACACACGTCTTGTCTCTGCGCATATGCATTTATATAATATACATACACGCATACACACATGCACGTTCTTCTAAGCTCTTCCATCCCCTCTCTACCTCTACCACATGACAGGCTTCCCACTCTTCACACATGCGCATACACTTTTTTTTCCACTTTGAGACTCCTAATGCTTACGCATTAAAAAATAACAATCAGATTTCTTTTCCTCAAGCGTAACATTTCAGTTAATTATGTGTACTTATTATGGAGAACATAGACTGAGAAAAATAAGCAAGGTCCACCAAAAAAACTTGAAAGACATGACAGAAAAATACCTTAAAAGCCAGGAAAATGAGATAGCAACTGGCATGTACGTACGTAACTTGCAAAAAAAGAAAATAAGAACAAGCAAATAATTCCATAAAATACAACATTGTGGGCCTTATGAAAATGGGACATGGTGGTTATTCGAAGGGCATTGTGCGTTGCTGCTTATTTCTTCAGGCTGTGTTATCTTGACCGTCTGTGTAGTGGTGTCGATAGTTTGATACTCTAGATTTTTTGGTTTAATGCTTTTCGATTTTTAGCCTTTTTAAGAGTTCTTGCGTTTTCAGCGGGTAGCTCCATATTATTTAGTGACATTCGTTCTATCGTTCTTCCTTTTCTTAAATTTTATACATAGGGGCTTCATATATTTAAAAGTAATAATGGTTATTTAACCCAGAAGCAAAAGTTAATGAGAACAGATACCCGCCTCTTACTGCTTGTTTTCTTATATTGTCACGCAGTAGTGACGGCGAACAGTCGCAAAACTGTGAATGACGAAACGGACCTTTTATTGGGCGAACTTGCGCCCACAAAAGCAAGTTGCACTCGAAGCACAACGATAGCGGCGAAGCGCGTCGGCTTTTATACGTGAGTCATCGAAGGTTCCAGAGTAATCACTGGTGCCCGCGTGTCTTCAAACCTTGTGTCTTCTAGAAAGTACTAGACAATTCGTGTCGCTCATACAATCAGATTACATAAAGGCTGATTCACACTACGCCGACACGAGAACGATTTTGGTCTGCCGACTGATGACGCGAGCAGTTTACAGGACGGAAAACGCTGTGGCAAACGCTTTAAGGGAAGGAAACCGCTGTCGCCAGCAGTCGGCAGACCAAAATCGGTGCCGTGTCGGCCTAGTGTGAATCAGCCTTAAGCGTCGGTGACAACAGACAACGGATAGAAGCATCGATAACGTTCGAGAAACTTCCGATACATGCGGGCACGTCTTGCGCCGAGCGATAACGTCTAGCATTTGTTAGCCGGTGGAAAGCGGTCCCCGGTTAAAAATAAACAAGCACACGTGTCAATATGCATAAAACATTATATCAAAATGAAATGTTATTTTTCTTCTTTGAAGTGAATACTTTATTATAGATGAGAGTTAAACTTACTACCAACTCATGGATGCTGCTAAGAATGTAGCCCATCAGTGGTACGTACATCCCCTCCGCGCGTTACAACACACAGCATCTGACATCCTCTCGCATGCTGTGAGAATGAGTTAAAAAAAAAAAGTCACAGTTTCGCCCTAAGGGCGAAGCAATGAATGCGATAGCAACACAGCAATGTCATACGAAGTAAGGTGAGCGGCTTTGGTAGCAATATGAATTGTAGTAAACATGAGCTGATTAAGTAAGCAGGTGTGCTGCGGCGTAAGTAGACCGACATGAAGAGAGACTCGATGACCACGAGAAGGCGCGTGTGAAACGGTGGTGTTGATGAGAAGCGCTTCCCGTGGGCAGCGCGTGCGAAGGGACACACCTGTAGCGCTGCACTGCCGATCCGGGCAGCATTGCATGTGTAGCGTGCGTTGGAAAATGTGGCCCGACTATTACTAACTGAATGAACAAGCGTGGTGTGAGCGCGCACAAACAAACATGAATAGATCACACTGAATGACTGCAGACAACGACCGTCAAAACTCTGGCAGCAAGCGGATACGCCGCAGCGGCGAAGGTACGTGCGGTCTATCGCTTCAACTGAAACTGAGCGGCGAATGCACGGCGCATAAAGGTCAGAGCCGTGTGGAGATAAGAGACGGTGCGAGCGATCGACGAGCGCGGTTGTTGGCAGAGTGGAAGTGCGCCCCCCCCCCCCCCCCCCCCCCGCTCCCTCCGGCGCTGGCTTCCCGCTTCCTTGCTTGCGCGTGGGAGATTGAGTGCGTTCGCTCTCCGTGATAGCGCGCGTCCCCGCACGCTTCCGCTCGGGCATACGGCACGCGGCGAAGATTTTATCTATAGGGAACCTCACGGCGACGGCGACGGCAGAAATCCGGTTGAAGTGTCCATAGTATTGCTATCGCAATAAAATAAAACACACTGTTGCCATTAGAATGCTAAGTGGTGTCAAACGCTGGGTTACAACAACGCAAAACATGCCAGCGTCTTTAAGTGCATGTAATTATTAATTAATTAATTAATTAATGGAGACTAATGCTTGTCGCCTGCGTGCGATCGGTTGTGGTGTACCTTCCTCTCCTTTTTTTCCCGTCCTTTATCTCCTCCATTTCTTTCTCTCTCTTTCTTTTTTCTTTCCTTTTCAAGAGGGTGGGCTTGCTGGCCCGCTTCTCTTTGTATCTTTTATATGTGTTACTTGATTAATCATAATAACGAATGAATGAATTAACTACTTGACACTTAGAAGCGTAAAGGGGCAGCGAGATAAGAGAGAGAGAGACAGAAGAAAGGAGTAAGGCAGGGAGGTTAACCAGATGAGAGATCCGGTTTGCTACCCTACGCAGGGGACAGAGGGGAGGGGGACGTAAAGTGACAGTAAAGAAGAGATAGAGAAAGAAAGGAGCGCAGATACACAATCACAATCGGTCACAGGTGGCGCAGCACAGTAGCACTTGCAGCACTACAAACATCTGTCCGGGCTACAGCCGCTTGTCCAAGTCTGTTGCCCCTAAAAACTGCAACAGTGCCCTCGTCACCCTCCGCTGCGATGGCTTGTGATGTCGGCATTCTAAAATAAGTTCCTCTGTTAGAGGTCTTTGGTCAAAACGCGCTATCGCGCGTACGAGCGATCGTCTCTGTAAATTGTAGCGAGATAAGATGTACAAATGAGCTTGACGGGCTCCCCAGTCCTACGTTTCTCATAAGCAAATGGGGCAACAAGGCAGCAGGGTACATGGAAGGTACAGCAAGAAATACATAAAAATAAATAAATGACGCAAAAAAAGAGCTATGCAAGCATCAATAAACCTACACACACACACGGAAATTGAAATAAGATACGCATTAGTATAGCAGGGATAACAAATTGAGAAAGTCGGATAAATCTGATCTGGTACGGCATAACAAGGACAAACTATCTTTAATGCTTTAAAGAAGTGCAGTCAGGCAGTAGCGCAGCATCTGAAAGCCGTAATTGTGAGCGGTATATGGCAACCTTTTTTAAATTTTTTTAAAGAAGTATCATTGAGTACGAAACCTGTACAGGTCTCCGCACGACAGGCCAGTGCCGCAGTGTCACGAAAATGTCTGTCACAATGCACATTATAATCTTGTTTGCGTCGCAGGGCGAGTCGTAAATTATAGAGAAAACACGTTTAGGATTTTGGCTTCCTCGAGAAAAGCTCAGCAGCGTGGTAATTTCATTTCATTTAATTTATTATTACCCTCAGGGCTTGACAGCATTGCAAAGAGGAGTAGGCATGGGCAAAATGCAAGAACAAGATAAAGGAATACAATTGCAAACAACTAAACAAATCTACAAAGTATAGAGAAATAGCTAAGCATATTAACATAAGTAGCGCAATGAAAACCATAAATACATGAGTTAGCCACAAAAAAATAAAAGACAAAAAAAGGAAACTTTTGTATCTCAAAAACGGGAGGGGTCAGTTATAAGAACAATGTTTTGAGGGAAGCGATTCCAATCAATACATGTTTTCGGCCGAAAAAGATTCAGAATATATGTTTGTCCAGCTTAGCACATATCAACCGTCTGCGCATGGTCGACAGGTGATATCTATGATGGTGTTTTTATCAAAAGCTATAGAAGGTAGTGATTATGGTAAAATGCTGAATGCTGTATGGAACAAACCGAGGCGAGATAACGGCCGGCGTGTAGCGAGTAAGGGTAGATAAGATGTGTCATAAATTAAATCCTGGGGTTTTACGTGCCAAAACCACGATATGATTATTAGGCACGCCGTAGTGGGGGACTCCGGATTAATTTTGACCCCCCAGCGGAGGGGGGGGGGGGGGGGTCCCTTTTTTCTCCTTTTTTCTTTTTAACGTGCGCTCCATGCACGGTAAAGTGGCGCTTTCGCAATTCGCTTGGCGCGAAATGCGGTCGCCATGGCCGGGTTTTGATCCGGCACCCTCGGACTTAGCAGTGCAACAATTTTTGCAGTGATTTTGTGTTGCTTCTTGTTGGGTAGTAATAGTGATGCTACCCAGATCGCATATTGCTGAATCGTTTTCAAGAACCGGTCGTATATATGTAGTGTACAGTAACTTTTTTTAACGGGAGTGGTGCCAAGATGTTTAGTTTGATGTAGCCTAACCTTCGGTTATTAGCATGTGCTGTAATGTAATTTATGTGAGCACTCCACGTTGGGTTACTGGTAATGTTAACACGCAGGTATGTAATTGATGAAACAGAGGAAATATCTGTATCATTGAGAGTGTAGTTAAGGCACGTTGATGGAAATGAGAGATACGCGCATGCATTTACATTTTGATATATTAAGATGCATCTTCCATTTGTTGTACCAGTTAAAAATGGTATGCGTCTCTTCTTGAAGGCCAGTAACATTGTTATAATTGATTATTACAAGATAAACGACATAATCAACCGCGAAGAAGCGTATATTTCATGAAATGTTATTAGGTAGCATAACATAAATTAGAAAAAAAAACTATAAGGGCCCAAGTACGGAGCCCCGTGGTACTCCTGACAGCACTGGCTCAGTAGCTGAGTCATAATCGTTACCAGAGAGGAATTTCGTGCTTTAGGTTTCTTATAGATTCCTCTATAAGAGCCCTCTTCTGAAGAATATACAGTTTCTGAAGTATTGCCTGAGTAGTGGTAGATGGCAGCACTGACTGCGTGGTATAACTAAAGATTTACATATTAAGAACTTTGCTCTAGTAGGAAAATAGGAAAAATGAAGTCATGTCGACAGATGAGGCAGACGACAGCACCATGCTTAAGGACTTGCGTAATTATAACGTGCATGTACCACAACATCTTATCCGTAAACCTACAACCAAAGTTTTAAAGCCAGCCGGTACCCATCCAAATATTATTGCAACAAACTCTTATTAATTTAGTGAAAATAAATAGTGGAATAGAAGGCATTCCTACGAGGCTCAATGTAGTATACGACGAGCCATTTGAAGGCGCTTCACCGGGCGTCGATCGTATTACATCGGAAGACGCGGTACATACTTTGTTCGTCGCAGCGCTGCGAAAATGCACTCCTTTCTTTTGCGAGCTCAAAAAGCGGCTTACGAGAAGGCTAGTGCTCAGGCACGCTAGGCGCTCGCCATGCGAATGCGGCCCTTCCTTTGTAATGTATGCAACAATCGACGCGCGCTAGGGGTTAGCAGCTCACGCTATACTGCGCGTTTTCAGTAATATAGCGCCATTTGCCGGGATATTCAGCAACCGCGAAGACAGTTAGAAATCCCGCAGAAAGCGGCGCGCATTAGCATCGGCCATTAGGAACGACGACAGCCGTGCAGCCAGCCCGCCAGCCAGTAAAGCCGCGACCGTGCAGCCAGCGAGATGGGCTGCGCACGGGCCTTTTGTTTGTACCTGGCCGCATGTCGGCGCTGCAGCGGCCGTTTCTGCTACTCTGCTGCGGTCTGTTTCCGGTTTTAGAACCCTGGAAACATTAAAGCACCTCGTGGTCCCAGACGCGCACACCTTCGCATCTTCGTCAAGCATTAAAGACGAGAAAACGAAAATACATAGCCCAGTATAGTAACCTTCAGTGGTGTCAGCGCTTAATGGCGCCTCGTGAAAGACCGCGGAATATTAGAGGAAGAACAGAAATTAGCCTCACTCTTTTCTCTTTCTCGCGCGTATAACTTTCTAGCGGCGCGCCTTGAACGCGTCGCTGTTTAACAGAAACGCGTTCACATTCGGTTCATAGCCGCCGCGTGGCTCCTCTGGCGAAGCATTAGGCCGGCCTTGCGCCGTCTAGAGCGGAAACATCATCGCACTTGCACCGGAGGAGTCAGCGCCGACTTAAGAGATTTGCGGCAGATGCGACTTGCACAATAATTCAACGCGACTGCTGCTGTAGCCGGCGGGAGTGCGCGGGCCTTGACAGCTGGGCGTTGAAATGTTAAGAGGCGTGGATAGGTAAGACGAACGTAGCACTCACGCCAACAGCGCGTTCCGATTCCGCAGCCCGCGGAAACCGCTCAGACGTTGCTTAAACGCGGTAAGCACCTATTTTGCGCAAACGATAATTCAAAAAGTACTTAGCAGGCTTGGTTTTCTTCTGCTCAAGTTGGTGTCTCGGTAAACACTGTACGCCGCTCCTACAATAGCGCGGGAGTTGTGAATTAAAAGTAGTCCACAGGAATTAGTCGTAGAATAGGACGTTACGCGCCGTCATGTCCGTTGTAAAGAGAAAAAAAATCAAGGCCTTTTGGATGCAGTCGATCCTTTACGAAAATGCTTAGGTGTATAGCCTTCTATATGTATAACGACAGGATTTTGACGCCTGGAAACTTTTACCTAAAGTTTTACTGAAAATTTCAAAATTTCGACAATACATACAGCTGCTAAGTGCAGCTGATATACGTTAGGCACGGTGTCATAGACATGATATTATTTTAAGTCCTCGTAAGACCTTGTAAGCATCACAGTTCTTCACGTAGCTTCAAGTATCGCCTAATACCGTCTTTGCCATCGAAGTTGTTTCTCTGACCACCCCATGCTCTCTCCCTTCAAATTTCGCGGACTTGTAGGTCATATACTAAATAGGGCCGACTTCTTCGTGTATTGATCATTAAGTATCTCTCAACCTTTGTGGGAATTAGTTCCGGCATGATTGGACACGTTGTACGCAGTAAGAGGTGTTATCACATATTCGAGATGTCCTGGCTGCACAGATTCGGCACGGAACGCTCCCCTGCGCTTAGCGAAGTTTACTGGTGTGTGGGGACAACGCCTCTGACTGTGCAGCTGACCTGTTTCCTTTCATAATTATGGAACCATGTTTTCTCTGGAGTTTGCCGCGTGGTAGAACATCCGACGGGCTCCTGCGGCTACATCGCGTTACCTATAGCATTTTTGAAATTTTCTTCGTTTGAGATATCTCAGTTCTAAAATTCTAAAATTATCTCTAACCACTAAAGTCATATGCAATACACCAGACCTGCGTATCAAAACCTACACACGTATAGCATAAAAATTGAAATTGCATCGTAATTCCCTAAATTACGTAGGAAAAATATATTAATCGTAATTGATTGTTTGGTAAAAAGGGAGTAGAAAGAGAGAACATTCCTGCTGCTAGCCGCACGGCAATTGCCTAGCTGAGGCGGCTGACACCTGAAGATCGGAAGAAGCATGTGCAAAACGGTTTCATCGAGGCCATAAGTCGCGTTTGCCCCATTCATATATTTCTCTTGCCCGATAAAATACCCATATTAAGAACAGAAAAAAGAGGGTGGTTGTTCACACTGACACGGAAGCAAAGAAGCATCATAAGTGTGGCTTTCCCCGTCGGCAAGCTCCCCATCATACGATATTTTTTTCCTCTCCAACTCATGGCGACAGTGGCTGAGAAAACTTATACATTCGCGATGGTAGTGTACCTGCCTCTCAGAGAGAAGGATCAGACGAGGCGTATAAAGAAAAGAAAAAAAAAATACACCACGAAGCTCCATAAAGCCGAACGATCTGCCGGCAAGGATCGAAAGGGGAAAGCAGTCCCGATAGGCACCACCATGCGGCAGCTCTCCTTTTCTATTTACCCTTGCTTCTTCGTTCTATTTTTACTCTCGTATATAGGTTCGGCGAGGAGATGCCCTGCATGCTATCAACCCCGCCGGTGGTGGTCTCAAGCGCGATGTGGCCAGAGGAGGAAAACGGCACCGGCCGTCTCTCTCGAAACCAGCGCCGCACAGTCGTTCGCTGACGCGCTTCTCCGTTTCCAATGGTTTCTTAGAGTAGTGCCAGAATGGCGAGAGAGCGCGGCGCCGGAGCCGTTATCGGAGCCGGGCAGAGCTGAAGACCGGCCCGGACAGAAGATGAGTCGCCAGTCGCATTTCATCCCTTGCTTTTTCGTTCGGGGACGCCCAAGCTCGGCGGGTCGTTCTCCGGCTGGGCCTAAACGGGAGCGCGCGGTTGTTGTGGCGGCGCCGTGTTCCCCGAGTCGCCCGCAGCCGCAGGCGCCTGCCGGGTACGGGCATGTGCGGGGAAATAGAGAAGGGCGTGCTTTATTTGAGCGAGGATAATGGACCTCTCCGTGTGTGCCGATTTAGCGTCGCTGTTCGTATACGAAACAGTGGTCCTCTCAAGAAAAAAAAAAAAGAGAAAGCGCGAGAGAAAACCATACCGAAAAAAAGTTCAAGAAAACTTGTAGCAGAAAAAAGAGATACAAACTATCATCAAGAACGGTGCATGAAGCGTCGTCGGCTCTTGCCCGAGAAAGTTCGCAGCGTTGTTTGTGCCAGTCTGGGTATAGAAGTGTCATCGTCTTTTGCTCAGGGTGCGATGATCTTATTGAGACGGTGGCGTCGTTGTTCGTCTTTTTACGAGCCCGTGCATCGCGGTTACCGTTGATGTCGTTTGTTGCACTAAACAACTGATTACCACTTTTGTAGCCAAACTCGCGGAGTCCTAAAACAGGCGCCCGCATCGTGGCCAAGGATAATCGCTAGTTCAGTACAGTGGACTTCACGTTACACTACTGAAGAGCCATGCGTACTAAATGAAACGTGGTTAAATCGCTACGCAAGGTGAAACACAAACCCAATATACAAAGGAAGTACGCTGAACATGTGTTTCTGTTTCGTTTCTCTTAGCGTTTTAGTCCTGTTTTATAATGCCATCTAACCAACTCGCCCAGCTTTCAGCAATAGTAGCCATGCGTACACTTGGGTCACTAGTAAAAATTCATTGATCACCAGCTTCTATAGGAGCATCACCTGTTTCCTTTGATGCCTACACCCCGTTGTGTTCTTTCTTTCTTTCTTTCTTTCTTTCTTTCTTTCTTTCTTTCTTTCTTTCTTTCTTTCTTGCTTGCTTGCTTGCTTGTTTCTTCCTTTCTTTCTCCAATGCGGCATGAATTTCTTCCTGCTCATGAACCTCATACGTGTGTCTACCCTTTTCTCCATAACCAGATTGGCCGAGTCACAAAGCTTGTACTTTATAGAGCTGTCCGCTAATAACATGTTCCATGTGACGATTAGATGACGCTGGTTATTACGAAACGCTCGAGTGCACAAAATGCTTTTTCAATACGGGTTCTGATGTCCGACGTTGCTTTGGAAACATAAGTAAAACAAAAACGTGTACACCAGTCGCCTAAACGCGGATTTCCAAGGCTCACTCGGCATTTGTTCTCCCTCCTCCCATCCCCCTCTGCAGGTACCGGAAGCACTAACCGCTCAACCAGCGCCGAAGTGCCTACGACTGGGCCCTATGAGCGGAGTGGGACATTTGGCATCGGAGCCTTAAACACAACGCACGTTATCCCGGACCTTTCATTTCACAGCGGCTGTCGGCGTGAAATGAAAAGAGCCCAGGAGGAACCAGTGTTGGACGCTTATATTTCCGTGGTTCCACAGAACGAAGACGACGGCTGCAAGAAGAGTGTGCTAGCCCAAATTTCTTTCTTCTTGATTTACTGGCTGTATGGCAAGGGTTATGCGCATCCTACGAGTCATATAACAAGGAGGGAGAAAAAAAAAACAGTTTTGAGTAATCTGTTGTCGGCAACGCGCACGTAAAGGATGACTGGCTCCTGGTAAACAAGAAATGCAAACATTGACAACAACACAAAACACACAAGGATCCCGTATTCAGCACATTAATAATTGGCACAGACTTTGAAAGAGCGTTAGGCGTTCGGCAATCCGAATTTGTGCCATATAGAAGTGTGCAACAATTTGCATAAAATTTATAGTAATTAGTGTGGCAATTAAAAGAAATTGGTAATTAAATTTTGAGGTTACTGCGTTAAATGCGAACATTTAATATTGCAAGATTAAAGCTTATTGACTATAGTTTAGTTTTTTATCGTAGAAGTTTGAAGTTTATTACCCGTTGCATTTTGCAAAACTTTTATAACGTGATCGTAAGTCAAGCTATACGCTGCTATAACTGCGATTCAAGCAAAGAGAAGCCCGCTCAATTCAAGCGTCTCCACTTGGTGAACGCGCTGGCTAACCACTTCTGTTCTGTTAAGTTACAATTGAGAGAATAGCTTAGCCGCTTCTATTCTCTTGAGTCACCGTCCGCCGACGTGTCAAACGGATGTTGAATATCTTCTCTGGCAAATGGCTGCATTTGCATGAGTATACAAGTTTTCCACCATTCAACTCAACTATTCCCCGAAAGTTCTCTTTACTACCATTCAGCAGATCGAATTTGATGGCGAAGCTGGTGCACAACTACTTCTACAGCTCTGAAGTGCAGTTCCCTCCCGCACGGCACGTTTTAAGAGCAAAACTACTTGGTCTGTGTAGGACACCTTTCTTTTGCTTCCTTCACTTTGCAGCGCCCGCACACAACCACAAAAAAGAAGTACGGCTCATCATGTCACTGGCTGCGCAGATTGAGGACGATAGAAGGCCGTGAGAGCCGAGCCTGAAAGGCGGCAGCTAGCTCGTGGACCTCTCTTTTTGTGGATATTTTCTTTGTGCCGGTAAGTGGAGAGTTGAGAAACGCGATTTCACTCGCTGGCCAGTGCCGTTTTCTATTGCACTCAGAGTAAGAGGAGGCAGAGGCACCGTGGTTCCTTCGAATTTCTCCTCTTTTGTTGTTGGTGTCATTTCTGCATTCCAACATGAGTAAAAGTCAATGTTGATTGCAGGTAGCGCTGGAAGGCGGAAGAGTTTCGCTTCCGCTGTGGCGTAGAAATTTCGTTGGTGGTAGAATTTCCTCAATGGGATTTCAAAATCTTATATTTGCTCTGCCGTTAGCAATCGCCCAAAATTACATTCGTCGACTCACGGAGCCGTATTCTGTAATGATTCTTTTTGTTTAAGGGTTCGCATCTCGAGTGGGACCATATAGTGATCTTGTGGCATGGTCTCTGGGCACCCCTTCTTTTACCACAGACGGCCCTTTAGTAAGGCATCGGCTGCGGCTGTGGAAGGTATATATGGTAGGGTCTTTGCTAGGAACATTATACAAGGACATGTCCACCATGTGGTCCAGGCACGTTATATAACACAAACACAATATACAAAGGAAGTACGCTGAACATGTGTTTCTGTTTCGTTTCTCTTAGCGTTTTAGTCCTGTTTTATAATGCCATCTAACCAACTCGCCCAGCTTTCAGCAATAGTAGCCATGCGTACACTTGGGTCACTAGTAAAAATTCATTGATCACCAGTTTCTATAGGAGCATCACCTGTTTCCTTTGATGCCTACACCCCGTTATGTTCTTTCTTTCTTTCTTTCTTTCTTTCTTTCTTTCTTTCTTTCTTTCTTTCTTTCTTTCTTTCTTTCTTTCTTTCTTTCTTTCTTTCTTTCTTTCTTTCTTTCTTTCTTTCTTTCTTTCTTTCTTTCTTTCTTTCTTTCTTTCTTTCTTTCTTTCTTTCTTTCTTTCTTTCTTGCTTGCTTGCTTGCTTGCTTGCTTGCTTGCTTGCTTGCTTGCTTGCTTGCTTGCTTGCCCGTCATAGCCGGTGCTGCATCTCCTATCCAAGACATGAGCATGCCTGTATAGGGGGCTTACACCAACCTTTGTACTGACGGGATGCATGCGATGTGGAAGGTACATTTAAAGGGACTCTGCAAAACCTATAACTGCATTTGCTACATATTTGCTCTGCACATGCCATCCCTCTTCTTAGAGCTTTTTGAACTCACTGTTACTGACCGGTGCGGCCCATGCGGCGATCGCGATACTCGGTCAGTCATCGGACTACCAGTCTTCATTTCAAGTAATAAACACGCACAAATCGACCGTTCAAACACACCCACCATTGATGGCCTTCGCAATGAAGAACGGTACAGCACCCGTCGTTACGTCATAAGTGGGACCAGATGTGACAAATAATTGAAATGCAGGAAGGAGCGGGAAGGGGCATTGCAGAGCCCCTTGAAACTTAAAATGCTTATATGGGTCGTCAAAGATGCATAGTAAAAGTTGTCGCTGTTTGGTCAAGTCATGTAACCTGGCTTAAAAATGAGTAATAAAACGCTGGCTAGTCCAGTAACTCAAATAAGGAAGCTTGAAAGTTGTTTGACGTAATCGCGACTCTGCGATAATTCAAGCTTGTCGCAATAGCAACGCTGACTCCTTACCATGTTAGGTGAGTGTGGTGCGACCAGCTTTCATGGATTCACGGAGGGATGCGGCAACTACAGGCGTCCTGCGAGAAAGAAGAGAATTGGAACATCGATGTGGGATGTCTCTCCCAGCAACATATAAGCAGCCACACAACGTGAAACACAGGTACCTATCTGAAAATCGGCCTTAAACACTGTCATGCCGCCACGCACAAGGCAACTGTTTTGGTGTGATCACGAAAATTGGAGGACATACGCGATATGTCACCAATAGGTCACGATAAAGCACAGGCTGCGGGATTGCCCAAGACACGAGACCCGGCCGAAAGCGTATAAGGGACATTACAAGAAATTCAACGAAGGACACCGATTTATGCTCAACGCAATTAAGCAAGTTGCCGTATTCATGTGTGAGGAATAAGGATCGGACCGTCGCCTCGAAGGAGCCCGAAAATGACCAAGCAACTCCGTAATGCGTTCTCAGAGACACTTCTAAAGATCAAGGCATCTAAAGTAAATGGTGCCACACAAGAAATCACATCACTCGCATGGCGCTCAAATTGAAAACCAAAATACAAAAGAGAGAGAGCGGCAAGAAGAAAAGGTAGGGAGGTTAACCAAGGTCTCACCTGGATGGCTACCCTATGCGTTGGGAAGGGAAGAATACGAAAGGAGTAATTAAAGAAATATGTGGGCATCCCTCCCCTGTTGGCCCCCTTACTGGCACACCTTTGCCTGCTTTAAGTCCTTTACTGCGCAAATTAATACGACGCTCAGCGGCGGCGACAGAATGACAAAGATCGCGGCAGGACGACAAGGATTTTACGGTACCAGCAACGACGACTGTGGTATGACGACAACGGACGTACAACGTCATGACGAAGTCGGCGGCGCGACTAAGTCATGACGACGACACTTGCCGATTGACATTCAAGTCAGTGAAGAACTGTGAAAGGTCTGTTGTGAGTGACTGTTGCACTGAAAATCGCGGTGGAAGTTACCATTTGCTTTCCTAGGACATTGTTGCCTTGCGCTGTAAGTGACTTACCACAAAACTTTAGGCGCGAAACAGGGTTTGTTTTTCGTTCGGGAGAACTTCAGGTTGGTCAACCGCATTCGCTACTAATATGTTCGCTATCACAACTGGCTGGCGCGTGGGTAAAGCTTCAAATTTCTCGCGCCTTATTCGCATCGCATTTAAATTGTTCCATGTTTGTGTGGAGGACAACTAAATCAAGATACACACACCTTTTAGTGCTGCAAGAAACTGATACATAGCTAAGTTTACCGTTTTTTTTTTAATCTACCGCGCAACTTTTTTCAATGTATGAAGTGACGAATGTCAGTAGTGCATTCGAGTGTCGCTTTCTCTCTTCCTTTTTTTTTCATCACAGAATTTTCTTGTAATTTATATTCGTTCCTGAGGTGTTTATCCCCGCTCAATTGTGTTGTGAGGTAAGTGATCCACGTACCCGCGCCCAGGACAGATGGTTGGTCCCACGAAGGCACAGAAACTATTTATTGCCGTCATTAGCGCATGGCGTGCCTGCAGTCTTAAATACCAATATCAAAAGGCGGATGACTGCATACCCCCCCCCCCCCCCCCCCCCCCCCTAAGCCAAATGTGAGAGTATTTCCCGAATAAAAATTTGTGGTTTTTTCCCCTCTCTCTCTTTTTCTTGTTTATTTGCATATATCGTATGCCTGAATGTGCAATAGTATGAGCATTGTTCCTGCTGCTAGGCAACATTATGACATGCACGGTGGTTTATTATGTTAATCAACATTTGCTTTTTTGGTGCCTGCATAATTGTGTTGTACTTTGTGTTGTGTGTTAGGCTGCATTTTATTATAACTACACAAGCATCTGTGTAGAGTCTTGTGATAGAAGCCTGTTGCCGTCATTAAGAGCCGTCAGGCACATACAAGCTGTTTGTAAGAGCTTTTCGCCTAGGTTACCCTAAGCAATTTCGTTGAAAATGAACAAATTATAATCTGAAATAAGAAACCGCTCTATACAGCGTGTGAGCTGCTAGATGAATAAAGACCTGCTCCTGTACCTTTCATCGCATGTTAAAAATAGCCATCTTTCCTGTAACTATATAATTACATAAGCAGGATATTTATATGAAATGTAAACATAATTTCTTCTAATGGGTATATCTACAGAACTTTCTTTTCTACGTTGATATCAGGGATACCATTTGTTCTTTCGCGGGCCTTTGAACTTGCCATTTCTTTTTAATTTTTTTTTACCTGAATATTCGGCTCACCACTGCTGATTTTAACCGCGGCTTACAGGAACCGCGATGCCCAAAAAATTTATTGCCGTGAAAGCGCAGTGGCTACGTACGCGACGAAATCTCAGATTTTCCTCCGGTGCCTACACATAGCACGTATACGCACCCATGGGCCGGTAACCCGTTTCGTATAAAGAAACCCTGCAACCACAACTACAGCCGTGATGTCTACGTTAGCACACACCCTAAAGTACTTAGCCTGATTTCCTACTATGAATGGTTTATAAGCCAGGCTGGTAGAGAGGAACGCGGAAAGCGGGCGAGAAAACTTCGAAGCGTGCAAAAAGTGTTCTCGCGCATGAAATTTTGAAAGCTTAAACTCGCGTGGAAACTTGTCAACGTGTTCCAGCTACTTCATATTTCAGAGGAGCCGCGGCTTGCCTCTCTGCTTTGCTTTGTTTATAATTGACATACCTGGCATCAAGCGACCGCGCGGCGATTTCCCTCCGCCGCGCTTCACGTTCGGCTTAAAGTTAGCACGATAAAAAAAGCGAGGTTTCGGAAGCCAAAATTTAAATTCAGTCAGCAAAGGAGACTACGAAGTGTGCGATTCTTGCGCTTATGCGCATCTTTTACTTTGCAGCCTGCCCATGAAATGCGCGAAAGTGGAGGAGAAAGTCGGTCATGATCCAGATTTAGTCCATTAATCTTCATCCCTGTTGTTCTGAATACACGGCTGGTACTTACCTTGGCTAATACCATTATTCACCATGGCAGTGCGGCTGCTTCGCCGAACAAAACCTGATAAAATAGAAAGCTACGAAAGGCGAGAATCGTTTAATAAGTTTCCTCCATTTTTCTTGATCTTGAGACATCCACTGAATTTACCGGAGAGGCTGGCGTGGTGTTTAAAGCCCCGAGGCACGTTATTTCACGCGGCTGGTGTGCAATACTCGCACCGGGCGGACATTTTATCTTTTATTTTTTGGCATAAGGAATGAAAGTTGGCAAGGAATATACCGCTTCGAAAACTCCGAAAGCATAGCAAATAAATTTGTTTTGGCCGTGTAGCGGCCGTGGTCTTGGAATAGGAAATGATTTCTGATATAGTACACGACATGATCCAGTGTCCTCATTGCCAATCGAATTTAACATACGACTATGACAAATCGGCAAGTTGCTGCCTCTTGGCAAACGGAGGCGTAGGGACATAAAGTAAGGCAAGGGCGAATAAGACAGTGATCAAGTGCGAAAAATTAGTCGGCGTAAGTTGTTGTTAGTTATATTTTCGCAGTTTCTCGAAACTTATTCGCTGTTGATGGGGGTCAGTGGGCGGATCATTTATGAACTGAATTCATGGTCATGTGCTCGAATCCCTTGCTGCAATGAAGACAGTGCGCAAAAACAAGCAAGTACGCAAGTTCTAGAACCTAGCATCATTGCTACATTGATCCGCTTATGGAATTCCGTACGTCAATGAAGCTTAGCAAACGTTCATTCGCCTTTTGCGACTTTTTCTACAGCATTTTCTACATAGCATTGACCATGTGGAAAATCCTCACAGCGATTGCGTCAACGCAGATAATGGCAAACAGAACACGTTCTTTTAGAGTACCCCATACACTATGAACAAAGCAGCCAACTGTTGAAATTAATAATGCTTGATCTGGGACCGATGAGCACAGAGGATCTGTCGGGCTCGTGGCGATAGACTACTCTCCCAGACCAGGACGAACTTTTCCTCAACTGCGAGGCTTTTCTTTCGAGGAACCCGTATGGGTTTCCTTTGTAGCAATTGCCACGATTGGGTGGATTTCTCATTTTCAATTTAATTACTTCTCTCCACCTAGCGGGTTTCCGGTGAACTATTACGTCAAACACTTGCCTTTGCTTTGAGTTGTTGAGAAATTTGACTTCGCCCTGCCATCTGCTAGCCGCCTGGTTAGCTCAGATGGTAGAGCGGCTGCCCCGGGTTGGAGTCCCGTACCAGGAGAAATTTTTCTTCAACTGCGAGGCTTTTCTTTCGAGGCAATTGTAGCAATCGATTGCTACGATTGGGCGCATGCCTCATTCTCCATTTAATAACTCTTCGAAAATGTGAACTTGTTGCTCGGAAAGCGTTCTTCTAGACGTCTATCATGCTGTTGACCAATATTGGGATACGAAGCGAGTGTAACGTGTTGGACCAGTGAGAATGCCAGTGTGTTGTATTTAGTTTTATTCTCGAAGCAGTGAGATATTCCAGGGTTTTTGCCTTGTGTGAAATATAACGTTTTGAGTATTTGTACTGTTTGTGAAGTTTCAGGGCATGTTTCTTTCTCTGTTGTGAGATTTGTGATTTGTATGTTTGTTTTGCCCCCACCATTCTATGATGTCTTTCGTTTGCCGTTGTGATGTTCTCTGATGCGTGATGTGTCCTACTTTTTTTCATGCGACAAGGTGCACCCGATGAAATTTCCTGATGTCTACTTCTTATTTATTCATGGGAATAAAGAAATAGAAAACATAGCGACAGGTAAAACAAGTATGAAATGTTCACCTTTATTAGCTTAACACCATGGCGGTTTCTTTCATTGCGGATAATGTCAGAGTACGTGCCCAGGGAACGGTCCGGTGTCGTATGCAGACGTCTCGTGTGACATTGTATAGAGATTGGCGTGACATTAACTTCGGTCTTTCGGTCTTGGGCACTGTGGCTTGGGAGCTTAAGCATTCTTTAATTTCTGCATGCCCCTGTAAATCGCCTAGGGCAGCAAAAGCAACCCCTATCTCTTGTTAACGTCACGTCTTTCGTTGTGTTTCCCTCCTCCATGTGACTTTTAAAAACCAACAAAGCTCAGCAGGTTTAAAGGAAACACCTCCGTTGACTATAGTACATCGGCTCGAGGAAAGGCTGCAGTCGTCCTCTCGAATGCTCACCTGGTGGGTGGTTTTTCAACGCTCGACAGCCGACTTTCGGTCATTCATAAATGTTTATATCGACGCTGCACATTCATGCCCTCAAGTTATTGCTCAATTTTGCAGAGTGCGTCATAATCTGCTACCACAACCCAACCATTCACAGTTTTCTGCTGCTTTTACTATGAAGCAATTCTCTGAATATTCACAAGTTCCAGTGTCTGAGTAAGGCGGTGGCGGCAGACGCGGTTTTTCTTCTCTGCAGAGGCTAATGCGCGCTGATGGAGTTAATAGCAGCTAAGCATCTCATTCCAATTAGCCTACGCACATTTCTCTCTAGCTCTTCTTCTCTCGCGGGGGTCTCAATAATCACGAAGCATTACGAGCAGATTACATTAGAAAAGGGAAATGTAGCAGCTGTATAATAAATCAGCCTGCCGCAACATTCAGCCAGAAAGAGCGAGTATGCCTGTCCAAGTGGTAAACACACACTCTCTATAATCAAGTGCAGATTGCTTGCGGCTCGATATTTCACTAAGCGTATTCGCGCAATTTGAATATCGACAAACGTGTGCTGCCACATTATGGGGTAGGGCGAGAAAAAACAAAACTTAAACGAGAATAAAAGTCCGAACGACTAGAAAGAAGCCTCCGGCAATCAGCGCGGTTCAAGCTGAGTCGGTGACCGAAAGAAGGAGGGTATACCCCGCACTCTCTCTTCTGCGACGCCAGGGCCGTTATCCAAGTTCATTTAAGTGAGCGGCGATACCACAAAAAATGGGTCGAGCCCAGAGGGGCCGGTCCCACGTCACTCGGAATCTCGAAATGCTCCTCCGGACATGTATAGTTTCATAAAGGTTAATTTCGTTTACGCTTCGCACAGTATACTATACACCCCGCAAGTTCTCCCGTACTTGGCTGTTTTGTTCTGTTGATCTCGTAATCCCGTACCACGTAGAAGTTTTCATCGCGGAGCATGGAAATTTATGCGCACGTGCAGCTGATAGCTCGCGAAAGTGATTGCCTTATCGGAGTCTGCTCGGGTCGGCGACACCGACGCCGCAGCAGGCTGCGGGGCGGAGTAGGGGTTGTGCTCCGGTGGAGCCTGTTCGATGTCAACCTTGGTGCTAGGGCCTCGCTGCCGCCGGAGCGCACCAGCAATTTAATCCGCCGGCTCAGGCAAGGTCACGCACGCGCATAATAAACCAGGAATGGGACCCCGTGCTCCGCTTTTTCAGCGAGGAGCGCGAACGCACGCCGGGGGACCTGTTCCGGGTACCCAGCGGCGGCACTTAATGTGGCGAGAGCCTGTGTCGGTTCCACCTATGCGGCTGCACGCTGACCACCACCTCGGCGAGGTAAGGCCGCGAAAAGGCGGTGCGTTACAGATTCAGCGTGGAACGTAGACCCACTTGCGCATTTACACGGTAACAGTGAGAGTGAGAGCGAGCTGAATAAGGCTATGTATACGAGAAATCCTTGCGTCTCTCTCGTCTTTTCTCTATCCGACCTCTTTTCCGGTCCTTTTGTTTGTATTGTAAGAGCATAAAATTGTGATGTAAACTATTCAAATTAAGCGAGTGCGTGCCTTCGCATCCCTGAACGCTCGTCATCGTGCTCGAAGTTGGCATGACACAGGCTCGGACTCGCAGAGTCTTCAGGCTAAAGAACGTTCAGCCAGCGGCTCAGCAGCGACGACCCATCCCACCCTCGAGTGATCACGCGCATAAGCAGTGGTCAGATATGTTTCTTTCTCCTTCACACTGCTTCACAGTACTTTGTCTCGAAGGTATTGCACGGGCGTTACTCATGCTTATCTTCCTTTTTTTTTCCTTCATAATATTAAAATGCATGTGGAATGAGGTGCTCCCATCCTGCAGGACAGTGTTTCTCAAACATCTCCGGTATGTGACCCCTATTAGTATTACCAGTACCAAAACTACCGTGAACCCCCCCCCCCCCCCCCCCCCCCCCCCCGCACCTCCCTACCTTTACAAGCCTTCTGAAGATGTACGTTTTCCAGTGACGCAGATACGTGTACATTTAGGTTCATTTAAATGATATTAACTATAGCAGAAAGAGGTTGCAAATATACTTGTTGGTCTTCTTTTTCTCTCTTTTCCACAAGGATCGATTTTATCACGTGTTTTATTGAGAATGATGTATTTGCTTCCTTGATACACCATGTCTGCTGAACCCCAATTCTATAGTTTCGGTAACACAAAACTGGCTTCTGTTGGGAAGCCGTATTCGGTTAGATTGCCGTTTGATTTGTCGTTTCGGCGTCCATCTTGTGGCCGTACCTAATATTAAACTATGCATAATAAACATAATTTCAGTGGTGATATATACAAGATGTTTCAGCGAACATTTTCTAAAATTTTTAAAAGTTGCCTATGGCAGATACCACAATTCTAGTTCATGAGCTGCTCTGCTCGGAGAGGCGGACATTACTTGCACAAAAAATTGAAATGCATAATCGACTAATTAACGAAAAATCACTAATTAAGTTGTTATCTTATTGCCATCCATATTGCAATTTACAAATTCTAGCCGTGGAGTTCGCAAGGCGGATCCACTTGGAATGAATTCTCATGATGACCCCAGTTTCAAGATATTAATTCCAGAACTTTGCGGAGAAATGCATCAGTGCCAAACAAGGTCTCGTATGAAGAGTATTTCATCGATGAGTTTCTCATGTCATGATCCTCGCGAGAAGACGACGCACAAACGCACACCTAGCATGATGATGACTACCTCGGAGCCACCTTCACCGTCTACACTCTCGACATGCCGCAGGGATCATGTCCCTGAACCATTCGACGCGGTCACACCATTGTCGTGTACGCATGGCCCACCACCAGGTTTCGCGTCACGTGCACTTTCACGGCTGTAAGACAACGCGACATCTCAAGCGCACCTACTATTTATTCTGATGACGCGAATTCGACTTGCCATCCTACAATAGGTCAAAGGGAAACCACCAACAGCATGTGCTCTTTTCATGAAGACAATACTCTTTCAGCAGCTACGGATGAGCCATGTACATTTGGAGATCAAACCACTCCGGAACAAAGAAATTTTCTTCTGCGTACAACACCCCAAGGAACCGCTGCCACTGCAGAAGTGTCGCAAACCCTAAGCGTCACACTCTGCCATATGACAATAACACCCATTCATCATGTCGTCGCAGCAGCCTCAGAAGAGGTTTCTATGAAGCTTGACACAATGCTTTTGCCACCAGACAAGTCTCCCACAAGCGAGCAATGCACCAGCTTCCCACAGATTATCACGTCGATTTGCAAAACAAATAAAAGGCCAAATCTGCAGGAAAGACAACCTCAGCAACTACCACCGCAACATTAGAAAGATCAACATCAAATTCATCAACAACTTCAGCCTCCACTACCGCGACTTCGGCACATGCAGGCAACGACAAAGAGCGTCTCTGAAAACACGGATGCGACAACAAGAAAGGAGTGAACTCGCTAGCCAATTGACTAAACACGAGGCGAACCCGCGAATACGCTGATTTTGTAGAAGAGAACGTCACGCAGGAACTCTTAAACGCCGCCGCTAAAGACTGAGTTTATTGCGAGGACAACTGCGACAACACCGCATGCAACGGCGAAAAGGACGGGTGCCATTTTCTGGCCTCAGACACCTTGAACACCCCGCGCAGTCATTTCAGAAAACACTTATCTACAACCATCAGAAACGAGGAAATTCACGCGCCAACGGTACATCTCACGTGCGTGCAGTATCCTAAAGAAAACTCGCAACGTGCATCCTTTTATCCGCACCATAGTTTGAAGAGCAACCACCGTTCCTGCTACTTCAATGCACTTGAATTGTACTCACTTGTATCAGGTGCTCAACGCATACTACGATCAGTGTTCCCGAGCTACGGCGCATGCAGACGTCGTCCGGAACGTAACAGTCAGGCTCGTCCACCAGAGCTATGCGTGAAGTTACCGGATCGCTAAACGTTTCTTTGAAGTTGTCAAGGGTTACAGAGCCATGTTGGACTAGCGCACATTCTTATGCTTTGCATTCATCCGCCCCTGCACGTATACGACTCTCTCGGGGGGAGGGGGAAGCGTGTGACGAACCGCACAAGGACGGTGCGGTGCAACAGTGGGGAAAGAGGAAGACGAAGATTAAAGGCAGTGTTCGGGCGACCACGTTGTTCTACGTCCGCAACCTCCTGCTCGCGTCACATATTTATACACACGTGTGTGTTTGTGCGTGTGTGTGCGCGCACGCGCTATTAATACTCTTAAAGAAAACGGCACTGAAAAAGTATTTGAACCGAGATTGAAAATTGAAATGTACATATAGTTGGACCCTCGATTACCACCAGAAAACAGCTCATGAGCCATTTGGGGGCCACGACCCGCAGTTTGAGAAGCACTGCGTTAGGCCATGGTGGCTGATGCATTTCTGTTTTTTCCCCTCTTTAAAGTAAATATTTTTCTGTTTGTAATGTTTTGTTGCTGCATTTATTTTCCAAGGTTTTAGATTGGACTCCCCCTTCCCTCAGTCAGGCTGTCCTCTAATTAGCATTTCTTTTTTCGCTTCAGGAAGCCGCTGCGCTTGCTTCTGCGACTGCCATTTTCTCTTCAGCTCGCAGTGATGTTGGCTTCTCCTTAGCAATACGTGCTAGAGTACGCGTACGCTGAACACATAAATTGCAGAACACAAGATATCGGGGATTTGCTAACTATGTGAAGGTGCGAAGGTTAACGAGCGGTGTCCTGGACGGATGTTGAATATAGACGGATAAGCTCGTGTACGTTCGCGCACATTGCTGCAACGGCATCGGTAACGTCGTAAATACATGCCGCCTCACTGGTAAACAGATGGGCGCCCCAAGTTGGAAATAATACGTGCATTTTCGCTATATAAAATGAAACCGTCATTAGTAACGCTGAAGGCGCGAACAATAAAGGCGATGCACTGGGGCGTCCTGAAGTGTTACTCGCCACTGCTGGCAGCGGTCGCATTCGCGGTATGATAGCTTATGGCACAAAATAATTAATAGGCGCATCCAACAAATAAATAAAGGCGATAAAGTGTCGTTTATTTATTTATTTATTTATTTATTTATTTATTTATTTATTTATTTATTTATTTATTTATTTATTTATTTATTTATTTATTTATTTATTTATTTATTTATTTCCATGTGCTATACCTATATGTATGCACTAAGAGACATCCCGCATAGTGGAGGGCTGTAGATTATTTTTGAACACATGGCGTTCTTCAACGAGAGCTTAATTCCGGGCGCACAGGCATTTATATATTTCGGCCTACCCAAACGTGGCAGCTGCGGCCTGGACTCTAACTCTCGACCTTGTACTCAGACTATCAAAACGTTAGTAGTAGTAGTAGTAGTAGTAGTAGTAGTAGTAGTAGTAGTAGTAGTAGTAGTAGTAGTAGTAGTAGTAGTAGTAGTAGTAACATAGAACACTAGATCGGTCTTAGTGGACTCATACCTTAGAAAGAAAGCCCGCTTCAGTCTCTTTTAAACAAATTCATTGCCGGCGACGTCTAGTTGTCATATTACAGACGTATATGGTGAAAAATATCCGTACCATCGCATGTTTATATTCCATGCCACACAATTAAAGAGAAGCAGCTTTTTAAACAAAGTATAAGCAGCAAAAAAAAAAAAGGTACGGTTGCACAAACACACAAAGGCATATTAAGGAAGTAACCAAAGTAATACAACAAATCAACTTGCGCTGCTGCAAAAACAAAATTCACGGCGAGAAAAGGCCACTCTCTTTAGATCATCTACCGCGCCGTTGTATATGAAGCGTTGTATTGCGGCTACCAGAAGCCGTTTTCTTTTCTCCACGAAATGGGACTCAAATGCGACGAGGCTGCGGCTAATAAATGGCTTCTTTTTTCGTATAACCTGATTGTTTCTTTTTTTTTTTGCCTTTGCACAAATTCACTTGGAAAGGAAGTGGCGTCTGCGTAGCGCCAGCCTAATATCGCGCAGTCGCCGAGAGAGGTACTCGGTTAAGTTTTCGCAATTCCCCGTTTCAAGCACTTGTTGAAGAGGCAGCAAAGAAAAAAAAAATGAAAGAAGGCGCGAATGAATAAGCAAAGTTATTTCACAGTGCCGTCACAGATTGAAGCACTAAATAAATGGAACGTATTACGCTCTTCAACGTCGCCACGTGCCTTGAAAAGGCTAAGTGCGTCATTTCCAAATTACTTCTTCCTTTTTTATGCACTGGGGCGAGTAATAAGTAAAAGCTGGGAAACACGCCGACAGCGTATGCGGTTCTTTCTTTTATTGCATTATAGTTCTCGCACAATTTCGCACGTGACAGCTCTAGGGCTGAAGGGATACAAGGTGCTCTCGGGAAAAAAAAAAAAAAAAAGAAGACGAGGCACATCATGCCAAATTGCATAATGCTTTGTTGATGCCATAGTTTTTTTTTGTTTTTTTTAAAGAAGAAGACGTGCAACGAGCGGGAAGCGCTCTCCTCGGCAAAGCGACGGGTTTTGTATTTTGGCGAACAATTAGTGCGCAGCAAAATCTATATTGAGAGCGACTGAATGCATCTACTCTTCGTCCAACTGAATACCTGGCCAAACTGTCCGGACACTTTTCCTTTTGTCTGTATCATTCTCTTTCTATACAACAAAGTTCTGTCTTCAGCTGCAACACCGCAGCTGTGTGGCTAATTTCGCAGCGTTTGCTGCTATACAGACTTCAAAGCTTTACACGCAGAGATTGTGCTGCAGTACTCCATGAACAGTGTGGCGTTAGTAACACTTTTATATACAAAAAAAAGCGAATCGCTGTACGGGTTCACTTGCTCGCATGAGCAAACGTTGGTTAAAAGGCATACGCGGAAGATGAAATATTTAGCGATTCCTGCAAAAACCTTGTTTCCTCCATGTTTCCTCCATTTCCTCAAGAAAATATTTCGTCATAAATTGTATTGGCAAGTTGACCAGCAATGATACCTGTGCAACATAACACGGAAGAAATTTCCACGCGATAGCTCTTTGGCCATGGCGAAGTGGGTCGTCTCATTCTCCCGGCTCTTTTGCCACCAGCACTTTGAGTGGTCACAGATTGCTTGTTTCGTAACATATTAGGCATTGGTTCCTTAGTGCTTGCGCATTCATTCGCAGCCGGATTGGCAGTCGAAGGTTCCTTGGGTTGTAAATAATGCGTGCCACATTCCCAGGCAGCACGACCCTGCTTTGTGATATCGATTCGCGCTTCGACAACTCTTCCATAAGAAATACTGTATCGCCACGTCTGCCCCGGAAAGTAGACGGGTGAGGTGGCCAGAATCAACAATGGGCGTATAATAGTCCACACCAGGGCTTTCTTTATGAATACTTTCATAGCACGGAAATCCCAACACCGTCTCTCCGTCGGTCGAAACAGACAGGAACACGGACATGCAAAAAAAAAAAAAAAGAAAAAAGAAAAGCAAACGTACCCTGGCAAAGACTCTCTTCAAGGCCGATGCATAATGTATAGCACACCTGGTCACGTATATGCGTGCCAGGTATGAATATAACATCTTCAGTCTTTGCAAAGTGCACTCCATCTAATGGGGTAGCGACAAACCCGCGATGCTTCTGCGCGTACATCATCGACGGCGCGCCAACGGCAAGGCTTTGAAGAGACGGTATAGCCATGTCGGCAGAAGGAGGTTTTGGTGGAGGGGTTAAGTGTACAGTATAACAGTGCTACTGGGAGCGCTTCCTGAGCGCCTGCCACTCGGAATACAGCTGCCTCCCGTTAACTATCCAGCGCAAGGTTTCATCCGGAGCTCATTCAGCGCAAATCTGCGTGAAAATAAATTTCACCCCAACCAAGTGCTTGGTCCTTGCAAAGCCATTAAAATGAAATCTCAGCGTTCTGTGGTGAACGTGTAGAATATTCGAAGGATGGCGAGGCTGCTGCCACTGTTTAGTATGAAAAAGTCGTGTCTCTGTAGAAAGACAGAGCGAGAGGGGCAAGGCCGGTAGGTTAACCAGATGCAAATCTCCGGTTTGCACGGAGGCTGGGGAAATAGAGATTAGAAAGAAAGGTGGAGTAGAAAACAAAAAACAAGACCACAAAAACAAATTAGCAAACAATATAAGCTTTTTGCGTGGCTCTGAAGAAATGATCAGTCTGCTTGGGGAAGTAGAAGCACCAAACAGACCGAGTCACTGATATAGTGCGCGGACCACACATCACGTGTTGTGACGTGAACATTAGCACTCGAGGATACCCCGAAGCCGTAAGACATTCCATCTGAAATTCTGGCTATGGACAAACGTGTCCGCTCAATACAGGCATATCAAAACTGAGAGCGCCGGGAGCGCGAAAAAAGTGGTCCCGCTATAATTTCAGATGAAAACGCCCCATTACGAAACACGCGATGTATGTATAGTTTGAAACAACGTCGCGGCCAGTCGCGGCAGACTGATACTGCACGTTTTGCATTGGCAAGCATCTGCCGCGATGTGCCATGTCAGTATTTGACGTGACATACTATCATTCAAAATTTTGTTATGAGGTGTGTCTGTCTGATGTAGCAGTCGGACGCACTCGGTTTCTATATTGAGTGAACTGAGCGTTCAAATTCGCTGACGAATATCTTGAACTGGGTGCGATTTTCAAGATCTTTATAAAATGGGGGTACATTTAGATGTCACTGCCTCCAAATATGCCATTTAGACAACTGCCCCCAAGACACTAACAAAAGAGTTCATTAATGAATATAGTTAATTAGGTTTCTGAAAATCAAGGTCTTCGCGGCAAATTGTGTCC
The DNA here is from genome assembly GCF_013339745.2 of Dermacentor silvarum. Taxonomy (NCBI): domain Eukaryota; kingdom Metazoa; phylum Arthropoda; class Arachnida; order Ixodida; family Ixodidae; genus Dermacentor; species Dermacentor silvarum. Next base: position 91,148,862 of record NC_051154.1, on the reverse strand, counting down.
ACCTCACCACTCCTCTGCAAAAACGTCACATTCGCTGCGCTCAGAGCTTTTATAAAAAACAATGTGCATAGCCTATACGCACACATACAGACGCACACGCACGCACAAACCCACCCACCCACCCACCCACCCACCCACACACACACACACACACACACACACACACACACACACACACACACACACACACACACACACACACACACACACACACACACACACACACACACACACACACACACACACACACACACACACACACACACACACACACACACACACACACACACACACACACACACACACACACACACACACACACACACACATCATGTATGTAAGTCGGTTGCCACCGCTGCCATCGCCGCCAAACAGCGCACACACTGCGCCTGCATTTCGGAGACTGTATCCGGACCAACAAGCGAGTGCCACGGCCGACATTTCTCGAAGTCTGGCTGTCGAAGGCTGACTACTCTGTCTGCATTCGTCCTGTGAACGCCTTCGTCACGCGGAAGCCCCGCTAAATGGTTGAATAAAGTCGGTTGGTAACGGGCTTGTCGACGAACTCGCCAGTTGTATAAATGCACTTTAATGTGACAACTTACTATACATTAGCTATAACCCGTACCAGACTGCCGGAGGTATGGGTGGAAACGAAAGTGCTTCCGGGGCTGTACACGGACACAAGAAAGGCCCATATTTTGTGACGTTTCATTTCATGGACGCCGCGCCACCGTTGTCGCTGGGATGCGTCACTCGATGAGAAAATATGCATTCATATTTTCTCAATTGACGTAGCATTGAGTGGCCCAATGATGAAAGCCAAAACTTATGGTGAATGAAAAGGATGGTTAGAAAGGACGGCTCCACAATTCCCATTTTGTTTCTGCTTTTACTTCGTTATAGAATGTATTTCCTTAGGGGCCAGGTAATAATCGCTTAAAGTAGTTGTCCAGTAGATGTCCAGAAATAAAGTAAATATGATGAACATCCATCACTGTCTTTATCTGTGTCAGTATATATCAGTGAAGCGTTGAACCAGAGGATCTGGCCATGAAATAATTCAAAGAATAGAAACACGTGCGAAAAAACGCGACTTTACTGACGTTTCGGCCGCGGGACCAGCCTTCGTCGGAGGCCGGTCCCGCGGCCGGAACGTCAGTAAAGTCGCGTTCATTTTTCCGCCGTGTTTCTATTCTTCGAACTATATATATATATATATATATATATATATATATAACAATAACAAAAGAAATGCTCCCTCTGCTTGGCGTAACTGCAAAAGTTATACCGTAAAGATTCAACAGGTCAGTTAGTAATAGTATCAAAAAGACAGCGCTCAAATTTGAGCCGCTGCGTGAAACATCGCAATAATTCAGGATTACGTTTTATCGGCTTGACCGGTGGACGTAGAGGTACACAAAAACGTATTTACGTTAGCATTATGAAGCCCATTTACAGCTTAATTTTACTCATTCTGCATTAACCTAAGACTCGTAATGCCTCTCGCGAGTGGGAAAGGAAGATACGTAGTGCTCGTTCTGCAAAAGCGAAGTCGCACCAATTCACGTGCTACGCTGCTCAGTCTGCTCACGTTCCCCAAACGGTAACGCCAGAGTCGCACGAGTGCGCGTGATGCAATCCTGAGTTAGCCAACTCAGTGGTTGGTGCTATTCTTTTTTACAAGCCGTCAGTAGCGGTAATTCTACTGCTTAGTGGCTTGGTAAACAGTTGGATCATAGCCAGCTGATGGCACTGAATTCTTGGTGGGCACGTAGTTCGTGGAATGGACCTGGAGATGTCTGGGGCTTCAGAGACTGCTGGGAAGTCATCTCAGACATGTTCATTCCTTAATGTGCTGAGTGGTCCGGGTTTCAAGGGCATCACATGAAAGTGGCTTACTATAACACACCATACTGCTCATATCAAAACAAGCCAACAAACTGGTCGCGTAATTTCCAGGAAGCCTTAGGGAAAGATGAAACGAAAAGAACGCAGTGACAGGGCCGCTTGCCAGAATTGCACTCACGCAGGTTTTCTGAACAAAAGAAAGTTAAGAGTGTGGATAAATCCAGCAATGGAAGTACTATACGCGTACGCACTGCCGATAAACACGGATGAGAGTACTCGATGAACTATATTTGAAAATTGCAGAGGAAGACGCATGTTGAGAATCGTTCACGCAGTCGTCCAGGAGGCTATGCTGAAACGGTGATGCCATGGTGTTGGGAAGAAAACGAAGTTTTTGTTAGAAACGCATGAAGTTTTGTCATAAGATTGAAAGGAAGTTTTCTTTTATGAAGCGACATCTGTAAGATTGAAGGAAATAAAAAACAAGCCGTGGTGGCGTAGTGGATTTGGTGTAGCTCTGATAAGCACGAGGGCACGAGATCGAACCCCGAACAAGCTGAATACGTTTATTTAGGGACTAATGTGGGCCTTGAGAAGGAATATTTCAGCTCTATTATTGCACTCAAGAAAAATTTACGCAAAGACCAGCATGCGGCTCGCGAGTCCATACGCGTTCGCATCTATTGGAAGTTACTGCAGTACGCTGTTCTCTTGATAAGCGAAAATGAAGCCGCGAAGACATTCTGCGAGGACGTCAGGAATATCTAACAAGCAGTGGCACAGAAATAAGAACGGTCTTTTCCACCACCGATTCCCGGAAGCAGCAAAATTCCCGCACTCCAGCGATGCAAGTCACATTCACGAGGTTCCTGTAATCGCTGTTTGAGAGCCGCTAGGTTGGCAGAAAGGTTCTTACTCGCTCATTCCTGTTAGCACTCTTCACTCCGAGATCCCCCCTTACTCCTTTTCTTTTCGCTTATATTGCTGCGAGTTCCAATAACCCAGAGGGAAAGTCTTAAAGAAAAGCCCTTCGCATCTTTGAACTCTAGAGCTGAGGTTGAGATAAAGGCAGGCTGGTCCTCCCTCTTTCATTTCGTCTTGCCATCAGCTTTTTTCTTTCTCACGACAGGGGACGCTCTCCACGAACGAGTGGCGGAGCCCGAGCGGAGAGGAGCTTTCGTAATCCTGTTACGTCTCGCAAATTAACACTGAAAGCAAAAGCGTGCTGGCTGCCGCTTCGACCTTCGCTCACGATCACTTACTGCAGGAAGGGCGATGAAGGGGAAAGCATGAGGTTTGCTGCTTCAAATATAAAAGTTTACTTCCGAACACCCCCTTCCTCAGCTTCGATACAAAAGAGAGAAAAGCAGCGTCCTCTCCCCTCCCCTCGTCTGAGTAAAGGGACCAAAAAAGGGCGGCGTCAAGACACTGAGTTGGGCAGCCGCCAAGCGCCGCACGGGCCGGTCCACCCTATAACGTATTTCTGCAGCAGCACTCGCCCTGGCGCACCATCTTCGATTTAGGATAGTGTCCGCGAGAGCAGCCTGCTGCCATGTTTCCTCTCGCTCTTTTATCCTTTGTCTGCCCATTGTTCTGGCTCATCTGTTCCTTTCGCTGCCGTGCCCCTGACAACTCCTTTCTGATCATATAAGGCTCTCTCGCTCCTCCGGGAAAAAGACATCTCGCGTGTACGTACACTGCTCTTCGCCCAAATTTACTTCGGCCCATATCTCATCACGCCGGCGTGAGCGCGCGCGCTCCTCTCGCGGCCATCTTTGCTCTCAGGGCTTGAAATATCGCCGCCGTCCGGGCGCTTATGAGTGCCGAGCGGGCGTGCTGAAAAGCGGTTGTTCTGATTGGCTGGACAGTGCGCGCCGCCGTCTTCGCGCCCCCGATATATGCTCCGCCGCTGCGACTGTGTTGTTGCGCGCTCGTCGAGGACGACCGGAGCGCTTTTCATGCCGCAGGTGCATAGTCCGCACGCGGTTCCCGGTGTGTGCGTTGAGCCCGGGAGAACGACCATTTCTGCTCACTGCAATTTGCGAAACGAAATAAACGCGAACAGCGCGAGCTCTCTTTTGTTTTCTACTGTGGCAGGCCGGCAATTGCGGAATAACCTCGTCATGTTGTAGAGAGCTCTAAAACCTATCTGCTCCACGACGCAGGTCAAGATTTACGTTCGGAACAGTGAACCAAGGGGGGAGATTACCTAAGGTATCCTGTGAAACCTAAACACCGGCGTGTTGCGCAGTCAAATGGAGCGCGCTGAGGCATTTGAACCGAGTGTACGTCTGCCAGACATTTTGCAACAAAGTTTCGAAAGAGCGAAGATAGGTTTCAGGTTCTTATCTCCGTTGTTTTTTTTTTTCACAAAATTAAATGATACCTTGAGGGGTCTAGCCAGAGAATACCGTCTTTATACTGCTCAGCAAGATATTAGAGAGCCATCAGGTCACACAAAAAAGAAAGCACAAATGCCTTCAGCTCAGGCAAAGAGCACTGATTTAACATTCATTGACACGAATCCTGCATTATCCTCTCAGTGCCGTAACCCAGTGAACACCATGCCGAAGACGGTGTTTGACTAAAACGTACAAGAACGTCTCGGTGGCACCCTACATGAGCTAATTAATGTATGGTAAATGCAGAGTCCTTACGTGTTGCTTCGCTCAGCCGTTAAGCCGGAACTCAGTTGGGAATGCAAATAAAGCTGTCAGTATCGGGTGCGAAGAAAACGCATACCCCTAATTACGGACAGGCGTGTCCACCAGAACGCCAAGCCTACAGGATTGGAGAGATGCAGCTCCTGGCCTAACTTTGTTTCTCGTCAAGGCTGTGCGCATGTCAGCTGATGAGTTTGCCTCTAATGCGCAATCAAAACGTGATTGTTCTACACAGCACATTGCTGTGTACAATCGGCACGCTCCAAGCGTCCAAGGACGAAAAAAATTATATAAAAAGCATCGTATGCATAAGCACGCGATGCAATGCGGCGCCAAAGATTTCGTGAACTTGGTGCTCACGCTGATAGAGTCCCTTAAATGCAACATTGCAGAAGTTGCGTGAGACATTAGTTGCAAATGGTTCCGACAGCTATGTCAATACACTGGCTGTGTTCGATTACATTCTCAATTTTCTCGTTGTTCTCAGTGTTCTTTCTCAATGCCTTCCAGGTCCTGCTTCGCGCTGTTCACTCGACTATTCCGGGCTTCAGAGGCCGCAGAAACGCTGTCACTCGGCATCCCATTTGCGAAATACTGCAGCGTGTGATAGCGCCTCGTAGTCACGGCGTCACGCACTGAGCACTGGTGTTGCAAATTCCTTCTTTGAAACTACATGTGTCTCATCTTTCTTTCTCTTATTATTATGGTTTGCGCCTCACAATTTTGCCGCTTCAGTATTCTTCTCTGATACGTCGTCGGTTTTAATAGCTTTGTCACATTTTTTTTCTTTTTTCGTAAGAATGCAATAGGTTACCTTTCTTTCTCAAACCAAATCCTTTACTGAAATGGGAATACTGCCAGCCTACATCAATTAGAAAGTATGAGGCCGTTGCTGCTAAACTGCGATACAGACACGTTTCACTGAAGACCTATAGATTTTCAGTGCTAGAGCGTCGGTGACATGGTCCTATGGTCGACGTATCCCAAGTCCAGGACTCAGGCATCGTAAGTAGCACTATAAAGGCACAGAAACAGAACGAGAGTGACACAAAACACTTGGAGCAGTAATTCCAAATCCAGAGGGCTACGTACGCCTCGCACTCATCGTAAGAAGCGTTTGTAATTGGCCAACCATCATCGATATCTTCTGGTTCCTCGATATCTTCGCGTTCGTTGTCATAATTCGCTGGGGTCCATTCTCTCGGAACATCCTTCCGTACAGCGATTTTGCTGGCTAACCAAGATTAACTACAACGACAAAAACAACAGCACGTGCTTTTCATCACTATCGACACAAGTCTGAAAGTGAGGAAAAAAGAGATAAGGGGAGTAGAACAGAATGACGCTTGCACGTGTATGCCATATATCACCTTTTCCGACAAGAATATTTCCTTTTTGGTCCGCGTCGCAAGCACTCCTGATGTCCTACGGTGCGTCACGAGGCTCCGTCTCGCGATGCTCTACGCATATGGCATGCGCATCACCTGCGGGTGCGTCCAAAGGTGCATCCGGTCGACCTCCCTTCTCTGCTTTTTCCGTTTCGACATCAAAATTACCGGTGCAAGCCCCCGGATGTCGTTTCGATTTCCTGCACGTCCCCAGCCCTGCACGGCAAAATCACTCTCGAGGCGACGTAGCTGCTGCGTCCGCAGTGCCCCTCGCATGGGCCGGAGCATCCTCCCATAACCTCTGCGCGCTGACACAAGCGGGGGCGAGATGGGGAGCAGGGTTCCCGTGGTGGGAGGGTTGTCGTCGTGAGGTCCTCGTCTGCGGCTGCCTGCTGGCAACGTCGCGATAAGCGCAGACGAATACGCAGCCACGCACCCGCGTGCCGAGCGTCTCACGGCTGCTGCATGCAAGAGCAGAACCATTCGCGTGTGTAACCACTTCGCTTTTTCTTTTTTTTTTTTTTTGCGTCGCAGTGTATGCGCCGGCCAAGTTTTCCCCGCACCATTTCGCTGGATTTTCTCCTCGAACTTTGTGAATATTGTCGTCGAAGCAGCCTCGTACCGTCGTGTTCTTCTTTTTTTTTTCTTCTCCTGTTTTTTACTGTTGTGGCCGATACTAGCTCTCCCGCGGGGCGTGCACTGTCATGCTTCCTGGGAAAAGGCTGGCGTGCTTTTCTGTAGTATCTGTCGCTATATCATGAATAGAAGATCACCAGATTAAACTGATTGTACTACCAATTTCTCACACAACTCGTACGTGGTACTTGTAACCGCCAGTCGCATGTGCAGCTTTTTTGCGCTATCTGGAGGTCGCATTGTGTGCGCATTGGGTACGACGGCAATTTACGCGGTGAGCTACGCACGCGCGTCCGAGGTTTCCGTTTTCTTTTGACATTGGTCGCGATATAGCTGTGACATCCGTCCCATTTGTTCGCGTCTCACGTTTAGAGTTCGCGCATTACATTTTCACAGTCTTCCTTGGAAAGGCGAAACCGAAATCAGTCCTCTAGCCGGAACTACTGTAACGCCTCGCTGTAACAAAATCGCTTTAGTCAAAGTTATTCGCGGTTGACTGCGGGGCATGCATTTTAGACCGGACAATTCAAAGCGCATTGGGGCCCGACTCTGCTTAGTACGAAGTGCGAAATGAGATATTCGCACGGAACCGCTCGGTGCAACATACACGATGGCCCTTCACGTTTCTTTGTACGAACCTATAGCCAGTACTACAGTCAGGAAAGAAACTGTATAATGAATGAAAGTTAATCAGTATACCTGATGTGAAATTTTTGCATTTACCGAGTAAATTTCATGGAAACTTGAAGACAGTCCTGTCACCAGGATAGTTTCTGTGATTTGGTTTTTCTACACGACTCGTCTTCCAAGCTATTCATCCCCAAACTTGTCACTTAGCTCTGTGAATTTTTAATTCTGAAGCAGGAATCCTGGCGCAAAGACACGCCCCCGAGCGATGAAACTGGCCGCGTATCATGCGCCGAGTTTCATAAACGAGAAGGGCGTTTGATTCGGCTGTTGGAGCAGCCTTGGGGGTCACCGCCCGTGCTTGTGTCGGCGGTTGCGTAAATTAGGCAGCAGCAGATTGAAATAAAGTCAGAATCGAATAACTTTACACTATAGCGCTCATGCTTTTGTACCCTGGACATCCGCGTGCTTTGTCTCAACTGAAACGTTTCGCGGGAGTCTTCTATCCTTAGTGTTGCTGTATTTTATTTTATGTTGTTTAAGTATTACTTAATGCATAAATATATCGTCCGCTTTTCCTTGTTTTCATATATTATTTAGTAAGCAAGCGAAAAGGTCTAGCCGTCGCAAGCAAACAGCGACTGCTCCTTTATCTATTTTAATCTGTATGAAAGAAGTACATAGATACTTAAAAGCGCACGGACAAAGAATACACAATTTCAAAGAGGTCAATAGGGAGGGGGGAGTTGCTGCTATACTACTTTTCAAGGTAGAAGTGTACAGTTTAATATCCTCTTTGCAAAATTCTATAGGGGTTTTAAAATACAATGCTAAGCAAGAAAGATTCACGTTACAACGCTCCGTGTTAATTACACTATCAATAATTGCAAATGATATACGCGAGAAATGAAAAACACATTGAAAATATACTTGCAGGCAGCGAGAATCTACCATAGCACCAAAATACGCCCCCCCACCCCCCCCCCCCTCTCCCCCCAATTTCTGCTTCAGTCGCCTTTGCATTCCCTGTCGCGGACCTATCACAGCGCATAAAAACGTGCGAAAAGGCATACGGTGCACGCATACACTTAGGACAACAACTAAATAGGTGCTGTCGCTAACGCTGTAAGGAAGCACGCAATAATTAGGTCTTCTACGCCGCACAAAGTGGTATCCTTAAAAGCAAAAGTAGTGCATTTCTTTAGAGAGACGCTAGCGACGAGAGCCTTCTCGAATCGATCGTGGAAACATCGCTCCAGGCGAGCCCCTGGCTTTTGTCATTACCTCGACGTCCCGGCCAAGCCCTATCCACGGCGCTTGTATCCCGGCTTCTTCAGCGTACAACCTACTTCTTCAGCGTACAACATAGCATTCGAAGTGTTGGTGCCTGCGTCCGCCACTATATTGAGATCCACGCGACCCTCGGCCACCTAGAAGAAACTTTGATGCCCCTTCGACGAATCTGCGCCCACAGAAGTCCGTACCGACGCCAGTGGCCATGGAATCGGCGCAGTTCTAGCCCAACGTCAGCATGGTCAGGACTGCGTTATTGCTTATGCCAGTCGCCTTCTTTCCTCGGCTGAGCAAAACTATTCTATCACAGAGCGAGAGTGTCTCGCTCTAGTTTGGGCCATCGCCAAGTTTCGCCCTTACCTCTACGGCCGACCCTTCACCGTTATTACTGACCACCATGCTCTATGCTGGCTGTCCTCTCTCAAAGATCCCACTGGTCGCCTTGGTCGATGGGCACTGCGACTTCAAGAATACTCGTATACCGTCGTTTACAAGTCTGGCCGCTTGCACCAGGATGCCGACTGCCTCTCCAGATACCCAGTAGATCCACCAGACGCTGCCCTGAGCGACTCCAGCCCGTGTGTTCTTTCCATCTCTCAACTCTTCAACATCGCTGCCGAACAACGCCTTGACGAGTCTCTACGCAAGATCATCGACAAATTGCTCTCCCACGCTCCTGATCCTTTCCTCCGCCTCTTTGTACTCCAAAACGACACGTTATATCGTCGCAGTTTACTCCCTGACGGTCCTGACCTGTTGTTAGTCATCCCGGCTCACCTCCGTTCCACTGTCCTGGAGCAGCTCCACGACGCACCAACGGCGGGACATCTTGGCGTGTCACGCACATACGACCGCGCGCGCCGCCGTTTCTATTGGCCTGGGATGTCCCGCTCAGTGCGCCGTTACGTGGGCTCATGCGACCTTTGTCAGCGCCGAAAAAAGTTGACTCTGCCGCCTGCAGGACATCTTCAGCCTCTGGACATTCCTTACGAGCCTTTTCACCGCGTCGGTCTCGATTTACTTGGTCCGTTTCCCCTATCCACCTCTGGGAACAAGTGGATCGCCGTTGCCACAGATTATGCGACGCGGTTTGCCATTACGCGTGCACTTCCCAGTAGCTGTGCCACCGACGTTGCAGACTTCTTGCTGCATAACGTCATACTCCAGCACGGAGCTCCTCGGCAACTGCTCACTGACCGTGGGAGACAGTTCCTGTCCAGGGTGATCGATGACATTCTAAGATCCTGCGCGACGCAACATAAACTGACTACAGCCTACCATCCACAGACGAATGGCTTGACAGAACGCCTGAACCGCACCCTTACTGACATGTTGGCCATGTATGTGTCTGCAGACCACCACGACTGGGACGTTGCCCTACCGTTTGTGACATTCGCGTACAACACTTCCAGGCATGAGACCGCTGGCTATTCGCCGTTCTTCCTCTTATACGGTCGCAACCCTACTTTGCCTATGGACACCCTGGTGCCTTCTTCTGGGTCACCTCCGTTCCACTGTCCTGGAGCAGCTCCACGACGCACCAACGGCGGGACATCTTGGCGTGTCACGATCGACCGACGGGTTCTTGGCCGACAGCCCCGCTTGCAACAACTGTGACTGCGAGGAGACAATCAAGCACCTCCTCTGTGAATGTCCCCGCTACAATGTGGCAAGAAAAGCGCTCGCGACTGCGCTTGAAAAAATGGACAATCGCCCCTTCACAGAGGAAAAAGTTTTAGGACACTGGTCTAGACGGGCTTCGGCACTCAAGTCCTTAAGGGCTCTGCTGAAGTTCTTAAGGACTTGTGAATTGTGCGACCGGCTTTGAACGTTGTAGCGCGTAGGGTCGCGTTATTGCGCGAATTTTATTCTATTTTATTTATTTATTTTATTTTATTTCTTATTTTTTATTATTATTGTTTTTTTTTGTTTCTTCTATCACCTTTCATTCCCTTTACCCCTTTCCCCAGTACAGGGTAGCAAGCCGGTATTTACACTGGCTAACCTCCTTGTCTTTCCTTCCCTTTCTTTCTCTCTCTCTTGATGCCCCTTCATTCGCCGAGCTTATACTCTTCAGCTGCTTCGTCCCGTGAAACGAGTTTCGGGATACCTTCGGAAGCACGGAGGAAGGCTTTCTCATTTTATGCAAATCAAAGCGCAATTTGACATTAGTTGATGTTGCAACCGCTAGAAGGCGCTTGCGAAACGTCCAAAATAAGTTACGCCAACATGTTCCAGAGGGGGAATCACTCGAAATCCAGTTTCTGTGCTTGTGGCGTATAGAGACTCGATGATGAAAAAGAGACTCAAGAAAGCAAAGGTTCGAGCTTCCCTACGGGTTAAGCCGTTCAGCCAACAAGCTCATCGCCTACTGCTTACAGAGGACGTCCTTTCCGTAATGTCGGTAAAGCTACAGTTTCTTTCTATCTCTCTCTCCTATCTATCGCTCCTTTCGCCATGCAGCACGGCTCCGGTAAGTAACAACACAGCTTCGAGCGCACACCTTTGACAGTAATTAGGCGCGGATTATTTTTGTTAGATCGTTTCACTGAAGGGAGTAACGTGCAAGAAAACGCAAGTTTTTGGAACAACCTCGAACTGCATAACGTCCATAATCTTACATTGCCTGGAAAAGTAAACGCCTCAGTAATCTAATCGAAGATTAACGCCCGCTCCCGCCAGATTATATTACGAAATGGCGACGTAACACAGCGTTAGCGCTGCACGCTAGTTCGTCCCTTGTCTTCTCCCCGTTTCTCCTTTTACGCACAAGCCGTCCGATTCTCGGCCGATCGCCCACAGTGTATATGTGTCACTGTTCGTGGGGTCGTCATCATCGGCATGAACCAACAGAAGCGTGAAGAGCTTAACGAGCAAAAATTTCGCAGTGTATATATTGGAAGGCCGGACTGATTGAAAAGCACGATTAGATTAACGCGGAGGAATCATCATTCACCTCTTTGTTAAAGGGGGGCGGAGTGCTTATTAACACATCAAAGACAAGAAAGGAAAACACGAAGTAGGGGCTTACTATTCTCTGTGACGGCGAGAAAACGCCCTTTCCATCACAGATGCGGCACCCTATATAGCAGCTGCGCTTGTCTTAATCAAGGCTTGTGATAAAAGCGGGCCCCTATATTAAAGCGTGAGCCAGGCATGGCTGAAACCCCGCTGCCATAGTGTGTTGCCAGGTACTTGCTCTGCGACTGCATGCTTGTATACCACACTGAGCGCATCAAAGATGCCACGCTTGTTTCACGTATGATGCGTTTGTGTTTACCTGCGCATACACGAACAGATTACGTCATGCGTGCCGGTTAGGTTACAACAGATGGTGTCTGGCGTCTGGTTAGCTAGTGATTATGGCTAGGGAATTCAAGAATTTTGTTTTGCCACTTACTTTGAATGGTGTCCACCCTACTTGCGCGCTTCACTGCATTCCCCGAAACAAAGGTGGCGCTAACGACAGTAGAAATATGCTGTGTCTATAGAGGCAGGCAACTCGGGCAACTCGGCGTTCCCGAGAGAATTATGAAGAAATGCGGCGCCTCCTTAAAGTTTCTAAAAACAGCGCAATGCCGAAACGCAAGGGGTGAACGATGCCCACACGAATGGGAATGAACTCGCAGGGCGAGCGGGCAAGTCCAGCGGCTACTCGAGATGGAAACAGGGGATTATTATTATTATTATTATTATTATTATTATTATTATTATTATTATTATTATTATTATTATTATTATTATTATTATTATTATTCTCGCAAATCTCGCAAGCTTCATGACACATATCTTGGCGCCGGTACTTCAAAGGGGGCAAGTGGACACCATATATTGCGACCTCAGTAAAGCTTTTGATGTGGTAAGCCACTCACTGCTTCTCATCATGCAAGCTTACGCACTTTGGTGTTGACTCGTCAATTGTAAATCTCTTGCGGAGTTATCTTATTGGTAGATCATGTTGTGTTAACGTCAACGGCCAAATGTCTCCTTCGTACATGGTAACCAGCGGCGTTCCTCAAGGATCAGTGTTAGGACCACTCCTTTTTTTAAAATTTTTATTAATGACGTTCTTTCCGCCGTTCGGCATTCTTCATTCCTTCTATATGCCGATGTCATAAAGATTTTTAAGGCAATTCACACTGTTGATGACTGTCGCATCCTGCAGTCTGACCTGCTTTCTTTTTCAAATGGTGCACAGATAATACCCTCACCCTGAATGCTGCTAAGACCAAAGTCATGACCTTCACCCACAAAACAGCAAGCATTTCTTTTTCTTATTCAGTAGATTCTGTACCATTGTGGAAGGTGCGTGAGATCAATGATCTCGGTGTACTTTTTGATACAACCTTACACTTTTCAGCTCACACTAAACACGTTGCCATGCGGGGCATGCGCACTCTTGGCTCTGTTTGCAGACTGTCGAGAGAATTCAATTCTCCTACACCGTTCCGCAAGTTATACACAACAATCTGTCTTCCTCAACTCGAATACGCGTCGGTCGTCGGGAACGGCATTTCTAGATCCAACAGTGACATTATAGATCGGGTTCAGAAAAAGTTTCTAAGCATATATCATCACCGCTTTGCTAACACGGACTCTGGGCCCTGCTCTAGCACTGTTGGACTATTGCCATTGCCCTTACTTCGCTGCCGACGTAATCGCGCTGACCTGCTGGTCCCTTTCAAATTCCTTCACGGTATCCTTATGTGCCCCGAACTCCTCAGTTGTATCACGTTTCGTATTCCGCTCAAGATCAACAGAGAACACAGACCTTTCCATGTTGCTGCCTGTCAATACCAACACTCAATCGTCCACAGAATACAGAGTCTTTATAACGCCCACTTTCATGACCTTGATATCTTTCACAACTCTCTGTCTTTGTTCTGCTCTGAGCTTTCCGTTGTTGTGTCTTAGTTTCACATATTCTTCAACTTCCTTTCTCCTTCTTTTTATTATGCATGCATTTTGCGCCTTCGGTTACAAGTATGTACACTTTTCTTTTCGAGATTATTTTTTATTCATTGTTTTTTTTTTACTGACATTCCCCTGCTGTACTTCTTTTTCCATGTATACGTGCGCCAGCACCTAGACCTGATGGTTGTTCCTGGCCATGATAAATAAATGATTGATTGATTGATTATTATTATTATTATTATTATTATTATTATTATTATTATTATTATTATTATTATTATTATTAAACGGCGCACAGATAATAACCTCACCTTGAATGCTGCTAAGACCAAAGTCATGACCTTCACCCGCAAAAACAGCAAGCATTTCTTTTTCTTATTCAGTACATTCTGTATCATTGTGTAATGTCCATGAGATCAATGATCTTGGTGTACTTTTTGATACAACCTAACACTTTTCAGCTCACACTAAAAGCGTTGCAATGCGGGATATGTGCACTACTGGCTCTGTTTGCAGACTACCGAGAGGATTCAATTCTCCTACACCGTTCCGCAAATTGTACACTACAATCTGTCTTCCTGAACTCGAATAGGCGTCGGTCGTCTGGAACGGCATTTCTAGATCCAGTGACATTATAGATCGGGCCCACAAAATGTTTCTGAGCATATATCATCACCGCTTTGCTAACACGGACGCTGGACCGTGCTCTAGCACTGGTGGATTATTGTCATTGCCCTTACTTCGTTGCCGACGTAATCGTGCTGACCTTCTGTTTCTTTTCAAACTCCTTCACGCTATCCTCGTGCGCCCCGAACTCCTCAGTTGTATCATGTTTCGTATTCCGCGCAAGATCGCCAGAGAACATCGGCCTTTCCATGTTCTTGCCTGTCATCATCAACACTCAACCGTCCACAAAATACAGAGTTTTTATAACGCCCACTTCCATGATCTTGACATTTTTCACAACTCGCTGTCATTGTTCTGTTCCGAGGTTTGCGTATTTGTCATAGTTTCACATAATGTTCAACTGCCCTTCTCCTGCCTTTTCTTATGTATTCATTTTGCGCCTTGTTGTATGTCCACTCTTCTTTTCAAGGTTGTTATTTTAACCCGAGAGCGTTAAGGGCCCGGAAAATCCGGCGTTGGCATCGGTGTCGGCGCGGATGTCGGCGTCCGTGGCGGAGAAAATCATCGCGAACCACCCCGACCGCGCAGGCCCTCCGCGTGGCGCAAGGTGTTAGTGCAGAAGAAAATCATTCCGAACCACGCCGACCGCGCAGGCACTCCGCGTGGTGCAGGGTGTTAGTGAACAAAAAATGAATTTCTCACAGTGAAATCCGTCAGAAAAATGGTAAAGTACGACTTAACCACAACCTACAGACATGGTGGCGTCGGACTGTTATTTGAATGTACGAGAAAAACATAATACGAAGAAACTCAAACACAAACCCTTTTTTGCCAGCATTTCTACCATACCAACGGCGGCGCGCTCGGCTAGCTACTTGCGAAAATCTTATCCAGATGGCGCTCGCATCCTCGGCATTGTCAAATTGGGACTTGGCCTGCTTAGTGCGTTTTGGACACGCGCGCGCGTCGGGGCAATAGCAAACAATTAATAAAATAATAAAAAAGGTCCTAGGGCCTTCACATTTTAATATAAGACGACTTATATTGTACCTGGAAAAACGCTTTCCCAGCAATGCATTTCTGTTTAAAAGTGAAGCCGACTTTAAGGGGATCGGTGTAAGCTTGATCTTTGAAAGCTGGCTTTCCACCGTTCTGTTTTGCAGTGAAGCCTACTTTGCAGTGATGCGAACGGGGCCCGATAACGCTATCGCGTTTCACTCTTAAAGGAGAAGCTTAAGCGTCCTCCAATTTTTTATTCATTGTTTTGTTTTACTGATATTCCCCTGCTGTCTTTTTTTTTATGTATGCGTGCGTCAGCATTAAGACCTCATGGTTGTTCCTGGGCACGATAAATAAATGATTATTATTATTATTATTATTATTATTATTATTATTATTATTATTATTATTATTATTATTATTATTATTATTATTATTATTATTATTGTCAACCCTTTGAAACGGGGCGGCGACAAATAGTCACCTAGCCTGCTTGATCTAATCAGGATATTCAAAATGTTAAGCGCCATTCATCGACTTGTCGTAAAGCGCCATGCAAGATCTTGTTCACGATGGGGACAAACGACACTGCTCGTTCGATAGTTTAGCTACAACCCGCCGTGGTTGCTCAGTGCTTATGGTGTTCGGCTGCTGAGTACGAGGGCACGGGATCGAATCCCGGCCACGACGGACGCATTTCAATGGGGGCGAAATGCAGAAAACACCCGTGTACTTAGATTTAGGTGCACGTTAAAGAACCCCAGGTGGTCCAAATTAATCCGGAGTCCCGCACTAAGGCGTGCCTCATAATCAGATGGTGGTTTTGGCACTTAAAACCCCATAATTTAGTTTAGCTACACTCATAGCTGCTGCTTTCACCCTATACTGTGTGGTGTCCATGTTGTGTGGTGTGCGTGTTGTGTGATGCTCTTGAGCTGTGCTGTCCTGGTGTTCTGCGGCGCTTGTGCTATCGTGTCATTCCGTGTCCCTGTTTTTTTTTCGGCGCCAAAAAAGACACAAAAGCAGTGGTAGAATTAAACAGCGCACAGAACGCGAGCGAGAGAAAACATCCACAACGCACTATATCGTGCAAAAACTTGATACTTGCTGCG
This sequence comes from Dermacentor silvarum, assembly GCF_013339745.2. Classification (NCBI taxonomy): domain Eukaryota; kingdom Metazoa; phylum Arthropoda; class Arachnida; order Ixodida; family Ixodidae; genus Dermacentor; species Dermacentor silvarum. Next base: position 91,132,752 of record NC_051154.1, on the reverse strand, counting down.
GTGAGCGGAAGACAGCAGCGCACGGAACCAGATCCTGTAATTCAAATTGGTGGTCACGTCTGTCTTCCGTTTTCGCAGCATATGCATGTGCAACCTGACGTGCACAATTTCAGCTGGCACACTGATAGCGGGAATCCAAGGCGCACACAGCGACCACAGTTCTCATTAGTTGCGTGCATGGAGCTTTATTATCTGCTTCGACGAACAGCCTCCACTATTACACATGATATTTTTCACATTCGAGGTATTTTCATGTGAACGCAATGAATCTGGCACATTGCATTGCAAAGAAAAAATTGTTTTAGAGGCCTGAGGAAACAATTTGAGAGCGAATGATAAAATTTTCAGAGCACCTAGCTCACGCTCGAAGCTCACGTCGCCGCCAAAAGAGGCTTGGCGTAGGTTTCGGTTCAAAGCAGTACGCCTTATGCCATCCGGATGGATATCCAAGGGATCCAAAACCCGCTAGCGTGGCTTCCTTAATTTGTGGCAGCACAGTAAAGCTTGCTGTTCATTAATAGCTGGGTGATCATGGAGATTGTTGCATTTTAGAGTCCTCAATAGCCACGCGGGGTACGATGGTCAAGCCTTTCAACATACAGCCCTCTCGCAACTACGCCGTCAACAAGATCGCGGACGCGGCCTGTGTTGCCAGATGACTACGTGTTTTGAATATCTCCTACTGCGCAATCGCAGACGCTATAGTGCCGGAGCCTGGGCGAATAATTTTGCTCCCAGAAAGTCAGCGGTCACGGGGGGCGTGCACCGTGCTGGTTGTTTATTCGATGGTTGCGTTTCGGTGCGTTAGCATGCCACACACGCGGGGCTTGAAAAGTTTACGGACCATGGTATCTGAAAGAAACGTTGAATTTTCGAGAACTTTGTGACTGTAGCCAGTAAAACCATACAGCACTATGTTTCTGTGGATCTATTGTACAGGTTGGAAATTCGGATACCCTGCAGGCAGCGTGGCCCGTGCTGCGCAAATATTCAGGGCCCGTGTTTACAAAAAAGTGGTCATGCAAAAAATGTGCGTAAGATGAGACTCCGGCTAATTGTGATATTGGGCATATTGGGTAACCAACCAGACGTCCGTCTGGTTAACCTCCTAGCCTTTCCTCTGTTTCTCTCTCTTTCCTATTAGGGAAGGCGGACGGCCCGTAGCAAACAACTGTTTCGAACGAAAAGCTTTGTGAATTCGGAAAGCTTTTTTCTGAGGTCCTACGGTCTCACCACTTTTGATGCCTACTTTACATTGCCCCTTGAAAAAAGCTGTTACTTCAGCAGATAACACAAAGTGTAGCCTACTATAATTACTGACTGCGCTGAGTTCAGCATAAGGAGACGCCAATTAACACGCCCAAAGCGGATTGTTCTGTAGCTACTACTCGTCTTAGAGGCAGTCTCTGAAGGCGGCACTATATTTGCGTCACTACTCGTGCCCGGAGCTCTCGCCAGCTGGGATGGGCCGACCGGTTGCATGCACCGGTAGCGCCCTGCACTTAACGAAGTTGGTTTCGCTTTCCTAACGCCAAGTTGACTCAATGAAGCATTCGTAAGTTTGACATGTGCGTGTTCACATGTGTGCGTGCACGAACGCCTCACCCTGGAAAAATAAGATGATGCAAAGCAATGCAGCAATATTGTAGTGTTAGGGTGCACAACAAATGCAATAAAGAGTTCAATCTTGAACTCCTGAACTCAAAAGAAAAAAAAAAAGACAGAAAATGAACCAGACCTCACGCTCTGGGAATCGATGTTATGCCAAGCATTTTACTTTCAGCTGGCTAACTGGCGTCGTTTGAGTTTACGCAAAGCGTTGCCAAATGGACCAACGTGTTTGTGGAAGACGAACGGCTATGCGTCTGACGCGAGCTTGTGTGACGCCAGCAGCAAGACGACGGCGACGACGATCGTGTGACGCCGATGGCATGATTTCTACTGTGGTAGCTTACTACATGCAGGTTGTTGCGTTCGACATAGGTTCTGTACGAACGTAAGCGAGAAAAACGCGGATTTTGACGTCACCAGCGGCTACGTGTTATACAATCGTACGTACGCTTTGTGGTGTATGTTAAAACGACGATGGCGGCATTTGCACTCCGGCGGTGAAACGTTAAAACGCGATGTAGCATAGCTTTTGTTTGGGATAGTTGGTAAGACATATTGGTGCAAGTATTAAGGCTCGTAAAAAAGAAAAGAAAAACAGTGACGAAGCGACAGACATAAACAGGACGAACGCCACCTACCAATTGATTTTATTCCTTTAGGACGACGAGCATTTTTATATACATCGAGCGCTGTCACCAGTGACCCAACAGAAACAGTGTAACATACTCACTAACAGTGACTGAACAAAGATACATATCTTGACGGTGGCAATAACGTGGGCGAATAGCCTACCAATAACGACACTTCTTTATCTCTATGGTGTAGACAGCAAAGGTTTACTGACGCATCGTGAGCCCTGTTTCCAGATGTGAAAGGCCTCAGTCGCCTCTTTTTCAGTCCTGTCTTGTCATGACTTTTAGTGATGAACCTTGTGTGCTGGAACTTTGGGCAACACCCACAGTTCTTAGCATGCGCAGCTATGTGACTGCCGTATCCATTCTTCACGTGCGTTCTGTGCTCGCGCACCCTTTCATTAAACGATCGACCAGTTTGGCCGATGTATTTCTAGCCGCAGCTTAGCGGAATGAGGTAAACAACGCAAGAGACCCGTTCTGTCGGTTCTGCGTTGCCCCTTTTCTTTCTCTTTCATCATGGCGCAGATCTGCGACAACTTGCAGGGTGCCGACAAAACAGCGTTGTGTCTTTTTGCCACCTCTTTTAAACGATGTGACAAAGCATGTATACGTAAAGAATGACCCAAGAGGGGCGATTCTTTATGCTACATTCTTTGCGTCTGCGCTTTGACTTGTTCACTAAGCTTTCGCACACACTAGACACAAGGATGAGCGGGTACCCTGCGTTGTGAAAGCGGCTGACTTGGGCATCAAAACAACGCAGGATGTAGTGCTCGAATGTTTTTGCTAACGGTGTGGTCAGACGGGTGGGCATAATCCCCCTTTTGATAAGTTTTGGGCGAACGCTGTCATACGGCAGCAGAGCTTTCTTAGAGTACGTATTATACATCGTGTTGATTTGTCCAAAAACATAATTAAATTCAGGAACTGAATTCGGTTATCTTCGGGCAATACAAATGTGAAATGAAGGCCAAAAGAAAGGCTTTCAAAAAGGATGACAATGTCATTAACATTGTTGTCAGCATCTGATACAATAGGCACGTTAAGAACGAAAATGCAATACTTCACGCATCGGTAAATTCTGAGAATGATGGGGTTATCAATACGACGGATTGTTGCGTAGTAGGGCATATAATGCTATCGCAATAAAACAGTCGATGCAAAATAAAACTCTAAAGGGCTTCAAAAATTTTTGTTTGAAATGCCTGCTTTGTTCTGAAAAATCATGTCTCCTTTTATAATTGTATCTCGAACCGCTTCAAAACGTTGTCCGGGCAGTATTGAATAATATAAATGTGTGACTTCAATGGAAAACGCGGCCGATGCACAGAACAAACCGCGCTTTAAATCTGGCACTATCTCATCAGAGCATCGCACCAAAAACGGACTCGTTAGGTAATGCTGCATAAACTTCCTACGCACAGTTGCCATGATCCTTTTTCTGATGCAATTGTCCGAAGTGGGCCCTCTGGCTTTTGGGTTTTCCCGGCGGAAAAGACTTCCAAAACGCCCTTCTCTGCCTGGTTGACGGGTTCTCTGAGAGACTTCAAATTCACATCTTTAAGGGTCTTCATGCAGTTCTTCTTTTGCTTGGCAGAGTCAAAGTTAAAACTTCTGAACTTCTGAAGAGCATCACAGGCTTTTATGCGAAGCAATTTGTTAGTAAGACGAATCCGCCTTCTTTGTAAGCTAGTAAAATTCCAATATTATTGTCTTTTACACTTGAGTGAAGGACGAGGATTGTGACTTGTATACTCACGTGGCGTTTTAGGCAGTCGAACCCATAACTGGCCACCTTTTCATGGTCGTCTTCGTCTACCTTCCTCGCAACACTGCGAACCATTGCGACAACTGTGGTCTACTTAGCCTTGGGCTCGACGCTGAACTCGAGACCCTTCTCGAGCACTGATTTTATATACCTTTCGTTACTACTGCAACTTCACCTAGAACGGTGACAATACTTGATGAATTCTGCTTCTCGGGCTTCTTCGGCAGATTGCACCTGACCTTTCGCGAATAAAAAAGTTTGAGGACACCTAAGCACTTCTTGTGAGTTGTGAATGCGAAAGCATTAATGTCCAATTGAACGGAGCTGAGCGGTACTTCGAGTTTTGCGCAAGCAGCAGCCTGCGGTGCCAACACCGCCTGCCACACCGACGCGGCGATGCCCCTCGGGCGACACGTCGCGACGGTGCCCTCTCCCCTCACACAACGCCTGTTGCGCTTTCGAGGCCGCAGGTGTCCTCTTTCGCCGGCTCTGCTCTGTCGAGGCGCGCTCATGACGTGGCGTCACAGCCAATGGGAACTCCGTCGAGGCACACTTGCGACGTGGCGTCGCAGCCAATGAGAACTCCGTCGAGGCACACTTGTGACGTGGCGTCACAGCCAATGGGAACTCCGTCGAGGCACACTTGTGACGTGGCGTCGCAGCTAATGGCAACGTGAGTTTAGGTGCCGTTTCGCTGCTACAGATGACAGACGCCGGATTTTTCGCTCAATGGGCCATTTGACGCTTTCGCATCAAAACATCCGCAGTCTGCGCCGCCAAACGTTTCTGTTATGCCACTGGTGATGGCCGTGCGCATGCTGTTTTGATAGCGCTTGTGGTATAAAAATGCTCGTCTTCGTGAAGGAATAAACTCAGATGGCAGTTGGTGTTCGTCCTGTGTATGTGTGCCCCTTCGTCTCCATGTTTTTTTTTGCGCCTGAATACTAATACCAGTTGAAGCTTGTTCGACCTGGGTCGATTGTGAAGGCGGTACAGCGTCGCACTGTTTCTATGTGGCGTTAGCTGCTACGAGGCAAGTGCTGGGCAACGTGGGAAAATATCGGATATGGTGGAGACAGTGCCTCAAAGCGCGAGCTGCCATCAGGAAAGAACAAAGTGGCACTTGCCGTAAGCGCCAGACGTCTCACGACACGAGCGATATGCTTACGATCGTGGCCTAGTGGTTAGAGCATTGTGCTGCCGAGGCAGATGCTCGATTTCACTGTTGGTTATGCATTTCTTTCTTTCACAGAGGTCTGATGGGGGGCGAGGCACGCACGCACGCACGCACGCACGCACGCACGCACGCACGCACGCACGCACGCACGCACGCACGCACGCACGCACGCACGCACGCACACACACACACACACACACACACACACACACACACACACACGCACGCACGCACGCACGCACAAGTAGTGCTGGAATTATAGTGCTCTGCGGAAAGATGCGCGGACTCTCATCATTCATGCAGTGCTAGCAATCAGCAGCGGCGCATACATCGAAAAATCAATTGTGAAAACGCGCATGATATTGAATCGAACCAACATAACTCCGCATGACAGAAGTTGGTGATATATATATATATATATATATATATATATATACATGTACAGGGTGACAATTTTTAAGATTTATGGAATCTTAAAAAATAGCCTGTTGCAGATAACATAATTATAGTCCTTGAGCTGGATTATTGAACGAGGCCGACATTACTTGCACGAGAAATCGGAACACATATTCAACTGATTAACCAACATCCACTAATCACCTTTTGAATTAATTACTTTGTGCCATATTTCAATTTATGAATTGTAGCTGGTGAGTTTGCAAGGCGTAACGACTTCGAATGATTTTCCAGAATGACGCCAGTTTGGAGATATGCGCCATCAAACTTGCCGTAAAAAATGCACTGTTGTTCCACTTACTTTTTTACCAAAATGCTCTTTTAGGCATTGAAGCACAAAAGTAAGTGGAATGCCCATGTATTTCGTCCAAACAATATCTCGAAACTGATGTCATCCTGGAATTTCATTTCAAGTGAATATACGTCTTGCAACCTCACCGGCTGCAATCCGTAGGTTGCAATATCTGCCGTAAAGTAATTAATTAAGAAGTTAATTTGTACATTTTTGTTAATTCGTTGAATATGTGTTTCGATTTATTGTGCTAGTAATGTCCGGCTCTTCGAATAATCCAGCTCAAGGACAATAATTATGCTATGTGCCACACTAAATACTTGACGAGACCCCATTGGAACTCCATAAATAAAAGTAAGTGGCCACAGTGACGCGAAGGCAAATATTACATTAATTTCCGCGCAAGAACCAACATCAGAGTTTGCAAGCCCGGTTTTGCATCTACAACTGTTGTTATGCAGAACCGGAAGATGATGCTCCCATTAATATCGGATTTATTTATTTCCAAATATTTCGAAATAGGTGGGGTGATGAAGTTAGGAAATTCACAGGCGCCAGTTGGAATCAGCTAGCGCAAGACAGGGGTAATTGGAGATCGCAGGGAGAGGCCTCCGTCCTGCAATGGACATAAATATAGGCTGATGATGACGATCATGATATTTATTTAAGTCGCATTTGCCTCCGAACCACCGCTGTATACGGCCGCGGGGCTCCCCAGATGGGAAGACTGCGTGAAGAAACAATATGACATAACACTTGCGCACAATGCGCGATGCATCTCGAGGCACATCTGACACAGGTTGATATATGCCTATTCCCCTACATGTCGTCATTTCCTTTCGTGAATCTTGTCTTTCACGGCCACAGCAGAAATATCGTAAGCCGGCATAATTTATTTTCGCAATGCGCGCATGAGAATTCTCTCGTCGGAGATGGAGGCGCCAAGTGTATACCACAAGCCGGCTCCGCCCCGCGCGTGCTGCGAGAAACGCCACTCCGGACGGAGGGGGGGGGGGGGCCTCTGATCTTTTCAGATCCTTTTCTTGCACGTAAAGAGCTTTATCCCACCCAGTTTGGCAGTGGCCCATGGAGACGGGGACTGAAAGTGCGCGTCGCGTTTCCTTTGCTTTTTGAGAGCTTAGAGATATCCATTGTGACGGTTTTCGTACAATTGAGGCGCCCCGAAAAGATGTTTCGCGTGTTTCTATGTTTGGCCGCGAAAGCGGCGCTTTCATCGGCTGAAGGCAGCGCGCCCAAGCGGAAACAAATAGGAATCAGCTCAGTAAAAGGTTCCTCAGCCGGCTAAAAAGAGTACGCCGCTCTTACTTACGACAAATTAAGGAGACGGCGACGAAAAGTGCCGAGAAATAGTGTGGAACAACGGACCTGACGGCATGGCACTTTCATCTTCCTCTCTCTTTTTCTGCATCCCTTTAGATTTTCAAGGCATGCGGCATGCTGCTTAATTTGTTCCATTTTTTTTTTTGTGCTTTACAGCACCCTACACATGCAGCTTTTTTTTTGTTGTTGTTGTTGCTTAGTGCCGCGAGCGATTTATCGGCGACCTTATTTAACTGTTTTTGTGATTTAGCCTTTCATCGTGCAACGAATTCCTCGCGCGGTTTAGCTTCTCCTTAATGCATAGTGCGGTGTCGCTGACTTTTATTTCGTTTCTCGCGTTCCTCGCCTATTGTGACCTTCATTTGGACTCTTCCGAACGCCTTTATTTTGTGACATGCGCCAGAAATGACAAATCGATGGCAAACGGAAACTCCTTGTCCGTTGCACCGTGTCTGCTCATGATTCACCAACGAGAGTGAAACAGAAAATTGAAGAAGAAAAAAAGCAACACAAAAAGGAAAAGGAAGGAGCGCAGTATTGCCATTCCGCTATAGCGAATATATACGACGCGGGATGCACGAACCGTGCCTGTACCCCTCTCAACTCCTGCAGCGTTGGCCATATACGGCGGTTACCTCATTCCCCCATAGAGGCGAAGCCCACCAACGCGCAAGGACAACAAAACGTTTCCAACAGTCAAGTGCGCCCTGCGCAAGAAAAAATAAAGAAAAAAAAAAACCGAGAGAGAGAGAAAAAAAATTTAACCGCGTGTGGTTTGCTTTTTGCCTCCTTCTTCCTTCACCGCGGTTCATTCGGCAGGCCTCCTTTAATCTGTTTTTTCTCTTATTTCTCCCTCCGTGTCCCTATCGCTTTTTCTCTTTAAGGCAGCCGTCGAATTTCCCTGGAGTTCTGGCATTGATTGGCTCGAGGTCGGGTTCCTCGAAGTGAGCGCGCCCGACACGAGTGACACTGCCGCGCGGAAGAAGCCGGGCAACAAGGAGGGCCTCACCGCGAACGTACACACGCACTCGAGCTGGAAAGAAGAGGAGCCTGAACCGCGGGGGGGGAGGCGGCGGGCGCGGGCTCGCGCAAGTGATATGTGCTGCGGATCGATGCAGTGCGGCCTAGAAAACTCGCCACGCGGCCAGCCAGGTTGGCTTGCATGTTATAGACGCCAACCATGCGGCAACATGGTGGAGACATCGGTCTAGCCCTCTCGTGCGGTTCCGGCAGAATAAATAAGCAGGGCTAAGCAGGGCCCTTACACACACAGACACGCGCGCACGCGTACACAAACGGCGGGACCATCTCCAAACACGAAACGTCGTGGCGATCACGCGACGGGGCCGAACCGCATATGACATTTCGCGGCCAAAAGGAAAGGGCGGGGGACGGGGGTGCCACCATCGCAGCGCCTATATGGTAACGTTCGCTTTTGCCCCGTTCAGTTTTCCGCTTATACGGTTGCTTTCTTTCTTTCCGCGTGGCTAGTATGTTCGGTGCGGGAACCAGAAAAAAGAAGAAAAGAATGAGGGAAGCAAAAAGAGAACAAATCCAGGAGTGATGCGTCGCGTATTGCTGCGGGAACTGACATAACTGGGGCTCATTTTAGTAGCCATTTCGAGGAATCGTCGTTTCGCGCTTTATTATTTTTTTTTTGCGTCGTCTTTATTTCGTGGCGCGCTTAACAATGTCGTCGGTTATGCGAGTTATCAACACTTCGTCCCCGCCAAGCTACCCGCAAGGGCGATCGGCGGCAATATAATAATGCTTTCGATCACTTTTAGCCTTCGTATCTGGTGAGCTGCACCGGTCTTATGCCCAGGTCGTCGCCGGCTTACATAAATTCGGGACAATGAAATGGCCAGCATGTGAAAGCTTGACACGATCTAATTTGAGAGCTCTGGTGGAGTCGACGGGGTCGTTTCCGGCACGGGTGGGAAGGACATAATGAGGACAGCCATTTAGAACTATAGATGCATAGTACTGCTAGTACTCTTGCTAATAGAATAAACCTGTATTTGTTACTTTTCCTTCAATCTTCGGTAATATCATTCTTTACCCTAAAGGAGACGTGAAGATTCAGAGTCAGAGTTGTGAAAATTTGGATGCCTTCGAGATATAAGCCTGTTTCCTAAATGCACCTGTCGTGAAGGAGTATTCCTAGAAAATAAATTATATATATATATATATATATATATATATATACACGCTTTAGCATAAAATTATGGTTTGAACTGCTGACGTGCGTTGAATCTTTATTTAACGTTAACTGTCCCTCGTGACGTAAGTCTGCCATTCGTATGCCAGAATAAACAAGGAATAAACATAACGGGGGAATAATTTCGTCATTTTTTTTGATGCTTATCATTTAGCTCGTCCGTACTCGATGACGTTTTATTGAAGCGTTGTAACAAAGAATGACGGAGTAACTTTATAAAAAAAATGAGGTATCCTTTTGGACAGCCGGTAGCACAACCAAAAGAAAAGAGAAACACGTCGTTGAAGAAGATGACGTGGGCGGGATAGTGTCTCTCTGTTCGAGTTTATCGATCTTGTGATTGACCCGTCTTACGACCTCTGCTTTCTGAAGGGCCCCTCTCGTCATCTCTCAGAAAGTACAAGGAGCTTTTTGCGAGACTCCAGCTCCCTCCATATTCATTTGGCTGCCGAAGCCAGGCTCACAGACTTCGCTTTTGTTTTTACCTCATCTAGAGTCGAAGAGCGCATCCGTACCCAAGGCCGTAACTGCATGACAAAGCAAAAAGTACCTATTTATTGTTGTGACAAACACACAAACAAACAAACAAACGAATAAACAAACAAATAAACAAGCAAACTAACAAACAAAGAAACGAGCGAAGAAATAAAGAAACAAACAAGCCACGAGTTGTGGCAGTTTAAAGTACGGAAACTGAAGCGAACGCCTATTCAGGAAGGCCAGGCGAATATAATAGCTATGCTGCCGTTACGAAACGTGGAAGAGTAATCTGTCATGTACTTTATTCTTACGTTGCGCTACAAGTGAAAACCACAAGGTTGGTTCAGGAAGTTTTCATTCTATGAATGCCCGTACTTACACCTTGTGGGAGTTCCACAACACATTGGGATTATTACGAAACTCAATAAGAAAGAAACTGACAGCAGCAGCCAATCATGGGTGGAACATGTGACATTTGTCTCAGTGTTTTTGCATATATTCCATTTTTTATGGAACTTTCATCAATATCTTCTTTGTCGTCAACAACGAGGAATACACGCACAGCTTTTGTGTAAAGTTTCGGAGACACACTGCACGTGACTATAGCGGCGCCTGAGGCCCATACTGACGCCTGTGTGGAATTTTCGGCACTCGAAGTATTCAGCGGCGCACTTACTCAGCTTCTTCCTAGTTTAAGGAACGCGAGAGCCAGTTTGGGGTAAATGTCCTCACAGTGCGTGCAAACGCTATTACACTATTACGTCCAGCTCTTCGCAGAAGGCCATTGTACACGCAGCTGCTTCAATCAGCTCACCAGGATTGTATGCTCCCGCCTTCTCCGACAGTGTCGCGTTCTAATTAACACGCCAACCTTGGACTCATCGCCAAACAATGCACAGGTCACTACGGCCAAAGGGCCTAATTCCCACCCAGTAAGACATTGCATCACTTTTGTCTCTCGTCTTTTACTGTCAATGTCGTTTTCTAACTGTAGCACAGTGACGGTGTTGCATGCCTCTGTGATCATCATTCTCACGAAGTGCTACAGACGTGGAGGGCACAAAGCCCTTTCATTTGTTGCGTTGTTAAGTGGTTATATCCGGAATATGTGTGTTAAGTGAGCGTTGGTGAAATGCAAAAAAAAGGAAAAAGAAAACAAGCAAAACTATGCCCGGTATTGACAAAAATCTCTTACGCTAGAATGGCTCGGAAGAGCAGATGCCAGCCTATACTGATGCTGTACATATCATTAGGGAAACCGACATGCCAATGCCAAAGAGCACTTCCGAACGAAGAACTTTCTCAATTGGGCCTTAGTTTTCTTGTTTCCTGATGATCATGCCCCAAAGTGTCTGAAGCTTTCGTCAATAACCAGACCCCCCAAAAGACACCTTCTGACTTCCCCTCATTTCAAACTGCGAAAACACGGAACGGTTTATAGCTATGAGCGTCACCTATGAGTGTCACGGGACAAACTCTGACCGCCTCACGTTCTCTTAAGTGCTCTAAAATTTTCTTATGAGGACATTTCAGCATTTTGCCCACGTCAGAATTGAGCTGCCGCGGGCCTATATCTCATTCGAGACATCATGCGTAGTGATACTGTGAAATCGAACAAACGACACAAAATACCACCAACGCATCATACGACTCTCAAGGCAAAGAAATGACAAGCATTAACTTTCAGATCACACAAATTCTACGCAGTTTACTTGACAGTGTTAAACGCACGACTTTAAAGCACGCCGTGAAGAAAATTAATGAATGCCGTTAAAGTGTTCCGTTTTAGTGTTTGTTTTTCACGCATGTCTGTATAGAACGGAATCGGTGCCGTTTGACACTGCTCTCGAAGCGTTCGTCGAAGTTTGTCATTCTGAAAACCCTGTGCTCGAAAGCAATGTATACCCCAAGGAACGCTTGAAAGAACACAGGAGAGACGCAAAGGGCAAAGCCATCGCTTCTGATCAACACCTCAATTCGTTAGGTGCGCCACTTCTATGGGGTGCACAAAGTCAAGGAATAAGGACGACATTCGAAAAAAAGCAAAAGTAAAGAAAGAGGTAAGTTTTGAAAACTAGACACCGCTTAAAAAGTGACACAGAGCTTCTTCTGTTCTTTCTTTCTTTCTTTCTTTCTTTCTTTCTTTCTTTCTTTCTTTCTTTCTTTCTTTCTTTCTTTCTTTGTGGCATAGTATTTGGTTGCTTCCTTGTTCGACCTACTACGACGGATTTCGTGGCTCGGCTCTATTCCCATGGCACATCGAGCACGCGCACTCCGAGTTTCTCGCTTGGCAGCGCCCTCTATACCGCTATGCGCCATATCAAATGCGCCAGTTGGCAGTGGGTCAGCTTACCATTCAACGTATGTAGAGGCCGCGATATTCCTACCAATTCCTGCCGAAGGCTGGAATTGACCCCATAGAAGCGCATACGCCGTCGTCTGAGCTTCCGGCCGTTCCTGTGCCCCCCGCTTGCCTTCCCCTCCACATTTCTTTTTCCTTCTTGAGATACAACTGAAAAGGAAGCATCGATCGTCGCCATTGATCATTGAAAAATAAACAGGGAGCACCAACGACATCAACGCGGAAAGACAGAGCTCCGTCATTGCGCCCTCTGGCCGTGATTTTTCTTCTGTGTCGGCATGTCGCGGCGTGTGTGCTCGCTTGAGTGGTGCTTTGCGCGCATTTGCGTGCGTGCGTGAGCGGGGCTGTTTTTACAGGCTTCATGGTTCCTTTTCGGCGTGCCCGTGGAAGCGGGAAGTTTCGTTTCTCTGTGCGCTGACTGAGAGCTTTCGTTGACGTTATCTACCTCAGCTTCTGTCTTCTTTAATACACACCGGCGCTCTTCTTCAAACGAGGCAAACGGGGAAACCGATAAGGCCCGGCAGCAATGGAAACAGAGCAGCAGGAACAGCAAAACACTGAACTGACGAGGGATTTACATTGGGTATAATACGCATTTCTAAACAAAGATTTGAAGAATTGCGGATTTTACTTTATTATTTTATCGCAATGAGATGTTGATAGAGAATATGAAAAGAGGAAACTAGGATCCGGACCGGAGTATCGTCCGGTTGTCTCTTCTAAACAGGGCAAGCGGTGCAAAGAGCCACGACACAATGAGAATTCTTCATTCATTTGTGCTCTGCAACGTTGACGTGCTTTTGCAAGCATTTTTTTTTTTTGGCTTCCATTTCCTCGAGAGTTGCTGATTCGTTTAAAGTGCGGTACCAACCCAAGTAAGTACTCGTGTAAACTTACATAATATTCGGTTATTTTCTCCCGTCCATACGTAAAGCTCAAACGGAGAAGCGATGTTTTGCGAATTGAAATTATTAAAAGTGATATGACGAAAGCCTTTGATCACGCACATAATTGCATATCTCTAATATCTTCAATATGTGACATTGGCATATAAAGCTAGCTCGTATTTAGTATAGTCAGTATGAGCGTTTCCAGAACCCTTAGAGGGGCCATAGCGGAAGGTATTGCATCGGCAAACTTCAAATTAATCTTTCTTAATTAATCTTAGTATATCGGTGCCCCTTCGTGCCCTCGCTTCCTCTCATCTGGAATCCAGGTGCTCTGTTTGGGCTACGCATGGTCTACCCACTCGGATTTAAATAAAGCAACGTATGCTTTGCAATATACTCTACATGTCACCGATTCTTAGCGCAAAGCCATGGAAATGACTCGAAAAGACCGCTTTGATTTCAGAAACTAATTATGGAGCCATCGCCGGCTGCAGGGAAGAACTTTGTCTCTTAACCTTAATGATCGTTCTGTCCAGTGCATGGAATCTATTTGCGTCCTAGAACTTTGCATTGTGGCTTTTGACTCGCACTACCTGAATGTAGAAGCTTTACCATGTCATCTGTATCTCTTCAATGCCGACGCCGTCAGAACATGGATCAGCCGGTTACTTGTCCTTAGCGTAATGCTGCCAAAACTTCTTCATTAAGCTCAATTTCAACATTTCAACAAGACCGGGACTGCTTAGAGGTGGCGTACAGATAGGCAATCCGACCCATTACCTGTCTACCGCGCGTAAACACTATATAGTACGACCCTTCAGGGTGAGGTGCGGGCCGCATCATATTAAGATAGTTACTCCATGAGCGACGCTCGTCACGCCGTCTCAAGGTTTCAAGTAGTGCAGCAGACTCTAGATATAGGAGACGTATTCGAGAGATATCAAGCAAGATAAATAATTGCGTTCTGCTACGCCACGCGTTCTGCGTGTACGTTCTTGCAGCTTTAGTGCTGAGTATTGTGTAGTTATGTTTTGCATAATCTCTGTTGCTATCATTTATGAAGCGTACCGAATGAGAAGAGGAAGTCTGAGAACATCGGAAGGAGCGGGGGGATTGAAGAGGAGAATAAAGAAGTTAGAAATGGCGACATGACGCTTGTTTGATCCGTTTGATATGTGCGGGCTTATTACATATTTTGGCGCACATATCAAACGGATCAAACAAGCGTCATGTCGCCATTTCTTGTACTTGTACGAGGGTATGATGGTCATGAAAACGAACACTGCGAATGGATAAGCTTAAAGCTAAAATATCAGTCGCAGTACGCGAAGGTTCTTGCCTTGGCGATAGAAGGTGTCGAATACGACTTCCTTCTCTCTCGCCCGGACATGAAAGTGTTGATGCTAAATATTCGTTGGGACGACACTGTGTCTGTAAGCCCTGATGAAGAGAATTCCAAACCTTTGACTGATGTAAACCGAATTCGCAGGCCGAAAAATGGAGAAAGTGTCCAGAGACTCTACCCGGAATTGTTCTGCTTGGGAGGCTATCCTACTGGTACCACCAAGTTTGAAGTCCCCTTTAAATTACACGACACTACTAAGTCCGGAAAAAGCCATACAACTTATCGACAGAAAAGAAGACATGGCTAAAACGAGGAGCTTCAAAAGATGTTAGATGCTGGTATCATCCGTCCATCTGTATCGCCGTTTGTATCGCCAATCACCATTGCCCCAAAAGAAGACGGTAGCCTCAGGCTGTGCACTGACTATAGAGTGATCAACAACCAAACGCATTTGATCCCATTTCCAATGCCTCGGATAGACAGCATCATTGACGAAACAGGCGGCTGTACTTGGTTTTCGAGGATAGATCTGTGCAAAGGCTTCTGGCAAATGCCACTTCAAGAAGAAACCAAGCAATACATCGCCTTTGTGACTCCATTTGACATTTATGAATATAATCGTCTTCCGTTTGGTTGGAATAACTCGCCCAGTTGGTTTCAGAAGATGATGAATACAGTTCTGAACCCTTTTATTGGTCGCTTCTGCAATGTATATGTGGACGACATCATTGTATACTCTAAGAGTGAGCAGCAACATGAAGAACACCTTGCGCATGTTCTCACGGCTTTGCCGAAGCCATGCTCAAGGTAAACTTCAAGAAGAGCGAGTTCTTTAAAAACAAAGTTACCTTTTTGGGTCGAGTATTGGATGGTACCACTAAAAATACCAAAGAAGAGTCCGTGGCGCGCATTGCCAAACTTGTGAAGCCTTCTGACATCCATTCACTTCGCGTGTTTTTGGGACTAGCCAGCCATTTCGGAGCATTTATTCGAGACTACGCTATGAAGACACGGTGCTTAACAAGGTCGACGCAAAAAGATGTACCTTTTCAATGGACAAGAGAATGCGATTATGCATGCGAAGAGCTGGTACAGCTGATTTCTTCTGACCCTGTGCTTTGCCTTCCGGACTATTCGCTTCCATTTGAACTAAATACAGATGCGTCGCATTATGGAACGGGAGCGGTTCTGTACCAACGAGACTCCACCCGGGCAGCCAATCAGCAGCTTCGCGTGGTGGGTTACTACAGTTACACTTTCACCAAGACGGAAGTAAACTACACAACAACTGAGAAAGAAGCCCTCGCTGTCCTAAAGGCCATTCGGTACTTCCACTCCTACTTAGAAGGATCAAAATTCAAGCTTTATACTGATCACGAAGCACTGACACACCATTTGAAGTTGGTGGAACTTAAAGGAAAGATCGCACGCTGGGTGAACGAGCTTCAGCAGTTTGACTTAGAAGTCAGTCATCACCCGGGAGCTTCCATGAAAGACGCTGATGCTGTGTCGAGGCTGGCGATCACGCCTGTTTCATTTCACCAAGAAGCAATAAACGCCACTAAACTTTGGGAAGAAACTGAAGCACTACAACCTACAGTGACGGGAAAAATTACAGTGCCTCCCACACTTGTGCCGAAAATCTTGGATCTCTACCATAATAGCCCTCATTCAGGTGGACACGATGGATTTTGACGAACCTACATGAAGCTCACGAAGCGATTTACATGGCCCCACATGAAACGAGACGCGAAGATGTATGTGCAATCATGTCACGAATGTCAACTGAATAAGGTGAAATTCAAACAACCAACTCAATAAATGACATTGCCGTAGGGACACCATTCGAAGTTGTCCACCTAGACTTCGCCGAACTCCGTAAGAAGTCGGAAGGTGTGAAGAAAACGCAAGCGTTCCTTGTGTGCGAGGATGGTAGCAGCGAAGCCAGGAAGAGAGGACGCCAACAGCGTGATCTCATTGCTCAAACGCAAAATGTTTGACAACGTCAAAGTTTTGGTATCGGATAATGGTCGAGCCTTCCGAAGCCATAAACGGCAGGAATGGGCAGAACGACGAGGAGTAACACTGAGATTCACTGCCCCGTACGATCCAGCAGCTAATGGATTAGCAGAACGAACTATTCGGGACCTGAAGCAATACATCAACATGTACCCAAGTTTCCCGGGAGGATGGAAGTGCTGCCTTGAAGCAGCAGTATCTCATCATAACCCATCGCACACAACTGGTCTAGGATGTACACCACTCTTTGTTGCTACTGGAAAACCAACTTATCTTCCAGCTGATGTATCCTTGGGAGTCGACAAGATGGTACAGCTTACAGAAACAAGAAGGACAGAAGACAGCCAAGCGAAATACCGTGAAAGAATGAAAAGAAACTTCGATAAGAAGCAAAACACAACGTTACCAGCGCTGGAGGTAGGAGACTTGGTTCTAGTGAGAAAAGTGACTATCAAATACTGGATCTGTCTATAAAGGACCGTATCGTGTCGTGAAAACCGCAAGTCAGCAAGGCAACTTAAAAACTGTCTGGTATTTCGGCGCGAACAAAAATGAAAAATCGGCTTCCATAGCAAATGTGTTTAAATACCATCCCAGGAGGGATGAATAAAAAGGTGGGGGGAGTGAAGCGTACCGAATGAGAAGAGGAAGTCTGAGAACATCGGAAGGAGCGGGGGGATTGAAGAGGCGAATAAAGAAGTTAGAAATGGCGACATGACGCTTGTTTGATCCGTTTGATATGTGCGGGCTTATTACAATTTATGTGAGTTTCACTTATCAATGCACAATGCCGTTGACCTTTTGTTTACTTGTTTTTAAGGGAGGCCAGGCCAACTTCTTTGGCTTGCTGCTCCTCGATTTCTCTGGAACCAAAGCGCTGTTGAGTCGAAATCAAGAAATGACATCCAAACAAATTAAACTCAGGCCGAGTTCTACTTGGGCGTGTTTTTAATCGGCCCTTTGCTGCATTTGGCTCTAGTCGTCTCATGTCCCTGCAGCACTTGTTTTTATTTACTCAGCTTTAGACTAGGGCAGGCATGTGAATGAATGAATGAATGAATGAATGAATGAATGAATGAATGAATGAATGAATGAATGAATGAATGAATGAGCGAGCGCCGCTGTTGAATTAACAGGCGACAGTTGTTCTGCGCAAAATTCCCGAAGCTAATAACACTTCGGTGCGTTGCTGCGTTAGCTTTTATTCCCGGTCATATAAAAAATGTCGCCGCCACGTCTACCTGCTCAAATATTGGAATATATCCTTTTATATCCTCCTCTTTCGCGCTCGGTGGGCCTTTGAATACGACGGCGCTGCCTCGCGCCTTTCTTTCACTCCGTTCATGCGAAGGCGGCGCGCGGGCGTTCCGCCTATTTAATCTCCGCCTTTCACACGCCGCTTCAGGCGCGCGCTGTTTTCCCATTTCGGAGCAAAAAAGGAAACAAAAAGTGGCTGACGCAGACAGGTCGGAAGGAGCCCGCGAAGTGTTTATACACCCTGGCGACAGCTCATGTTTATATAAACGCAGGGCTTAATTCTGCGCGAGGATATTCCGAAATAAATCTAGCGCGGCTTTGGGACCGGAAAGCGCGAGACACTAGCGCAGGCCCATGAGGACTGAGACGAAAAAGGTTGAGGAAACGTGTTCATCCATGTCCCTCTCTCCCTTTGATACCAGCTTTTTCGAGACCACGTCACTTGGAACATTTTTGGCGCCGAGTTATATGGGACCATACTGCACACAACATTGGCACCGCGGCGCAGTATACGCGCGCGGTTTCCGAGCTGATAGGACACAAAATGAGCTGCTGACATTTATAAGGACGCTGTTTTTAAGGTCACCCGAGTCGCATCACTCGAGCGAACCATCCAACTCACGCCACCTTTACTTATTAAGGGGGGGGAAAGTGCGCAGTTTGGAGGAAATTGCCAAGAAATGGCAAAAGTCTGCCGAACCGGTGCATGTGGTTATTTTTTTATGTTTTGTTGGTCCCCTCTCTTTCCCTTTATGCAGCGACAGGCACTGTTGAAATGGTTCAGCGTGCCAATGCTTGGTCTTCTTGTTCTTCGGGTTTTTTGACATTACTGTCTTCTTCATCTCTATCCTCTTTGTTGTCTAAAAATAATATTTCCACTTCTGCATATCACAAAGCAAGTCATTATTTGTTATTGTGTTAGAAATTACTAAGGTGTTATTGCGCAACAAAAGGACAAGGACGGCAGAGAAATACACACACCAAGCGCAAACTACCAACTTGCCCGCAATGCTGCCCTCATTAAGTGTTAGAAATGACGATCCACTGCAAACATTCTCGTTACGTGCCATAGAAAGACATAGTACAACTTGTCGAGCCAGTTACCTAATATATTTCGATCCTAACCACCAAGCCTCGGGTTCAGATTCCATGGTCTTCATGCCATTTTTTTTCTGCAGGTCACATGTGCATTTGAGCTACGCCCGGTCAAAACTGCGTCGATGTAAACACTCCGTGAAGTGCTACTTGTACAGCTATCAAAGTACAAACAACAAAGATTCAATTTTATCTGTTTGTTGTTTTTTTTTTGGGTAACGAATGTTGGGCATCCAAGATAACAACGTAACGTATTGAACTAGTGTTAAGGCTGTCTCTGTAAGGTACTTTCTGGTCTTAGAAGAAACTAGTGGTCAGTCACGATTCACCACCGTTAGGTACCTTTTTCCAGATGCACAGCAAATGCCTCTATAGTGCGTGCTGTTGAGAAATTGACCCATACAAACTTGACATACTTACTGACACTTGTTAGGAATCCGGTCCCGCATTTATTTAAAGTAGTCTTATTTAAGAATTTTTGCTCACTGGGCAGCATTCGTGCACCCGCCACTCATGATAAGGGTTGGTGTACGAGACAATTAGCGCAGCGACGGCCAATGATTGAAATAACTTAGTAAAAGAAGTTTTCTTTGTACGGGTGCCGTTTACTACTCATTGCTCGCAGCTGGTTTCTTCGTACATTGTGAGTCTATAGATGCGATGAAAGTGGTGCTCGATCAAGGAGGCATTATTACTGGCTTTTTTTTCTCCCGCCAGGCTGTGCCCTCATTTCTTGGCACCGCTTGCGAACGCTATTTAAAGGGGCTTTCAATTATTTATTTACCTTTAAATGCAGTTTTTTTTTCTTGTTTTTTTTTCTATGGACTCAATGGCAGCAGTGTTACGCCATTAGGTCTGCTAAAATACATCTAGCTCACTAAACTCACCACCTTAGAAAAAAAAAAAAACTTATAAAAGGCAGAAGCCGTACACCAAAACGGAAGCTCCACATTAAGAAACATTGCCGAAGCCTTGCCCAGTGTCAAGGTCAAAGGCCGCGGCCTTCCGCCCTTCTTTTCACCACGTTTTCAGTCGCCGCGGGAAAAGGCCGCTCAGGTCAAGGGAAGCTGCGTCCGCGCTGCATGGCCACGCCACTCATATAGTAAGCCGTATAAAAAGAAAGCGAAGCCAGCGGGGAGGGGGTCGGTGCGGACGTGCGCTGCCGACGAGCGCGCCGTGAATGCGAGCGGGTCGAAGTGTGCGTGCGAGCGGACACTCGAGCGGCGTCGCAGTGTCGTGCTGCCCGTTGTAATTGCAGGCTCCGGCGGAACGTTGACAAGCAGGAGGAGGAAATCGTTACGGAGCACACGGCGCGCGCGGCCGAACGCCATCGTCCCGAACGCGGCTGGCGGCAATCGATGCGGTCGACGTGTGTCCACCGCGACTCGGCGTGGCTGGCGTAGCGCGCGCGTGGCTCTGATTAGGCCCGCTTCGGAGACGCGCGAGTGAGTCTGCCGCCGCGAACCGCACGACGGACGTAACGCCGTCCCACTCTCCTCTTCAAGAGGCCATCCGAGCGCCCAGTGCCAGGGTTGAGGAACCTCTTTCCCATCCCGTGAACTTCCGCTGGACTATACACAGTGGCAGGGAGGCACGGCGTAACGCTGCGACGGCTCACTTGATGGGAAGCAGGACACCTGCGTCGCATTGGTGCATTGCGCGAGATGCCCTCGGTGCAACACGGCGCAAGAGTCGGCCATCTCAGTACAGGCGAAGAACATTACACCCTCAGAAAAATTTTGCGCCCATTGGGGCCTTACCTGGTCAACCAGCAATAACCGTCATCTATCTTGCCTATATTTACTTTCTTCAACGCTGCGCGTCGCTCCCGGCACGTTCTGGTCACGAATATAGCATGCGCGTATACCACCATCACGAGGCATTCCTCAAAAAAAAAAAAAAAAAGTAGCAAGCGCAATGTTTCCAAATAAGGAAAATGTGCGTAAGATTGCTGCTGATTATTGCTTCTGGATAAATTAAGCCGCAAAGAGGTAAAAATATTTTTTTTAGACAGCAGAAAGAAGAAAAAAAAAAAGGAAAGTGACAGGGACCCGCGCGCACGCACGCACAGACAGGCACACAAAAAGAAGCGCCACCTTGTTCGGACCAAGGGTTAAAGTAAAAGTGGAATGTTTCATGACACCTGACAGTACAACTCTGGGCCGTCCAGCGAGCCGAGGAAGCCACTTCGAGACAAGGTCTCCGAACCGCTTTCGCGGCGTGTGCCCAGATCCACTAAAAAGACGCCGGACTCAAATCTGATTGATTTGATAATAAAGTTTACGTTCTTCTTCTTCTTCGTGACACCCGGCCGCCTTGCAGCGCACAGAGACGTCACCAAAAATAAATCAAGAAGCTGTACTTTGATGAGAGCTCAGCTCTAGCCGGATGATATTCTATGTATACTTTAGTGGAATAATTTGAGCCCTTTAATAGTGAGAAAAAGCAATATTTAAAAATTTTTTATTATCTTTTTTTTTAAGGGTCGGCACCAGGAGTATTTTACCGCGCCTAGCTTACCTTACACAACATAGCGACAAGCTGCGACCGCCAGATCGAAGACGACGAAGCTGTGCATCAGCACACTTTTCATGCTTAGAATAGTGTGAAAGGCGCTGCCGGGACATTCGGGATCAACAGCATGCAGCGCGCTGACTGGTTGTCGCCGCCTGTCGAATAGAAATCTATGATTCTCATTCAATGAAAAGCGCATCCATTCACACTCCGTAAGGTTATTGGCAGATTTGAAAGCCTATAGAGCTCTGCAAGGGCACTGGAAATTTCATACCCCTGATTTTCAAGGGAGTAAAACCAGTATGGAAGCAGAAATTACGTTACCGTACGTCCGCTGCAACGCATGCAGTACCGCGGCCTATTGGGGCCTTGTGACGTATGCCAAGAGCTAAAATCTGCTTTGAGAGATTGCGTTTGTTTTACCAAGGCCTCGTTAAGGTACTGGCTTCGAAACTGGAAAGACCTATATAGGACCCGTATTCACAAAAGGGTATGGTTATGCCAGACTTATTCGCAAGAGCATACGTCAGTCAATCGTGATGACGCGCCTATTATTACAGATGATGATTGGCCGATGGCAAGCAACACTGCCTAATTAGTTTTTCTTACCAGCTTTAGCACGGCGTTCACATGGCCTCCATGAGTATGTACCACATGCTTGCTGAATTGCGCTAAAAACTCCATATTTCTTCAGCGTACATTCTAAATGTCTTCCATTTAATTCACAGTGCCTTCCACCGCATTTTGCATGCCAGATGAAAGCGGGGCCAAGAATCATTTCAAGCCTTAAATAAATGGACGCACGTGAACTACAGGACCAGCGTGGTTTTACGGGTGAATACGTAATGAGCAATTTTAATTTGTGCTGACTCTTCAACACGAAGTAGTCGCCAATATTGCTTTCTTCAGCTGCTTTCGCAGTTAAGGGCTATGCGGTTTTTATTTATGACTATAGCCGCGTACTGACCGCCTCCTTGTTTTCAACAAATAGTAGTTATACATCGTATATTTCTCAGAATAAGGAGCTGAATTCATAAAGCTTTCTGTAAGTGATGTTTACGATTGGCCGCCGGCCCTTGAATATGTCCAACAGCAAGATTGGCTGGGATTTGCTCTTAATGGCGTTTCTAGCGTAAGAGCACTTTTTGGCACGGTTTCAACCGCTACAGGCACGAACTGTTCGGAAATTCAACTGGCTACCGCACCCGTACCCCATAAAATTGTGTCAACAGGTGCAGTAGTGTTATATGAATATGTTGTTTAGTATCGAAACTGCAGATATATATATATATATATATATATATATATATATATATATATATATATATATATATATATATATTTTTGTCACCTGCGACAGTCGCGCACCTGATATCGCACGTCTTAATATAACGGCAACGATATGCAATAATTATGTGGGGTTTAACATCCGGAAACTGCACAGTTGGTTATGATGGCGACAGATCAACATGCACCATGCATCTGGGGTTCCTTAACGTGCACCCAAAACACCCGTGCATGAGCGTCCTTGCATTCCGCCTCCAGCCATTGGAATATGAACGCCACGGCCGGGGATTGAACCCACGACATCGCGCAAACCAGGAAAACCAAAGAAGCGAGCCTTCTTTAGCTGACCCTAAGCCACACGATAAAGGCCACTGATCATTGTTGCCGCTGCCCTGCCGCTTTCAATCATGCTTTACTCACGCGCTAGAGCACTCAGTAACATTGCTCTTTTTGGCTATAGCTGTTCGTCACGTAGGTTACAACTGCGCAGTTTCTTACACTTTATTGTTATCGCGTGTCTGTTTCTGTTCCAAATTATTTCTAATGTCTCCCTAAATATGCGCTCTTAAGCCACACCGCGGATAATTATTGTGGTCATACGCAAAAAGATATCTTTCTTTCGCTTCCTGTCTATTGAGCCTTGTGTTGAGAAAGAACCTTCCAATTTGTAACGGTTAACGTGATGTGTGGTACTAAATAGACGTGTGATTTGAAAGTGTCACTTAAGTTCGGCTCTTACAGGGTGTTCTTAATTTTTAACTGCATCAATTTTTAAAAAAATGTCTGTAGCAGATATCACAATCCTAACCCTTGATTTAAATTACTCGATGAGGCTTTCATTACTCTTACAAGAAATCAAAATGCTTAATGGAATAATTAACATAATTACGCTAATTAATTTTAATTAAATACTTTCCGACACATATTTCTATCTGCGAATTGTAGCTAGTAAGTATGCAAGGCATATCGACTTGGAACGAATTCTTAGGATGGCACCGGTTTCGAGATATGCACCGTCAAACTTGCTAAAAATACACTGTCCCACTTACTTTTTTAAGGAAAACGCTGTTTTATGCATTGAAGCACAAAAGTAACTGGAACTCCAATTCATTTCGTCGGAAAATCTGTAAATGAATATCTCAACAATGGAGCAGTCCTGAGAATTTGTTCCAAATGGATATGCCTTTCGAACTAACCAGCTATACACTTCGTAAATCGAAATACGTGCCGTAACGTAAGTAATTAAAATATGATTAGTGTAATTATATTTAATATTCAATTAAACCTTTTGATGTCCGACAGAAATAGTGGTACTTACTAGTAGCAGTCGTAGAAGTACGTACTAGCTACAATTTGTAGATAGAAATATGTGAGTAATTTGGTTAAAAATTCGGCGATTTACGTGCCAAAGTAATTTAGTTCAAAGTTTGAATGGTTCTGTCTGGCTTGGGCTGTATTTAAAAAAAATTGGTGCAGCTAAAATTATCAAAAAACACCCGGCATATTTTAGTTCGTGTGGTGAATTATAAAATAATTCAGTTTACGTGAGACACAAGAAAATCCTGCTACGAACCTCCACTCTTTCTTGCTGTAAGGAGTTTCTCGCTGTCATGTGTACTACAAATTTTATATAATGCCTATATCTTAATATATGACATTAATTATACATGTAGAGTGATTATGAAAAGGCGCTTTTTATCAGCTTGCCACTAAATATTCGTCACTGCATTAGCGTTGACCTCTTTCGCAGTCAGCCTTTCTTGGGCATGAGCCGGTTGCAATGTTCTGACGGAAAACCTTAAGTTCCATCTTTTCCGCAAACTCAGAAACCTCCCTACTAATATAGGAAAAAAAAAACGTAATCACGTCTCAGAGCACGTTGTGTTTGCGAGATAGCTACGTATGCACTGATGTCTTGTACTACTCTGTCTCATAAAATAGCCCAAGGTCACATCTTCGACCATCGCACGTTTTTAGCGCACAAAGGACGTGATAAAAGGTTAAGGAATCAACACAGCGCATTCTTTTAAGTAGAAAACAACAGCGGAACAACAGCTAAAACGAAAGGGACAGAGATCGAAAATAATCAACGCGTTTTTTTTTTCTCTCTCTTTTGTTTTTTCTGACAGAACGAGCAAATAAGCTTTTTGGGCAATCGACAGGAGGACATACGGTGGGCGGTAGTCATCTAGCGTTCCGCTGTTTTATTCAAGACGCCGTGAACAGCACGCGGCCTCCGGACAGCACGTGATAGTGCTTCTGGAATATTTAAAAGGCCGCCCCCCCCCCCCCCCCCCCCCCCCGACAGAAACAACAAGAGCTTTTTCTTGTTCGGAAAGGTTGCGTGCACGCTCTGGTAGCGTGACCACACTTAGCCGGCTCTCAGAGGCGACCTTGGTGTCCTTCCATTTCTCATATCTCCCCTTCCCCCACCTCCCTCTCCTTTCTCTTCACGCACTAGCCGCTTCGTCGCGCGCCCCGTCCGCGACTTCACCCTAGACGCACGGCACCAGCGCGCCATCGACCCCGCGTCGCACAGCGTCCCTCGCGCTATCGACGCCTGCTGCTACCGGTGGACGAAGAACCTACAAGCGCCGATGACCCACGCTATCTGGTTGTTCCTTGGTGTTCTATCTCGCTCCTGCTTTTCTTGGCAGCGAATGGATATCTCGAACGACTTAACGTGCGGCGCAAAACATTCAAGTGCTGTCTAAGCGGATACGAAAACACGGGCTGCGCTTTCTTACAAAGGGGGAGCGACAAATAATTCAGTTCCGAATTCGAAGATGGGTAGAGAGAACTACAAGCACGGCAACAACCGATCTTGCATGCTCACTTTTTTGTCGATGGGTCCTCAAGGGCACATCATCTCGCGAATCCCGCTGAAGGGCAGCCGACGGAAGGAACCTTGGGACGAGTCAACAAACAGTTGCCTATAAGAGCAAGAATGAGAGCTTGACTTTCGAGAGTGTTGAGGTTTAGGATTTTCAAAGGAGCAAGAGAAGTGTTCGCTTGTTATACGAATATATTTGACAGAGGGGTTGTTCGCACCCGTATGGGGGCGTTGGAGTTTGGTGTATACACAAAACTTGACGCCGTCTGCTAGTCAGCCAACGATGTGGCTGCTTACCTAGTGTCGTTTCAAGGATATGGGGCTCTTGTGCGACGCTCACAAGCCAGCGGTAAAAATAACCAAAATAACTTTAAGAGTTGAATATCTTTAAGTTTTGCAGAGTCTTTCAAGATCGCCTCTGGGAGCTCGATTCCAAGAACTGGAATCCAAACCATATTCCTTGAGCTGAAAACCAAACACATATTCAACTAATTGACAAAAAATCACTTAACTTCCAAATTATTTACTTGACGGCGCATATTGCGATTTATGAATTTTAGCCTGCGAGTTTGCAAGGCATGCCCACTTGGAATGAATTCCGAGGATGGCATCTGTTTAGAGATATGCTCTATCAAGCGAGCAGTAAAAGCAAACTGTTGTTCAACCTACTTTCTTACCAAAAGCTCTTTCATGCATTGAAGATCGAAAGTAACTGGAACGCGCATGTATTTCATCGCACACTTTGGCAATGCATATCTCGAAACTGGTTTTATGCTGAAAATTCCTTCCCAGTCGGTACACCTTGCGAACTTAGCGGTTACAATGCGTAAATTGCACTATGTGCCGTAAAGTAATTGATTATGAAGTTAATTGGTGAACTTCGTTAATTATTTGGATGTACGTTTTGATTTATCGTGGAAGTAAGGTCCGTTTCTTGGAATAATTCAGTCAAGATCTAGAATTATGCTATCCGCTACAGGCGATTTTTAAAGATTTTGTATGATCCCTTGGTATATGCAGATACATGTAGCTCTTGATGTTTTATTCAACAACCACCGCACAGAAGTCGTCGTTGGGACCATATTGACACGTGTACTTGTTTATCTTTCTTCATGTGACCGATTTCACTGGCTAACAAACGTTAAACGTTATCGCGCAGCGCAAGACGCGCCTAAATGATTTATAACAGTCTCGGTGGGAACATAGCCGCAGTTTTCCTTGCTTGCGTGGAGGCTTAATGCTACGAGAGGTGATAATTGTTCATCATTAAGACAAGTAATTAAGTACAACGTGAAGTGAGTAGTAGTGCTCAGGTTGACACTAGAACCGCTCGATTACACCGTGATTGTTTACGTCAACGTGGTACAAAACTTGTTAGCTTTGTATAATTTGCCGCAAGCATGCAGAACACAAAGCATTCCGGGAGCAATAAAGCAGCAGCGAAACGAGCCTGACTGTTTCAACCGCGAGAGAAGAACGAGGAAACCACCAGGATTTGTAATCTGTTACGTATGACTGTGCCGGTAAGGCGCGAGGAAAGAGAGACAGAAGAAAGGGGAAAGGCAGGGAATTTAACCAGATGGGAAGATCCGGTTTGCTACCCTACGCTGGGGAGAGAGAGGAGGGGGAGGTAAAGTGACAGAAGGCGCGAGGACATTTCCACAGTGCCATTACGGCTGCTGTTTATGATACATCGCCGGCGCGCGGATTTCCCATGGACACGATGTCGAAAGGTTTGTCAGGGGTTCAGTTGCTGCCCGCATGCTCACCACCGGCAAGACGAAGGACCAGCATTTCGAAAACATAGAACTTGGTTTACGGCGGCTGATGGAACGTGGTGTCCGGATACGAAAGGAGAAATGTTCTTGGCTACCAAGGAAACGCCACACACGATCAGCACAAATGGCACTCATGCATCCCGTGAGATAACGTCGATGCCCACGTTGATGTTCCATCTCCACCCAACAGCTCTGGGAATTGTAAATTGCTATGTAAAAATCGTGCCGAAGCTGTCAACATTTGCTCACTCGGTATTCGGATAAATTGCCGGCCTCGATCGCCAGGCTGAACCCACATGTTGCTACAATAAACCATTTTCATACTTCTAAAGATTGAAACGCTGGTGGTGCTGGAACGAAGCCCGTCGAAGACATTTTCTACCATCAAGACAGTTACGGCTTCTTCTCCAATCTTGGTGCACCACCACCGTGAGAAACGGCTGCAAGTGGCCTGCGATGCGTTGATGTATGACGTTGGCGCCGTGGTGTCGCATGTTTCTGATCAGTCACATAGCTGCTAGCACATACAATAAAAACAAATCGTCTGCTCAAAAACGATGCCGTAGTCCTTGTTTTCGGTGTCAATTAGTTTCCTCAATACATCTTCAGCTGAAGCTTCGACTACAATGACATACGGCTATACGAATCACGGATCACATATCCCTCCAGGCAATTTCTGCACATGAGACAGAGATTTTAACAATTTTTAAAGCTCACGTGTAGTTGTGGGCAGTGACGCTATTAGCGTACAAATACGTCCTGGCCTTCAAGAAGTCATGTGACCACTCTCAGGCAGATCTACTTTCCAAGTTGTCATTGCTCAGAAAACAAACCAAAATGGGCAGAAGGTAGTCATTCTACGCTCTTCGATCTGATTTCCTTCCGGTCGCAAGTACCATAGTCACGTGTGGTACATGCCGAGATAAGGCTCAGAGAAAATTTTGGAATAGATAAAAATGGCTGGCCGTCTGCTGCATCTCATTTGAGCTGGAAAGCACTCTTGGACAGGAATACAGAACTGAGTGTCCAGCAATGCTTCTGGTGGTGGCGTTGTTGTTGTTGTTGCTGTTGTTGTTGTTGCAACAGGCTGGGTTAGCCTGGTGTGCTTTGCCGGCAATTGTTCCGCCTGATCATCTCTTACACTACTAGAATAATTTTTTCACTAAGCCTTCATCAACTTGGTGCCTCGAAGGAAGATGATCAACAGGCCTATAACTCTTTTTCTGATTATTCCAGACACTCCAAAGAACACTACTTGTTGAAAGCCCTTGCGTGGAAGACCCCTCTTCTGTAGACCGTGAAGTAACACCTTTGTTTTCTCTTTGAAGTGCGCGCACAACAAGACGAAGTGTTCCGCACCACTAATCTCATACAGTACAATGCGGAAATGTATATCGTGCAATGTTAAATAACCACACGTGTGCGTGTAGGCGGTGCCAATTCTACCTCAATACAGGAGGTTAGCCTCTTGACGAGTAAGTCATTTGACAACACAGGGTTGAAGTCGAGCCTTATGAAGCGTCCGAATATGATCGCGGATTGCGCCCTTTCTGTGCTGAAGATTCATGGTGCTTTCAGTTTTGGGATATATGACAGCGCTTCGCGCACATGAGCATGAGCTCTCTCATTGCCATCAATTCCAACGTGAGGTGCAACCTACTGGAATTTCACATTAAATGTACTGCTCTTGACGTCTTTAATCAGCACCAGAGATGGTTTCGTAAACTTGTGACGAGGTAGGCCACGATGAAGTTGTTTTAGCGCTATCTTTGAGTCCATGAGTATCGGGAATTCTGTGCAGAATAGATGCTCAGTTTTCGCAGACCTGCGGCGATTGAAGCACTTTCAAAAGTTGTAGACGTAACTAAGCGTTTAAGGCCGCCAGCCCATGACACACCACGATCTGCGGCATGAGTGTGGTGCTTTCTATAGAGCAGCAAGCACTAGTTCTAGAAGTACATGAATGACATCTTCGGGTTGCGCGAAGCAAAGAGCTCACCAGCAGTTAATGCTGGCATGGTTTTATGTATGACTGCGCCGGCAGGGCGCGAATACACTTCAATGGCATCATTGCGTCCGTTGTTTATAATACCCCGTTCGGCACGCAGGCTCCCCTTGCAGGACTCAAATTACCCTCCGCGTGTTTTGGGGGGTTCCGCTTTCCGCGCTCCG
Organism: Dermacentor silvarum; assembly: GCF_013339745.2. Taxonomy (NCBI): domain Eukaryota; kingdom Metazoa; phylum Arthropoda; class Arachnida; order Ixodida; family Ixodidae; genus Dermacentor; species Dermacentor silvarum. Next base: position 91,103,219 of record NC_051154.1, on the reverse strand, counting down.
CACTATCGCTCGGCCGTTAACCTCTATCCGATGCTGTAGCGGACGCTGAGAATAATTGCACTTTCTATTTTTTCTACGAGCACGTCTGCCTGGCTTCTCTGCTTCAAGAAAAGACACCACATAATCAAGGGAGCTGCTCGACACCATGGGAAGAAGGTCAGGATCTCAGTCTTTCGCGGTGGACGCGGTTTCTATCGGGAATAGCTCCAAATAGCAACACGCCGATGCTGGCGACAAGAGCAGCATTGCGCCAGAGCTGCTTTGCGAAGTCTGGCGTGTTTCTATGGTGGCACAATTGCGAAAGCGCTATCGACATGGACGATGACCAAGAAAGGGAGAGCAGCAGCGATTGCTGGTCATGCGGCAATCGGCGAAGGCGCTGCTAGCTGACCTGTGGATCGGTCATATAGGCAGAGAGAATCGCGCTGGGGGGGGACCTTCAGGCGACTGAAAAAAAAAAAAAAAACTGGGCCAAGGGGTAGAATACGCCTCGCGGGGACCACGGGCAACACCCTCTGCGTGACGACCGCGGTATAACCGGTCATGCTGGCCTTGCAGCCACACTAATGGTCACCGATCATATTAGCGGATGATGAGCACACCGTGCGCAGTCTGGCACCGCAGGCACCATCGATCAAACGACAATCTGTTTCTTGCTCGCCCCTGCGCGACTGTGTTTGCTTGGAAGGTGCGCTCACGTCGGGCTGCCGTCAATTATTCTTTGGAGCAGAGCATGCTGGCGCTGGCCTCTGTAATGACCTCACAGAGATTCGCTTCTCTGCGCACCCTCCTGGTGGTGCACTTTTGTGTTCCGCCCCGGTCTGCCGGGCACTCCCAGCGGCGGCTTCTACTTTCGGTGCCTCACTTAATTTCTGCCACGCCAGACTCGCTTTTATTTGGACAGCAAGTCCCTCCACACGGGACACGTCTCTATGGACGTAAGCTGTTCCGCTGCTTGTATATACCCTTCCCGAAAGAAGCGACAGAGAGAGGGATTTCTTTTCATCACATCTTCGGCATCACGCGAAGAAACCCTCAATGCTGGGGATGAAGCCATCAAATGACACTTAGGGCCACAACTCTTCTAATGATTTTACTATAGAAAGAATCCCTCATGGAAACCCCCAAAAGATCGTCCTTTTGAGTGAGCGATCATATGCTTTTATATACGGGACTTTCGCATAAAAGTATTTGGTTGGCTACGAAGCCACGACGATTCTCCGGCGTATGTGCTGTCCACCATCTGGTGCTTAGAGTGAGAACAAGAAGTGAGGTATCTTTGTAAGCGCGACGCTCGCCACGAATGTCACGGGCCATGCGAGCTGGTAGAAAGTGAAGTCTCCAGAAATTAAGAAAATGCACTTCGATAGGAAATTTGCTGCTCTTCGTTTCCACTTGCATTTGTTGTTTTCCCGATGTGTACAATGAAAACGACCGAGCCAGTGTCAGTGTTCCTTTGTTTTCAAAAAGAAAAAAAAGAAAGAGAAAAGCGCGATATATATGCAGTTATTTGTCTAGCATGACTTTTCTGTGGAACTTGAGACCAATACGTAACATGCTTTCTAAACTGCCGAATGTTGTGTAAATAGGAACGCCAGGTGCACATGACTTTTCAGGCTAAACCGCTTGCTTGTTCACGGTCAAACTTAGCACAGAGGGAACATTCCACGGTGAAATAATTTCAATACCACACTTTGTTGCATTACCCGCCTCTTTCGTGTAGAATGAGAAGTACGCATCACCTACGGTGATGCCAAACATAAAGTACATACTTTGCGGGAACGGAACCATGGCGCTTGTCAGTGTTGAACTGACATGTCAGTGTAACAGCAAACAAGGCACGCGCAGTGTTTCGCCTATAACCTAAGGTTTCGCACTAACAATGACGGACCGTACCACCTACTCTGTTCCCGCTAATTCCGCACTTTCTGTTAGGCATCGCGAGGAGGCGACACCTACTTCTGTACACAATTTCAACACGTACACAAAACAGGCTAGTAATGCAGACAAATATGGTATTAAAATGAATACACCGCGAAATGTTCTCTCTTTGCGAAATCTGAACGTGAATGAGCAAGCGGTTTAGCCAGAATAGTCATCTGGCAATTCTACGGCGCTACAATCTCTATCTGTCAATTAGATGTAACCGCAGCCCATTACACCAGAACCGGTTTCTACAAAAGCCCGTAAGTCCCGTATGAAATGAGTGACGTGTACCCGGAAAAGCCGAGATCATTGGCGGATGCATTTTTGACCATCGCGCCGCAACTACAGCAGTTTCCGGCGGGACCCTACAGTGGCGCGGGGAGGATGCTGCGAATCCTTGGCGTGCAGGTCATGACAGCGTACCAAGGAGCTGCGTGGGCGTGATTCGACGGGCGAGGCACAATGAGAGCGTCGCGTAAGCACACACAAGACAGGACAGCTCCCGCCAGGAGGAACGGGACCGACGCGCGCCGGTGACGAGCTGATAAAGGCGGTCGCGAATGCAACTGGGCGCGCAAAAGAAAAGTCGGTCGCTGTCGTCGTGAAACCCATTAGCGTCATTGACGCGCCGATAAGGAATATTGATTGCGTGCGCAGCGCCGGGCCCCGAGCATCAGCAAACGGGAACGTCGTGCCTTTTGTTGCGTGAATAGTCGTCGTCTCTTTTCATAACCCGCGGACGCATAAGCAAAATGGGAACTCGGCCACTGCCGGCGGAACTTGCCAGCCTAGACAGTCTTCTTTGGAGCGCAAGGCTATAACTGCGCGCACTTGAACCAGGCCCCAATGTCACAGGCTACCTTCACTTTCAAGAGTTGAATGGAGGGTGCTTGGAGGAGCCGCCCATTCAACTAGAGGCGATCGACGCCGCTATACAACGTTCGGTGCCAAAGTTAAACGATAGTTCCGTGTTTCTTTTCTTTCTATAAGTGCGCGCACAACAAATATGAAATAAAGGCGTTGGTTTTGTTGCACACAGTAGTATCTCCACATAGCAACACGGGCAGCTCAGCGAAAAAGGAGGTCACTTCTCAGTACGAGTCCGTCCCTACTGCAACGATGGTCGTTTTGTTGCGGTGCAAGCGTAGCTTTGTTTTGCGTTATATTCTCTTATTGCCGCCGGTGCGTACATGACATAAAGTGCAGGAGAGCAAAGAAACAGAACAAAGTGCAATTTCTGCGCAGACGAGGGGGTGGGGGGGGGGGGGAAGCACAAGACTGATGACGTGACAGTGATGACTATCTACACTGTGACAGTTTTGCTTTAAACAGGTGCATCTCTGATGAATATAACGTGATATAAGAGTCACCAACACACGTGGGAGATTTCTTTCTGATAAAGAATGTCTTCAAGAGCTCACGCGCTGTTTGGTTGCCGCTTCTGCCCAGGATAGCAACACGCGAAAAGTATGGCTCACAGGCGAAGGCATTGCAATACGCGCTAAAATGCGAAGCATCAAATTTAATTAAGTTGTTGGAATGCTCCTTCAGACGGTCGCTTAAACATCGATTTGTATGGCCCGCATAGGACTTCCCGCACTTCAGAGGTATCTCGAAGACAACCCCCCCCCCCCCTGCCCCCCCCCCCCTGCCCCCCCCCCCTGCCCCCCCCCCCCCCCCGACGGCTCGTGATCGGTAGTCAGCCTCTAAAGGCTGTGTCAAAGCAGAATTCTTTAGGCCCAGTAGTCCCACTGCACCCGGATCATGACAAAAAAAAATGTTGTGGACGTGTGAAAACGGGTTACAACGCATATGACAGCCAGCGAAAGTCACGACCGGCAGCTTACCGTTATCCTTCAAAAGGAAAGTGTCCAATCTTTGCTTTGTACAAGTTTTCCCCGATAAAATTGAAAGTTGGAGGATAAAAAAGAAGCTTGACAAAAAGCTAATAACCGCATAGCGAACGAAGGCACAAAAAATAATAGGCGTAAGGTTAAGAGACTGCGTCAAGGTGGTATGCAACAGAGAGCAAACGAGTGTAACTGCCATCATAGTCCACGGAAAACACGGGGAATGCGGGAGATGGAAATTCAAGACGATGAGCAACACAAGACCAAGGTGAGAGCAGGAGCGAGCCAACGTTTCGACAAGTGGACTTGTCCTTTTCAAGGCTTGTCATAGTTGACATATAGAGGAAGAAATTGAGTTTGAAAGGTCATCTAATGTAACGTGCAGAGCAGAAAACTGGTGATGTATTAGACTAACAGAATGGGTGCCAAGAGAAGAAAAACGCAACCGAGAAAAGCAGAGTATCATATGTAGCATGCGATATGAGATTATATAGAACATTTCCTAACGGAGGCAGCTGACGCAAAGCAGAGGTAATTGCGGATCGCTCGTAGAGGACTGTGTCCTAGAGTGCACATAAAATAAGCTGATGGTGACGATGATAGCAACAAGTCAGATTATATAATAAAGGTAAACACGGGATAATATAAATAGCAGATAACTTATAAAATATATAACGAATAACGGCCACAACATAACCGAGGTCGGGCGGGACTCTTTTGACAAAAAAAAAAAAGAAAGAAAAGCATTGAACATACAAAAATACGCTTATCTTCATGTGTAAATAATACCTCTGTTTAACGCATCGGTCATGACGCCCTTTTCCGTCCACCATTTTCAGTTCTCTGTTCTGTAATATATGTCACGTAGCAGTAGTTAAATCAATGCGAAACAGTTAAAGGGAATGCGTTGTCTGAATGAAGTAGCGGTTTCACTTAAAACCAAATTAGGCAATCAGATGTTCACCAATCGTTATCTTTCAAGGCTGTTCTCCCCGCGGGGCGAAAGTCAGCCGTCATTTTAGCCAATTCAAGTCTCTAGTGGAGCATGTGGTATCAATTTCATCAAAGAATAGGCTGAAATGGTTTCGGAAGTAAGTACATAAACTCACAAATATAAAAAAGAAATTGTAAATTACAATGCCTGTTCTTTCAGAATGGCGCATATTGCTTGTTATGCGTGCATAATAAATGAATTACTCTAGCCCTTTTCTTTATTTTGTCTTGGAGTAACACGTTAATTTATAAGCTTTGCTGCCTTTCATACCGTTCATTAAACATTTATTCATTTAAAGATGTATTGGCTAACACGGAAAGATTACAGCCCATTAGTGGAGTTAACCGAGAGAATTCCCCCACAAAGCCCAGCGTAATATTTTATTACTATGCTTAGTTTGACCTCAAAATAATGATTCAGGCGCGATAAGCTTAACGCAAAGCCCTTGGTAGGGTTTTTGATACCCTGGAGCGAGCTTTCAGGCGTGTATAATTCACAAAACCATTTACTAATTAATTAATTTTATGCGTCTTTATTTTTTTACTCAAACCGGAATATCACTGGCTCTAACCCACGTGTACCTGATCGGATATCGTCTTTATTCTATTTTACGTTACTACATGTCTAACTACAATGAACGAAGAAAGATGATCAATTCATTTCTTAGTTCACAGCTTCTCTTCGCAGAAATACGAGTCCAAATTATTTTAAGCGTACTCCTGATTATACGGATCGATCTATCCTTGCGTCTGATCCCCGTGAACAACGGATTACCAACAAAACAAAAAACTGCTGAAAATAAAAAAAAAAGCACGGGAGCGGCATGCGGTGCAGCGAGCTTGGAGAAAACGCGACATGATTATGTGCCTTCTAGAGCGCGGATATTTGAATTTTTTGTCAACGCAATAAATGCTGCCAGGTGCACATTATACGCACGCGCGGGACCGTTGTCCTTCCTCACGCAGACTGGAATCGCAGCCCAAGTTGGTAGGAAGTACGTTATACACTGTCCCAAGTGCCTCTCGCGACACATAAGTTTTTTTTTTCTTTTTTTTCGTGACACACTCACGGACATCGATAAACGGATGTTGTATCAATACCCGTAATCCATGACAAGATGGCAGTGCGAAAAATACTAGCGAAAAGACTACTTAATTTAGTCGCACCTAATTCGCACAAGGAACTAAACTTCTAAAACAACGTCGGGAGCTACGACGGGAAAGTTTACCTATTCAAAGTTCTTTCGTTTTTTTTATATGCCATTTCTTAATTGCTGGAGTTTATTTTTGACGATTGGGATAGCCGGCGCTTCGGTAGCCCGTTTCCCCCGGATCTCATCAATTGATAAACAAGAACGGGATGTAAGGCAAGAAAAGCCCTATTTTCAAAGTACGGGACATACTCGGAAGTGTTTCAGTAAATGCAAACGTCTAACAGCATAAAAAAGGATAAAAACATGCCTGAAAGAAGGTGATGCACACCGACTCTACGTGTGTCGCCTGCATCTGAACCTTCTCGCTCTTTACTAGCAAATCCTCCCACCAGCCGAACGGGAGGATGGACTCAGCAAATCAAGTATAAACCTATAAAGTGCTGTCCCAATAATAGGAATGTTTAGGATACAACCAGCCAATGCCTTCGAAACAATATTATTATTACTATTTTCATTCAGCGAAAAGGTTGTGCTTTTCCGCACAAAGGGTGCTTATGCAGTGATGCACTCTTTACAGGAGTAGAAAATTTACAGGATCAGGATTAGTAACAATATTTCTTTGCTGCAGTCATCATCGCCACTATATCGCGCCAAAGAAAGCTAGTTATGTTGTTGAAAAGCTTACTAATAATAAAAAAAACGAACCACGGGTTTCTTACTCACGTATCGTGCCACTGAGAAAGGGAATAAAAAAGGCTAGCGCAGGTTGCTGGTTGGAAATAATAATGAAATATTACGCACTTAATGGCTGTTGGCAAAGTTTAACAGATGTTCTGATTTGGTGAACAATAACAGAAATACTCATCTCGTTTAGAATCCGTTAAGAATCTGTCACGTTAAGCATTGCTGATAATAGGTCATGTCATAAACGACATGACAAAATCATTTCGTTTATTAGGAGAAAGTGGTTACAGTAATGAGCCTGTCTTAGACATACATAGACTAGAAGTAATATTTCACAAGGGTAGTATGGTTCAGCACAGAAGCTGGATGATGGCTTCTTAAGCTGCATGGTGCCTGTCTAGATAATATTCAATGTGATCAAGCAAAATTTGTTTAAACCTGCATCTGGTTTCTGATCTTGAACCCCGCGAGGAGAGCTCCCGACTACAGGCACATAAGTGATGATGCGGCAGAAACATTTAACGAGGTTTCATAGCGATGAATACCGCCGTATGCTGCAACGATTCTTTCCCGCCAATTCTATTCGTCTGAAATTATCCGTTCCGCTGAGTGGTCGATCCCGGGAGCGCAGCTTCATGCAATGCAGTGACGAATGGCAAGAATAACAAAAAAAAAAGAAAAGAATAGTTGCAAATAAAACCTCAGATTTCAACGACCTGACAGTGATGGTGACATTGCCTGCTATTACTGTCTCTGCAGTCTTTGTTTGATCTAAATCTGATCATCCGCTGCCACAGTTTCATTGATTCAAGTTGCGCCTTAGTTTACTATCCTATCTTTTATGACATGGATGGTAACACAAAACGTCTGCGGCGCAAAACTTTCGTGGCGCAGCGCAGCGTGATACAGTGCACACTGCTGAGTATTAGCACTCGGAGGAGGAATCATTGAGAAACACTGCTTGTGGGACTCGAAGTGCCTTCCCGCACGTCATTAGCAGTTTGCCCGCGTTGACGCCCATTTGGGAAGCTTAATCTCCCGGAACCGGCGCCCCAGCATAAATATGTTGAACATGACTAGGGGAATAGTAAAAACGAGTCAAAAGACGAAGGACAGAGAAGAGACGTGGCACACACGACGACTGGTCGTGTGTGCCACGAAGAGACGACGCACACACGTCCAGTCGTCGTGTGTGCCACGTCTCTTCTCTGTCCTTCGTCTTTTGACTGGTTTTTACTATTCAGTATGTACCAACTGACCCAGACTGCTACTCTACTGCAATGACTAGGGGGCCGGAGCTGCTTTCTGTCGCAAAGCCTACTCTTCCCTGTCGAAGTCGTGTCACTTATGCGAGGTCACGTTACCGCAACGCGCCCTCTTCGGTTTTCCCGTGACCACCCTCCAGGTGTCGTCCATGTCCCCAGCTGTAAACCACTGAACAGGCGGCAAATGCTTCGCAGGCCCTCTTCGAGTTTGACGTGGGACATTTGCTCCCTCGACTTGTTGTGCTGTTGTGTATCTTGGGTTAATAAACAGGTGCTCGTTGACGATCTGACTTTGTATAATTCTCTTAGCCGCGTTGGGCCATCAATGAATCCCGCAGCAGCGTTCTTGTGCGCAGTTGAATGGAGTGGTGTCGTGTTCAATTCTGACCGTAGTTTCTTAGCTGAGCTTAGCGGAACCCATCTTCCCATGCCGATAGCATAGGACAGCACGACGCGGGAACCACATATGCCTCACTTTATATACCTATATGCAACATAAATGAAATTAGAGCGTTTCAGAAATAGCGCATCCAAGCCCCACACCCTGCTTGCGTTCTTTTGTATACCTTTTTGCATTCTTTTGCAGGCAGCACGAACGCATGCATTTCTAATTTTGGCTGCGCGGAACCTACAGCTCTATCTTATTGGCTCAAATTATCGCATGCACTAGCCGGATACCATGGCACAACACTCTCGCGTAATGGAAACATAACCGAACTAGGATCCATAAAGTGACTTAAATTGCCCCGAGGCTTTCTGAAGACTAGCCGCTCTCATCAAAAACACACTATTATCCTTGGCCCTTAAGTATTTATAGTACGTGATAGAAGACCTTTATAGTCCCGATGATTATTTAAAAAGTGGAAGGCTAGGTCACAAGACGCGATTGTATGATGAAATTCTTAATGTACTACGCCGCAACATTGGCGCAAACTTGTCGTTATGCCCGAGGACCAGTGAGAGTCTGTGCTTGAGCAGATTAAAAAAAAAAAAAGTGTTTCAACTGTCAACTGGAAGGAAAATGATATTCGACACTGGTTATATTTTGCTTAAGTTTTATAATGAGAAAATTTCAAATGCAGATTACATACATTACGAAGAACCACAAGTATACGGAACGTGTAGTTCTAGCTGAAGGTGTCACTGCCCTGGCACGTCGAGATGGCAGAGACAGTCAATCACTCTTTCACCATAGTAAATAAATGTCAATTGCGAAAACTGATCGGGATTTGTCTTTCTTGCAACACAGCGCTAGGTTAAGGATGTTGAGTCAAACTTGCCTAACGCTGACCAAGTCCATTTATTCAGACTTCTTTCTGTCCACCCCATATCCCACACACCATTTTTTTTATTCTCCAGCCTTCAACTTTGCCGTGAAGACTTTCCGTAGCTTTCGTTATCAAAAGTTACAAAACGTTGCTTAGGATAAATGAAAAACGAACAGACGATAAGAACTTCGTAGCTACCACTCGTAATAAATCTTAGTGATGGATGGTAAAGTATTGTCAAGGAAAAGCGTAAACAAAGCACAGAGAAGCGACTGTTTTAGTTCGTTTTTTTTAAATTTAAACTCCCAGCGGAACTATATAGTGCCGGCAGTGCAGCGTAGCGCGCCAGAAAAAATGTCCGAACTGTGGTACGTGTTTCACGCTGTAATGTCAACAACAACAACAAACAGTAAGTTTACCGTTTGCGTCAGACGCTTACAGCTTCGCGCATCAAACAGCAACTTGCACCAAGGATTTCGCGCCAGGCAACAAGAACCACTGTCTTCATCGCCACAAGGTTTGTTGACGCTGCAAACGAGACAGTGGACGGATGTCCGTCCCCACTCCGCCCCTTTCGGTGAGACAGGCGGCTGCCGCCGCCGCGGCTGCTGATGCCACGGTGGCACCGATGTTATGGCTCGCGGCCGCCTTTTCTCCGCACACCCACGTCACGCGTCGCGGTATTTCGCTTCCTAGCTCATCCACCGAAATTCCACGAGGATTCGCTATGCCAGTTGTGGGCGCCAGCCATGAGAGAGGCCGGGAATGGGGCAAGCGGCCACTCTTGACTCCGCGTCTCGTCGCCCCTGCCTTCCTTCACGGCTCCTCGCTTTCTGCGCGCGCGTCGGGTCACAAAAGCGGCAAGAAAGGATCGGCGCAAACAGCGGCGCGAGGAATAACAGCCGGGCACGCCAACCGTTTCTCTCTTCTCGAGTCTGATTCCGCTCTTCTTCTTTATCTTTGCTCGTTCCTATCTGTAGATGCTTTTGCCATCTACGCCATCCGGGCCTTCTTTGATTTCATCCTGGGTTTCTTAACCCGCCCTGAACCTCTTTCACAAGACGGTCTCAATTTGGAGGCACTTCCGCTGTTTGGCGCCATCGTTCGTCTGCTTTCCCCAGGTTCTTTCTTCCTTTCGCGCCTTTCCACTGCCTCCTCCTCCGTCTTTCTTATTCTTCTCTTCACCCACGGTCTATCTCTCCCAAGTGTGTGTGTGTGTGTGTGTGTGTGTAGGGGGGGGGGGTTAGTTTTATGCACCCTCTACGTCAGGAATGGAATCTAGCACGCCTGCCAGCATCCGCCAGTGCCGTGCCTCACCACGGTGACTTTACGCGAAGCTCTGCCATTCTTTCTTTTTTTATAGTTTTTTTTAGTTATTGCCCCGGGCGATGCCTTCTACGGTGCACGGCTTCCGGCATTAACAGGGAACGGGCACGCCAGCAGTTAGCAGAAAGAAGTAGCTGCTGCAGAATGAAAGACAAACTAAAACACGCCGTTGGAAGAGGAACCAAGCCAAGGTTGAGGAGCAAAGGACCGAAAGGAGGTTAGGCGATGGATAGCAATAAGAAGAAAAACCGGAGCGAGAGCGCGATTGAGGCGTAAAAGAGCGGAAGGAGTCTGCTGGCTGCTCTCTTTGCATGAACGTGATAGGACTGCCTGGCCGAGAACGTGACGGAGGAGAAAACCCGAGCTCTGCCTGTATCGCCCACTGTGGGTGCTCGGTGCGGGGCCGCAGACAAGTTGCGGGTCAATTTCGGTGATCGCGATTCTTTTCCTGCGTATGGCGTTCGTTCGGTGGTCTGTTGTACACTGCCACATGCGTATAACATAAGAATGTGGCGCACGCTCCCCCGCAAGAATAACAAAATATGTGCTCTACCGTTTAAAACAAAGTATAAGCGTGCGAACGGGTTGATTTTCGCGCCACAAAAGCGGAAAGTGAGCACTGCGCGTTCCTTGAAGACTTCGCTGGAAAAATTGTGCATCACGCACGAAAACATTCGGTGTAAGTCCAATTGACGTTGAAAAGATTTCAGCGTTACGTGCTGTCCCGTGATCGTAGACAGTTTTAAGCCGAGTGCTCACTGCAGCTCTGCTCAATCAGTTGCTTACAGCACAAAGCGGGAACGTTGGTGCGCGTGCGCGAAGCGCTTATGCCGAGAGTGGAAAATGAAACGCAACCGTCGCTCAACTGCCGATCCGTTTGAGCGAGAGGTGATGGTCAGTCCACTTGGCTTCTCTGTCGTTTTGCTGCCAAGGTAACCATGCGTTGACCGTGTCTGTAGCGCACGTGGTTATAAAGCATGCGAAATCATCGCAGTTCTCGGCATTGCCTGAGCGCGTGAAATATGAGTGGAGCGGACCGTTACCGACGGTCTGCTATTATATATAAAGTATGGTGTTTTATGTGCCAAAACCCCGTCCTAATTACAAAGCTCGCTGCAGTGGGCGGAGGGGGGGGGGGGGTACTCAAGATTATATTGGATCATATGGGGTTCTTTATGGTGCATCCAGACGAAGGACTGAATCCGGGTTTTTAGCGGACGCGGGCGACTATGCCACGGACCGTCCGGCTGCAAGCGCATCCACACGGCGGACGAGGCCCTAGCAGACGACAGCGCCACCGAGCCGGATTACTCTCGACCGCAGCCTCTGCGCTGGCTAGCAGCAGACTGGTTTGAGAGTTTCTTCCTACAAAATGGAGGCCGGCCAAAAGCGACGTTTGGCCGTGATGGCTGTTGTTCTGTCACAGATTGACGAGGGCTTTGATTTGTTTCCACGAAATGGCGTTGTTGGCGGAAAGACTGGATGGGAAGGAAAGAATTTGGGGTCCAAAACCTGCTCTACCAATAGCTCCTGAAGGCTGACCTCGACGAATACCGGAGATTGCTTCGTGTAAGCAGAGATCAGTTTATGCAACTGCTGTCGCACGTGGGGCCCCGCATACAAAGGGAAGATACCGTTATGCGCCGTTCTATATCGGCAGAAACACTGCTACAGGTCACACTGTGGTACTTTGCTTCAGGTAATTGTCACACGTTTCCAGGTTATTACGGAGAGCTCCGTGGTAAATGTATATCGGTTGAAAACTGAGCTTGGTGCTGATCAAAGGCCGCTACACAAGTGTCTTTAAGCGCGCTCATGTGGTAGCGTACAAGCTCAATCGCGCACGAAATATCCAATGCACATCCAGAGGGTTCACGTGGAAGGGGTATCACGAGTACACACAAGTTCTGTATGGCGGTGCTGTCGGCACCGACTTTCTGCATAAACATGCATGAGATCTGCCTACACTTAAGTGCACCACTGAGTGTGATAGGTTTTCGCTGGTACTGTATTCATTTACTGCTCTGAAACATCCAGATATCAGATGTACTTGTACAGGTCCTACTTTTTTGTAGTGTGCTTGCGAGCGACTCAGATTTCACTCTTTTTTTTTTTTTGCATTGCAGGAGAGAGTCACTATTCCCCGATTGTGACGGTGTCCGCATAATCTGCACGGCTGAGGTCCCACAAACTCTTCCACGATGTGGATGAAATAAAAGGCGGCGTTATCACACAAATTCATTGTTCATAGAAGTGAACGAAACCAGGAGCTATGAAGCACTGAAACCCGGCGCCAGCAAACAAAGTACTGATGCTGACTGCAATGCGGCTGTCCTCGAGCAGGAGAGAAGTGTACTGGTTGCCAGACACTGCGTGTTTATAAGCTAAAGCTGCGGCTTTACCCCGCCAGAATCCGGATGTGAAAAACGGTTTGGCGTTATCCGTCCGCGCGCCTCCCGGACGAGGCGCGGATGAGGCAAATCGCTGATGTGAGGTCACGTGAAGCGCCGTCCGACCCTACAAATCCGGATTCGGTCCTTCGTCTGGATGCACCATTATCGTGCGCGTAAGTCTAACCGGACGAGCGTTTTTGCATTTAGCCTCCATCGAAATGCTGCAACGGTGGCCGGCATAGTCCGCTAACACGTTCTCTTGCCATAAAATGATCGAAAGATGTCTCTGCAGAAAATGTCACGCTGGCGCGCGAGTAGCGAGGTCAGAAATTCACACGATAATAAGGCAGGGTGCATTCACCGGATTAATTTTGACCAAATTGGGCTCTTTAATGTGCAATCGAAGCACGATATACAAGCGTATTTGCATTTCGCCGCCATAGGTATGCGGCTTTCGCGGCCAGAAACGGCAACCGCGACCTTGTGGCTAGCACCAAAAGACCATGGCTACAGAGCCACATGCCACGGCGGGTGACGGCAAAGAAGCGAGGGCATTGCTTGCAGCGTCGCTTTGGCAATCGTGCATGGGTGTGGAGCTATACAGTTTGTACACCTAGCCACTACATTTACTCAAGAGATCACATAACAATATAAAAATCGGGAGACTGAATACTTCCCCTATCCTTCTTCCGTCAATTTCAAAGTAAAGTTTTTGTCTAACCTCCAGCGGTTATTCACAGAGAAGCAATGGCTAACGAATCTAGATCGTTGCTGCCGTATACGTCCATAATGTGAGCGAGTGCATTCATGACGCCAACGACATCGCCTTTGATTATGTTGAAGTACCCTGATAATGGTTTTAAAGCGAAGCTATCCCTGCACTAAAAAGCAAAGTTGATTAAAGAAAAAAAAAACGAATGACGCCATCGTCATGCTCATTGCGTTGTTATTACGAAAGCAAGTCGCATGGGGTAGTTCAACAGATAAATTGTTTACATGCACTGCACTTCTTTTCCATTGACACGACGAGTAGCAGTCAGTGGAGGAATGGTCTTCAGTCCCATATAGGGGCTTTTCAAGTTTTCAACGCTTATTGGGAGAACTTGTAGAACGAGCAACACAAGTACTGCGGACATTTTCTTTTGACCTCTCTTTCTCAATTTTTTTTTGAAGCCATGACATCATACTTTTATTTTATGCAACAGATTACGAGCAGTGTTCTTGACTGAAGTGTGTTCCTCCTGTTCTGCGGGGGAGCATCGCGAGGCATCTACACATTTCTGACGGTTTCCTCGTAATGCTAAAGAAAGAAAGAAAAAGAAAACGAAGTAAAGGAACCTTATGCGATTTCAAACACCAAATTGTTGCATACAAGAACTCAAAAGCAAATGGCACAAGAAATTCCAGGAAGTGAACAGCCAACACAGAATAGACAAAGGGAGAGAGAGAAAGCAGCGTGTGCTCTCTGCATCGTTGTTTGTATGTGCATTAAGGGAATGTCAAGATCGCCTTACGCCCCAAAGCAGCCGGCTATGCTTTGTTGTAATTCTTCGAGGGCTGCACGCAAGAGCATTGAACGTGATGGTGCAATTCTGAAAGTTCAAACGCGGACTGCACCCTCCCACCCACCTTCTCTCTCACGGCCAGCAAAGTGCTCTCTCGGTTGCGGTCGCACTCTCTGAAACGCGGCTCTGTGCAATCGATGCACGTCGGCAACTCAAATGCTGCGACCGCCTTAGCTCTTCTTTGTCTGTATCTCTTTTTCGAGCGCATGTTTTTGGGTTTTTCCACCCTTTCGCTCTATAGAACGACAGGAAACGAACGGAGAAAAATGTACTGACATCAAATAGTCAGAGTGGTGCAGAGGACGGAGGAAGAAATAAACAAAAAGGCACAAGAAAATAAAATAACGCGCAAGCATTCCTCGGTCGAAGTGAACTGATAAGGCGAGTGCTGCCACGAGCAGGATTCGCACTCGCACTGCAGTCAATTAACATAGCTTAAAGGCTCGCTCTGACGCTGTGAGCCTGGCTATAGGAAGTCAAAGTTGTGTTTTTTTCCTCTTTTGAGGCATGTAGTACTTTTTCGACTGCGCATGAACTTTTGAAGCCAATTCGAAACATACACGCACACAGACAAAAGAAGTGACTAAATAAACCCGTCTACTATGATATAAACACAGAACGGCTCTCCAAGTACCGTAGGAAGCGGGCCGAAATTTGAGCTTAAAGTTGGATGAGAATAGCCGTTCCAAAACCAGCGACGCCCCTGTGTGTGAAGCTCGTGAGGCGAATATTTCCGAGAAACTCGCTATGCCTAAACACATCCTACGATGACTGCGCAAGAACTTAAAGTAACCATGTTCGCACATTTAGCCCACCTAAATCTTTAATACTACAGGTATCCCAATGTTGTGGTCGCCGTGAAGGCAACATGGGGGACTTGCACAAATGTAGCACCTCGTGTAGGGACTCGGTCTATGCGCGGTCTAAACAGCTTGTAATCTAGCGTCAGTTCCACGGCGAACCATCATTTGTGGCATCTTTCCAGGGACAACTCCTTTGCGGTGCGCGCGACGTCGTCTTCGTCCGTTGCAGAACTGTTGTCTGCTGTGAGTTCCGAAATACACGTACAGTGGCCGCTATACTCCCAGAGTTTGCGTGGCGCAGGAGATGCCGCGCAAATTACCAAGCGCAGATGTTGCGCGCCGGGTAGCTAAGTGGTTACATATAGCTGAGTGGCTCCGCACTGTC
This sequence comes from Dermacentor silvarum, assembly GCF_013339745.2. Lineage (NCBI taxonomy): Eukaryota > Metazoa > Arthropoda > Arachnida > Ixodida > Ixodidae > Dermacentor > Dermacentor silvarum. The sequence continues at coordinate 91,087,607 of NC_051154.1, read as the reverse complement.
CATGGCCACCAGGGGCAGGAGTTACTGGTATACGTGGGCAAAGTTTTATTGCGATAGGAACTACACGGACGCTCAAGGGCAACGGCGCCACCTTCGTGCCGTCACGGCATCGACGCGCATGCGCGGACCACTCGTGCAGTGTTAGAAGGCCTCCCGAGACGCGCAGTGCGTTTGGCTGCGAAAACGACGAAGCGAACAGGACGCATCGTAACGCCTCGCTCAATCGACTCTGTTCAGTGCCAGGGCATCGTTCTGCCTTCTGCTGCTGGCATGAGCGTTGTGCGCACAAACCCCAGCGTTCCTGCTGAGCAGCTGTCTGCATAGCACGTCGTGCTGCAAGCACTGGTCTGAACTGAACGGACAGTACATGTCAGCTAAATCGATCTAATTCTTTCTTCTGGGGGCTGACCATGGCCGACGGTTTTCTTCGGTCTAACCTCGTGAACTGTCGAGGTGCGGCGCCTGCAAGGCTACTGACGTTGCTCCCATATCCCACCAGCGTCTGAGACTGCGTCAGAGCAACGATAAATTTTGCTATCTCCTTCGGGCAAAACTGCCATTTCTCTATTGCGAAAGCACTAGTAGCCTACCAACCTGGATGTCGTCTGAGTGAAGCCGCTTATTACGCGTGTTTCATCATGCGCGTTTTGCGTGCACAGCCTCTTCTTCTTTTCACACATACGTCCGCATGCGTATGTGTGAAATACATGTGGAAAGTCAATCGGGATCATGGTCAGAAATCTCTAAAGAAGAGATTCGTCGCGCCAAGCGCAGCGAACAACAACGAGCTCGGCGACAGAGATAGCAGGAGTCGAGCGACGAAGAAGATGTGACCAAGCGATTGTGACTGCAGCAGCGAAGAAGACAATTCATGGCTTTGAAATGTGTCAAAGAAACTGCAAAAGAACGACAGAAGCGATTGGAGAACGACAGATTGCACAAGCGGGCCAAGCGCACTGCCGGAACGGATGAACAGCAACAAGCCCGACTAGCTGGGGACATTGCACACCAGGGTCTCTATTCTCGACACGCATGGCGGCTGCACGGCCGCCATTATCCGCCATCTTGGCTGTCTCATTGGCTGTCCAGAGGTGACGTGTTTCGAAATTTATGCCGGGAAACGGAAGTTTTGCAAAATGCAATTTTGCGTTTTCGTCAGAATGACGAAGCGTGACGTCGAACTGCAAGTTTTATCGACTAATACTTTTCTGTGGTCCTTGGCACCTATATTGCGACCTTAGCGCTTTAAAAAGGAAGTGGACGGTAACGTGCAGAAACTCGTGCAATGCATCTGCAATTTCGCGAATATGTGGGGGCGTTCCAAGATAGCCGGCATATCAGCTTGTTCATTGGCAGAAGGAATATCCCGTGAGGAGCGTCACAGGAAGGGCCGTTTCGTAAACGTCAATTTGACGTTGCGTGACGTTGTGCTGGGCCGCCATTGCAGAGATTTTCCGCCATAATTTGTGGTGCGACGAGCCGCGCTAATGATGGTAATGAGCGGCCATATGCAATGGCAGGGGAGAGGCATGCGTATCGCCGCATTTTCCCTGTCATTTCGGGCCATAAAAATCTTTTGTTCACAACGCGTGTTCATAGCATTTGCATCGCTCTCGGGTGGTGTTGGCATTTGTGTTTGCACCATCATTTTTATTAAACAGACGTTTATTTGAAATAATACTGGTTGAAACTAGCAAACTTTCTGCGACATTTCGCACTTTTCACTATTGCGTTTGTATTGTAATCAATATTAATGACTTTTCGCGTCATCAAGACTATGACAACGAATGACAAGAAATGTACGCTAGACGGCGCCTTGAAGTTTCCTCTCCCGGTGCGAGTAAGCAGCGAAGTGCACAAGAGATGGCAGTGCCGGCGTTTGCGTCGCTCAAGCGGATACCTGTGGCGCGGGCGCAAAGCTATCGATGATATTCGGCCGCTTCTCAGCCAGACGAGTCGGGCTGAGTCACTTGCGGATCACGAGATAGCGATAACGCGGCCTAGAGCGTGCGCTGATCATCACTGGCAGGTCGCGTATGTTGTCTCAAGGTAGAAAGCAAGCGCGTGGGCGCCAAGATACGATGACTCATTTCGTTTCCCGAGGACACGCATCCTAGCTAATGAAGCAGACGACAGCCTGCGCGCATGCAGACCGCGGAAGCGAGAAACGATTTTGATGGAATAATCGTACGCTTTGAGCTAGCTGCTTTATTTTTACTGGGAGGAAAACTGTTTTGCTTTATCAACCACGCCATGTTCAATGCCTACATTACAGTTTCTTAGGCGAAACGTCAAATTTGCGTCAAGTTACGAAAGCAAATCGGGGCTATCGGTGCCATTTTGTAAGTGTCGCGCGTACGTCACGCTTCGAAGAAAATGGCGGAATGTCCAGAATAGCCGCTCAGCATCGTAAGGCCGAGGAACGTCTTTGGCAACGGCTGCGACGGTCATCTTCAAGCGGGACTATCATCGACAATCCGTTTGGCTTTGCGTGTTCTGCCCTTCCCTACGTTGAAGAATTCTCTTCGTTTAAGGTGTGTTGAACGTGTAATTCTTCGCTCGCCCAAACTAAAGTGCTTGTGTATTCTGTGAGAAATGGGTATCCACCCGAGCCTGTCCCCCTCACTCCGCTAAACTATATACAGGAGCACATGATTTCCCCTCGCATACCCTTCATGCAACTGCGAAGGCTGCTCTATACAACACTGGTCAGTACGGCGTGAAACCGCAAAACGGTCTTAGTGCAAGTCTCCAATCCTACTCCTCCTGTGTCCACCCAGTAACCCTGTAGGCATTATGAAACCCAGTGTGTATGACTATGCGTATCATGTGTGTAATGAAACAACAGTTTACCAATGACATCGCCACTAGAGCACTGCACGGGCTCGGGCTTACCCGAAAGCCCGGGCCCGGCCCGGCCCGTGGGCCGGGCCGGGCCGGGTAGAGGAGTTTTTTTACGGGCTCGGGCCGGGCTCGGGCACGGCGTGTGCTTTTTGACCTGGGCCCGGGCCGGGCTCGGGTTTTTTGACGCGGGCCCGGGCCGGGCTCGGGCTTTCTGCAAGTTATTCTCGGGCTTCTCAACTCAGAAAAACATGTATTTTTTGGTCTCGGGCCGGGTTCGGGCCGGGTTTGAGTCGGGCTCGGGCCGGGCTCGGGCTTAAGGTAAAGGGGTGGCGGGCCGGGCCGGGCGGGTAACGTAGATTATTTCCGGGCCCGGGCCGGGCCCGGGTCTCGCCATAAAAGTTTTGATCGGGCTCGGGCGGGCCGCCCAATGTAAAAACGGGCCCGGGCCGGGCCCGGGCCGCAAAAATCGGCCCGTGCAGTGCTCTAATCGCCACTACAAAGGATTTAATTAGCAACCGATCAAACAAGATCCTATCAATGCCTAACATTATGCAAGAAAATGGCTAAATTGGTCCAAGAAAATGGGCTTTCGCACGATATTCCGTGGTTGGCGCAGCCAAACCGTCTGTAACTTTTTTTCTCCGCCACACAGGGACGGTGAAGCCAATGATGCGCAAGTGTCCTGATGACGACAGGACGACGACGCCTACGGCGTGACGACGGCGGCGTAAGGAAAATGACAGGTGGACACCGCAAACCCAGTTTCTAGATTTTAACTGCGGTCGCAGTGAAATTCGTTTCTTTGACGCCGGCGAAACTAGGACCCTCTCAATTCTGATCGACTCTGCAATGTTTTCGGTAGAAGACTCATTTGATGTGTGCGTGTCCAAAATCCCACGCGGGTCTCATTGCTGCTTTCCGATAAGAAAGGCTGACTGCGCGCAGGCAAAGCGTGAGCAGAGCAGGTTAAACTCCGCATGGTCGTTATCCCTGAGATCGATCCCTCAGTGCGAAACATAAGCATGACAAACGAAATGAACTGTCAAAAAATATGGGCCCTTGATACGTTTAGGAAAACCCGCAGATGCATTTAGAACGCCCATTACTCGTGTAGGACATTGTAAAAAGTCCACTTACACAGGAAGAACTCCTATATACTTCAGGAGGCCTTCCCACGATCTGAAGACGGATGCGTAAAGAGATGCGCGATTTAGCGAGCACTCCGCAAGGTTCTATTTACCGAGTGCCATCAGACTCCTCACCAATCTGCATAATAAGCATGCGCTACTCCCAGTGGAAAACTGAATCAAATGATCGCATCCACGCACAGCGTTTCGCCAGCACCAACCGGTTGCTGCGGTACAATGCACAATGAGTCCGATAGACAACCGTCGGCGTTCGTCCGCGTCCAGAGCAGATATTCTCTGCTCACTCGAACAAGGTGGCCGTTATGTAAAGGTTACAATGATCGGTTTGAAAACGCAAAATTATTCCCGATCTGATATTTTTTTTATGCCTCGTTGAGCCCTGCCGGAACAAAGGCGCGACGAACGAAAGAACAAGCTCACAAGAAATGAACCCGATCGGCTCCCCTAGCTCATAACTGCGGCACGCAGTAAAACATACTTAATTGGTTCAGCGCTCATTGCGATCGTTCCACAAGATAGTAGCGGCAAGATTATCCTGTGTGCCGCCTAAAACAATGATTATAATTACACGATAAGCAACACTGCGTCTATGGCGAGTTTTAGCAACACTGAGGTGGCCACAGAGCGTCAAAATTCGCGACGCCCTCTTCACGATCGTAACGTTTTCCCCTGCTCGTTAAGTCTAATATGGGACACCAACGTGCGTCGAATTAAAAGAAGGAATCTTACAAGAACGTTAACGAGAGCGCACACACACACACACACACACACACACACACACACACACACACACACACACACACACACACACACACACGCACACACACACACACACACACACACACACACACACACACACACACACGCGCGCGCGCGCGTGCGCACACGCCCACGCACGCACGCACACGTTTCAGGCCTAGCCAATTTTTTTGAGCCATTGTTCGGGGACCCAGGCGTTTTCCTTTAGGTGCAGCGCTGTCTTGGCTCATCGATAACGACAGTTCCTGCTGCCTCCTTGGCGCGCGCGACACTTGACTTTCATCGCCGGCGTATAAGCGCCTACCGCCTCAGCGTCCCGCTTCGGCTGGCATTCTCTGGCGAGGACGTCAGCGTTCGCCGCCCGGCAGATAAGCTGCGCCGAGAAGGTGACGATGATGCGAAAGTTAGCAAACAACAGCGACCACGCACTGCCGTCGCGTACTTGCTCGTTTATGTTTGTTTTCCTGGGCGCGACGACTAACATGACGTTATGCGATGGAGATCCATACCCGAGCTCGTTCGCCAGCCGCTGCCGGAACCGTGATTGCGTGCGAACAACGACGCTTCTGCAGTTAACAAATTAAGATGGGCCGAAAGATTGTCCCGGGGGCGCTTGTGTTGGCATTGTTTGTTTGCCGCACGGTTGTCGACACTAAACGTGCGAGGGACGAGCGCCGAAATAAGCGAATGACGCCGGAAGGCTAGGAGGGGAAGAGGAAAAAGCCATTTGTTGAGAGAGAGAGAGAGGGCGAGCCGGATTTTACAAGCGCAATCGCGGCAGCCGAAGCCGCTACGTTGCATGTAACAGGTGGAGCGTCAGAGCAAACTACAGCGCAGCTCGACTTGAAAACTCAATTACGGCTGCACCGCGCACTCATGCCGCGACGGACGCTTTTCGAAGACGACTGTCTTGAACGAAGCGGACAGCGCTGGCGCTCCCGGGAGACGCCGCGGACCACTCGCTGATATCGACGCTGCCTGGCAGCGTCACCCCGCGAAGAAAAACAGCATGTCAGTTCGCGAATGGAGAAAAACTTCCTCGGGAACACTTGAGTCTCTTCTGTCTCTCTCTGCGTTCCACCTCTCCCTTAGGAGTCTTCTTTCTGTTTCTATTTGCCGCTTTTCTCTTTTCTGACATGGTGTTACAAAGGCAGGCGAAAATAGTTCATGGCGTACGAAAGTTACTCGGAGACAAGTGCTGAGTAATTACTTTTTGTAACAGATTGCCCTGGACCCCAATGCCACGAGGTCAGGGTCACACCGACGAAGTCCACTGGACTTTTTCTCTATTTTTCGCTGATTGTGGCAGGCTTTGCTGCAATAAAACGTCTTTGTTCATAAATTTCCGGTGACAGTGATGCAGCAACTTTTAATGTATACTCATCCCTTCATAGAGAAACATGAATGTTTTTCTTTTTTTCGTATTTTCCTTTCATCGATATTGCTTATTCGCTGATGCTACGCAATCAACAAGTAGAAAAGGCACTTGAGAAGTTTCCGACAGATTCGAAGCTGATGAATTAAGCACAGCCACTGCGCGACGACAAGCACTCAGGTTAATGACAGTGTTCGCTGGTTATATTGACATCCTCAAGAAAAGGCAGTGACCAGGCCAAAGTCCTGGATTTGTACACCCGTCATCGAGAATGCATGACGGCGGATGTATAAACAGAAACTGTAGTCCAGCAATTTGGTTGGATTGGGTGACCACCGACAGTGCTGGCCACTATTGTTGTTACCTATAACTGCTGCTTTGTGTCTTGGGCAAAAGTTCACCCAATAAACATTTCTATTCCATCCACTTATTTTTCCACGTGGTGTTTGTGCCCGAGCACAATCACTGGCCCATGACAATATTGCCGAAGGGGCATATTTTGCTCGTCACTCGATCTATTTTAACACAGATGCAGATAAATATTGATTTCACGAAAAGTTGTTTCGCTATCGTTGTTTTCCAAAATAAATGACAAAATCTCCTTTTACTCTCGCCATCTTTCAAACTTTCGCATGCAAAGCGGGAGCCATATTGCTGCACTAACCTCTGTCTCTCATGCTTTTAAGCACCAAGTTTAAGCACCAAGCACCAAGTTCAAGTGGTTTCAGAGGGGAAATCCCAACATATATGCAGTCCCTCATTCTAAGTCATATAAGACGTGTCGAATCCAACGAATTTTGTTCGAAACAAGTGAATGCTCATTCAATCAGCCATACAGCACAGTCCTGGGCTTCCCACGTGCAATAGATGCGCAAAAGAGAAACTTCAATGCGTGGTGATTCCGTGGGCAATAGGACATTGGGAGATCAATTTAGAGCACAAAAATAGAAATCCTGCTCCGATGTGCGTCTGGTGACTGTGCCTGCTTTCCTCACTTCTCTCTGTCTCTCGGAACCGACATTTTGCCACCGCGCCAGCGACAGACGTGGTTTAGAGGAGGGTGGCCAGTAATTACATAAGTTCGTGTTGTAATTGGCACCGTTTCGCATTGACACCTACTCGGGGTACAGAATAATTAGTTTTTCCCCTCTTACTGTTTAGAGTGAAATCGCATTACTTAAATAGGTGCTGGGTTAGGGTGTATATTATTGAGAAATCAGTATAGACGTACGTGTAATGTTATACCTATTTCGTTCTTCTATACCAGGTGTGCGTGCGTGCGTGTGTGTGTGTATTGTTTAGGTTATACAGCCATTTTACAGATTGCGTGTGGTTGATAGCGCACCTATAATCCATAAGCTGAATTACTGGAAGAGGCGGACATTACTTGCACAATAAATCGAAATGCATAACTGAATAATAAAGAAAATTTCCCTAATTACCTTTAAACGAATTTGATTCCGGCACATATTTGCAAGAGAGAGAGAGAGAGAGAGATAAATGATATGCGAAAGACGGGGAGGTTAATCGTGGAATGGGAACATCCAGTTTCAGTACACAATTGCAATTTACGAATCGTAGCAGGTGCGCTTGAAAAGCATATTCACCTTGAATCAATTCCGAGGATGGCACCGATTTTGACATGCGCCGTGAAACTTGATGGGAAAATTCGCTGTTCTATTAATTTTTTTTAACAAAACGAAGTTTTACGCATTGAGGCACTTAAATAACTGGAACACCCATCTATTTCATCGCGCACTTTGGAAATGAATATCTCGAAACTTCGGTTACTCTGAGAATTCATTGCAAGTGTGATACGTCTTGCGAACTCACCGGCTACAATTCGTAAATGGCAATACGTGCCGTAAAGTAATTATTTAAAAACTTGGTGAACATTTGTTAATTAGTCGTTATGCATTTCGATTTTGCGCGCAAGTAATGTCCGCTTCTTCAAGTAGTCGGGCTCTGTATAGTACTAAAATTGTGGTATCTGCCGCAGTTGAATTTTAAATATTTCTGTAGAGTCAAAACAAAAATTTGGGCATACCTCATTGCATACTAAGTATGCGAAGAGCCAAAACGCGTCATGCATGAGGCGTGTACTGCAGTGGGGCTTCTCTCTCGCACTTCCCGCTGGACACGCTGCGTCATCTAGCGGCGCCGGCACAATGTCCGCGCATACCCGTGGCACATACCCCGTGGTACATACCCCATGGTACATACCCCGTGGTACATGCACACTGACACATACCCATGGGAATGGCACACATTCTTAGACTGCACTACCTTCGCGATTGACCCATAGTTTTGGTTATGTTAGATCCCGGAGAGAAACTGGTCAGACAATGCCAATAATGATATCCGCAATAAAAAAATAATTTTAAAAAGCGCGCACCCGGTTTAGTAATGGAATCTTGACGCTGCCAATAGAGTTTTATTTCTCAAACACGCGCATAGGTAGATAAAAAAATAGAAATGGAAAATAATAGGAAAAATTTGTACGGCACGTGGCTCAATTGATAACGTTGACCCGCACCGGGAGCAAGCGAGAAGTAAAACGCAACAGCTAAACTAATGCTCGTGTCAAATTAAATTCTGCGGTTTTGTACGGGCCAGAACCACGATTCGGTTATGGAGCACGCCGTAGTGGGGACTGTGGATTTATTTGGGACCCCCTGGGGTGCTTTACCACGGACCCAATGCACGGCATTCGAGTGCTTTTTTTTTTTTTTTGCATTCCGCCACCATCGAAGTGCGGCGGCCAACGCAATAACCGCTGAGGTATACCGCGTAAGGTGTAATCGTCGTGTTGCCTTCAGTCCTCCTAGACAGGTTATCAAAAGTCCTACAGTATGACTGTTTGGTGCCTCGAAATATATGTGCAGAAAGAAGACCCTATGGAGCCCTTTGTATAATAAAGATTGCATGATGGCCCTTGAAGACGAAACACTTGCATTAACCATATATATCTTACCAATTAAACCCAAACGAGGTGGTCATTTCCTTATTATTTGTACTAACATCGTAGCGTTGTATCGTGTAATATATACCCGAGGCTTTTCCCTATGATACCTAGTAAACAACGGTGCCATCTTCGGCTGACAAAAAACAAAAAAACAAAAAAACATGGTAGTAAAAAATATCTACAAATAAACACGGAATGAGTTAGTTTTGGCAGCCAACTACCGAGTCGGTGAGCATCTTTTCGGCTCTGGTGAATCTCCTAGTGACTCTCTAAATGGTAGACCTTATAAGACTTCCTAACACTATTCTCTTTATCCTCACTCTTTCTCAGTCTTCGCGATCTCTTAAGCAGCACGTAACGACTGTGGCGCCGGTCCTCTGCTCTCGCCTGGCCTCGGAAGTTCCGTCTAGTTAACCTATACAAAAAAAAAGAAAAAAAAACAGAATAGAAAAGAAAAGATCTTCAAGGGCCGCCAAGGATAGAAAATGATGCCTCTCGCATTTTCATTTCTTCCATTTTGTTATAGGCTTTCCTTTTTATAAACAGGGCAAGGGCATGTTCCTCCTTTACGAAGAAAAAAAAAACGATGATGGTGGCACGACCTAATCGAGGGATATAAAATAACTGAAAGCCAGCTCCAGGATCTCCCCCGCTGTTTTATCAGCCACATTTGTCTCTCGCAGTGCCTCTCGTGCCCTCCGAATGTCCACCGCTGCTTTTGTGTTTTTCGTTGCTCATCTCTCTCTCTCTCTCTCTCTCTGTCCCCTCTCAGCATTTTGTTCCGTCAGAGCCTTTTCTCGGTGAGCTCCTCCCTCTCCTCTACCCCCCCCCCCTTTTTTTTTTTTTTTCCTTCCACTTCTTGCGTCAGGCGGAGACATTGGAGTGGCATGAGCGAGGATGTCTCGCTGCTATACGCGCGCTTTTTTATCCGCCATTGTGTTAATGGAACGACGGGCTGCGTGCTGCGGCTATATAGCGCGTGGAAATGATGACTCGTTGGCGACTTTTTCCGCCGATGCCATCGATAAACGACGCCACGAGGAGAACGTCACGCCATGCTGACCGTATAGAGAAGGCCGAGTGTGTGTGTGTGTGTGTGTGGTGGTGCGGAGAGAGAGAGAGAGAGGGGGGGGGGGTATCAGCGCTGCCCTCTTCTCGCTTATATCGGGCCCCTTGGATTCGCCGCCGCCTTCGCACACGCGCGCGACTCCCGCCCGGCGCCGACGCCGGCGGCGACTACGGCGAAGGGCGCTTGCGGCCCCGTCTTTTCTCTTTCGCTGGGCTCGTTTTGCCGCACGCTTGTGCCTCGGTGTCGTTTCTAATAGTTTTCTCTGTCCGTTTATTTGCTACCGTATTAATCCGTTTAATTTTACTAAGGCGGCCGCAGCGACCGTAAATTCGCTTGCACCAACTGCTCATGGTACGCATGGTAAGGATACGCTTGTCGACGGGTGCCGTTAACGCGCCGTCGCCCGCTTTGTTGTGTCTGCACTTCTCGTGGCATTGGACGCTGACGCGCCTGTCGCGTTCTGCAGCACGGCCGCGTATTGGGCCCGGTCCCGCGTGGAGCCGCTCGCTTCGTTCGGTCTGCCGAAAGAGCTGCGCTGGCATTACCCCCGGGTGAGTGGGCGAAAAGCCCACAACAGTTCATTTTCGAAAACTAAAAGGGTCGTACTTAATTTACGCGCTGCGTTGCGCCCTATGTAGCAAGCACGCCTATCCGCAATGGTTTCGGGCCACGATTCCTGAGAAGACAAAGCTGACGTGTATAGTAAGAAAGGGATTAAGCGCTCGCCCGTCGGCGATCATGTAGTAAATGAGGTACATAAATTACACGCTTCTCCACTATCTCGGCGCAAACGCGGAATACTGGCGTTAGCCTAATTGTGGGGACACTGCAACACTGTTACATATTTTTGACAAGTACATGGCAAGTACCTCGTAAGAAACACTTAACGATAGTGCAAGAAAACCTATCACACACACCAGATGTGTCACTGTAGTCGTTAGTCGGAAAGCGATGTGCGAATTCCGCCAATGCGGAATTCACATAAACGCTTGTGGACAGTTCACGAGTTTCTCCACTCCTCAATTACTGCTTTGAGCATTCGCTTATCGTTGCCGCGTTTCATATTCATCCCGCTTCGTTTGGTATATCGCATCCGTTCGACGCTTTTTTTTTTTTTTTTGTAGTATTCCTATCCTTGTCGCAAAAGCAAGCAGGTGGTCACGAAATTTAATTCAGAGGCTGAGTACGTAGTTAATTTATTTATTTTTAGCTTCACACACCACGCCAACAACGCTGTTAAGGCGGAGACGAGTATACCATTAACTGGCTAACGCCAATGAAATCGCTTCAGACGTCTAATGGGACTGGCGCAAAATACAACTGTTTCGCCACCAGCATCCTGCATATGAGCGCGACGGCCAGTGTCTCCAAGAGAAATCTTCGTTCCAGCTAGCCGGTGACGTACCCTGTTGCAAGTGGCATTCAAGTCTGGCGAGAAGACGCAAAGTACCCGTGCAACGATATTCACACATGTTGTTTTGTTGCTCTTGCTATCATGATTATTATTTGTGCGTATGTGTCACATTTGTCTTCTCCGTACATTTTGTCTTGCATATTACTTTTCAAGTGCACCAGTACGAAGGCTCCGTAGCTGTTCCTGGGCACTATAAAATATTTTATTGATTTATTGATTTATCGATTGATTGATTGATTGATTGATTGATAAAAAAACGGTTACGCCTGTCAGAGATTTCAGCCACTTCTTACTATGACCTGTGAGGAAAAGAAGAGACAACGATTCAAAGACACAAAAATTGAAACGAGGAAACACTGCTACGTTTACAACGCTTTTGTCATATAATGCTGTCTTCGGTTCACTAAAATCGCCTGGCCTATAAGAATAACACGCAGGGAAAAAAATATGCCGACGCATGGCAATTGGCACTTGCGCAAAGTGATTTATTTCAAAGGTTTAATGTACTCTTAACGCTCTTTGCCAACGGTAAATGACATTTTGAATGATCAAAAGAGTGTGACAGCTACAGAAAGCACGGGCGATGCTACGATAACGATGTCCGAGTTGAACAGTTTTGCTTCTATATACTAACAATATAAAACCAGCACATATCAAAGACAACGATTACAGTTCAAACAATTTTCACCTAATTTGAAAATGATTGCTACGAAGCCGACACCGATAATGATGTACTGCTTTATCTAGCCCAAGAAGCGTGCAAAACTAACTCGATCGGCGACAGCCGCAGCGAATGGCCGCCAATTCAACGGGAACCAGACAAATCCTTCATTTCAGCCGTCTCTGGGCTTCTTCATATGCCTACATTGTTTGAAAATTCATTTAAAAAAAACGGTTTACAATTGAAACATGCAGCCAGTGCTGTGGTCGACCGATTGCCTGTAAAGATGACTAAATTTTCTGTCATTGTTCTGTATAAAGTCCACACCACATCAAAGCAGTCGGTGGTGGTAAAAGCGACTTTATTCAAAAATGGCCTCAGTACTTTTCGTTACACAAAGTAGTTCATTTTTGTTTATGATTCCTATACCACCTAAGTTAAGTAACACTGTAGCGGTCGCACCCCAATCTCTTTCCTATTCAAGGTTAAAAAATGTGCAGGCTTTAGACAATCGGTGTACACAAATAAATGAAATCATATCAAGCAAAATGTAGGACACAATGCTTGAATTAAAACTTCTGGATCATAAAAACATGCACTGGGGCATAGCATAAAGCTTATAATACGCAACACTCTATCTCTTTATTTCAGTTTCGCCCCTCTTCACTTTCTACTCGTTTCCCAACAAGATACCGAGACGGCGCATAATGAACGAAAGCAGTACGGTCCTGTGCAGTTCCGATCATCAACATTCAGCACACGTACCGATCCAAGAGATTTTATAAGTAAAAAAAAAGAATGCTGTGGTTTCTCTGAAGTATTTTACAGATTAACAGCAGCAGAGAAAACAAACTGGGGGAGGGGGCTGATTTTCTCGAAAACCGCCACAAACTGTTTATTTCCGACAGGAGGAGTTTGAAATAGCTAGTTTCGTGCTGACATTCCTTTGTCATGCCCAGCGTTTCTACACCAATCGCAGCCGAAAACCATCGGCATTCCCACCGATGTTTCATGTATCTACGAGTCGAAACAAGGGGAATTAGATTCAGCCCTTGCGCTCGTTTTCTCGAGTCAGCCCATAGTGCAGGGCACGAACGCGTCCGGCGATAATAAGTTCGGTCGTATACAATGAAACTTCGTCCTCCGCTTTTCGGACCCACAAACAGCCACATGCCGCACGGCTATCGCGACGGAGCACTCTCGCGTTCTTCCATCAAACTTAATTACGAAGTCTTAATGACTCCGTGTAGGGCACTCGCGCTATTTTAGGATCCCGGGTTAAACCATGGCAGTCGAGAAAAGTGCGGGGCACCGCTCGTTCGCAGGCTGCCGGTCCGCACATTCATTCCGTGCGTTCGCTGCAGTACCGTCGCCTCCGACGTGCCATTTGCGTGACTCCGCATCGGAGATAAAAAAAAAGAAAAGAAATGATAATCAAGAAAGCAACCGAACAGTCGCGATGATGCGTGAGGCGAGTGATTTGCATAAAATACTCTGGGCGCCCAATAACATCCGTTCAAGTGTGCGTTAAGCATCGTTTCTGAAATATGGCAACCGTTAAAGTCCGCGACGCGCATTTCACTAAATAACGAGCGCATTGGATGGTCATTTGGCACGCCCTCAGCGTCTCCGCGCACGGGAAACGCGCCATTGGTTCCGGAAACGTTAGAAAGTCTGCGCGATAGCTGCATGCGGCTTCACGGGATTGCCTGAAAATGCGCTTCGCTATATCGTGGAGGACGAGGGAAGGAAGCGAACTGGGGGAGGCAAAGTTATGTTTGATTAGGGCAATTCGCTGCCGCCTGTGGACGCCAAAAAGCCGCGCATATCGTTTGCTTAGACACGTATGCATTCTGAAATTCAGTGGAAAGTGCGCGTCTACGCATCACGAGGCGTCATTGCGGACGCTGTGCAGCAGATAGAAGGGGGGGGGGGGGGGGGTGGAAAGCTTGCGTTCTTTTCCAGCTTTATGCCTCTCGACCCTAAGCCTTCAAAAGGTACAGGGTCGACCACATCTAAGGTGAACACCTCATTAGTATTCAAGACATCATAGAAGCTGATGTTTAGTATATGATTCGAAAAATCATTATTGTGTTTATCTACACCATGATTACACATCGTATAACGAACATTTCACTCGTGAAGTAGAATAAAACTGCCTTGAATACTAATGAGGTGTTCACCTTAGATGTGGTCGACCCTGTACATCTTTTTTCTTTACGAACACCCACTAAAGACAGTTACTCAGAAGCGTCACAATGACAATGATGAAATAGGCAACTATATACATAGGGTCCGCAGTTTCTTATCTGCACACTGATGCGACAGAGGAGTGCCCAAGAATTGTGTACATGCCGCGGTTCGTGCCCCTGCGCTTACTCGTAATTCATATATTATGCTTGATATTTTGTTCGTTAGTAATAAGTATAAGAAGCCGATTGACAATGAAGCCAAGGACAGAACGGGGGAAACGAAGTGGTTAACTTTACAATCATATAAAGATGAGGATTAAATTTGCAATAATCTTTACAAACAGCATGACGCCTGCAGTTTAGTGGTTGTTATACATCTGCCTTCAAGGCTAACGCTGCCAGGACTAAGCCATAAATACATGTACAGGGTCGACCACATCTAAGGTGAACACCTCATTAGTATTCAAGACATCATAGAAGCTGATGTTCAGTACGTAATTCGAAACATCATTATTGTATTTATCGACACCATGATTACACATCGTATAAAGAACAATTCACTCGTGAAGTAGAATAAACGCTGTAGTTTTACCGGCTTGAATACTAATGAGGTGTTCACCTTAGATGTGATCGACCCTGTACGTATATACCCAAGATAGTGCATGGAGGGACAGCCGGGTAGCCTTAGCTTAACTGTAACTGTATCGCACGCGCAATACGGAGGTGATGCGTTCGGCTGCGACCGACGGCAAAAGTTCGACGCCTTCCACTACATTTTTGTCAATGTGTTGTTTATGTATTTCCTAGAAGTTTAAACCTTCCTCGATAATTAGTTGCAAAGTTTAACACAAGAAAATAATTAATTTTCTTTACGCTTTCTTTGGCTTCATCGTCTGTTGGCTTGATATTTTTGGAGCCAAATATCCCGTCCTTGGGTTCCCCTGATTTTTTCCACTCATTATATATACACACGTTCATATATATGCATGCTAGACAAATCAAAACGACCCTCACCACGTTCGATACGACAAAGCCACAGAGGTTTCCCTGCGGAAATCAGTGCAAATCAGTGGTTACAGTCTCGGTATCCTGTAGCCAGCAATTGCTTGAGCTCTGCTTTTGGATCCGAAGGACGGCGCTGAATAATATATGCCAGCGGCGCCCCCAGGATCCGAGCCTTAACAAAGGGCACAGGCACGTGCAGTGAAAGCCCGACTGAGCGACCTACAGGGCGAGAGAACGCCGGTTTCTGCGCTGCAGGCGAATATAGTCTGTGACATATTACACTTTGCCAATACTTGCGATATCATGACGACTTGTAGGCACTATCCTTGAAAGGGGCTCCTTAGACTGTTGTGTTGAAACAGCTATATTTATACCGAACGAGAAACATATTTGTCTTGTCTTTACTGCCAATACGCCTGAGAAAAATCTGGCAATACAGCACAGAAACGAAAACGCAATTCCCCACAACAGACGCTGCCTCCTTCAAAACAGCTTCTTTGATCAAGGAGTAATTATGACTGCAAAGATAGAGCCATCCTTTCATATGCCCGTATATATATATATATATAATAAGATGTGTTGGCGGGCCCCATATGGAGCCTGTTAATCTAGCTGCAGCTTATTTATTCGATGATGATTATTCTTGTCTTGCTGCAACAGCTGGACATGCGTTGCATGTACAGTTACTGCTTTTTTTAGACCTGTGTTCAAGGAGATGTTGGTGCCTGTTAGATGGCACCGACTACTCCTCTTAATTAATAGTTATACTCCAAAAAAGTTTCAGTGAGAGCAATTGTAATATTCCCATACACACAGCAAAAACAAATATTTCTGATGGGTTGACAAAATTTTGAACTTAGAATGACCATGTCGAAGTACAAATAGCGTCCCTCCTTGTTGGAAAATGCATCGCTTTCTGATCTATCACTTTCGGAGTTTTCTGATCCATGTACCCTTGATTTAATCTAGCGATACTGCACTCCTATCTCGAGCACGCATCTTCGCGAAAGGCCTCTCACGGTGACTGTCCCACTTCTTGCAGTGTAATAGAAAAGGTTCGATGTCTTCTTAAGCCTCTTCGCAAAAGCACGCAGTGCTGTCGGTTATTTTCCCAACCCTGCATAAGAAACACTTAATATAGGCTGTGCAAATTCGAAGACTATGTATTGTTCATTCTAATGAGTGACTGGTTTTCATAGTTATGATGAATTACATGTTGGGGTCTATATCATTTAATCTGGAGAGTTCCGCATTAATTGAATCCAAACTATTCCAGATTCCATCACATTCCAGACTATGTTTTCCTTGACATTCAGCCACAGAGGGAGTTTGTTTTTAAAAAAATAGGCTAATCACTCGCCGCTAGGGTTTGCAGCGATAGTACACCATTTTTGTGAGCTGCGCCTGCCATGGCATCTGCAATGACGTTTCCTGTAATGTCGCAATAATTTAGAATCCACTCGAATATGATGTCATGAAGTAGACCCATTGCTGTAGCGTAGGCGCTTTGTATTTCGCTTGTCAATCTACTAGTTACTTTCCGCAAGATTATTCTTTCATGCACAACAGTTGCTGCTTAACCCTGAAAGACGTAGACTACAGTCGCATTCACTGTCTGTCCTCATCTCTACTCCTCACACCCCGCTTTTCCTTCCCACAGGGCAGAGCAGCAGCTCAGAGGACTGTTACGCCAGGCCGACCTCTCCGCTTGTGCTCAAATAAATCATCCTATCTTTTTCTGAAAGAATAATGAAAGCTTGGTGCTAATGAATAATGAATAATGGTGCTGATTAACGCAGGTTCTGAATGCGTTGATAAAGCTAGCAGGTGCTAGTGTACCGCTTTCGCGCGTTAGGGCGAGAGCGATACATTGTGACGGAACACGATATTCGGGCCGACCTCAATAACACCCCCTCTCTCCTTCTCTCCAGCTAGAGGCATACCAGTGTGGTTGACTGTATTGAGACACGAGAAACATCGTTATTTGCTAAGTGCGCATCAACTTGCAGCCGTGGAGGAAATCTAACTACAAGACTTTTGCATTTTCTTGTGTCTGAGCTGTCCGCTCTCGCTTCTTTTGTCCACGGCATGATAAATAACAAAAAAAAAGAACAATTTATTTGACGCTCTGTGCCCAGCTACAAGAAGAACACCTGTTGGGTTTCTTTTGTGTTAGGTTTCTTTTGCGTCTCCAAATATACTCTGTTACCACTCAGCGTTGCGATAAGGTCTTCGCTTACTTTTTTTGTGCTGAGGCGTAGCGTCTCGGCGGTGCCATGAACAATTTGTCACGTTGCCGATCCTCATACGGAATGTTTGGCATCGATCAGCTGTGTCTACTTTCCGATGGGGAAAAACACGAAAACAACAGCCTCCTCGAAATACGACACAACACACACACACACACACACACACACACACACACACACACACCACACACACACACACACACACACACACACACACACACACACACACACACACACACACACACACACACACACACACACACACACACACACACACACACACACACACACACACACACACACGCACGCACGCACGCACGCACGCACACACACACACACACACACACACACACACACACACACACACAAACAAAAAAAGCACCGAGTGACCTTAATTTGGTCTGAAGCTGCTGTAGCTGTACACTATGGTGCTGTTCATGGTTCAACCTCCAGTTTCTTTTTTATTTATTTATTGAGTCTTGTTAAGGTGGAGGGGGGGGGGGATAATTTCACATATCATTACTCTTATCCGTCCGCCCGCCGCATTGCTATCATGGCGTAAAAGTCAAAGAAACAAGGCCCAGAACCCCCGACAGGGGAGAAGTGTGGGACGTTGGATTTTTCTCGCAATATAATTTATCAAGGCCTCAGAGACGTGTTACAAGCATGCCTATCGTACCTATTTCCTTTCTTTCTTTCTTCTTTTTTTTCTGCATACGTTAGGTGGCAATAAACTACAATAAAAGGCCCGCAAGGTTTATCGATTGCGCTAACGAGGTGACAGTACACAAAGACGCCATAAGGGGAATCCTGCTGGGTGAGCCTCACATAGGGAAGGGCCGCGAACGGAGTTAATCAAATAATAGGTCGGCACGTCAAACAAAGGATGCGAGCTGCGAGGAATCTTCCGGCAAAGGAGGTGACAGTGTCCTTTTTCCGGCGCCGAGTAGTAACATTCGTTTACTCCGCTTCGCAGACACACTGAAATGCCCCTCGGGAATTACTCCGCCGGAACTCGGTGCTTCATTTCCTTGGCTCCCTTACGTACACCCATTCTGCACAACAATCGCTGGGCGAATGCCAGAACCTGGTGTGGTCCATTATTCGAACGTGCTTATGTGCAGCAGCAAATGCGGCTCTACAGGGAAATACAGACGATGAAGAACCTACTGAATGAGCAAAAATATAAGCATTACGAAGAAGCACGCATAAAGCATTTCGTGCTCGACGACCTATCTTTTCAGAATCCTCCTACAGAAAAGAGCAGTGTGAAATACAAGGACGCCAACTACTTAGTATGGCTAGAAATAGTCAGAAACAAAATATTCGTGTAAAAAAAAAATGCGCATTATTGATATTGCATTAAAATACCGGGTGTTTTATTTTAGCTGCATCATTTTTTTTTATTGCCTGTGGTAGATAGCACCATTTTAATCCTTCATCTAAACTATTCGATGAGGCGGCCATTACTTCCACGAGAAATCAAAACGCCTAAGTGAATAATTACCATAATTATGCTAATTAACTGTTTAATGACTTACATTACAGCACATATTTCAATCTACGAATTCTAGCCGGTGAGTTCGCAAGGCGTATCCACTTGGAACGAATTCTCAGGACTGAACCAGTTTCGAGATATAAATTTTCAATGTGTATTGCGCCATGCATTGGCGTTCCAGTTACCTTTTTGAAGAAAAAGATGTTTTATGCATTGAAGCACGAAAGTAACTGGAACACCAATGCATTTCGTCGGACACTTTGAAAATTAGTATCTCGAAACTAACGCACCCCAGGAAATTCGTTCGAAGTGGATACACCTGGGAAATTCACTAGCTACAGTTTGTAGATTATGTGCCGTAAGATAATTAATTAAAAAGTTAATTAGCGGAATTAGGTTAGGTATTCAATTAGGCATTTGGATTTCTCGTGGAAGTAATGGCCACCTCATCGAGTAGTTTAGATCAAGGATTAGAATTGTGCTATTTGCCACAGGCAATTTAAAAAATGGTATAGCTAAAATAAAACACCCTGTATAATATTTACATTTTTTAATTAAATAAAAGATTTCAGTTGTTGTTATCATTCACACCAAAGTTGTGTGCCATCTTCGCTTAGCGCTGTGGAATTGTATAATTTTGTGCATGAGAACCAATGAACCGCTCACCAGGACCCGTATTCACGAAAACGCTCTTACGCTAGAGATTGTTCGTAAGTGCAAATACCATCCAATCCTGATGCTGGGCATATTATTAGGGAATGCAGCCGGCAAATGGCGTAGAGCACTTACGAACAAAAAGATTTGTGAATTTGGCCCCAGAAGTATTTCGGGCACTGATCGGAAACTAAATTTACGGCAGCTGCGTTCGCATAGTATTATGATCGGGCACGGCAAGCCTATTTTGAGATAACGAGCGACTGAACAACGAGGAACATGAACACGTAAGCAGAGGCAGCGCGGGACACACTTGCATATTGTCCCTGCAGTGCTGAGATCTTTTTTTTTTTTTTTTTTTTTTTTTTTTTTTGCGAGCGAAACCATGTTTTCGATGTTGCGACGGAACTGCCGTGCTGTGCGCAGCTTTTGTGCACTCCTCGAAGGATTCCAGCGTTTGCTATTCCAAGCGTCATTCGCAAGCCGTCACTGGTGCGCGTGGTAGCGACAGGTAGGTCTTTGTCAACCATACTTTAAAGAACATATTGATGTTCCGTTTCTGTGTTATAAGGAATCGAAACCCATTCAGAAAGAAGCCTTTGACGCACGAGGCACAGCTAGGGCGGGGCCATGTGGGGGTTGCGACAGACGATTGTTATATATATATGCTTGCAACTGACTGTTTTCCGTTCGTGTGTGTGCGTGCGTGCGTGTGCATAGAGCTTTCACGTCCTGTTCATTTCCGTTTTTCAGAGGCAAAGTGCAGATTTGCTGAAACCCTAAGAAGTTACTTTTGTAAGGAATTGCTGCTACCTACGTTGACGTGAATTGTTATCATTTACGTACATTAAAACGCGCACGTTCCCATACCCGTGTGCTTGCGTTGTAGTGCACGTTAAAGAACCCCAGGTGGTCAAAATTAATCCGGAGCCCTCTACTATGGCGTACCTCATAATCAGAACTTGTTTTGGCACGTAAAACCCAAGAAAGAAGACGTTCCCATACAGAAGAGCAAGAAAACCAGACTGACAACAGGCTCCCAAAAGGGACCGAAAGAGACGGCTCAATCAGATGTTTGAGGACAGATAAACATGAGGGCATAAAGGGCAAAAGTAAGAGCACACTAAAAAAAACAAAATGAAAAAAAAAGTTGCTATCAACAGTACAATTCTGTAGCTGCAAGGAGATCCACAGCTTTCTGATATTGCCAGGTAGCCAGACCAATGTCTCGCAACTGATGCACATAACAAAACAAAAACAATGTAAGTTGCTCCGTGAGCGTATACGACGGCTGTATCGACAATCGCTGAAAAACTCCGGCTAATTACACATGTTATCAAAGGAATAAGAAAGAACAAGTACAATCACTATAAGCTTGCTATGACGGTCGAAATTAACCAACGTGCTTGCATTACAACTCACAAGTATTTCTGGAAGCGAGCAAGTTGTTTCGTGCAGCGTCTGCATGAGCGGCTTGTTAGCGCGCCTGTTCATTTCTGCTACGCGAAAATGCTGGCGATGCACAGCGGCAAAGATTTTGAGTTTCGGTCGACGCCCGGCCGCGTGTCATACTGATACACGTTTGCGGCATTCCTTCACTTCTTCTTCCTTCTCTCTCTCTGTCTCATTCGTACTTTGTTAAACTAAGTACTAAATGTCACCTTCGTTTGTGATACGAAATCGCTGTGTTCAAGGAAAGGGACGACGGCGATTCAAGCAAGGAAGCACGCCTGACAACAGCGAGGGCCAGAGAACAAAGCGCGAAAGTGCAGCGCGCTTTTCTATTTCTCGGCTCTCCGGGCGCGACAGTTCACGCACCGCGTCGAATTTGCTTTCGCACCTCTGAGCTGCATAATGTGACATCCTGTTCCTTTTACGGAGCTCCACCAATGCCAGCTTTACACGGAATCACGCGCGGTCAACGGCCCTTGCATATTCACTGTCGTAAATGGGTTGTCAGAGGTTAATGCGGCGTGACAAATAAATGGGAGAAAGCCCGCTCGGCGCGGGAGTCGCTTCGAGACGCAAAGAAATGTTCATTTGTCGAGTTTAAGTCGTTACGAAGCCTTACACTTAAGAAAAAAAGAAAACTGAGAACGGCCACGGAAGTTAGAGGGAGACGCTGCCGTGGAAAAGCTGCGGACGGCTGTTGTAACCGATGAACGTACTCCGCACGCATTAAGCTCATCTATTTGTGCAATACGGGGGCATTTGCGCGCTTTCGAAATTGCGTTACTTGCATTTGTAGGTGTCATTAGAATTTGGTGTTTCGGCAAGCCAGTGGGCGCTTCTGCAGTGTCTGGTGCGTCAAGTGGTCATCGCCAAAACGAGATAGCCGACGAAATTGGTTTGCTGTAATTGGCTACTGAAGTTCCGCAACAAAAGGTGCCACAATAAAGCTCATGGTTTGTTATGTTCGAAGGCTCTCTTCTCCACCCTCCTCCCCCCGCTTCCTTAATATCACTCCCTCCCTTCCCTTTTCTCTTGCTGTAATCCTACCGTTGACATAATGCAAATGTCTTATGCACTATTATGAGCCTTTTGGAAGGAATCCACGAATTATGGTTGCTACCTCAGATGATCGCACGTGCAATATTGAATTTTTGTCCCAACAACAACAAAAGATTAAAAATCGCAAGAGCCAATTAATGATGGCAAATTATTTTTTGTTTCGACATTCTTTTCCTACTGCTTGTTTGCGCCGAACGTACGCGCCCCCTTCAAGCAAGGGTCTTCTGGCCGTTTTCTTCAACGCATTCAAAAATTTCAAGCAAGCTGTCACGATTGTTTGAAAGCTGATCTACGCACTTGCGTGAGCCGTCAATGGACAAACTTTTCAGCACAAATATACAGATTAAACTATGCTGGATATGTGACCTAAGTACTGCGCACGCTGCAGTAGCTCACTTGATTCAACTTGTTCGGTCATCTGCTACGCCACTACTCGTAGGGCAGACGAGTAGGAGCAGATGTAGGAGCAGGGCAGACGACCGACCGAGCTGGGAACGAGAACCGAAAGGTCACGGTGCTCTATTCCCTCGCGACCACGGTCTGCACCATGACACATCCACCTCCTGTAAAACGAAAGCGAAGCTAGTTCGAAGGAAAGCTGTTATAGTAAATTACTTACGTTGCCCCGAGGCTTACAGTATTTTTTTCCAAGGTTTCGAGCTGTAGGATCATCATTTACCCCCCTCCCCCCCCGAAAAAAAAAAGAAAATGAAAGTTGGAAATATCATGTCCGGACTCCCTTACACGTCAAGGAGCGTTACGTTTCGTATACTTGTCACTACATACACCCGGATTTGCAATGCTACCTGCATCGTGAGACTCAACAGCACCTCGGTATTGAGAGTTCGATGGACCCCGCCAAGAAGCTTCGCGTCCATATGATCCGCATAAATCTTGACGCTGTTTGTCTTTTCGTATATTGTTGCTATCTCCACGATTTGCTACGTCGGGAGAGTATTTTAAGGTACGTCATAGGTCCTATTTACAAATACTTCGTCTGCCCAGTTGTTGACAAGTAATCGTTATATATGACACGGGGAGCGCATCCACAACAGGCTACAATTACACAGCTACCCTGTGAGATGACGCACGCGTTTATGAATGCAGAGGCCTTAGAACATGTGAAAGCCTTTCGTGGCCGCTTGATATATGGCCCCATTCAACGTTGCATACAGTTTCTTCTCGGGAAGCTTCTTAAAAGGTCACAGGGAAAAAAATGACTACGCTTATTTTCTGGGTGCTGAGAGTGGTAATCCACCCCGCACCATTGAGATCTTGTTGCGGAGAAAGCATGAGACGAAGAGGCCGCCAATACGGAACGGCCAACGTGGCACCGAGAGTGCGCCGGCTCGCTGCCACGCTGCCAAAAGACCGGCCAAGAGTCTAATTAAACAAGTCACGGCAGCCTCGCGTCTTCCGAAGCTCCCCAAGGATCAAATCAAGATCAGATCGTGCGCTCCAAGGGAGGCCTCGGCGTATCTAGAGCCGATGTATAGTACTGCTCGCTCAAGCGCCGGTCATGGCGGCGGTACTGAATGAGCAGCAAGCGAAGGAAGACACCGTGTGCCCGAACAAGTTACAGAACATTTTGGTCATTTCCACTACGCACGACTCTAAAGCGATAGCCTATGCGAAAATCTGTAAGATCCTCACCAAGCACGAGGCCTATGTAGTCTCGGCGTACATTGCAGCCCCCGAAGGCACATGCAAGGGTGTTGTAAGAAACATCGACACCTCACATGACGAGGGAACGCTCAAGAGGATGATCGTAAATGAGAGAAACCCCACAGCACTCGAAGCAAGACGAATCAAGAACTCGCACGTGGTCGTGATTCTCTTCAAAGGCATGCCCGTGCCCAACAACGTGATATGTGGTACTGTCCTAGTGCCATGTTTTCTTTACAAGCGGCAAGTCGACGTTTGCTACGCGTGTGGTCACGTGGGTCATCAATCCGACGTCTGCACCAGTAGCACAGAAGAAAGAAGCCAATGTCGCGGTTGCGGAAAGACTAAATCCGAAGAAGAGGAACACCAGTGTACCCCCAAGTGCGTGGCGTGCGGCGGGCCCCACGTCATCGGGGTTCGAACGGGCAAGAAACGCTACCAGATCCCGTACATCGTATGATGTCGACGCCGAAGGCGCCGGCAAAGGGCGAGGAAAGCACTGCTGGACGGAGAATCCACCGTCACCAACACAAGCGACAGCACGGCCGCCGCGCCTGCTGCGCGAAGCGGCTCCATTCCCAGAAACCGCTCTCAACCCAGAGGGAGTTCTCGTTCGAGGAGAAGATCCAAACCAAGACAAGGAGAGCGCTCCGACGCCTCCAGATCGAGATCCCGGTCCCGCTCCTAGTCCGCCAAGCGGACCATGTGGGCCGACAAGGTCAAGGGCATGACGCAGCCGTCTCAGAAAGGAAAGAAGAACACATCAAACAAAGGAACAAAAGGTTAGGAACAGCCAGAACATACGGTCGATCCCCGTATCCAATCGCTCGAGGCAGTAAACAGGCAGCTTAGACGCAAGCTAGCAGACCTTGAAGAATCTTTAAATAGCATTAGAGGACAAGTCACAAACCGCGACGAGGCTAGCACCAACAACCCTGGACCGTTAGCCGGGCAGCCGAAACGTAAGGCACCCAACCCAGAACCATTAAGCGATACAGAGGAGGAAGACGGCATGACGGAGGATTGTGAGACCCCATCCACCGCCTTGGCTCCCCCCGCCAAAAATGAGGGTAAAGGGAAAGAGACCCTGAGTAGGATGATGGAAATGCTTTCCGCCATAGAGTCGAGGGTAATGTTACTAGAAAAACCTAGGGCTCAGCCTAAAAATAGACAAGTAGTACTAACAGAACCGTCCTTAGCTACCCCAAACCCCGACGGAGGCGCTAAATGATTCTGAATAATCTACAGTAAGCAAGATGGCGAATACAATTAGCAGCACCGTCAAAATTTGGCAGTGGAACTGCGCCAGCTTCCAGAGGCGCAAGACTCCATTAGGTCAACTCGTCGGATCGGTGGCGCATAAGCCATAAGTTATTTTATTACAAGAAACACTCGGGGAGAAAGACATCTCTATGTGGGGATACCGCACTATCGCAAGAGAGGCGAAAAGGGAAGAGGCATAGCCACCCTAGTTAAGAAGAGCGTCTCCTTCGTGGAGCACGACATCCCAAAATATGAGGCCGGACTCGAAGCCCAGCTCATCGACATCGTGCCCAGTAGAACGAGCAACGCAAATGCCTTCATTATTAACGTCTACAGTTCTCCTGCGGACAGGAAAAGAGATTTTAACGCCTTATTCAGCATCGCAATTAGGAAAGCCGGAAACGCGCCCCTTCTAATTGCGGGTGACTTCAACGCTAAACACAGAATGGGGATACGGCGTTAACAGCAAGAAAGGCACAAACTTCGCCGGTTGTGTTTCCGACTCTAGCCTCACACTCATCACGGATCCTAGATTTCCCACCAGAAGGGGTAACTCAGTCAATCGCGACACCACACCCGACCTCGCATTCCTCCGCGGTATTGAGGGCACGTGGGATAACCTCCAGGAGGACTTGGGTAGCGACCACTACATTCTCGAAATCACGATGAAGGTCAAAGCCAAACCACCTGTCAGATACGAATACGTTGACTAATAAAAATTCGAGGCGGAACGGCCCCTTCAAGTGAATCTTTCAAAGACCTAATCGAAAACCTTAAACAGGCTGTCAAGAGCGCAACCAAGGAAATCACAACACAGCTCGAAGTCCCCAAAATGGACTCGCGGTTAACGCACCTCCTGGAGGCTAAACACGCCCTCGCGGAGAGGTGGAAAACGCAGAAGCTAAATCGCCGACTTCGAATTAAGCTAACGTCATTCAACAAGGAAATAGAGTCGTTCTCCAGGCAGTTGGCCCTACAGAAGTTGAACGAAGCGTGCAAAGAAATGGACGGTCACATGAGAAGTAAGTGGAACTTGCTTAAAAGCCTCCTCTACGACAAACAGTCCAAGAGCACACTCAATCTTGCTGTCGATAGGCTCATTCATAAGCAGATCGCCACGGCCCTCACGGAAGAAGAAACTAACCTGACTCGCACAAATACCTCCCCGTTAAGGAAGGAGATTCGAAAAGCGGAAAGGTGAGAGCAGTATACACGGGGCTAGACAGGTAAGAGCTAGACGAATCGTTCACTGAATCAGAAATTAGACACGTTCACTTCAACCTAAACGGACGGTCGGCCGCAGGGCCAGACGGAGTTACCAACGAACTCCTCCGAAACCTAGGCGACAAGGCGAAATAGAAATAATAACGGCAGAGATAAACGAAGTATGGAGTTCAGGGCAAGTCCCGCCAAGGTGGTGCTTATCCCCAAACCGGGGAAACCCCCGCATATGAATAACCTGCGTCCTATCTCTCTAACATCATGCATTTGCAAAGTGGCCGAACATGCTATACATAATCGAATAACAGAACACAGAGAACCACTAACTCTTTAGACACAATTCAATCGGATTTAGAAGATTACTTTCAACAGAGGACACAATGCTCCTTTTAAAAAGATCCATATTCGACAACGCGTCGCGAGACGTCAAAGCTATCCTTGTACTCGACCTCACCAAAGCTTTAGACAAGGTGGCGCGTGAGCACATCGTGAAAGAGATTTCCTCCCTCAATCTAGGGCGGAGATTCTTTAACTTCACTTTTAAGGCGATAGCGTTAAGGGTGCCGTGTCTCAGAAAATCCGGCGTTGGCGTAGATGTAGGCGTCCGTGACGGAAAAAGTTATCCCCAACCACCCCGACCGCGCAGGCCCTCCGCGTGGCGCAAGGTGTTAGCGAAAGAGCAAATGATCCCGAACCACCCCGACTGCGCCGGCCCTCCACGTGGTGCAAGGTTTTGGTGAATAAAAATTAAATTTCGCACAGTGAAATCCGTCAGAAAAATGGTAAAGTACGACTTTACCATTCGGCGTCGGATTCGGCATCGGATTGTTTACCAATCGGCGTCGGATTGTAATTTGAACGTACGAGAAAACATAATTCTGTAACGAGGAAACTCAGACACAAACCCCTTTTCCAGCATTTCTACCACACCAACCCGGTGCGCTCGGGTAATATACTTGCGAAAATGCTATCCAGATGGCGCTCGCATCCTCTTCAGGTCAAATTGGGACTTCGCCTCCCTAATGCGCTTTGGACACGCGCGCGCGTCGGGGCAATAGTAAACAATTATTAAAATAATAAAAAAGTTGCTAGAGCCTTCACATTTTGATATAAAACGACTTATATTGCCCCTGGAAAAAGCATCTTCCCAGCAATGCATTTCTGTATAAAAGTGAAGCCGACTTTAAGGGGAACGGAGTAAGCTTGGTCTTTGTAAGCTGGCTTTCCCACGTGCACTGTTGCGGTGAAGCTCACTGAAACAAAAACGCGATGCGAACGGGGCGCGATAACACTATCGCGTTCCACTCTTAAAGGCGATGCTTAAGCGTCCTCCAATTTTTTTCTT
Source organism: Dermacentor silvarum (assembly GCF_013339745.2). Lineage (NCBI taxonomy): Eukaryota > Metazoa > Arthropoda > Arachnida > Ixodida > Ixodidae > Dermacentor > Dermacentor silvarum. The sequence continues at coordinate 91,059,769 of NC_051154.1, read as the reverse complement.
TCCTGTTGAAAAAGAAGGCGCTCCTTCGACTGGGTACGATCTCGGGTGGTCCTTACGAACAGGGCAACTGCGGAACTCCTCAGGGCTCGGTCCTATCCCCGTTACTCTTCAACGTCGCCATGCATAAACTCTCTGACAGGCTAGCCGAACTCCCAAAATGCGGCCACGCAATTTATGCCGACAACATTACAAGCTGGTCTCCGGGGGGATCTCTGGCCGAACTAGAGCAATCCTTACAGGGGGCCATAGAGGTGACGGAGGAATGCCTTACAGACACGGGACAAACTTTCGCCGAGCAAATCCGAACTTACTCTGCAGGCAGGCAGTATATAGGCAAGGCATTAGAAAACTTGAGCCTCTTGAAACACTGCCAGTCGAAATCACGACCAGAGAAGGAAACCCCATTCCGAGGGTGAACTCAATCACAATTTTAGGACTTTTAATCAACGCCAAAGGGTGTAATGCAGATGCCCTAAACAAGCTCGGCGCACAGGTGCACAATATACTCAGGCTCATTGCCAGAGTTACAAGTAGAATGGAGGGACTCAAGGAGGACAATCTCCTCAGGGTCTTTCAGGCCTTCTTCATCAGTCAAGTTAACTACACGGCAACATTCCTCAAATGAAGCAAAGCCGAAAGGAACAAACTCGACACGCTCATTAGGTCCGGTATCAAAAGACTACTCGGCATCCCACAATCTTTAAGCACGGAGAAACTATTTGAGCTCTGTCTTCACAATACTATCGACGAATTAATCGAGGCACATCTCACTGCACAGATATCTAGGCTTTCGTTAACCAAGTCGGGTAACAAAGTCCTTAACGAAACAGATATATCACCCATACAACCGCCGCTCGGCAGATGCCCCCTGTCCAAAGAAGCCAAGGAAGGTATAACGGTCGAGCCCGTACCGAGAAACATTCATCCGGAATATAACGAGACCCGAAAAATTGCACGGGCTAAAGCCATCCTTCAAAGAGTTAATCCACACGGGGCAGATGCACTCTTCGTTGACGCAGCCAAATACGGAAGCGCCAACAGGTTTGCAATTTCGGTCGTAGACGCGCGCGGAACGCTGATTAGCGCTGCGTCCGTTTGCACTAGGCATGCAAACGAGGTGGAGGAAACCGCGATAGCCTTGGCCCTTAACGCTGCCAAAGGCCCAACGACTGTTTTCTCCGACTCGCGCACGGCGGTCAGGGCCTTCTCGTCAACATAGAACCTAAGCACATGGCTAGCATAGTTAACAAATCTCTCCAAAGTACTGCGGACAAAGAGACAGGAGGTCACCGCATCGCCTGGTTCCCGGGCCACGTTGACGGAGTAGTTAATCAAGCGGGTTGCAATCCCAACGAGCAGGCCCACTACCTAGCGCGTGAATTCACGAACCGCGCCCAGGCTAACGGTCCAGCTCTCTCACAGGATTGCTCCCCTAAAGACCCTCTTACCACCTTTAACGAGATCCCATCCCACTACAGACTGGGCAGGAGGAAATTCCCTCCCCCTAACCCAAAATTAAACAGCTAGGGCTCTATCTTTCACGTTTAGGCTCTTACAGACGAGATCGTACCTCACCCCCAGAGCGCTCAATCGGATAGATTACAACTTCCCGCAATCGTGCTTCAAATGTGGGCACGAGTACTGCTCCTTCGATCACATGCTATGGCTGTGTTCGTTCAACGCGGGCTCTCATCTTCACGACAAGTCCAAGTGGGACGCCCTACTGCAAAGCACGGACTTTACGCATCAACGACAGGCCGTCCAGAGGTCCCGCGACGTCGCCGAGAGCCACCACCTCCCGGTTACGTCATGGGCGGAGCCACCGACTTGATTGGGGAGCCTTCGGCTCCCCCCAATCTTTTTCCTCAGGACCTTTCAATAAATATCTTGCCAACTGTCAATGCTTATTATTGCGATAGCAATTATATGGACACTCAAAGGAGATTTCTGCCGTCGCCGTCGCCGTGAGGTTCCGTATGACGTCACCGGCGATGACAGCGCCGCCGCGCGCCGTATGCTGTATGTGCGAGTGAAAGCGCGCGAGGGGCGCGCGCTTTCACGGGGAGCGAACGCACGGCGGAGAGCAAACGCGCTTTTTGCGCCATGCTCGCTGAAGGACTGCAGAATTAAGCGTCTCTTTCCTCCTTTACAATCACCATATATGTAGAGCAAACGCGCCTTCTTCCAACGCGCGAAAAGCCGTGGGGGGGGGGGGGGGGGGGGAAGGGAGGCGACGTTTAGCTGCGGCACCACATGCGTATTTATATAAAAACGTTGCGAGGCGACAAGGTGGTAAACACTTCCGACGCTGCTCGACGAGTGTCCCGTTCTTAACTCGTCGAAATCCTCCGAGCTACCCCCAGAGGCACCGACAACAGTCACCAACGCCGCGCGCGTTCGGTGCAAACGCGGGCGAAACGCCGATGGCGTCGACAACAGTTCTGCGCGTTGATGGCGCTGCTGTATGTCCAAGTTTATACAGCTGATAAAACTACTATCCTTACTCCGTATAGCTCTCTAGTAATTTTCTATCGCAATTGATGCTTCGCCTTTCGGGTGAAACTGCGACATTTTTTTCTTCTTCCTTTTATTGAATTTTGGTGAGACGTGTTTTAACCAAGCTAACCGCTACGGTTAACGACAACAGGATAAGTGAAAAACATCTCAGGAAGAGGGCGTGTGTACAACGTGTGGTTTTGCATGAGCCAGGGAGGATAATAAGAATAGTAGAAAAAGGAAGAGTGTACAGTGTTTTTTATAGGACACAGGTAGTTGAAAGATCAAATATTGGCTCTGGAGCATAAAAGTAGAGCACTGCCAGTGTCATGCGTGCCTCTCTTTATCTTTCATATTATTGAAATTCAGGGTGGCAGCGCTAATATTCTTGGACATAAGGCCGCAGCCAGCAATTCCTTTTAGATCAAAGCCTCCCGAAGCATGGGTATCGTGTTCACAAAACTTTCAGATCTTTCGGAGAAAGCCGGCAAACAAAAAAAAAGATGAAAAAATGAAGGAGGTACAGTTTGCTTGGGGATGCTTAAATGGGAAAACAAAAGCTACAAATATTTCCTCTACAACTAGTTTCTAATCTGACGTGCTTCAAATGAAATCTTCTGAAAATGTGGGAGTACTACGTCTCTCCGCTACCCTATTTATAGCATGGCCTGTAAGTCAAGGAAGAGGGAGATGGAAATGTGTTATATAGAATATCGGACTTGCGATGGATACGGTGAGGGAAAGGAACATGAGAACAAACAGAGCGCGTATGGTTGGAAAATAAGTTTCCTTCGCAGGCGTCATAGTATAATGGCGGGGAAATTGGCACGCGGTTGAAAAATCGCTTTCGGGGAACCCTTTTCGCCAAATATCATTCACCCATACTGCAGCCATACGGAACGCATTTCCGACGTACTTTAGACGCGGCGTCATCGCTGCAGGCGCCGGCAGGCCCATTTTCAGCGTGGCAGCCACACTGAGATCTCGGCCGAAATGTATTGCATGCAGTTACCGACCAAGGCGACATCTAACGGTAGCTATTTCAGCAGCGACAACAGCGTGGTTTTCGGGCGGCGTGAAATGGTCGGGCTGACGCAGGGCGATGCCGACGTTGACAATACGTTGGAAATGTGGTCGCCGTCGTAGAGTACGTGCATGCTGCATGCCGCTATAGATGGGCACCAAAAACTATGCGATAAGTCTGCTTGAATTTCTTTGAAGGCGAGCGTCTACGTAGTGAACTGGAACATTTGTCCGATCTTCAAGCGGTCATGTTAACACTAACAACTCTGTCGTATCTGACGGGCTGCCTATAGTTTACTCGCAGAGGAAATGAGAAGACGAGGCCACGAAAGGATGTCAACGTTCTCTTCTATGTGGATTTAAAAATTTTAAGGCATACTGAAAGCAGGCGGCCTTCGGCCATATATTACAGAGACAGCAGTTATGGGTTGTTCTCTGCCTGGAATTGATGTACAGCTTGCAACCTACGTGGTACCAGATGCATCAAAAAAAGAAAAATTAAGAAAAAGCGGAAACGATCATCGGGATTCGATACTGGGTTCAGTCTGTGCCAACAGTACGCTATACAGCAGAGCTACGCCAGCTGCTTGAAACGCTCCGCTTGCAATGGCACAGCATCCCCTGTTTACGAATCTGGCATAGTGCGCGAGAAAAGACGACGTCGCCGATATCGTGTGCGTCATTTTGTGCGCCGAATCCGAAACTCGTAACCGGGAAATAAAGAAAAGAAGAAATAGAAAGATGTCATCGGTATACACTTTCCTAGTTTCCTGCAGGGCAGATTGCTTCCATGAACGTTTTTCCCGCTCATGCTCGTCGAGCCATGGGTTTTTTGGCTCCTCCCAAGGACCAAGGCATATCCCTGTACACACGAAACGTACACGCGACAAAATCGAAGCAAGGAGATTAAACATTCGCGCCAGCAAGGCTGCAGCCATAACTGCGGATTGTGGACCGCTATGTATACTCTCTTTTTACCACGGCAGCAAGCAAACAGGGTATAGGCCCTATAGCTCCCATGTATTTTAGCCTATGTATTTTCCTTTCTTTCTCAGGATCTGCTAGGCCTAAAGGATTCATGTTAATATCATTGTATTCAGCTATCCGTGTTCTCGTTATTGAACCACATTATCGTTATATATAGTTTAGTTATCTTTTTTTTTGCTTTTGTTTCTAGTGGACGCTCCCAGTTTTCAACCCAAATGGACATAGACAGCTTGTCAGACAAAACCCTGCGTTTTCCTTTCTGATTTTTTTCGCTCACAGCAGAGGTACAGATCACGTTTACTTGTAAAAAGGGGGGGGGGGGGGGGGGCGTGGCCGGCACCACCTAGGCTTTGGAAAAGGTAATTTTACAGGTAAATAAATCGCGCACGCGTAAATGACACAGTCAGCATTGTTGAGACTGTGGATTCGAACAAACAAACGATATTTTTTTTTTTGCAAAATGTTGCCCTACCCTGTTCTCTTAAAAGCACGGAACTGGGTTTGCCTTGTCCGCTCGACGGCCATCGACAACGTCGTGAAGTAGTCGTCGTTAGCGTGTCGTCGTCCGGCTACTTCGTCATCATCCGCTTCAATGAGATGCGAACGTCGACGAGACGCGCGAAAGGTATCCAAATAAATAATAAGAACGATGATTTCCCCACCTATGATATTCGAACTCATGCACATCCCTGCGGCAATGTGCACTTGAGAGCCAAGCATGCCAATAACCACTTCACTATCGCTCAACTCTCACGTTCGGCAATTTGTGCAAAGTCTTGCTACACAGACTCTGAGAGTCGCGGCGCCTGTGCATACATTTCGGAGTCCACAACAGGAAAATATTGTAATGCAGGAGAACGAAATTGCGGGCATCTCAAAGAAGAAAGTGTTCTCTTCTAAGGGATGGCGGTTTCCTCCGTGGCAATGTCCTCAGTGAGACCCTGCTGCTGCCGCATTAAATTAGTTCAGCTCCTCAGGAATAACTGAAGTCTCCTGACGCTGTCGTCTTTCTCGCCCTTCCCGTACTTCTTGAGCGTTTTGCAAGGGAGGCACAATTCGTTATTCATTCTTTCAGTCTAGTTTGCTCCTATAGGTTGGTATTTATTGTTTAGACAGGCTCAATAAAGGCATTCGAGAGAAATGGTAGAAGAAAAAAATAGTGTGAGCTGCCCTTTTGTTTCTTTGTAAAAATAAATAAATAAATAAATAAATAAATAAATAAATAAATAAATAAATAAATAATAAATAAATAAATAAATAAATAAAAAGAAATCGTGTTCCTTCCGGGGTATAGTGGCGTGTGACAGATGCATTTGATGGAATGTTGTGTTATTGTTTACTTCCCTCCTTTTTTGCTTCCTATTGCGCAACGGTATATATGTATCGACCATGTGCTATGAAGGGTCAGTTGTTAGTCAGTGCTGTGTCTTCGTATTCTCTGTCGTCTTGCGTGCCGTGTTTGCACTACCTCTCACGTAAGCCGGCTCACCGACACAATGCACAACTACGTACCACGACGAGCATCTGGCTCCCGATGCGATCCACTGTGTCTTACTTGAAAAAAAAAATGAAAAAAAATTTATATAATGCAGAACAAAGTTATCCTGCAGCAATATGCAATAGGAAATGATTGGTGAAATGAGATAGTTTTGTGTCAGAAAGTTCTGAAAAAAAATTGTTTGCTAACAGCGTCACTTGATAGCGTCACTGATTAAAAATGCCGCTCTCGCATAAAGAAGAAGAAGAGGAAGAAAAAAAAACGGAGTGGAGATAATGGAAATCTCAGAAATACGAGGTCTCACTCGGGAAGCCTGCGATCGACGTGTTTACAACATCTCGCTCTATTTATTGCACGGGCTGACAGGCAGCAATTCGCTCAGAGCTCGGAGAAAGGCAGCTGTCACGTAGCCCACCGGACGCCGGTGCACCCACAGCGACGTGAGTAGACGCTAGTGGCTGGTCTCGAGTAGACGAAATCAAAGCAAAAGGACACGCCCTCGATCCGTGAACGACGTTGTCTACACGTCGAGAAAAAAGAAAGAAAGAAAAAAAGAAAAAAGTATTTGAACCATGAAAGTTTGTGTGGTTTCTGGCGGTGCCAGTGTTCGGATTCAGGACAGAATGGGATTCTGTCCTGTTGTTGTTGCTGCCAATAGCAAAGTACGTGTGCGCTCAAAGTCGTAGCGTGTGTGGTAAGGTAATGTACACGTAAAGCGAAACTGCCAAATTTGTTTTAGTACCTGACGTGATTGTTTTTATTGACTAAAGTTTTCATTCGCATAGGTGATGATTTTCCTTCTATTTTGTTGTTTTCGTACTATTCAAGCTAAATCAGTACGCCGACTTCATTCTCAAGAGAGAGACAGAGAGAGTGAAACAGCGCCTGCACGACGCCTATATAACAACGTGTGCTTTGAGTACCGATCCACGAAGCAACACCCTTTCCCTCTGAAATAACGGCAAAAAAATTCGACCATTTTGGACGACTCAACTATGAAGTAGATGATTATTCTTGTGGCAGCACATGGCTCCAGAATATGTCGAGCACGGCTGCAAACAGCTGCCATTACTGCAGGGCGTGTGCAGCTTGGCGACCAATATAAGTTCTAAGCGACGGACACGCACGGAATAAATCTTGTAAAGAAGAAAAAAGCGTAAACTACATACGAATTCGCTGCTTGATTATCTCCAGTTGCTCCTAATAAGAAAGAAAACGGTGCTTTAAAGAAGCAGTTCCCGAGTAACAGCAACGAAGCAAAAAAGTGCAGTACAAACTTATGGAAGCGCTATTCTTGGCTGGCATTTAACGTGTCCAAGTAAACCATCCGTTCTCCCTTTCTTTCTCTCTCTGTCTCTCTTTCTCGATTAATTTTCGTTCTTCTTTTCTTTCTTTTTTCTTTTTTGGCGTTCAGTCACATGATTTTTTTTTGTTTTATGGAGACACACTACGCTGTATTAACAGTTCCTAAATGTCTGGTTCGTAGTGCTTTTTTTTTTTTTTTGTCTTCCTCTCAGTGAAAGTGCAAGCCGAAGCGCATAATGCATTTGGCGACATGTTTTAACAGAAGCTTAAAAGAAGATTTCGGGACGCGCTATCAGCAACGAAATTCTGTCATCCATGGAAAACTGGGAGTGCCTACACCTGTTCATAGCCACGTATCGCATTCGCTGCTTTCCAGACGCGCATAAGCTGCACGTAGTGCTCGCCAAACGGCTCGCCGGGATGGCTTGCCACCAAATACAGTCGCCGGGATCTGGCCCACTAAGACTGTATCACTTGCTTCAAAACAGAATCGAAGACTACTCCTCCAACGGCGTATATATGCTATTTAGAGATAGCTTCGTGCACGATACGCGCGAAGGATACGCGATGCAACATGTGGGAAACACGAAGTGTGCTACGTAAACCGTATTCTCCCGCGCCTACGAGTGATGTTGCCGAGATTTTTGCTGCTCATCTCATCGTTCTCCAAGAGGCCATGACGTTCTCGTTTTCGCTCTTTAATGCTTTCTTTTCTTCTTACTTTTTTAAACGACCTTTGGTGGCTAGTGATCTCACGCACATGCGCTTTCTCCGGTGAACCTAGAAATAAGCTCTTTTTTATTCCGATAGCAATTATATGGACACTCAAAGCGGATTTCTGCCGTCGGCGTCGCCGTCACCGTGAGGTTTCGTATGACGTCAAACGGCGATGAAATCGTCGCCGCGCGCCGTATGCTGTATGTGCAAGTGAAAGCGCGCGAGGGACGCGCGCTTTCAAGGGGAGCGAACGCACGGCGGAGAGCAAACGCGCGTTCTGCGCCGTGCTCTCTGAAGGGCTGCAGAATTAAGCGTCTCTTTCCTCCTTTACAATCATCATACATATAGAGCAAACGCGGCTTTTTTCGTCGCGCAAAAGGCCGTAGGGGGACGGGAGTGAGGGAGGGGAGGCGACGTTTCGCTGTGGCACCAAATGCGTATTTATATAAAAACGTTGCGAGGCGAGAAGGTGGTAAAGACTTCCGACGCTGCTAGACCAGTGTCCCGTTCTGATCTCGTCGAAAACCTCCGAGCCGCCCCCAGAGGCAGTGCCCCGACAACAGTCACCAACGCCACGCGCGTTCGGGGTGAACGCGGGCAAAACGCCGACGGCGTCGACAACAGTTCTGCGCATTGCTGGTGCTGCTGCATGTTCAAGTTCATGCAGCTACTATCCTTACTCCGGTTAGCTCTCTACTAATTTGCTATCAGAACTGATGCTTAGCCTTTCGGGTGAAACTGCAACAATTTTTTTTTCATTTTAATTAGCTTTGTTTTTTTAGCACGCTGTAACTTCCAATTTCTTACTACAAGATTATTCACCACTTTGTTCGCTCATGTGTTTGGTCTCGAGGACAAGCACCCGGAGCGCGATAGCGGATATACTTTAAGAGGTACCGAAGGTGTCAGCCTTGATGCTTGCAATGCATGCTTCGTGTTTCACATGGAAATGACTTGTAACATAAAAAATAGGGTTCTGGAAAAAAAAAAAAGATTCGCCAGAAAGAGAAAGACCGAAAAAAAAGGATGAAATGCTTTTGTGGAGTTTATTTCGTCCATACTCGACTGAGATAATAAATCCTGATAAACAAAGCGTGGTTTCAATGTCTGATATATTGCCTCTAAAGAATACGTAACAGACCAGTAATGAAGCTAAGGACCTAAAGCATAATGCATACCGATTTTCTGAGAATTCCTCAATGCGCGTGCCGGTCGCTTTCTGAAAAAAGAGACCTTTCTTCAAAAAGAGGAAATGCCACCGCTCAACGATGCAACATGTGCAGTCGGGTACACTCTAAATTTATTCTTTTATAGCTTGTCTCAGTGCATTCAAGTTTCTTGGCTTTCCGAGCACTCTGTGGCCTTGCTTTAGCTCTAGAGTTCACAATCACATTCAGTGATGCCGAGAGATCTTTCGAGCGGTTTCTCAACCCTCCCCTTTAAAGCGTAGCTTTATAGGCTCACAAGTGTCGGCGGCGGCGGCGGCGGCGGTGGTGGTGGTGGTGTCACGCTGAAAAGTGGGCCGATCCTGGCGATAGTGCAGAAAGGGTCCAAGCTCAATGGCACATACCCCTGTGGCACGGGGAACTGTAACACGTCCTTGAACTACCCCGGTCACACGTGGGACCCAAAGAGACAAAATCACCCACCCTTCCCCTGTCGAGATATGGGGGTAAGCGAAGCTTGTCGTCCGATTCTAGCGTGAGGGCGTCTGAAGCCCAGGCGAAACGTCAGCGAAGAGCCGCGGACCCCGAGTGGCGGGAGCGCTATGTTGGTCAGCGAAAAATCGCCGACCCTGAGTTTAGGGCAAACGAAGCGGAACGCCAGCGACAGTCAGCCACAAGCTTCGCTTACCCTCATTTTCTCGACTGTGGAAAGGTTCTGAATTATTATTTATCCGTTAGAAAAATTGCAATCCATAGTTTCATTCACTGCTTTCTAAAAATGGCACAGTGCGCTTATTTGATAAAATCTGCACAGGTGACATTCCTAACCTTACTGGCTCTCTTTGGCTAAACAAGGCCGCATTGCAGGTTTATAGATAATAATAAAAATATTTTCTTCTTCCTCACTTTTTCTTCTTCTTCTTCTTCTTCTTCTTCTTCTTCTTCTTCTTATTATTATTATTATTATTATTATTATTATTATTATTATTATTATTATTATTATTATTATTATTATTATTATTATTATTGTTGTTGTTGTTGTTTTTGTTTGTGGGTGTGTGTTCTTTGTTCTCAATAGTACTTCTTTCGCCGCAGTGTCCCACTTCTATTTAATAAATGGAATCAATATTTGCTCATTATTTCCCAACTTTATGCAGTATCTTGGTGATCGATGCAACAGCGTGACAAAAATTGCTTTGTCAATTATCCCAAAATAGGAAGTTTCTAATTCATGCGTTTCTAGTTTTCTTTAATGTTTCCATTAAAAAAAAAGCTCTATTTCAACTGCCACGTACTCTAAAAAAATTAAGAAGCAGTATCACAACTCGAAGTGGATCTCGCGTGTCTCTCCTATGAAACAGCAAACACATAAAGCGCATTTCAGTCGCGATTCAGCGTTCTAACGTGGTGGTGGAAATGTTTTATTGACTAGGGAACTATTTTACCAGCCCCGTATCAAAGGGGATGGCAATAGACATAATAATCATCATGACTCGCAAACACTAAGTCCTCTCATTTGGTGGCCAGCATCAAAGAAGGTAAGGAAAATGAAGTTATGGCGAAACCATGCATTGACAGACGCGTCTCTCAAAGATTCCCGAGGACAGAGTGCAATATAATGTTGCAGCGCCCTCCCTCTCGCTCACTTCCTCCTTCTGTTCGCATTGTAGTACCTTGCGGGTCGGTGCGCTGCGGGAAGCTTGTTAGCAATCTGGTGTCGGCGTTTGGCCAAGGCCGCGCACTCCCTCGCGAGATGAAACGCGCCTCTACGCGGTTGCGCCTCGAGCAGAGATCTGTTTGTAGTAAAATAGAAGATGTACAGCGTAGGCATTGGGTGGTATGGAAGGGCGTCACCCCTCCAAAACGTTTGTTGGAAGTGCGTTCCATGCATTTGCTTTTTTTTTCTCTCTCTCCTATTTTTTTTTTGGGGGGGGGGGTGGCATGTAACTTTGCCCATCGGGTTTTATTTTAGTCGTTTAGATTTCCTAAGACACCGCTCTTCCGTCACCTTGGAAAACGCACAACAGGCTAATCGATGAATACAATGTCATCAGCAGGCACCGTTCATCGCCTTCCAGTGTTCACGGAGTAGGGTAGCAGGCTAGCTAGAGATATTTTATCAGGCGGTCGACCTGTTGCATTTCTTCAAATAAAGTTTATCTCGCTGTCTAGCGTTCACGCAGGCCCCACCCACCCTACTTTTGTCATCCCCAATTGTAGATTTATACGTGCTAACACATGATCGGAATCTTTTCATGGTATTGTTGTAAATGGGCCGTCATGCATGCATGTATTATTATTATTATCATATTACAGTATCGACAGCATCTTGGTGACGATGTGAAATTAGAATATATATATATGCGAGTGAACAGCGGCTGACATCGAAGAAAAACAAGGTCTTCCGGCACGCAATAGTGTACCTTGTAGTTTGTTGTTTCATGTTCTTCCATGTTTGTTATTCGTGAGAAAAGAGATGCTTGCAGAAGACCTTGTCTTTCTTTCTTGGATGTCAACCGCTGTTGAGTCGCCTTAACTGCACCTACACCACCTTACCTGCCTTTAGTATCACTTTACTCCTACAGAGAGCCGTTTAATCAACCTTTATTTTTCTCTACTTTACTTCCTTATTTTATTTTATTGTATTTTCTCTCTCTTCATCTGGGGGGGGGGGGGGGGGGGGCGGAGACTGCGCTAGCTTCGGTAACGGCCCACATTTTTTGTTGAGTAAAGCCACGCTTCCCGTTCCGGTTTTGGGCACGTGCAGTTTGAACAAGTGCATCTGGGTATCACTCCGCCTTTATTATTATTTTTTAGTAATTATGCACTATTACTTCTGCGTAGATACCTCTACGCTAACTTGCTCTCTTTTTATTCTTATTTTATTCTAGATCTGAACGCCTTTTTCATTGTCCTACGTGCACTAGAAACTCTCAAATCGTCAAACTTACGTGACGAAAGTGGTTAGATACCCAGATCCCACGAACCCCAAATCGATGTGAAGTGGCCACCGAAGACCTTCTCTTCAAAATAAGTTACAGGAAAGGCAGTGGCTAAAAAACGTACGCGTTCGTTATCCGTGGAAATCAGTTTCAAGGAAACTTAGAAAGCAAGTTTCTGAAGGCAAAGGCCAACTGTCGTCGAAGCTCTAGCGCAGACAATAACAGTTCTGCAATTCAGTGATGCTAAATTTGGCACCAAAACTGCACACTACTACAACCGCTAATTGCGTTTTCAACGCTTCGACAAGAAATAAAGGAATTCGCGCAGTCGTTCTTTCCGTTACGGTAATTTCTTTTTCGGCATGAAATAGCAGGTGCCTTCAATTTATTCTAAGGAGTAGGTGTCAAAATGTCATATGCCAGTGAACCCTTTATCGAAGTCTTTCGACAGGAAGTACTCACAATTTATGATAAAAAAGACAATTAATGTTGTTGAGATTAGTATAGTAAAATACATTAGAAAGCAATCAGCAATTTATTGGAAATAGAAAGCTATTAGAAAATTTTATTTCAGCGTGGTTAACAATAAAAGGTACCTTCGCCCCTTAGGGGCTATTATCTGAAGCAAGTCAAAATCGAAACGCCAAAAAGTATACCACACCACAAAAGAAAAAAAAAAAAGAAGTGATTACGTCATGCATGTCCCCACAGGCAAAAGGTTCGTGTAAACGTCCGTGGCAAGACAGGGGAGGCCAGGCAGTTCATCAGTTATGTAAAGAGGCGCCACTTCCGCATTCTGAAAACTCCCGCGTTTAAGATAATATTTGTTCTCGGCGTATAGGAGCTGTGCCATTTTCATTACTCGAATTTCCAGTTTTCCACTTACGTGAAAGGAAAATCACTTTAGGAAGAACACGCAGCGAGCACTTTGCGAGCGACCGCCAACTAGGCGGCTTTTCTTCGCTGGTGTGTTAGCTTTGATTTTACTTCTACAGTCGCGTTCTCGTGCTATAGCTAGTTTCGGAGAATTCGCAGAGGCGGCAATTTTGAGCGAGGATATTAAGGAATTTGAATTCTTGCTTTTCATCTCTTCGATACACTGTTGTTGCCTTATTTGGAAGGAACAAAAAAAATAATAAACAAGAATTCACGAACGCCGGAACGCTAGGAAGAAATGCCACGGGGAAGTAAGAACGCTTTGCTTCAGCCTTGGCTTGATCTTCTTTTTCATTACGTACCGCACGAAAGATAGACGCTTACCAGGTTAGCTTATCTTTCGCTTTCCAGAAATAAGAATGGCGTAATGAAGAGCCACTTATTATTCAGTGGAGAAAATCAAGTTCCCTGAGCACTTCATTATTTTTTGTTCTTTTTTTTTTCACTGAGCGCGATATGCAGAAGCAGAAGCGCGATATGCAAGTAGTAGAAAATGAAGAAGGGATTGGATAATTTCTTCTGCTAAACACAAGGCCTCATTCCGCAGCCACAGCCTTATTCGTTTTAAAATTCCGTTCACCAATTGTGAAATGTTTCTTCCAGTTCTGCACATACACATCCTTTTCTGGGCCGACTTGGAAAAATTCGGGCAACAAGTTCACTCAGAATTCCGTATTACATCTGCGCGGCGTTACATCTGGTAGTGTTTTAAATTAATTTTACCTCTTTCCTTGGGGAGAAGATGTTGAATGTAGTAGAAAAGCAATTCTCACTCACCTACCGCTGAGAGGCGCCACACGCACTTCTTTCAACTATTACAGGAATATACGTAGATTACTCTGTCGTCGCATATCAGCAAGAGAGAGATAGAGAATTTAATAGAGGAAAGGCAAGAGGACATATCGGCAAATTTCATCAATTCGACGTAAGACCACTCTTTTTTTTTTCTTTTTGTCCCCACATTCGCGCGTGGTTCCAATGACTACTGGCCGGAAAACCATTATTAAGCTTGACTATTTGAACCATTCAGTGACAATGAAGTGATCCAGGTGTCCATCAAAAAAAGAACGTTGTAATTACCGAGATCAAATTCTTATCCGTCCCTGCATGACCTTTCATTTGATAGACGGCATTTTTGTGGTCTTTGTTGGTCTTCTTGTGTCCGCGTTTTGTACGCCTCTCGTTGCGTGTCATGTGTTAATAAATTGCGCTTCTGCAATAGCGAAATGGCCACTCTTACCGAGAGAAGAGGCTTGGTAAGCCAGAAAAAGAAAAAAAGACGCAGGTGGCAACGCTGCTTTCAAGTACAGGACAGTAATGACTCACCATGACGTCATGAATTCTGACAGAGTCCACTTGGGTGCAGCTAATAGTTAATCGGTAAGGAGGGACTACATTGCATTCTAAACGAACCAAAAACTCAGCATAGCAGGTTTTGAAAAGTCTACCGGCACCAAAACGGCCAACATTTGAAGATGTACGTTGAAAAATCTGACTTCCCAGTGACGTACTGATCTCTACATGCGGTATCCCCATCGTGATTACTTGACTGACATTTAAGAATAAATTGGGAAAAAAGAATTGGTCATTTCATTTCGCGGAATTACTGTTGCCAGTCAAGCGTATAAATAGAAAGAAATTTATCTGCAACAGTTTAGTAACCGTCGCATTCATGGCCATTTTATCACTACTTCGTAAATTCGCTCATGCCACAAATCCTTGACTAACGAACCGAAACACGCCTCTTGCATAACGGTCAACTTCCCAATATTTTTTCTTTCTTTCATTTTCTTTTTTTAATGCACGGTTTGATTCAGAAAGATCGTTCCGACACTTGTTGCACTATCACAAGTTACATTGCTCGCGCATTTTTTTCTTTTTCTGCGTCACTTGCATATCTATTTCTACCTCTGTTTTACTAAGTCACAGTGCTCCGTATGTGAATTAATTCTTGCGTATGAATTTTATTGCTTTCTAGTTGCCTTTTTTAATTATTGCATTTGTCATTTTCATATTTCATATAATTTCATTTTTTATGTTCTCGACTATATGCACGTCATCTACAGTGTTTGTTATCTTAAGTTTTACCGTATGTTTATCTGCACAGTTCCCCTGAGACTGCATAGGTATGTGTGTTGGCATATTATCTAAATTATATGTTGACGCTTACGATTCCGCATTGCCCTTTTTACTCAATGTCCTTCGCAATACTTGTAATCAATTTCTGCATAAACAACAAATAAATATATGAATAACTGAAGTACACACCTGACGAAAAAACATACAACTATGAACGATTTACCTGCTACACTTGCGGTAGACGAGAGAAGCCTGCTGTCCAGAAGAAAGCAGAACACTTTCGTAGAATTGGCTTATCGTATACACAGTCGGGGAAATCTCAGCTTTTTTGCAGACCTGGTGACACCCATGGCCGACCCGCTGGACCCCCCAAAAAAGAAGAAAGAAAAGGAATAATTTACAGGTCAAAGACGAGGACAAAAGACGGGAACCTCGAGCGCGATCTGTGCGGGTCTATACCGCTGTTTCTGTCGCCAAGCGCAGCTTCTCGGGGAGTGGTGCGCGGAGTGATCGAGGTGAAAGCTGCAGCTCACCAGTGGCCACGCGTTCGGTGAAGGCAGCAGCAACAGTAGGCCTGCAGCCGCTGCCAACACCGGTGCCGCAGCAGAAGCAACAGCAGCGCAGGAACTGCGTATTGACCGTATGTTATCTCCGCGTTCGCAGGCCGGCGGCGGCTTCGGGCCCCTGGACATCAAATCGGTTTGCCTTATTGAATCCGACGGCGGATCACCGGGATCTCTCCCTCTGTGGGACAAGGCGCTGTGAGCTGCTTTTGTCGCTACACTGAACAAGAATTTAATAACGCGGCGTCAGGCGCTTACACGATTGAGCCGTCAGGCGCACCGAGATTGGAGCCGTTGGCCGCAAGGGCCTCGGCTGGCTGCCAGACGGGCTATGCGGACGCTTTGTCAATCCGCGGCGAAGGCCGGCTGCCAGGTGCCGTCGGCCTTCGGGCGAATTCGCTGTCAAGACCGCAGCTCGCTTTCAGAGCGCGTCGCGAAGTGCGCCAGGGGTGGGACCACCCAGATCCGCTGGTACGGAAAAGCGCCTATACTGAGCTCACCGCCTATACCGTTCCTGTTGCCGACGTTTTACTCAGGGACGTGCGGCAGGCAAACGCCCGGACAAGCCGGAAAACCTTTTTACTCCCGAAGACTCTTGGTGCAAGCACCACGGACCGGAAAAGACGGCGCCAAAAATAGGCTGACAGCCAAGTCTCATTACAATGGCGCACGGTGCACCATTTAATATGACGTATACGCGTGAGAGACGCACAGTACACATTACCATAAGGACTTGAGTGATTGGGAGACGCTGATAAGTTGTTGTGTCAGCGATTTACACAGGATAACTCATTGTGAAGTAAATATATATGTATACAGGGTGTTTTATTTTAGCTGCACCAAATTTTTAAAAATTGCCTGTGGCAGATAGCACAATTATAATCCTTGATCTAAACTACTCGATGAGGCGGCCATTACTTCCACGAGAAATCAAAACGCCTAATTGAGTAATTAGCATAATTACGCTAGTTAACTTTTTAATTAATGATTTTACGGCACATCTTTCAATCTACGAATTATAGCCGCTGAGTTCGCAAGGCGTATCCACTTGGAACGAATTCTCAGGACTGAACCAGTTTCGAGATAATAATTTTCAAAGTGTCCGACCAAATGCATGGGCGTTCCAGTTAACTTTGTGCTTCAATGCACAAAACAGCGTTTTCCTCAAAAAGTTAACTGGAACGCCCATACATTTCGTCGGACACGTTAAAAATTAATATCTCGAAACTGGTTCAGTCCTGAGAATTCATTCCAAGTGGATACGCCTTGCGAACTCAGCGGCTATAATTCGTAGATTGAAAGATGTGCCGTAAAATCATTAATTAAAAAGTTAATTAGCGTAATTATGCTAATTACTCAATTAGGCGTTTTGATTTCTCGCGGAAGTAATGGCCGCCTCATCGCGTAGTTTAGATCAAGGATTATAATTGTGCTATCTGCCACAGGCTACTTTTAAAGATTTGGTGCAGCTAAAATGAAACACCCTGTATATATAACATGTCACTCCGAGTGACAATTTAGGACGTGTTTACACATAGTTTCACACTATAAAACCTAGAGGGAAATGGGGCGCTGCTGCCCTGTGGTATGCATGGGAATGCCGGTATATTGTGGATTCGGATTGGCATCGTTCTTGGAGAGCCCGAACGCCTTGAAGACGCGCCTGGCTAGCGCCGTTCCGTCTGTCACAATGATTAATTTCCTGCTAAAACAGCGCGTAAAAAACTGCTTTAGCTTTATTATTCCACAAAAACATGTTTTGTTTAATTTTGAGGACATACTATTGGATGCACAATTCTATGAAACGTAAAAAGTATCAGCTGTCCGCTAAAGTTGGAGGGTAGACGACAAGATTCTCGCTCGCTTTGGAAGAACTTGTCGTCTGTTCTTGCTTTTCTTCGCTTGATGCTGCATTGTAGGTGAGTAAACTTTATTGAGAGATGTAATATGGGTGAATGAAAGACTTTTACGTAGATTTTATTTTAAGAAGGCGTTATTTGTGTAGCCATATCCACGTTTTAGACGAAGCCTCGTACAACGCCAGCCAACACAAGCCTCGCAGACACATATCCCGTCATTCCCATGACGGCACGGCAGCCCTTTAAGAAACTCGCACAGACGGTGGCGCCAGTTTACCCTCTAGGTGTTATAGTGAGAAACTCTATGCGGAGGGGTGTTGCAAGCAATCATGACAGCAGCGGTGGCGCTGCAGTCGACAGCAAGATGGCTCCCCACGCGCGGAGCCACGGCGATTGGTGCCGCGGGTTTCGAAGCGGGCGTTTTTGTTCGCAATTAGCGGTCGCATAGTTGACATAACTTGTGTTAAGCTAATGCATATCGTACCTTGTTAGTAGAGGAGACAATAAATGACTAGGAGCTATCCTCTGATGAGCGTTTAAGTGTTAAAGATGCATTAGATTCGGGCACGTCACGGCCGGCATAAATATCTTTCGCTGGTCTCGGTCGCACGCGTTCTACGTGCTGTCCCGAATCGTCGGGAGTGAAAAAATAAAATGGTTTCAGCTAATGCTAAGAATATTATGCTAGTGGTGTGGGTAAAAAAAGCTGCACCGATTTCTAGGCTCGCAGTGAAGAGCTCCTTAGGTCATATTACTGCGATGCACTGCATCCTGCTCGTCAAATTGGTTAATATCAATATATGATGCTTTAGAAATCATTACACATAAGAGTTAAGTAAACAAACTTATTTTAGTCGCTAATGTGATGAACTAGAATGGTGGAAACATGAAGAATACTCAAAAGGACGACAGACAGCACTTGATTATTTGATCCAATATACAGGGTGTCCCAACAATGATGTAACAAGATTAAAAAAATTGCAAATTCCCCGTAGCTGTACAGAACCAAGGCAATGTTGTTTGCCGTCGCTTGTAGATACTCACATTATGTTTGCATTCCGCCTAATTACATAATTAGTCTTCATTAATTAATCGACTTCTCAAATGTTATAATTAGATGAAAAGTGTCAATGTGAAAATTGTAGAGCAACTTGAAAAACTACCGATACAGCTTTCTGTTGCTCAATACGTGCTACATAAAAGTGTTTTTCCGAGCGTGAAGGAAGCCCGCGAATGCACGCATAATTGCCGTGCGACTGGCCGCTCGAGGCACTTTGCGTGTATTCGCTGGCTTCTTTCACGCTCGGAAAAACATATTTGTGTAGCCATATCCACGTTTTAGACGAAGCCTCGTTCAACAACAGCCAACACAAGCCCGTAGACACATATCCTGTCATTCCCATAAGGGCACGGCGCCCTTTAAGAAACTCGCATAGACTGTGGCACCAGTTTACCCTCTAGGTGTTATAGTGAGAAACTGTATGTGTTTACACTCGAAAGTTTTTTATTATTAAAACTTTCCCATCTAATCAGCGCATCGCAAACTGAACTTTCCTGTTATGCCACGTCAGTAAACTTCCACCATGACAGTAAATTGTAAGCTTCTTTGTAATTTATTCCTGAATAATCTACTTTCAATATTTTGCGAGCTCGAACACGCTTTGTAGCGCTATGACATTAAAGCTTCATAGCAGCGCGCTCTGAATCCTAGAAGTTTCAAATGAACAACACATTGGATGAGTCGTGCATGGTGAGTGAAAGTAACCTCCATTTCCCATATATAAAATGCTCCATGTATACATATAGTGTCAGTATTCAGACAAAAATTATGCAGTATAGTTAGGTAAATAGCCGTCGGAGAAAAGTGATCTTCCAAGGAATGTTTGGCCAGTGAGGACTTCAAAAGCTACACACTTAGTCAACGAACCGCGCGGATCCAGTGGCGGGAAGATACAGCCTCCCGCATTTTGAGCTATATCGCGCGAGCGTCCATCACGCGTCATTTTAGCGCCTTTGGCGATAATCAGCGAAACCAGTAGAAGTACTCTCAAGTGCACTAAGCAGTCTCCTGTGCAAGAGTCGTCTAATGCGATGTTACCCTTAGGATGACGTACGACCATTATATACCCGCCGGGGTGGCTCAGTCAGCTAAGGCGTTGCGCTGCTGAGCACGAGATCGCGGGATCGAATCCCGGCCGCGGCGGCCGCATTTCGATGGAGGCGAAATGCAAAAACGCCCGTGTGCTTGCGTTGTAGTGCACGTTAAAGAAACCCAAGTGGTTAAAATTAATCTGGAGCCCTCCACTACGGCGTGCCTCATAATCAGAACAGGTTTTGGCACGTAAAACCCCAGAAAGAAGACCATTATATAGTGTTCTCGCGCAATATAGCTAAAAATGCGGGAGGCTGTACCTTCAAGCGGCGATGCCAGAGCTGGGTTCGTACTCACAAAAAGTTCTTACGCAAAGATCAAATTCTTAAGAGTAAATTCAAGCCAGTCCTGATGCTGGGCCTATTATTAGCGAGCGCGGCCGGCCCACGGCGAATATCACTTACGAACGAAAAGGTTTGTGAATTCGCCGTCTGATCTTGTGAAACGCGGAGAAGAAACAGGGTCCGGAGTCACAAAAGCGTTCTGACGCTAAAGCTGTTCGTAGAAGCCGGTGTCAGCCAATCGTTGTTTTGAACATATCATTAGCGAAGGCGTCTGGCCAATGGCAAACAGCACTTACGAACAAAACGCTTTGTGAATTCGGCCCCAGAAGCAGAAAGAGTGAAGGACATACAGCTCGTATCCGACTGGCTAGCTTCCTCTTTGGTAGGGTCCAGTCGGCAGGACTGATAAGCAGAGGAAAAAAAGGAAAAGGTGAGGAAAGGCTGTTTGCGCACACACGAGGAAGCATTTAGCTAACTACCTAGCAGATAATGCTGACTGACGCTCCTAACAAAACGCCAGCATAAAATATGATAACGCCTAGCGGATGTCCCTGTTGACGGTCCAATCTAATTTTCACCAGAACTGTTGCCACAGCGACAACACCAAGCCAGCTGCGCGGGCAGTGAAAGTGCAGAACCCTTTCAAAGTACGCTGACGCGTACATTTATCAGCCGAGTCAAAGCGCATCACGTACCTGCGGTGGTTTTTCCTAGCCATTTCTCGCTCGCTTCTTGCTTTGCGTTATATGATGCCAAATACAAGAGGCTCTCAGAAGTCGCCGCTGTACTGCTGCATTCATAATTCGTCGTCTCTCAATACCGGAGTTTTTATTCAGTAACTCCTTTGTAAAAGTAACTCATCAAACGAAGAGCTAAAATTCTCTAAGACAGCTCACTTTTGTGCTGTCATGCTTTTAGAAAAGTTCAGCAAGAACAAAAAGATCGAAGGAAAAATGTTCGTCACCAATGCTAACATTAAGGGAAATATTTCATGGAAAGCTATTTTGCACGCAGACTCTGCGCCCAGCCAACGGATAATTCGCTTCGTACATTAAAGAGAAAAAAAATCAATGAAAAAAAAAACTTTTACTCTTGCATTTAACCGGAACATGCGTTGTGTGCCTCGGTGTTCGCTTGTTTTATCTTCCGAACGTCGCGATTCCGAACGGCGGCTGTTTACCTCTCACCAAAGAGCAGCAAGGGGACGCGTGCCTTTGCATAAAAGCACAGGCATGCCCCCATTCCTTCGTGAGCTCTTCAAGTGTACAGCGCGTCTTGTTCGATTATGCTGTTAAATTGTTAACCGGCGCTGCACTTTATATTTCTTCCTTCCCCGCCTTATAGTATAGCACTAAACTATAAGTAACTATTGTTTCTCTGTCTCCTTTTCTCTCACTTTCTCTTGACTAACCGGTAATGGTAATCGCTAGTCAAACTAATTGGTTTTTTTTTTCTAAATTCCTAGCTAAAATTACATTTTTAGCAGACACGGCAAGCCGTGCCTGCCAAGAAAGACACCCAATAAATGCGCTGTAAATTGTGTTAGACACGACGCTAAGAATGATAATGATGATATCCGCGGGTCAGACATTCTCGCTTTCTAATAGCAAAAGAGAAAAAGAAAGAAAAACCAGCAGCAACAACAACAAGAAAACATAAATTTACGCAAAAACCTTCTGCAATGTGACGCAAAAAAAACGCGTATGCTTCGCTGCCTGATAACCGCGAGTCCTGCACATCTCACACATTGGGCCTTTCCCATGCTTCTTTCGCTGCACAAAAGAGTAGGCGCACATTACTCTCCTCTATAACTAGAACTGGAATATACACGTTGGGCCACTGACTGTTTAAATCTCACTGCATTAAGCTGCGTGCGCTTCTTTTCAACCAATCCCAGGTCATCACGCGGCTGAACGGAGCTGCTACTCTCGGCGCGGTGCTCTCTTGTGCCACTGCTGCAACTCAAAAGCTGAGCGCGACAACTGTCCGCACCGCCACTGCAAAGTCTTCATGCAGCTCTGCCCAAACACTCAGTAGCCCGAGTGCCTCTGGGGGAAGACGAAATAAGCTCCAGATGTGTCATTCTCTCCTTTTATGACATTATTTATGCTCTTTCTGTACTATATTTCTTTTTTTTTTGCGTGTGTGTTTGTGTGTGTTACGTGTTCATTGCCGCTACGGCTTCCGAGATTTCGGAATAGCTGGCTTCCTGTTCGGAGGTTAAAACCTGTCCACTTGTGAATAGGCCCAAGTGCTTGCCTCGTTGTGCTACCAGCCAAAACTAAATAAAAATAAAAATAAAATGTGCTGCAAATGCTTTACAAGGAGCGCTGACAAACCAGTAACCGAGATGAGTGAAAAGACGTTCGTGAGAGTTCCGTGGGTTCGCGCTTACCTGGCTCAATAAGCAAGCTTGATGCTCTATTTATCGTTTTTTTTTTTTCAGAAAAGGAAGATATGCTCGGTGAAAACGCAGCGGGTCCCGTCCGAAGACGCGAGAACACGCCGACACAGAACTTGCGCTGGGATGATAAGCGACTTTAATACTTGCTGTTGGGCTTAGCGGTTCGTTTTATAGATTGTGTGGCACAAGCTAGACACACTTAAAGAAGATGGACGGCACAGGCGCGCACTTCAGCCGGGAATATGCTTTCCTTTCTTTTTTTTTAAAGCAGAGTACGATTAATCTTGCTCGGCATGTGTTCACAATGCAGCCAGCACATTCGTTGACTTGAGGCGAGGAATGCGAAGAAGACGTAAATGGGCCCGTTTCATAGAAGAAAGATAGAGATAATTAATACTTGCTAGAGGTCTAGGTGATTCATTTAATGAATTATGTAGTGTTTGGTGAAAACTAATATAGTGAACCGACTAGCACAGAAACACTTGGTAATGAAGTGAGATTTTGTTCCCTTAGCGCGCCTGATGATTAATATTAGGAAATTATAAGAAAAGAACACGCGTGGATTGCATAAGATATGTTAAACGAGATAAGGACAGAAACCAACTGCACAATATGGATATATGGGAAAAACCATACAAGATATAACAACCGTATTTATCAGCCGCAGATAAACGAATGCCGAGGACGTAAATCCCAATTTATAACGCCTTGATTATAACGTCACAATATATAGATATCTCATATGGGAAACTCTGAGTAAAGCATATATATATATATATCTTGTTGCTAAAAAATGAGCGATTCGGTTACACGGGTACCGACTATCCTAATTCTCAGTCCCACATAGCCAAATGCACAAAAGGTATCGGGTGCAGTCGATTATATACGACACTCAAAAACGGTGTTGGCACGAAAAATGATTTCAACCTCCAGCATTTCCAGTTACACCACTACACACCACATTGTACAATAAGCCATTATATAGCCTAACTGGAGTATTCTGAGCTGCTGTTATGGATTCGCAAGAAGATTCTAAGAGCATGGTGCTTGTTCATTTCGTAAACTATGCTTTGTTAGTAGTTTTTATTATGCTGTATTTAAGACTTCTCTCATGACGTTCATTTTACTTTATCTGTTGTCATACCTTCTTAATTATATACAGCGGATTCATTCCATAAACTACTCGAATATATGTATGCTTATCGAATAAATAAGGGAACTTATTTTAAAGAAAAGTGTTCTTCCTTGTGTCGTTGCCCTTGTGATTGTACAGAAAGAGACAGTAGAACCACAATTTATTACCATATTCAGCACCCCTGCTCAATCGACATAAAATAATTTGTGCTTACTGTTGTCGCTTCAATCTCGCAGACATGATATTTTGTGACAGAAAATTAAGAAAAGTAAGCGGATTGACATTTGTCTACTTACGTGGACAAAAAATAATACGAGAAAAAGAAATCGAAAAAAAAAAAAAGACGAGAGGGAACGTACGCCCCGCCCCGCCCCACCTTAAAGACTAAGCAGAGAAGGGATATAAGGTCGGAGTTGCACTTGATGTCAAGCCTGAGTTGTTAAGGAGACTGTCACAACGAGTTGTTGATGACGCACTCCGCGCTAAAGCTCTGCAGCCGTATCGCGCCGCGAGCTAATTTCATCGTCGTGCCGTCATGAGCAGGATGAAGCTCATTCGAAAACACCTGTTATACGACACCATGCGCCACAGCTGACCCATCACATTCACCTTCAGAGAAAGCTCCGATTGTCAGCTGCCTTCAGCCTCCTGGGATGCTGAAGCACAGTGTGTGACCGCGCGCTCGGCGCCCTATACGGAGCCGTGCCGCCAACAGTGGCTTGCGCACCGTGTGCTCTTACGGGTGACCCCGGAGCTCTCGCCGCAGTGGGCCCCAGGTGGCCCGGTCGATGTGGGCCACTGCGTGCCTACGGACGTCGATTGCCCACCGGGCGTCATCTATATAAAGCACGAAGTGGCTCTGGCCGAATCCACGCGAACTCGCTGGCCCATTGATCGGCGGCCGGTGCACGCCAAGCGGCGCACTCGGGACAACACGGGCCCTGCGCCGCAGCCTCCTGAGGCTTCGGGATGCTGACTCCTCCGAGGGTGGGCTCAAAATAGAGCCGCGGGCAAGCGTGGCCAGCCGTGCCGCCTCGCTGAAGCCTCATCGCCTCCTGCTTGCTGGACCCGCAATGCACAGAGGGCCGAGTGCGCGCGATGCGGCGTTATACGGGCGATTCTCATTTGGGCTCATCATCCGACGGATGGCACGATTCTTGATTGGGAACAAGTTTGGGAGGCCAGAGCCTGGAAGGCAACTTCTTAAAAACAGGCTAGCCGGCCACGGCATATGTGGGCGCCAAGTAAATCGGCAGAAGCCGCTTCCCTGAGTCGATGTGACCAGCTGGACAAGGGCGAAGTAGAGCCTGCATTAGTTTAAGGACTTTATTGTTATCTTTTTCTGGCCTAGCCGAATGGTTATGAAGAAAGAGTATCCGATAAACAAACCGGTTTCGCTTTTCTGTTTGTCATTTAATACGGGAATACCGCGTGCACCTATGTCGGACTGTCTCGAAACAAGAAAGGTTAAATGTTGTGGAGCCCCTTGAAGGTAGTCATTTCTCCTACACTGCAGAGGCGATGAATTAGAGCACAATGCTTTCTGTTACGTAGCTGTACGCAAGCGCTGTTATCATAAAAAAAAATAAAAACGCTAGTGAAGTGTCGCACGTTGCCGGCGACGCCATGGGGCACGCTTAACATTAGACGCGAGCAAGTACTATTGGAAACACGGAGGATGCATCACAAGCGCCCTCCGGCGCTCTTCAGCAGCTGACCTAAATCTTTTTAATGCGGGCGATGCCAATATTCGACTGCTCACTTGAAACTGATGTTGCCAGTGAGTTGGAGGTGTGCTGCTAGGCGTAGACGAACCTGAACTATAAAAATGACATTCACTCGCTGTTAGGGAAATCTTGCCATTTTGTGGTGAAAGCTCCATTTTTTTGGAAGTCGCCGACCCGTACACACGGATGGATGCTTGGGCTTGTTGGTGTGGCATAATTCACACGTGACGAACAGGCAGTGGGGACACGTTGTACGGTCACCGTGCCATACATTGAATTAAACCAACAAAAAGGAGGGGCGCGCACCATGAATCCAACTTCGCCCCGCCATCGTGCCCCCACATGGCTCACAATTCCCTCTCTCACTGAGAGTCACGAAGTAATCAGCCGTGGGCGAACAAAGGAAGCCTCAGGCTGGAGCTAACGTTTCGACAAGGGGGCTAGTTTTCGTAATTGCAATGGCGATAGCCAAAGAAGGGCAAATTCGATTATGAATACCTCGAATTAGATGCGATATTCAAGATTACAAAAAAAATGGGGTGCAATAAAATGGGAATGCCTCTAAATCATCCATGTAAACAACTCTCCCTAAGGCTCTATTAAAAATGTTCACAAATGTTCGTTATGTAATCCTGTGAAACTCACGTTATTAGCTGAAAACCATGTCCATCTCACCTAGGAACTTCTCTGCAAAAGTGGCACATTCGCTGTATATTAGTCTAAAAAAAAAAAATAAAAAATAAAAGGCACGCAGAATTATAATCGAAGAGACTACGAGTGCACTTGGACTCGTCGTTTACAGAACGGCAAAAAAATAGATAAACTGCTGTGTTAACGACCGTTCAATGGGTAAGGGACTGTCAACGAGATTTTATATGTCCTGCTAAGTAGATATGTTCCTTCTTGCGTGTTAGACACACCACGGGTATTTTACCGTTCAAATTTACTAGACAAAAAGGAGCCTGAACATTCACCAATGACGACAACTCAGTAGCCATAAAAGGAACAAAACGCTGTCCGATGATCACTCGCACAGACTGCTTCCAATTTATAGCGACTTCCTTACTTACAAAACTAATTCGGAAATCGCAGTGATTTCCGGGAAAAGAAAGAAAACTGTAAGTCGTTATGCAGCGGTTCTGTTGCTTTAAGTCGGGTGGTCTTGTTTTCTTGTTTTCATTTTTATTTTATTTTTTGTTCACTTGCTCGTCTAAAATGAGTTGGGCCCATAAGCCAAGCCACTTAGAGACAAAAGAGGAGTCAAGAGGGTAATTAGGCTCACTGATTGCTTCCCAAATGAAACAAAAACAAAGAAAAGAAAGGAAGGCAAGGGGAAGCGGAACGGAGGGGGGGGGGGGGGGGGGGAGAGCCGTTGAGGAAGCCACGGGTATACGGAAGAAAACGTCAGCGCTCCGTGTTTCCGGCGCAGAGGCTCGTTCGCTCTGTTTTCTTTACCCGTGGCCGATTAAAGACGCCCTGGTGACGTCGTGCCCAGCATGCCGCGTTTGGTTCTTCGTGCGTCCCAGTAGTGAAACCAGAGGCAACAGGCGGCGTTTGTTGTCATTCGAGACGATCGACCTACTTTCACACCACGGCTTGTTGGAAAAGCGACGCAGCTTGGACGTCATCCGCGAAGACGGATGGTACTGGTGTGGATGTTGCGCTCGTTCACTCGGCGGCGCAACGTTGACAAAAGACGTCATTGCGCCGTGTGCGAGAGGTGCGTCTACGCAAGCCAGCCTTCAAAGAAAATTAAAAAAAAAGACAAAGTGCTTAAGTTGGAATACGGGTGGCTCACAAGGGAGGCAAGTCATTTTTTTGAGTTTGTAGTTGCGTGGGGCGCAAAGCAAGTAGATCGAAGAACGTAGACGAGAAATGGTTCCCGTTTTCTCGCATCAGTCGCTGGCATGACGCTGCCTGCAGCGGCGGCGACGGCATTGTCCCGAATGCCCGGTACTCTCAGTATAACCAACCGCCAGAGTTGTTTACTCACCTGAAGCTTCTATACTGATGTGAAATGTTTCACGCGGTGGGTATATTCGCGCATTTTAATAGGTCGGCAGTGGTGGCAACAATCAGTTTGATTCCGAAAGTTGCTTTCCCGCAGCTGGATATGCTTTTCATGTTGTACTGCATAAAAATTCGGAGCTTCACTTGACACACACATGCCATAACGACTTCGATCCACACGGGGAATGATCGGCAGTCAGTGTATCTTTGGCAAATGGTTTTTGCTATTGTAATCCGAGTCTGAATGTATCTTTATATATCGCTCGACCACAGTGGGCGGCAGCAGTGCACAGACCGGAGGCAACAATTCGGCAAGCAGGCAGCGTCTCTTTTTTGCTGAATTCAGCGTCCTCCATCTCACGCCACGTCGCCCTTTTGTTTGACGCGGCGACCCATCGCTCCAGCAGACGTACGGCCATCTTTGGCAAATGTGTCACGTTCGCCCGCCCTACTCGGAAGGAGAGAGAGCCGGGGACGAATCGGAGTCAGCGAACGCTTGCGAAAGGCGCATCAAAGAAGCGAGTCTGCGGCGACGGCTCTTTGCCTGCTATATAGCGCCCGCTGCTGCCTACGACAGAAGAGACCCGAATTTGTCGTATGCATCCTTGAACCCAGTTCTTGACTCGGTCAAAATTTCTCGCATAGAGTGCCTTTCGGCTTTCGAGTTCGCGCGCTCCTGAATCGAAAGTTGGCCATCTTCTGCTGCCTCACGCTTCCCCTCTTATGGAGGGAACCGCTAAGCAGCGCGTTAGTTTTCTGTTTGTGCCTGTCTCAGGCGGCGCTGCTTGTGCTCGCATCTATGCCTGAGCTGTTTGCGCTTTTAGAGACAATATTGCAATATTGCCAAGCTACACCGGTGGAGCCGCGAGAAAGAAGAATAAAAATAAGATCAAAGTGAAAATGTTCTTTCTCCCCGCCCTTACAGAAGAAGAAAAAAAAAAGAGTTTGCATCACTTCGAAGCATTTCATTTTTCAAATCGGACCAAGTCGCAGCAACTGTATTAAGCCGCGACTGGCGCGAATGGTCACGTATATTCCCGCGATGTGTGTCCCATGGATGCACGCGAGCAGCCATATAACTGAAGCTATACGTGCGCAATAAAATACGAGATCGAGTCAACAAGATTGAGAAACACACACACAAATACAAGACACGAATAAGAACAAGAGAGCGTTGTTAATCCATTTCCGCCATTATTTGAGATCCATTTCGGAGACAGGTCTTCAATATGATGGGCTTCGATTTTACAACTTATTTCCTTAGGGCAGTTGAAAGCCCCAAGCTAGGGTTTAAAAGACGTTTCGAGGGTTTACAACCCCATGTAAAGGAAACACTCTACTCCATAGCTAAATAGAGCCTGCAGGCTGAAAAAGAGAGGGAACCGAGATATACTCTCTATTTTGCTTCACTTGGTATGAATATACCAGTTCATGTGCAGCCTTAAAGCATTATGTTGATACGAAATGGCACAATTTGTCATAAGAATCATAAAGGAGAGGGAAGTAAAGAGGGCAAACCAACGCATAACAATGGACAAATTGAGTAAGCTTTGCTCCTTTTATACGATGAAAGATAGGGCTGTCTTTAACTAATGGTTAAAAAATAAATAATGAAACTTAGGAAGATAAAAAAAAGAAAAAAAAAACCCAGCCACAGCCAGTAAAAAACACTCGATACGAACGTATTAAGCACAATCCACTGACGAGAACAGCGCTTATGAAAATGTAGATTAACGTTCTTTCCCTTTTCTTTGGTTTCCTTTCCGGTACTATTTGCTTGTATTGTGACTTTTTTTACCGATATTCACGAGAGAACTTTTTGTACCTCGAATAAGAGTGATCAGCAAATACATTAAGAAAAAAAAATGCATGACAATTCGCGATGAAAAATTTTACGCGAATAAGTTAACGAAGGAGCTCGTATTTGTGTGAAGTCAACGTAATTAACATTTGGTCGAGATTCCGTGGCTTCGAATTTCGCACTGTGCGGTTTCTTTATGCGCACTTTTCTGTTCAACCAAGGGGGATATTGTTTCTTTGTGTTGCGTAGGAACTTTCAGGTTATCCGACGAACGAGTTCAAATCGAGCCTAATTTTAAAACTCCATAGTACACTCACGAGACAGCTCTGTTTGTTCGGAAAAATTACACACAAAAAAAAGTTTTTTCATGACAATGCTGAAATTGCCATATACAACATTTAGCTTTGGCTTCATTAAAAAGATATCGCAGTGTGCATTACCATCTTGAAAGCGACTCGCCGTGCTTAGAAAATCAATTAAAATCACTTGCAGTTTCCCTTTCTCATCTGGAGCATAATAATGACTGGCATCGAGAAAAATTATTTAAGGGCGGCAGTTGATGTAACGCACTGATTTTCCCCTTCTCACACCTTTATCTTTTATTTTATATCAAGAGGACTACGGGGGCATATAAGACTGTATAAAAGAGGACGTGGGGTTGAATTGGAGGTTTTAGTGGGGATACGGATCACAAGAAAGCAATGGGCAAAGCAGCGTGTATTCTGCTCCATTGTAAAGTAATATTAAAAGCTCCTTCACCAAACATATGAAGGCATGCAACAAAGTTCTGCTTTCTATCGCACACCGCCATCGAGGAAGAGATATATAAAAATAGTTAACAAGTAACATCAATGACACCAAAAGTAACGCCTTTCTGTAGTCGCAAATCGGGCTGAAGGCGCTACTTGGCAATCGTACCATAGGATTTTCTTTAAAGTGATACATTCTGAGGATTGTACATGAAGACGCCTTCGTAACTGTGTGTCGAGCGCAGTGCAGAATAAAAATCTTGAAAAAGAGTGGATGACGATGAGGGGCACAAAGGGGCGAAGCATCCATTTGTTTTGCCGCCACCAGGGCTGAAGACAGAACGAACGTCGTTTACTGTGTTATTGGCAAAATCAGGCGTAGTTTCCTGCATAATTACTCAATAATGAGCCTATTATGAGGTTGTACAGTTGCTGTACAATTTAGAAGAAAAAAAACATACGTTGCATAAAATGTGAAGTAAAACCACATTTGAATGTGTGCGCGCACTAAGCGCTTGTTTATTTGTACGCTTTTCAGGTTCCGACACAGTCGGCCGAAGTAGCGTTGTTTCTTAAGCAAGAAATGCGAAAACGAGGAAGGAAATTTGATGAAAGGAGAGGTTTTAGCAATAAACAGAGATAGTGAGCGAAATCGAAAAGGCCACACTCACGACATCTCAAACGTATTTTTTGTGGCTGAAATAGCTGAAAGCTATTGTGGGCAAAATTTTGGGTGTGTCAGGAGGGCAACCCCCCTTTTTTTTTCTTCTTAGAAAAATTAGGCCTGTAATGTGCATGCTAATTCGTGTACACTATATCTTTGGGAGGCAACGGAGTGTCAACTAAATTCACAACTTTTCCACAGCGCAACTGGGAATTATAAACATTCGCTTGTAGTGCACCTGTCTCGGACGTGCTGGCTCAGCTCGCCTTACACATACTTACGGCCGTTTACTACTCGCTTTGCAACCGGTTTAGCCGAGGAGGTCGGCTAGCTCGGCTGTCATATGCCCTTTGCCATTGTATATTCACGACGATCGAAATGGTCGGGTGCCTAGCAGATTGCTTAACTTGCTGGTGTCAGCTTAGTATCGTGTTGCACGGTTTCTTCTGGGATTTTTATTATTATTACTATTATGCACTGGAAATTCTTAAGCTGTCGTAACCACGCGCTGGAGCTTTCTTAATCTCTCTTAGTTCTCTCGGGTCTGCCCGAGTTTCATTTTTTTTCCCCGAAGAGAACCTTTACGCTGAATGACTGCGCGTCAACTCACTTACTACTTACATTCGTTACGAAACTATACAGTTAACTACAGCCTTCTTTCTTTATGCTATTTCTTTTGGCTGTTTCCATCCTTTCTGCACTTTCAAAATATATCAAGCAGTGTGTCGACACTGCTGTATATGAAATGTTAATAAAAAATTGCACCAGATCCATTGTTTTCTTCTAGAGATGTAAAGGGTAGAAAAAAGAACGCAAAAATAAATAAAAACTTGTACATTCTCGGTTGAGGTTCTTCAGCATAGGAAAGAGGAGAAAAAAAAACAATAAAGGCGAAATATAGAAATACTTGATCCGATGTCAACGCAGTATGTGCTAGTTTTTCTTTTTTTTTTTTTTTCAAAGGAAAGGACAGAACATGCGAGGCTGCAAACCATTGTTCATCGCCAATCGAATGTGCGGATGCCTCGCATGTTCATGAATGCTAAGTACTTGGTGATCATCGGACGCCTGCTGAACTGTTTCTTTTCGTGATAATATGGCCAGAAAACGCAATTTATACACGTTTCACTAGATCGCCGTGCACCATCAAACATGAGTGAGCAGGGATCTTTCATTTATGGTAAGCTCGCTGTGGCGCTATACTAGAGCGGTGTCAAGCGATTGTGGCTCATCTACAAAGTGAGCCAAGTATCCAGATCTTATCGCTCGGCGGAGTAGTACAGTGATATAATTAATTTCTTTTCATTATTGGACCATTTTAGCTCGACCTTCTTGTAGCTCCGTGTGAGCACAACGTTTTGCCGCGAGTGGGCCAGCCGAACGAGAGTCGCGCTTCGCTTATCTGATGCTTTACGGGAGCCGTGGTCAGCGAGCGCGCGGCAGCCTTCGAACTAAACAACTTTGCTGGGGCGGCTACATTTCGCTTCACGGTCAGTATAACTAAATGGCGCAACAGTTAGTTAAAGTGGGTTTAGTGGCGCAAAAGCGACCAAGGCTATGCTGCGCCAAACACGAGGTGTTATTAAATCAAACTTAAATAGGGCAACACGATTTATTTCGCTTGTAGCCTGAAACACGAAGCCTGGTGCACAATAATAGATTGTTTTATTACCGCGTAGCAATGTTTGCTACGTTTGAACATGTCCATCTGCGATGTCGTACTGAATACGTCGGTTTTTGTTAGGTCATCGAAGATACGCATCCCTCGGTTCGGTCAGTGTTTGATAGAGGGTAGAGAGATCCACCTGCAAAAGCGCAATGCTGATAGATTGCGTTGTGCCGAGTAATAGTTCAAGTGTCTGGAGTAAGCAAGAGTTACAGTTTTTGGGGCAGTGGATTAGCCGATATGTCTCCTTATCCGGGGACATATCACCCCGGATAAGTGACATTGAAAAACACGCGATAATCAAACGTGTAATTTGGCACACACGCACACACACACACAAGAAAAAAGAAAGAGGGAGGAGAGCGGGGGGGGGGGGGGGGGGGGGTGATGTACAGAGCCTCCAGCTAAGTGCCGACCCCAGGTATAATTGCGCCAACTGTGGTGAAACGAGTCGCAATTGCGCTCAGCTAAAACTTCCTAATATGTGCATTATCATATATTGCACTTAACCAACGTTATTTATTCCTTGTAACCTTTAGAAATAAATAAATAAATAAATAAATAAATAAATAAATAAATAAATAAATAAATAAATAAATAAATAAAAAGTGCGTCCAGTTTTAGAGCTTCTGGAAATCTTATGTGGCAGAAGAAAGACAGATTAAAAAAATTTATTTGTTCAACACTCGGCAACATTGCATATTGTTTCAACTATCTCACAGTGACGGCAATGCGACAACCTTCGTATTATCATTTGGAAGGGTTCTTGAGGTAGGCCACAGAAGGAAATACATCATCAAGAAAGCGGGAAGAGGGGAGGGAGGGGAAGGTTCGTGACCTTTGGCAGCAATAAATATTGCCTTCAACATTTACAAATTTTCTGAACAATTCAACCCAAGCGGGCATTCCTTCTTCTTTTTCTTTTTTAATACTTGTGAAGGTATGTTCGAGCCGTTGCATAAAATCGCCCTTTTTTTTTCTCAAAGAGGGGCCTCAGTCAATATCACCGGAACTAAAACACCGGCGGCGCGACAGAGAGGAGCCGCCGAAACAAGAAGCATGTCGCAACAAGCGATTCTCCGAAAGCGCCATCACGCTCTGACGACACATTTCCGGCGCGCGGCGCTGAATAAACGAAGTTAAGGTCAAACCAAAAACGCAGGCAGAAAAGGCGTGTCCTGGAAAGAGGAACGCCCACAGGAAGATCACGCCACGGGAGAGATCATACCACTGGAGACCTCGCTGTTTGTCTGACAAATTCAAAAGCACACCATGTTCTGGCTCGATTTGGGGTTTCGCCTGTGACCGCACACCATGATAAAAAATACGTAATCAAGAAGAAGAAAAAAAAAAAAACAGGAAAGATCACATTTTTCCCTTTTTCGGGAGGCAATTCGCGGGCAAAGTTTCTCGGTTCTTGGCACCAAAGCAGCAGCAGCAGATGTGCGCCTCTGGCATCCCCCTTACCCCCTGGACAGGGCCGCCCGTCCGAGGCAGGCCAAATCTGAGGTCAGACGTTTTTGATCCGGATCGAAATGCGGCCTGTCCAGGGTTATTAATCGATCGGCCGGCTTGCCCGAATAGCCGGCCGGTCACCCGATCAATGTCCTTAGTTAGAACAGCAGCAATGCGGCTTAAACAATCACAAGCGCGAGCCGCGCCGGTACCGCGGGTCGCAGAGCACATAAATAGCCCACCAAGTTTGCAGAAGCCACGTAAGCTGGCCGCTTCGATCCGCTCGGCTTGAGGACCGACCGCGAGTAGCGGCTGCAGGCTGGCGTTCTCCTCCTCCTGCCCCGGTAGCGCTATCCGGGCCTGCGAGGGAGCAGATATCACGAGTTACACGGCCGCCGCCCATTACGAGCAACACGGCTCGATGCGGGCGCCAAAGGAAACGCCCGTGTAGCGCCACCACTGTATACCTGCACAGTGGCTAAGCCCACTGGTTTCTGTCGCTGATGGG
Organism: Dermacentor silvarum; assembly: GCF_013339745.2. Classification (NCBI taxonomy): domain Eukaryota; kingdom Metazoa; phylum Arthropoda; class Arachnida; order Ixodida; family Ixodidae; genus Dermacentor; species Dermacentor silvarum. The sequence continues at coordinate 91,025,643 of NC_051154.1, read as the reverse complement.
CCGCCGAGCTCAGCGAGCTGCCCACATGCGCAGTCAGCGGCCGCTCGGGCGGTCCCGAAGCGTCAGGCGAATTTCGCCAACATATCATATCCTTCTAGAACGCCCTCATCGTGACACGCCAAGACATCGACTGAAAGCGTTACTGATGGCATTAGATAGGAAGACAAGTTTAATGAACTTAGTATTGCGATAGCAGTTAAATGGACATCCCAGCCGCATCTATGCCGTCGCCGTGATGTTTCGTATAACGTCCAAGGGCGATAACATCGTCGCCGCGCGCCGTATGATATATGCGTGAGTGAAAGCGTGCGAGGGTGAGCCGACGATGGCGGCTCAATCTGGCGCGCGCAAGTGAGGAAAGCGGGGAGGAAGCGCGCCGTCGTCCGTCGCGCACAACGCACCGCACCGGCCGGCGTTCTTTCGCGGCGGATGCTGCGTATGGAGCGGTCGCGCCGGCCCTATCCTGAAAGCGATCTGCGATGGAGACAGAGTGCGCCGAGTGCTGATAGCTTCGCGTACGCTGTGTTTTCGCCGCTTAGTTCACGTTGAAGCTAGAGGCAGCACGAAGGTCCCTTCGCTCGATGCTGCAGGCGCGCTTGCTCACTCCAGCATTCTGGCAGCGAGTCTCCGCGCTCATCGAGTGAGATGTGTTTATGTTTTCCCGTGGGCGCATCACACCATGCATTTAATCTAGTTAGCAAGCGAATGTTTACAAGTTTATACGGCCGATAAAACTACTATCTTTACTTCGTATAACTGTCTACTAATTTGCTAAGACAATCGATCTTTCGCCTTTCTGGCGAAACTGCAACTTCTGAGACTGTGGCCAGGAAATGCCCTGCAAAAATGCTTAGCTTTGAAATAAAAAAAAAACATCCTGATGAGAGCGGTATAGTTCAGCGCTCGAAAAATTGGCTGGATGTGCGTACACTATATGATCTTTTTCTAAGAAATTCTTGTTAGTATCGGTGCTTTAGTTTTAGTATCATTCAGGGCACTCGACATGTAAAGTGGTATACGCTATTTTGTTCGCACTGCGGTCTTGAATAATAGCAACTTTAATAGAAACTTTATTGGAATGGAAAAGATATTAAGGAGGGGTGGTCGGAGACTCTCAGTCCAGGGCCCCACTGGCCTCTGCCGCCTGCCTGACCTGGCTAATTAAGAACTTTTGTTTTGCCAGGTCGGAGCGGGCGAGCTGTGCCTCGCACTGCTCCATTGTGTTACTGGTGTTGGGTCTATGAGGGTGCTTAGCGCACTCCCAGGTTACATGTATTAGGGTAGGCATGCCACCGCACCAAGGACAGTTGGCCCTATAACGAGTCCGATACATGGCGTTTAGCAATTTTAAATGGGGGAGTACCCCAGTCTGTATTTTACGACAATCGGCGGCCTCTTCCCCGCTAACTTGTGGGTGAGGCGGCGGGTATTTTCTGCGGACTCCGCGCTGATGAGCAAGCATGTCTTTGGCATTTAAATTGATGGAATTTTGTGAGGGATAGTGCGAGTGGTTGGGGCTAGAAGAGGATGCCGTCGCTCGGTTAGTAAACCCTCGAGCTAACACGTTAGCCTTTTCGTTCTCCTGTACCCCCGCGTGGCCCAGGCACCAGAGTAGGCGATGACAGTGGTTGAAGGATTTGGGGATTATCGCGAGGCTAGCCGCAGTCACGTGCCCCTTAAGAAACATGCGACATGTCTCCTGCGAGTCCGTGACAACGACCGAGTCCCTTTGCGAACGCTCCGCGTGAGCGAGTGCGATCGCCACTGCTAATATTTCGGCCGAGGTTGGGGATCCCGCCATGGCCGATGCGGTTATTTGCTGTTGGCAGATCACGTTCACGACTGCCAGTGCGTACCTCCTTTGATAGCGCTGCCCGGTCGCCTCTGCATCGTCCGTGTAGTACGTGTTGTACCTATATGGTTATTAGAGTACATTGATTGAATGTGTTGTGCGCGTGCTTTGCGCCTTTCTTTGTTGTACTCAGGATGCATGTTCTTGGGAATTGGGGCTACTGTAATTTTGAATCTCACCGAAGGATGGAGAGGTGCGGCCTGTTCAGTGAGATAAATGGGGTCTTGAAAGTTTCCTTGTAATGCTGTGCTAAACTGTTTAAACTGATATGTAAGACTGGATAGGCTACTTAGATATGCTGCGTTTATAATGCTTATATGTACAGAATGTTATACGCATATGTTACATGTACGACACTATCACTCCTATGTTCAAGAAGGGTATCAGCAAACGCATAAAACACTGACCCTTCATGATATACGGAGGAGCCCGCGCCACATTCCTGTGCTTCTTCTTCTGGGGTTTTACGTGCCAAAACCAGTTTTGATTATGGGGCACGCCGTAGTGGAGGACTCTGGATTAATTTTGACCGCTTGGGGTTCCACATTCCTGTACTAACGTCTCCTTTTTATCATGCCAATAAAAATTATGAAATAATAAAAACGTTTCTTTACGTTTCCTTAGAAGCATTGCTGTAGTTTAAGGTTTCCTATTTAGAGCAGAATATATGTACAGGTAAACTAGACCTCCTTGAGTCATTACAGGCAATATTGTTCCAGCGTGCATTAAATGTTTGCAACGGTTATTTTGTAACCGCTAAAATAAACAACGCTCGTTCTTTTTGTGTTTATAGGTTATGATACGACAGTATGTAAGATAACTAGCGAGCCATTCCAAACGCACACCTAAGAAACTCAAGCTGTTATGCAGGAAAGGAATAGCGTAACTCCTTGGCATCGCTAACTCACTTGATGCGACAGCATTCGAGCACATCCACCTCTCATCTCCCACGTCCATGTCGTGTTACTGATCGTCCTAGATATTGTTCTCCGCGGCTTATGCGGATAAGAAACACTTCGAGGTGTAAAAGATATGTTTACAGAATGTGTCTCTCGCGACGCCTTCAATCGACCGCTGAAGAGATACCTGCCTCATTTGCTGTACATACATTTTTCTCTGTATCTCGATAAGCTCAAAAACGCGATACAATTATGCACTCGTCTTCAATCGACCGGTGAAGAGATACCCGGCTCATTTGCTGTGCATACATTTTTCTCTGTTTCTCGATAAGATCAAAAACGCGATACAATTATGCAACACTTTACATACTTTTCTTTTTAAATTGGAGCCACGCATGTGTGGAAAATTGATCAATCTCATGCACATACAGTAGGCCCATGCCGACTGGACTTTGATCGCTGTTTATATGAGTAAACGCCAGAACAGCCGCAGTCCGTTTCCTTTTTTTGCAGGGAGGCTTCATGAAAGCCTTGTTTGCATGCGTCTTTGTCGACAGATATCGAAGCCCGGCCTTCGCTTGCTGCTCGCAGTGCCCAAGGCTATCTCGTCGCTTTTCTCAACTTATTCATATCTCTGTTGCACTCCTGACTGCCTTTTCTATATATATATATATATATATATATATATATATATATATATGTGTGTGTGTGTGTGTGTGTGTGTGTGTGTGTGTGTGTGTGTGTGTGTGTGTGTGTGTGTGTGTGTGTGTGTGTGTGTGTTGGACGTGAAACGTCTTTAAAATCGGTCAGAGGGGGTCGCTTGATCAAACCGCATGTAACGAAATCACGTTATAGCATTGCCACTTATATAATTGAAATCGTACTATGCATGCATATTTCTTGTCTATCGTTGTGCAGATAAAAAAAAAGCCATTACGCGATCATACATGCGTCGCGTGTACAGATGGCGCCCTTGCAGCGCACGCATGACTCAATCGGAACTAAATTTAGCCTCGCGCTCGGCGTTCCGAGAGGGATAGCTCGGCAGTATACGTTTGTCGATCAGAGCGCGAGTGGTCGCGTTTGAGAAATCTCAGTCCAGTTATAGTAAGTATAATCCATCAAACTCAAAGCTGCGCTCACCGGGAGTTATAATGGCTACGAGTGTGCCCCTAGTTGCAAACATTTGATGCTTGCTCGGTTATGGCGCCTTCGCGTTCGACAAACAGGGTTCAGAAATGGCGTGAAGAGGCTCAGGCAGCAAGACAGAGGGATGCGCTACCCCTCTGACCAAGGGGGAACGTGTCCGTGCCCATAGGGAGTGCAACCGCAGGAGATTGAGTCAAGCGCAGGAGCTCCAACCATCTACGAGTGCGGCGGGCTATAGTGCGGCGCATGCCAGTCTAAGGGTGCCATCAGTAGGGGGGTTATTTTTTTCTATACCCCAGTGCCCAAAAGTCTCTCTGCAAAGCAAATGGGTTCACGACAAATAGGAAGCGAGCACGATTGCAAAATTAGACCGTAATACCCCCACTAGCTGTAACATAAGGTACAGCTAGTTACATAAGTAATGCGTGAATAAGTGCAGCTTGTGCATTTGGTTACGTCATTTCCGTACCCTGGTGCCAATACATCGTGTTCCGCATGCACAAGACGCATGCACAAGCCACTGCGGCTGCGTCTTTGTTACAGCCTACCCGATTTTTTGTTCTTGGACATAGATTCGCGAATAAAACCATAATTGCACCAGCATATATATGTTGTTATGTACTGCCGCCGCACACCACCAACATAACGGGCGTTATTTTTTAAATATTTTTTTAGTATATACATGATTTTTAAAAGCCACCTGTAAAGATAGCACAATTATATATATACAGTCATTGAGCAGGATTATACTCGAGCAGGTGTACGTTACTTGCACGAGAAATCGAACTTCACAGTCGAAGAATCAACAGACGCTCGCTAATTATGTTGACCACCAATTACAAAATCGCAATTTGCGCATTATAGTAGGTGCGTTCTCAAGACGTATCCATTTTGAACAAATTCTCAGGATAACTTCATTTTTGTGATATTCATTCCCCAAAGTGATTTTCATCACTCATAGCACCTTAGCACATACAAGATGAAGTCGCAGGAACCCCACAGTTCCCACTTCTCCCCCTCATCGCCAACTAAAATTTAGGACGACAATCTCTTTCTCTCTCTTTAGGATGACAATAAAATGAAAGGGCAAAATAAATAATTAATTAAATAAATAAACCCGATCTATGCCTCACTCTGCAATTTACTGGTATCTTCATCGGCGATTAGCCATCTTGCCGCTGACTACTGCTGATGTTTATTGTTTGGCAGCTGTACCGCAATATGAGAGCGTCCCGCCTGTATACTCCGCTCGGCTAGGCGCACTTTGACTGGTTGATTGATTGATTGGTTAATTGATTGGTTGGGTTTAACGTTCCAAAGCAACACAGGGGCTATAAAAGTCGTAGTAAGGTAGGGTTCTGGAATAATTCGAGCCATTTAGGTGCCGTTAACGTGCACCGAATACTCAATAAACGATCGTTCTTGCATTCCGTCCCCGTCGAAACGCGGCCGCCGTGGCCGGGTTTTGAACTCGCGCTCTAGCGCTCAGTGGCAGAAAGGGTCACATTGAGGAACATCCGCCTAGCAAAACAAGGGACAGACGGCCACCACCACTGACCACGTGATACGCCCCACTTCTTTATTTATACTACACCCGTAGGCGCGCTATACGCGTTCAAAGTGACGAACGCAGCCCCTGCAAGAATTCGCGTCGTCCGTTTGGTGTTTGCTTTTTATCATTGTCATTCTCGGCACGCGTTTTTCGAAGTGCCCGCAGGAGCCACGTCTGTCGTCTCCGTCGCCGCTCCGGCGGAGCATTCTCCGTTATTTCCCCGAATGCTTGGAAATAACCGAACTCCCTGACACAACAAGAAGGCCTTTTCGAATTGCTGCCTCTTGGACAACGAGGGTTTGAATTCACCCTCGAGAAAGCAGAGCGTCGAGTGATACAGTACGCATGCTCACTTTACCTACATCCCGCCATGATGGATGCACAAAACAAGAAGGATGAGACACCTCCTTCCGTATAGTCTTCTACACATTTGAAATTGCAGTGGTGGATAGAGCCATAGCTCAATGTTGCATGTCTAAGGTACTAAAATACTCATGAATAAATCGAGAACGTCTGTCACATTCATCTTGAGTGCCCGACGTATGCCGCAGAAAGAAGGACATCGACATAAAAACTAGGAAGATCGGACCAAGCCTCCCTTTACAATGCAAAAATTACGTGGACCGTGGTGAGCAAGTGATGCAGTCTGCATCAAAAGGTGAAGAGTTCGTCAATGTAGGCGTGTTCGAATAGCGAAATGTTCTGATGGAGTCGAATACTAATATTTTAGAAATACGACCTTCGAATACCAAATAGTTTCTCATTTAGAAACAAAGTAAAATATAAAAGTTTACGCGGAGTCTGCTTGGTAAAAAAAAATTTTTTTACAGAGATTGTGAGAATTATCTACTAAAGCGTACGCATTCTTTGGCTCGGCTGCTACTTCGCTTTTGCTTACTTACTTAGAAAGCTTATGCATGTCTATCCATCGCTACCAATCATCTACTATTACGCTACTATAACGATTACATGTGTTAACTTGACCAATTATGCATTTATTTTGCAGATATACGCGTATAGTGTATCAACTGAGCCGAAACACCGTTGGAGCCAATTTTTTTTTTCTTTTTTCTTTTTGTCACACCACAGCTTTTTTTTTCCTTTCTTTATTTTTCTTTGTTGTTACGACCTTGACGCGGCGACGGCGACGTAACCAGTTTTTCATTAAATTTTTTTCTACCGCTACCCATCATATACCATTACACTAGTTATAACGATTACATGTGTTTATTGGCTTATGGCTGATTTACATCATTTGACACATGCAAGTAATGCCGTTCATAAGTGGCACATCCGATCAACTCGGAAGCTTGTAAATAGCAACTGCTCTCAGTTATCTGGCGCACCATCGCATTACAGTGACAGCACAACCAAACAGCGCCTCACGAAATGCACGTGAAGTGTTGTGCTCATTGAAAGATATAAGTATAATACTGCAGCGATGCATATTGTTTTAAAGAGTTGCAAACATGATGAGACAGGTTGCCTAAATCGAGACAACAAATTCGCAGGCTGCCTAAATGCCGGGCCGAAGAAGTTGTCTGCTGACGGGAAAGCCAGCAGTTTTTTTTTTTTTCGATTCATGTGCGACCTACAAACATTTGTAGCGTTCATGTTAGTCTGCTGTTGCAACCATGTAGCGCAATATACGTAAAGAAAGCGCTAAACGTAGCTGGTGGTTCTCAGCGACTATAGGACCAATTTGAAGGTCGTATTGTGCACTTCTTGAAAGCCACGCTGCAGCACTGAGAGAAGAACCTGCAATTCTTCGCCAAGATTGCGTTTCAACGTAATATGCGCGATTTAAAGTGCTCGTGAATGAGGAAGTGTGCTTTGTCATGCCATCAACGACCGAGAGGCAGGCTTCCGATTTCACAACCAAAACGCAATTACACATCCGTGCGTGTGAGCTAGCGAAAACTGCATGCAAATTAAAGACAGAGTATCACAAAAAGAAGAGAATGAGCATGTTTCCAACGAAGTTCCAGCTCACAATAGTATGGAAACGAGGAGATAAAGATTAAGATGACGCTGAGTGTTACATTTAGGTCCAATTTTTCCTATGGCGTGCCGTGAAGTGTAAGGAAGAATATTCCGCGGGATTACAATAGTTCCTTTCAAAATAAAATGAGTCAACTAAACATGAAAAATAAATAAAGTCAAATGAAAGAAAATACATCAACACTATTCGAGTGCAAGCGGATTCTATGCTCTCTGACATTTGCTTGCGTATTGGCACTTAAGGAGGAGCTTTGTGACACACTAAACCGATGTGCTCTGCCAATAAAGTCGCGTGTTTCTTCTACATATTGCGACGTGCTAGCTTTGTCCGCGGCTCTTTGTTCGTTCCAAAAAGGAAAACATCTGCACGTGCTTTTGCTGGCCCTGCGAACACAATATGAAAATGTACGGAAACGCTTCGATGACAAATCAGAATTGTAGATCAAGACCATTGTAGTCGAATGTGTAATAATATGAATACGGGGGAGCCCGAAATGACAGTGTGCTGGTGAACGCCAAGAGAGCATGCTTATAGTTACTTTAGTTTCCATTGAAGGAGTATCTTTCCTTTTTTGGGCTACTATTTTTTTTTTTTGCCTTCTTCATTTTGTTAAGACTTAAAAAAAATTTCTTTCGTTTGCAGGATGTCTACTGTGTGGACAACAGTGACGTCTTCTTTTTTTTTTTTTGTGCGACTGCCATCAGCGCACAGAAAATTGAAAACTCGACTGTGGTTTTGTCTATTGATTTTACACTTCTAAAACGCAGATGCGGCCGCGTTGGTGGTTCAAAAAAGCATGTTTCCGTTCGGCATTTCAAGTTCAGGAATTCCGGACATGAACAACCAGCGCCTCAAGCAGTCATGGCATAGAAACAAGCACATTTTCCATCCGAGAGAGAGAGAGACAGAGGAAAGGAGAAAGGCAGGGAGGTTAACCAGAGTGGAAGATATCCAATTTGCAATTGAGGAGAGAGCGGAGGGGGAGGTAAAGTGATAGGAAAGGAGAGAAAGTGGAAGAAGGGGAGCGCATAATGCGGCTTCTTGATGCTATAGATATAAATAATCACACAGGCAGTAACAAGAAAATGACATCTGGGAGCTCAAAACCACACATCATATATGAAACAATGACATTTTTTTACTGCCAGTTTCCCATCGCAGTATGCTACGTTCCAACTATGGTGATTGGTTAAAATCGCCACACATCGCAGCTGTTTAGGTATTTGAGGTATTTCACGCATTTCAACTGGTGTTAATGCGCCCTATAGCAGATACCATATGCGATTTTCCATGTGGCAGCTGTAATTTTTTTTGGAAATGTTGGGTTTATTTCTAATTGCTCTGCTTTGTGTTTTATTTTTACGACTTTTTCTATGCAAGCTGGCTGACGCGTATCTGCGTATTTTTCGTTTGTATATACGTTATTACTTATGCTCTGTTGTTTAATTTCTGTTTTTCAACATGACTGTGCTCAATTGTACATTGTAATGAGCGGACCATACATATTCTGTAAGCGTCAAAGTCTTGTTCGGCATATGGGGCCTATTGATTATAAAATCAACGTTTGTTCTCTGCTTAGATTTGGGCACATGTGCCGTACCCCCCCCCCCCCCCCCCCTCCAGTTTTTTTGTGTTTGTTTCTTTGCGCGACTTTGCTGTTAAGTTCACAGATTGGTCGCATGCATGCTGTTGTATATATCGTTGTTTGTAGCACCTCGGAAAAGAATTTAATTTTAAAATCATAAGTTCTAGCCTATTCATGAAGCGTATGACCCAAAGGGGACGTCTGGAATCTCTGGGTTGCTTATGCTACGGGTTTTGCCATTAGGTTAAAGGTAAACATTTTGGCCACTCGGCAGAAGCACAAAGCTATAGAAAACCCATACGGCTTTCTCGGTAGAGAAACCCGTATGGGTTTTCTTTCCTGCTTCGTACTACTGTCGAGTATGTGTAATTTTTTCCTCTTCGTGAAACTTCTTCCTCTTTCCGGATTTATGGAGAACTGATTTGCCATGTTCAGTGTTGCTGTCCTTTGAGCTGTCGATGAATTTGGCCTCGCCCTGCTAGCCTACTGGTTAAAATGGTAGAGTGATCACCCCGGAAAGGCGGCGGCCTAAAGTTTGATCGCCCGGGTCTGGACAAAATATTTTTCAACTGCAAAAGCTTCCTTTCTGAGAAACTCCTCTTCCTTTGTAGCTTCGTGCTGCACTCAGGTGGATAATTTTTTTTCCTTTCGTGAACTTTCCTCCACCTCGCGAATTTATTCAGAACTGCTTTGATGGAATACTGAACACTGACTTGACCACGCAAACACAGTCGCTTGTTTCGAATTGGTGTTTCCCGAGGCTCAAGCCGGATATCCCTTCAAAGCACGGGCGCAACGCCAAACGTAAAGGTACTTCCATTAAAAACGCATTAACGCTTACACTTACATTGTGAAGCAGGATGGTGTCATGAAAAGCGCAAGTATAGTCAAAGTAAGCATTGGGCTTACGATCTCGGAGACATCAATAAAAGACACCCAGGAATTGAAAAGAAAGGAGATTTCAAAGGTTGATTTTGCTCATTTCCATTCTTCCATGAGCCGCCCCCCGTCTGTTCCAACTTGCTTCAGGGAACAGCTGGCGGCCCTGGAAAGACGCGGACGTGGGCTTGTTTGGTGCGCCTTGCCGGACGCGTGAATGCGAGCCCGCTTGAAACCGAGCTCTAGGCGCGGGACGCATTCGCGGCAACAACTTGCCGGACGAAAAGAACGAGGAGCAGGAGATATAGCGCTCACTAATGGTGGGAAGGGAAAGACTCGGATGCAGGAGTAACGCGCCGGCTTTGGTAGAGCGCAGCTGTCGTCTTTAGCCCGCTCGGCACGTGCGACCAACCTCCTGCAAGGTTTCTGCCAAAGCGACGCCTTTCGCTCTCTCCAGGCACTCTGTGCGGTAGTCTCGCGTGACGGACGCGGCCAGAAAGTACACCTAACTACTCAGACCAAACCACTAATCTATACGGACAGCCTGTGCAAGAGCCCTTAAAGAAAAGAGAGAGAAAGAAAAAAAAATCTCACGTGCAGTGTTACACCTCACGCCTGCTCAATCACTAAGTGGAAATGCTCAAATGACAGCGGGGCTGCTTGCGACCAACAACATCTACAAAGTGAAAACCGTGAAAAAAATTTAAATAAACGGAAGCAAATGAGCGCCGGCACGCCGGCTCTGAGAAGTGGGCTGCGCGGCTGTGCCGTCAAGTTACCAAGTTGACAGAGGTGAGCGCGAATGAGCAAAACCTCTTTCGGCCGTGTCCTAACCGGCCAACCACGCCCAAAGAGCGTTGCCAACATGGACATTGTGTACACGCACCTCCGCCCAGCATCGGCAAGGAATTGCACGCCCATCGGCGATGCACCACCATCAAAGCTCCATTTCCCCTCCGCTCCCGAGTGACATAAAATTGGGTTGCGTCCTTGGCGCCGCATCGAGCACGCGGCGGCTACTCTCTGGTAAAATAGATCGAGCCACCTCATGCCCCGAAGGTCGATTCCTGGCCGCTGTTTCCACTGTTCGTGGTTTTTCGTGCTCTAAGTGCTATTACGTGTGGCACGTGCTCGGCGGCTCGTCTCGAATGGTAGCGAGACTGCACGTCAGTAACATGTTGTAGCGTGCCACTTTAGAAAATTCCGCTCGGCTGCTCTGTACCGTCGGCGTTTCAAAAAATTATGGCACTAATTTTTCAACGTTTTCGGGTATGTCGGTGACGTATACCGCCACCATGCCACAAAAAATGCAATATATAGCCCGTATCCGGACGCCACCCAAAGCAGCATCAGCCCATGCAGTCGGAAGAGTTTGTAACTGCCAAATTTAGGTCACGAAGCCGCGCGGTTTTCGGTTTTCGTTCGTATATGAAGGAGCGGTCAATAAACTATGATTTTGCACTTGGCGTCTCCGTGGCAGCCGTGGAAACCGGTGGTTATCGAGCGGCTCGGGCGGCCCACGAACCTCGCACGGAAGGAAGTTGATGACGCTGGCGTAAGAGTTGCGGCGCCGAGATGAAACTGCATGGCGAAACGTGAGTCGCGCTCTTGCTCATAACCTTGAGCAACCTGAAAGGCGCCTGTCGCATTTGGGGATCTGAGCACAGTGTACACGCATCGTGTCATTGCGTATAGGCAGTTGTGTGCTAACGTCGCTGACATCTTGCCTGATGGTACGTCAGTGAAAGCAGAACTTTGACGCTTGCCGTCGTTTGCCATTTCGAACCAAACGAATAATTTACGTTGAACGTGACGCAAGTGGGCATTCTACACGTATCTCATGCGACAAAGACTGATTTCAGTACCAAAAAAATAATGTATCCTTTCAAAGGAAGCCCTCGTATATACATATAGTTGATGCCTGCTTGCATTACGGGAAGTTTTTCTCGTTTTCTTTTTGCACTTGACCGACTCGGTAAAAACTGCTCAAAGTACGCCATTGACTTCATAATTAGTGCTGAAATTAGAGCGCCAGACGTCTTACTGAAAGTTGACAGTCACTTTCACATACGATAAAGAGTAAGAAGGCCTGCGCGCTGGACAGACATTCATTAAATTACTTTGACATTCTCATTCGAATCCGTTGTTACTTTCTATTAGTACTTGTTTTCTCTTAACGTGTTTTTCTCTTTACTTGTTCTCTTTTCGGTCGTGTAGACATCGCCACTGGTTCTGCGTGGTTCTGCGTGCAGAAAGCGTGTTTTTCTGGCCTTCTGAGCTGAACCTGTGCTTTGCATGTATTTACGAAATACTTTAGTTACGCTGGTCGGTAGGAGGCAGCCCATGAGGCTTCTGTCAAAACGTGCTAGCACAAGGTTAAGAACGTAATTATTCCTTCTATTTCGCTTTGTAGATGATTTCCTTGTGCTGCACAAAACTGACGGAACAGGTCAACTCTCGCGTGCAAAAGAAATTTTCGACCTCTTTCTATAGGTAATGAAACCTTTGGAACTAACGATCGAGCATCCCTCCGATAATAGGATAAGGTTTCTCGACCTAGAGATATCGCTTGAAAGGGAACACGTATGTTGGGCTTACAACCCCCGCTCGAAGAAAAGTATTCTGCCCTTCAGGTCTGCGCCCTCAAAAAATAGTTAAAAGAAGCATTGCCGTCTCATGTCTCAGAGCAGCTCTGACCCGTTCATGCCACCACCGTGTAGCTAGCAGCTTCATGCACCAAGTGCGCCGACTCATCCAGGCTGGGTACCCTATGGCCCTGCTGACGAGCGTTTCGGAAAAGCTTTTGGCGATCCTCACCAGAGGGAGGGCAGGACGTGACGCCCAGGACAAGGGACCTCATGTGAGCCCCACCGTCATACATACCCTATGTCCATGGGGTCGAGCATAGGTTAAAAGAGGTCGCCTGAAAAATAGGCACGCGCGTTTCGTTCAGCGCAAGGGACAAGCTGTCGGCGCTATGCCACAAGGTAAACAAGGAAGACCCCAAAAAAGCAATCTGTGAGAAACAACACAGAAAACCTCATGTTGAGTGCGCATGTGCACTTGTGTGTAAGATCCCGCTCAAGTGCAAACGCTGCTAGGTCATTCCACGCGAAACGTCCCAGCCCAAAAACCGACCATCGCTGATTTTCTTGAAAAAAATTGGGCTACATGGCTATTGTGTGAATGAGGTTTCACCAAAGTATTTTGGTCGAAAAAATTTTTTGACCACGTGAGCGCTATTTGAAGATTCCGCAAAGAAGCAATAGTTGGTTGGAGGTAATTTTTTTTATTCAATGCTGAAACTAGATGTAATAACAAAGTTTATTTTAGAGCATTCTAGGGGCATCCTTCTTTCATATAATGCGATAAATGAATGCATTTAAAAATTTATTGGGTTTATTTGACTCAGTAAAAAAGCACGAAATGTTGCGTTTTCAGAATTTTTTTCGCATAAACTTAGCAAAATTTTTAAGTACAATATTATTTCTTCATTTTTGCATGTTGCTATAGTGTATGCTAAAAATAAGTTTAAACTCCTAAGGCATATATTTTTTTTAGAAAAACACGTCCAAAGTTGGCAAAAAGTGGATTTTTTGCGAGATTCATGCCACATTTAAGCCTTAAGTCTTTCCAGATAAAAATATGTCAGATAGCTCAATATGCGCACCAGCCTCTTAGCTTGTGATTTAGAAATTTTTATTCGAGCAAATTTTGTTTGAAGCGAGAAAAAAAATTTTGAAGTCGACAACCAATATCACCAGTAGGCATTGCGTACGTGCATTGCGTACGTGCTCAACAAAATGCTCATCTACGTATTAAAGCACAAAAGTAACCACCCACCTATTTCGTCCCACACTTCAGGAAATAAGATCACAAAATTGGTGTCATCCTGTAAATTAATTTCAAGTAGATGCGTCTTTCAAACTCAGAGGCTACTATTCGTAAATTGCAATATGCGCCGTAAAGTAATTAATTAGGAACTTAATTAGCAGTTTTTTGTTAATTGGTTCAATATGCGTTTCGATTTCTCGTGCAAGTATTGTCCCCCTCTGAACAATCCAGCTCAAGGAATAGCATTATATCGGCTACAGGCGATTTTTAAAATTTCCATAAATCTTAAAAATGATCCCCCCATATACTTGCCGCCGTCTGCTGGGCGGCAGACAGCGACGCGCAGCCGACAACGAGCAGACGACCACATGAGCGGCGGCACGTATACGCAATGCCTACTGATGATATTGGTTGTTGACTTCAATAATTTTTTTCTCGCTTTAAACTAAATTTACTCGAATAAAAATTTCTTAATCACAAGCTAAGAGGCCGGTGCCCATATTGAGCTATCTGAAATAGTTTTATCTAGAGGGCCTTAAGGCTTAAATGTAGCATGAACCTCGCAAAAAATCCACTTTTTGCCAACTTTGGAGGTGTTCTTCTAAAAAAAATATATCCCTTAAGAATTTCAAATTATTTTTTGCATATACTATAGCAACATGCAAAAAGGATGAAATAATATTGTACTTGAACAATTTGCGAAGTTTATGCGAAAAAAAGTCTGAAAACGCAACATTTCTTGCTTTTTTACTGAGCCAAATAAACTCGATAAATTTTAAAATGCATTCATTTATCACATTATATGAAAGAAGGATGCCCCTAGAATGATATAAAATAAACTTTGTTATTACACCTAGTTTGAGACTTCAATAACAAAAAATTACCTCCAACCAACTATTGCTTCTTTTCAGAAATTTCAAATAGCGCTCACGTGATCAAATATTTTTTTTTCGACCAAAATACTTCGGTGAAGCCTTATTCACGCAATAGCCCATGTAGCCCAATTTTTTTTTTCAAAAAAATCAGCAATGGGCGGTTTTTGGGCTGGGACGTTTCGCGCGGAACGACCCTGCTACATTAGCCAAACAGGCCGATGTTTGAATGACCGGCGGAGGGAGCATGCGTACGCAATGAAAGCGTCTGTACCGAGCCATTTAGCCGAGCACTGCAAAGAATGCGGCTGAAAACCTCTCTTTGAAGATTGCACAATACTAGGTAGGTATAAAGATCAAAAAGCACACGAGATTTGGGAAGCGTTTTGCATTCAATCGGACGAAAACTCCTGCGTCAGCGTACCGATCTGTTTCTCTGCTAGCTGCGAGATTAACTACTTGTTAAAAACATGATAACCTGCTATGACGACGCGTGTGGTGTGATGATTTTATTCCCTTCCCGGCGCAGAAACCGTGTTTTTCTGGCCTTCTGCGCTGAACCTGTGCTTTGTATATATTGCTTTACCAGCAATAAACCAGTGGTTGTTAGTTCAGCGTCTTGTCTGTCTGCTCACTTCGTCCCGCCCTAGCGCTGTTTGTTCCCGTCCAAATGATGTACCAACCAGCCCAGACCAGCACACTCCGATAAATAAGGGTTTCCATATTTCTGTCCGATGACAATGGAAATTTGAATTCAATAAGCGGATGGATATGGTACAAAACAGAGCTCTTAGAAATCTGGTCAAACCACGTATTTCTACACATTTTGAAAGAAGTTTCCCCTATAATGAAGCGTAATTCATTTTTTTTTATATTGGGAGCAAAACCGCATCATCCTTGAGGTGTGCTTGTCGTGCTGCTTCATCGGCTGCTGTGTTGCCAGGAATGTTGCAATGTCCAGGTATCCACTGAAATCTTATTTCATGTGCGCTTGGATTGCCTTTGTGAGGTCTCCAAGTGTTTCATATATTATACTATCACTAATTGTTTTTGCTTTTGTGCTGCAGAGTGATATTAGTGCCACCTGTGAAGCGCTGAAAATTACCCTTTTTTGCGCATCTCGTACTGAAGTTATAAATTTTACTGCACATACGATTGCGAATAGTTCAGCCGTTGTGGACGAAGTCGCACGAGATAACTTAAATGATTATTGTTTATTGTGGTGTATTATATTGAATGCTGAAGTTGACGAGGTTGCTGCACTACAGCCATCTGTATAGAGGTGTATGTATCTTGAATATCGCATATATATCTGGTAAAGTGCTAGTTGTTGAGCAGCTTGTATGCACATGTCTCTTTTTCTGAATATCCCATCTACTGGCAATTCGATTTTTGGAAGAGTAAGCAGCCATGGAGGATATTCGACATCCGAGTTCCAAAATTCATTTCTCGGCAATATATGAAGATTTTCTTGATTTTCTCTATGAACATAACTTCTATCTCGTATCATTACGCCTAGAGCCAATGGGTGGATTTTATACTGTGTTTGAAGGCGAAAATAATGCCGGCATGTTTTTGTAGTTCTCATAACTGGAAATGGTGACTGGAGAGCCTCAGCTATTACAAGACGGCTAGAAGTTGCTCGTGGAACTCCTAGACATATGCGTAGTCCTCTAGCTAAAAGTCTTTGAAGTCGTTCTTCTGACGTGTGAGAAAGCCCGTGTAAGATATTCCTCAAAATGTCCTAAGACACGTCTACATTGCTCGGCAAATATGAACAACACCGGGAGAATCAAACGCAGACACTTTTGTGGTCACACTGATTATTTAGAAGGGTGTCCGTTCAACGCGAACAGAGGTAATCGAGCTCTTTTATTGATAAAGAAATTTATGGCTTACTGGCGCATGCGTCACCAAATGTGGCTATGTTCGTAGCTTCCACAGTCATTTCTAACTTGCTTCTATTCATGATAACAGTTTCTTTAATGTGTCTGAGACGTCACCTGACACGTCACTTGAATTTTGGTGCCATAACGCTGGACGGCCGGGCATCGGATTTTTCGACCCATGAGCCAGCTCAGGCTTAATTTCGCCTTAATAAATTGCCCAAGGCGTTCTACTTATGCTACTATGCTGAGACAGGTTTTTGTTTCTCTCTCCCTCTCTCTCTGAGACAGGTTACGTTAGCAACGTCAGCAAGTAGCTTGTTGTCAAGTTGCCATGCGACTGCACGAAGAAAGTCGAGTCACCAGGACCTCCAATTCAGCAGACTCCGAGCGAATGCGAGAAAGAGAGAGATGCTGACTTACGTTAAAACTGGGGATGCCAGCCTGAGTGATCGCCGGACGTGCCAGTACAAATTTTGGGCAAAAGATGAAATAGCATATGCAGGGAACACCCGAAAACACAACGCAACATACACCCAACGACAATAGATACACGCTAAAGTTATTTATGCTGCATAGTGCACTAAATTCTGTCCGCAGAACAATAAAGCAAGGCGCCGTGCAAGTTCAGTCACCGCCGAATCGAACTCTATGACACACATGCCGTCGCTTTCAGGGGTGACATCATACATTATAATAATTAGGCTGTTTTTAAGACGGTTTAGTGAAACGTTACAAAGTTTCTGTGTTATACGAGTACATAGGTAAAACGTTTACGATAACATGAGCATATTTTGCGCTTGGATACAATAATATCACACGTGTGCACCAAAAGAACAAAATAAGCAGCACGCGTGCCTAAATATTGTTGCTACTTCCATCTTAACAACGTTTGCCAAATTATTTGCTAGCTGACGTCACGATCTTAATAAATAAGCTTAACTATAGAGCTATGATTGTGTACAGCACTGGTCGGGGATGCATAACAATTGCACTCAAATCCCTACAGTTGTACGCATCGAAGCCCATAAGATATGTGTCACACTGCTGGATTTCCTTGCGATTCAGGAACACTTTTTTGGTCCACTGAAGCCTGGCACAAATGTGCATATGGTGTTTGGTGCTCTCGGCTATCTTAATGTTCGAGGGTGCCCAGTAAAAGATGTTATTCTTCTTTTCTTGTTTCACATCGGTGGAGCGTCGGTACTGCCAGACAAAGATAGAAATGGCTATTCCAATTTGAATAATTGCGTGCTTCATGAAGTCATTGCCATAAGCGAAAGTTGATTCTGTCACTCCTTCCGGCTCTCACGACTGCGAGAACCTTTTTCTCTTTGTACATTTGATTGATTGATTGATTGGGTTTAATTTGCTAAAGCAACGCAGGGGCTAAGATAAATACTGTAACGGAATATTCCGGATTAATGTCGGCAACTTTACTGTTTCTTTACTGTGCACCCATAGATCCTTGCATGAGCGCTTTTGCATTCTTTTTCCATTGCAAGTTGACCGCTACATCGGAAGTCGGCCGCCACATTGCTACTTTCTAGATTGAACGCAGAGAGCTATACTCTTTTTGTCGCTGTGCGCGAGTCTTTTTCTTTAGCGGTGTTGTTGTTTACTTACTATTCTTCTGCTTTTTACTGATTTTGTGTTTGCTCCCAATTGCCGCCAGTTGGAGCGCCGACACCAGACAGAAGCTGCGAAGTACCCTTCTCACAGCTTCTGACATGCCTATAGCTCCCCCATAAAACTGAAGTGCCCGCAGCCTTGGCCCCCTCAATACCGGTGGCGCTCGGCCGCGCGTCGGGCATCGGTCATCGCAGTTGACAGGGCGACGATAGAGTTACTCCCGCGGTCGTGGGCTGCTGGTGGTGCATGTCACGACGCTCGGCCTTGCCTGGGCTGCATAGTCGCGTTGCAGCGGAGGCACTCTGCAAGGCTCGACATTGTCACACGCCGCTGACGTGGCATTTGGGAACGACTGTCGATGATTGGGGAAGTTTGTTGGGGCTGTTTTAGTAACCACCCTGCGTTCATGTGAAACTTTGGAATGGTGCGTGAGCTTCGACGTTTCAGAACGAGGTGAAAATACTTTTTCGCACGTTCGCCATAGCGCTGTGGAGGGACCTTTTTTTTTCAGCGCTTAGTTGGCCCTTGCTAAAGGATATCTTTATCCTAACTATATGAACGCAGACGACAGGGGACGACCGGTGCCGTCCAGGCTTAGTTAAGTTGACTGTTAGATTAAAGCATCATGTGGTAAACGTACGTCATAGTCGTCTCAGTGTGCCTTTGCCGTTTTTGTTGCTGATTTGTCCCACTATTCACAACGAAACTTGTAAGGTGGGGTGCTACCGGGACGCAGAACGTGAGATTTCTTACATCTGAATAGAACAGCATTTGATACCGTTTACGGATATTGACGATTGTTTTACACTTAGAAGCCACATTACATATCCAGGGTGTCTCAGCGAACACTTTCAAAAATTCTTAAAGGTTGCCTACGGCAGATAACACAATTCTAGTTCATGAGCTGGTCTACTCGAAGAGGCGGATATTACTTCCACAAGAAATTGAAATGCAGAATAGAATAATTAACAGAAATTCACTAATTATGTTTTTAACTAATTATCTGATATTGAAATTTACAGATTGTAGCCGTGGACTTCGCAAGCCGGATCCACTTGGAACGAATTCTCGGATTGACACCAGTTTCGAGATATTAATTCCCGAACTTTGCGGAGAAATGCATTGGCGTTCCAGTTAGGTTCCTAACAAAACGTCGCTTTTTGCATTGAAGTACAAATTAACTGAAACGCCAATGCACTTCTCCGCAAAGTTCGGGAATTAATATCTCGAAAGTGGTGTGATCCTGAGAATTAATTCTAAGTGGATCCGCGTTGCGAACTCTCCGGCTACAATTTGTAAATTGCAATATGGGGTAATTAGTTAAAAACTTAATTAGTTACTTTTTGTTAATTAGTCGATTATGAATTTCAATTTTTTTGCTAGTAATGTCCGTCTCTTCGAGGAGATCAGCTCATTAACTAGAATTGGCCTATCTGCCACAAGCAACCTTAAATAAATTTTGAAAGTGTTCGCTGAAGCACCCGGTATATAAAGAGGTTTCCGCATCGCGCATGATAAGCTTGCCAGAAATACTGCGCGCTCAATCCGCTGCGGGACAGTCACACGCCGTCGCATCGGTTGCAATTTGTAAATTGCAATTCGTGCCGTAAGGTAATTAGGTATAGTTATTTGTGAATTGTTTTTAATTAGTTGATATTTCGATTTCTCGTGCAAGTAATGTCCACCTCTTCGAGTAGACCAGCTCAAGGAATAGAATTGTGTTAATCAGCCACAGGCGAGATTTAAGTATTACTAAGGACTTCGCAGAAACACCTGGTGTAAGTAGAGTTACTGCATAGGCTCCCTTCAGGGAGCCAGAGTTGCGCAACTGTTTTCCGCGCGTCGCTCGCCCGCCTTCAGTGATTCCAGCACCACTATTCGCCGAGCGCCATCACGTGGTCAGAAGTGGTTCCGCTGCGCTGCGGAGAAGCCGACACTTCACACTTTGGACGCCAGCACTCCGCGGGTTCCGACATGCTGCTGCTGGAGAGACGCGTGATCGCAACTGTAATCCCGTGTGAATTGTAGAATGTCATATGACGCATTGACAGTGCCGAACTGTCGCAACCACACCGAAAATTGTAAGGCATTTTTTGCAGTGCCACGAGCGAAATCTGCTATACGCCGCCTACTCCAGTGGCTGCTGCCTTATCGGTCATGACAGGTGGACTCCGAAAAGACCTAGCATATGCGATGTCTCTGTCCGTATGTCGTTGTTGTATTCATACAGCTATTACCGCCTGTATCAAGGTTCAGTCTGTGCGCGTGTCTAGGACAAGTGTTTGTTTTCGTGCTTTCTGGTGAAGTTTGAAAATTGCTTTGTTTACGAGCGCAGACTGGAAGTTTATTAAAATAAATACAGGGTAACGGTAACAGTTAGCAACGTTGTATCAAGTGTTGCCGTTTTGCCGGTCTCATTCACTTCTCATCGTGAGAGGGAAGTTGGTCGCTTCATTGCTTGTCAACTGTTAGTTGGCTTTCGAGGACTCCGATTCGTTAGTGTGCTTTTGTTTTTGTTTAGTTCACGTCGCTGTGTTGGAAACCAGAAATTGCAATAAAATGCACCTGATTGGTTGGCTCGTTGGCAATTTCCAATGGCGGCGTAGCATTAACAAACATTGGTGGCCATTCTAATTGGCGTTATCAGCTGGAATCTCAGCATGCGTGTAGAAATTCTTAGAAACCACCTGTACTGTGACGTTGAATTAGCCTTGGCAAATGGCTATGGCATCGCTTCAGTAAACCTGCTATTCGCATGTTCCTGTCAGAACGATATACAGATTGTAGTGTGTTTAGCAAGCGAGAAATAAACACATGGTTTGTTTTTTAATCTAACCACTTCGCTGCAGAAGTTGCACAATTTAGTGCACTCAGAAGAACTATAAATAAGTAATGCATGCAGCTATAGTCAGCGCGTGTGTCGGCTAGATGAGACCCATACCACATATAAATTTGTCTGTGATGTGTAAAACGCGACAAGGAAGCTATACTGGAATAGTGGTGTAGCGCAATGCAAAGAATTTAAGAGTGCATGCAATTGCTCGCATCATTCACCTGAATTCAGCTTTCATACCTTGAACACAAGGAATGTTGGACGCGACTGCGTGTTGAATCACGCATTCACATTTTCAGCTGTCGCGAGCCATGTTCGCATGCATGCACGCCTAATACTGGTGTCACACGGGCACTTTCGATCACTATCGAGCCCGATCCGGGTGAAAATTCTCGACTGCGATTGACTTCCTTCCGCAGTTAGCGCAAAGGAGCCAATCGCGACTGAGAAATTCTATGCCGATGTGGCTCGATCGTGATCGAAAGTGTGAATATGGAAAGTGCTACTATAAGAATCATAACACCGGTGTGTATGTTCGTCACAAGCTGTATGTTAAGCAATGATTGCATACTAAGGCATGTAAGCGTAAAATCTAGGCTCGTAAACGTGAGGTGGGCAATCGAGTTTTACTCGCAACATGATAAAGGATAGAAAGAAAGCAAAAAAAAAAAAAAAAGTGTCACAGGCAGTGCCGCGCGAGCGTGGCTCCTACGCGTACGGAGAGTGGCTTTCCCGCACAACTTTGGAACCCAAGATGGCGTACCTTGGCGCAACTCTGGCTCCTTAAAGGGAGCCTATACCGATTACTCTAGGTGTAAGTATATATCAGCGCTTCGCGTTCGGTGACCAAAGGAAACTCTTGCGTCCCGTTAGCATCGAAAGACCGTAAAAGATTCAATAATTAGGTTAACAGGACCCGAAGGTTAACATAACCCGAAGAAACATTAACATGATTGCGTAGCTAGGCTATACAGCTGGCGTACGCATTGTCAACGCGAACTCAAGTGAACACACGGTCAAAGAAAGAAACGAATTGGACGGGATTAGTGCTGGACATCAACTGAGTTTGATTACATGTTACAGATATGCGCGCAGGCACAAACGTTGAGCACAAGCGAGGCTAAAGGCGCACAGGGTCGGAAAATGCTTTATTAACCAACTGGCACGGCTATCCGTCTCAATACGCGTAAATAGATCCGTTATCCTCTTCGACATCGCGTAGGTTTCGACACGCTTACACACGAGCGAAGCCTGGACGAAAGTGCGCTCACTAGTGATGTTGAGCCACGTTCCTAGGTGGCCTACCGAGCTTGCGGACGCGCGCTATTTCGAGAGATACGAACGCAGGTTTATAAGAGATGAAATATCGCATATTCTCCGATTGAAGCCGCGTTGAGGTAAATTTCTACCTTTCAATGCTTCTCATTCTGATTAACATCACTTTTATAAAAACATTTTTCAATGCTGCTTATTTTAATGTAAAAAAACATGAGCGGCAGGAAGCTTGAAGGCAATAAGACGCATTTATGTAGCCTAGAAAAAATGTTTCTTGGTCGTATTCAGGTAAGGAATATGAACTTTTGTTCTGCTGGTGTTACGCCTATTCTGCGCAAGAACCGAGAACTCTGCCTGCATATCCCTCGCTACACCTCTTCGTTATGACCGCGCTGAGCGGAACTCAAGAGACAGAGTTGAAGTGTTATGCGTTTTGCTAGCGACAATTTACACTGGTCATGTTGGTTTAGGCGCCTGTCTTCTGCTTTTAAGTTTGAAGAAAGAAGTACGGTGTTACGAAGTCCCGCGAGGTGGTTTGTGGAGCTGCTGAGTATCAAGAGCGAAGCTGCCGTCTGTATACGTGCACCAAAGAACAACCAGTTGCACTTGCACATGCGTAGTAAGCTTTAGCATCGGTCGCTTGGCGAGTACGGGGAAGCTTGCCAGTGTCGTACGGCTCTCGGGAACAAGATCAAATTTCAGCGCTTTAAACTCTGGACTCTGGATAGCTTGTAGGTTCTGAAGACGTCAAACGCTTTTAGACACCGTTGCAACGGGGAAGGCGGCTGGGCCGTAAAGGCATCCACCCACCCAATGGGTCCGTTTTGCCAAGCACCAGACGATCCACTTGATGCACAATAAACCGATGTGTTCCCCCAAAACCTTCTCCATTAGTTGCCTAAGTAACTCTTCTCCTACTCCCCCCCCCCCCCCTTCTTTTTTGTTTTGCTGTTGTCTATTTCACAAAGATAGACCATGAACTTAACTTGAAGAGTGTCTGGTCTTCTTTGAAATATTATCGCTCTCTCTCGGTAAAATAACTCCCAACAGCCTTAAAATACAACCTTTGGGCTCATACTTCCGCATTATTATTATTATTATTATTATTATTATTATTATTATTATTATTATTATTATTATTATTATTATTATTATTATTATTATTATTATTATTATTTGGTCACTGGTTACCGACAAAAGCATTGTTAATGACCAAGTAGATCAGTTTACAGAGCTTGTTTTGAGCAGTATGCGCAAATACATTCCCCAGTAGAGGCCTAGACGCTCTATATATCCCCACTGGTTTTCGTTTGAACTCGTAATTGCCCTAAAGCATAAAGATCGCGCACACCGAAAATCCAGAATTCCGTTGCCTAATGAGTACAGAGAAGAATTCCGCTTTTTTCGGGCTCTCTGTAAACGTCTCTATAAGCGGGATCAAGATTCATATATGGCATTCTTGGAAAAAAGCGCCTCCGACCGGCCGGCAGAATTTTGGAAGTATATCCGTAAGCGCTCCAATAAACATGGAGAGGGTTTTCGCTTACTTGACTCTAGAGGAGCGGAAGTCCAAGCAGTCGCGGATTGTTTTGCAGCCCATTTCTCTTCCTTATATAAAGATGCAGGTTTCAACGCTGGTGTCAGTCAGCAGCACACGACGGTTCCTACGTCTAGTGCGGTGTTGTTTGATGAAGCGCTTGTCCACGAATGCCTTAAGCGCTTGAAGCCTTCCCTATCCTCCGGCCCTGACGGCATCCCCTCCGCAATTCTAAAAGCTTGTGGCAGTATATTTGCTCCAGTATTGACATCTATATTTAATAACTCTTTGACTACGTCCACTTTCCCTCACATGTGGAAAATTGCTCGTGTTTTTCCCGTATTTAAGTCTGGATGTAAATCAGATGTGTCGAATTATCGCTCAATTTCTCTTCTCTGTGCTACGTCCAAGATTTTTGAGCTTGCTCTTCACAACATATTGTCTTTTACTCTGAAGAACTCGCTCATTCCGAATCAGCATGGATTTCTCACCGGCCGCTCCACTATCACAAATCTCGCAAGTTTCATGACACAGATCTCCACGCCGGTACTTCAAAGGGGGCAAGTTGACACCATTTACTGTGATCTCAGCAAGGCTTTTGATGTAGTCAGCCACTCGCTGCTTCTGCTCAAGCTTACGCACTTTGATGTTGACTCGTCAGTTGTGAATCTCTTGCGCAATTATCTTCTTGATAGATCGCGTTATATTAACGTCAATGGCCAAACATCTTCTTCTTACTTGGCAACTAGCGGCGTCCCTCAAGGGTCAGTATTAGGACCACTCCTTTTTAAAATTTTTATTAATGACGTTCTTTCTGTTATTCGGAACTCTTCTTTCCTTCTTTATGCCGATGACATCAAGATTTTTAAGAAAATTCACACTGTTGATGACTGTCGCGCCCTGCAGTCTGACCTGTTTTACTTTTCTAAATGGTGCAAGGATAATAACCTTACCTTGAATGCTGCTAAGACCAAAGTCATGACTTTCACACGCAAAGCAGCAAGTATTTCTTTTTCTTATTCTATAGATTCTGTGCCGTTGTATAAGGTCTGCGAGATCAATGATCTTGGTGTACTTTTTGATGCAACCTTACACTTTTCAGCTCACACTAAACGTGTTGCAATGCGGGGTATGCGCTCTCTTGGTTCTGTATGCAGACTATCGAGGGAATTCAAGTCTCCTACACCGTTCCGCAAATTATACACAACCATCTGTCTTCCTCAACTCGAATATGCGTCGGTCGTCTGGAATGGCTCTTCTAGATCCAACAGTGACATAATAGATCGTGTCCAGAAAAAGTTTCTAAGCATATTTAATCACCGCTTTGCAAACCTGGACATTGCACCCTGTACTAGCACTGTTGGATTGTTGTCATTGCCTTCACTTCGGACCGACGTAATCGCGCTGACCTTCTGTTTCTCTTTACACTCCTTCATGGTAACCTCACATGTCCCGAACTTCTCAGCTGTGTCATGTTCCGCATCCCACGCAAGATCACCAGAGAACATAGACCTTTCCATGTTCCTGCCTGTCATCACGAACACTCAACCGTCCACAGAATACAGAATCTTTATAACGCTTACTTTCGTGAACTTGATATCTTTCATAACTCCTTGTCATCGTTCTTTTCCGAGCTTTGCCTTGTATTATAATTTCATGTATTGTTCAAGTGCCCTTCTCCTCCTTTTTCTTTTGTATTTACTTTGCGCTTTGTTGTCCGTACTCTCTTTTCACAATTTTTATTTTTATTCATTTATTTTTTTAATGATTTTTCCCTGAGTGTCTTGTTTTTGATTTGTAATGTATGCGTGCGCCAGCACTCAGACCTTAGGGTTGTTCCTGGGCACGTTAAATAAACATGATTGATTGATTGATTGATTGATATGGTGAGGCACGACGATGTGTCTACGTTCCTAACCTATTTAACAATTTACCGGAGGACTTCTTCTCGGTAACTTCGAAAAGATTACTGAAAAACATGATCCGTACTCTTTAGGTTAAATCTATTACATATGCACACTAGATGTACCTTCTTACCTTATGTATAACGTTTATGTGGCAATTGTTTTAAAGAGTTGAATCTTGCAGTTTGTGAGTCTGTTTGTTAGTTTTTAGGTGTTTGTTATGGGCAAAGCTTGAA
The DNA here is from genome assembly GCF_013339745.2 of Dermacentor silvarum. NCBI lineage: Eukaryota > Metazoa > Arthropoda > Arachnida > Ixodida > Ixodidae > Dermacentor > Dermacentor silvarum. Next base: position 90,999,716 of record NC_051154.1, on the reverse strand, counting down.
CTCTTTTTCTGTTGTAATAAATTTGCGCTTCCGAAGGTAATGTCGCGCGCACTTTACGTAACAGCGTTTCTTTGATATCTGAATGTTCTCATATTTTTGTATTGCCTTGCCAAATCTGCAGGGCCATGTCCCACAAGCCCTTGTTGGCTTAGACCGGCCTGATGATAACTCTGTATACCTTTTGTGGCAATAATAATAATAATAATAATAATAATAATAATAATAATAATAATAATAATAATAATAATAATAATAATAATAATAATAATAATAATAATAATTATTATTATTATTATTATTATTATTATTATTATCTTCATTATCATTATTATTTGACACTCTGGTGCCCATACAACTTTTTCCTTCCATAAATTTTCCATCACGATACGTCGCGGCATGAGTTAAAAAGAAGGTTGAAAGGAAGCCTTCCACTACATTTGCGTGAAGCGAACCTCACGTAGTACACGAAATTAATATGGGTGGCGCGGCGCGCTTCTGACGTAGAGTTACGAGTGAAGCACGGCCAAACAACCAGAAATACGCGGGAGAAAGATGGGTGACTGAGGGGCGGCAGGCGAGCAAGGGCAGACCACAGCCCTGCGAGGCGATAGTGCTCGCACAGTTAGGAGGACTACAAGTTAAGGCCCCATAAAGTACGCAGGGAGAAGAAAAACGTGAAAGTTCTTGTTTTTCGCAATGACAGAGGAAGACATAGCAAGAGTGGTACTAGTAAAAATATAACCTGCGTCGAGACAAAAACGGGAGAGAGTGGCGCAGGAGAGCCACGGCAATTTACTTCCTCGGGTTGGGCGGAAGCGCCTGTAGGCATTTGTGTAAAATAATGCAAACAGCTAAGCAGAAGGGCGCGGCCCGGTCATACGTCTCTGCAGCAACGAACACTATTAAACTTGGTTCCCAGACTTCTCGGTACACGCTCGGCTTGCTTTTTTTGCCCCTCTCTCTCCCCCGTTCTCTCTTTCACTTGGACCTGTCCGGGAATGAGCACGCTGTTCGCCCTATTATATTTAGCAGGATTGAGCGCGGCTGCGAAGGAAAATGAAAGAATGTGGAAGAAGACAACGAGCTCAGCGAAGCTCCCGTGGGAAGCAGGGAGCTTACGCGGCTGTTCCACTACAACACGGAGCTGTTTCGATAGAGCACTTTGCTGCGTTGCTGCTTTGTTAGGAGGCCTCGGAGTCGGTTATACGTGGCGCCTACCGGGGGACTGAGCGGAGTGTTAAGGACACAATGGTTTCGTTAGCCGGTTTTATAGCTTGGTTTTTCACGACGTATTGCTAAAGACGTCACAGAGAAGGAACGGCAGACAGCGCCAGCCAACGAGTGGTATTTTAGTTCATTGTGCCCATTGATTAATGAGTAATCAGATAACGCAGGATAAAAAATAGATTGCTTGACTAAATCTTATCTCTGAACATGTCTGACGTTCGGCCTAATAATCTAGCAAAAGTGGGATCCCCGTGAGGACTGTAAATTTCTTCTCAGAAGTATTCGAAACCACTGATAGTGACTTCTTCATATCGCTATAGCGGCATCATGTAAGCAGCAGCCGCTTGCATCATTGCAACTGTGCTCTGACTGGAGCTGCTTAAGAAATAATAATTGCTTTGTAGCGAAGAAGACTGGCGCGCCCTATGGACGCACTATCATCATTGGCCCGCCGACGAAGATGGGCTCGCGTTTTTTTCAACTAGCTTGGTTTAGGTAAAATGCTGCATTTTTTGGGGGATTTAAATTTAAACGAGAGTTTGGTACCTTGGAGGTGGCGTCAGCTGCCACCCTTCAAAGAGCAAACAAAAACGGAGAGCATAAGAAACCTCGAAAGTCTGAACACTGAAGATATTCTAAGAGCGCGAGCTGACATCCAAAGTTCTGGGCATGATTAATGGAAAAGCACAAAAAGAGCCCAACAAGGCGCATATACATGTAAAGTTCCGGCAAGGTGACTGAAAGGTGTTGAAATGACTCCAAAAATATCCACAGATGCGCCCAGCTTTGCAGACTAGTGGATTGAAATAACTACAGATAACTAGACATGACTAGATAACTATGCATAACTAGATACAAGAATCTTGACGCACATGACGCATTTATAATATATTGTATTGTGACATATTTAACAGCCAAATTTCGACAAGAATACACAAACTTAAGGTCTCCCTTCTTTCTAAGGCAATTTTAAAAGCCCCAAGCGCTAATCTTTGTAACCCAGTACTGGCCACAGGACAAGCATGTTTTTTTCGGGCGCGTAGGGGTAGGAGGCGGCGGTTAAATGGTAGACGACTTAACGACATTATAGCATCTCTCAGCAGTTTTTGCATTTCAGTCTCGTGTCGTTGGCACTCCGATAGCATAGGTTAACATCCTCGCCCACGAGGCTGCAAGCACACTACCGACTAAGAACAAACTTATTCTGCGGAAAACAACGCTGGGCATAATGTGCATGAAGTCGCTGATGGAAGAAATATAGTTAGAGAAATTTAGTTCTCGATTTAATTTCACAGAAAAATTGCCTTATTATAAGGGTCACTAAAGTAATTAGAAGCATTTCCACTACACCTAAAACATTAGGTGTTCCTATAAAGTTGACAGGATATTTTTTTCTCCAACTGGAAGAACTTAGCTACGCGAAAAGAAGTGCATAATTATATTTCATAATTTTCCGGCACCTGTCGTGCTGCTGCATCGGCTGCAGTGTTTCCGGTGATATTAGTGTCCTGGTGTACCATTGAAACGCTATAGCATTACACGCCAGGCTATAACTTTTGTGTACGCTATTCCTCTTTTCCTCTTTCTATTCCCCCATTCCGTTATGCCCAGTGTAGGATAGCTAACCGGATGCAGTCTGATTAACCTCGCTGCCTTTCATATATCCGTGCTCCTTCTCTCTCTCTCTTTCTCTTCAGGGTTTCATTCACTAAATGTGTGACGCAAGCAAAGTGTGTTGTGGTCTTCATTGCACCGCGTGTCTGGTTGCGCCATAAAGAACGTCGTCGCAAGCGTGTATAAAATACGCGAGTAAAGATATGCAGATCCAACGAACATGTTGGAACCGATGTGATGCGCAGCTCTACGGTAAAGCGGTTAAAGAAATGCTATACAACCAACTGCGATGCCTACAATTGTGTTTACTTTCATTTTATGCAACGTGTAACGTAGTGCATTGTGTCGGTTTATCCGCCACAAAGTTGCGACTTCAATTAGGACCTTAATAATGCAAAGAAAGCCTCGCTTTAAATGTGACTGCCCCGGAGCTGTATTTCTGAGCAAATATATTGTTTGGCAAAGCGGAAGTAAATATTTTTGGCAAGAAAGAAAACAAAAGAAAAAGAAGATAAGTACGTCAAGATGCGAGCGCTGATGCAATTTCAGCGCTCATGAGGTGACCAAAGTAAAAAATATGGCACATGGCGCATGTGATAGGCCTCATTATAATAACTGGGTGATCTCGTTACCTGGCTTTAGTTCTTGTTCTAAATGAGCCCAGCGCAGCGCTCCGAGTCAGGCCACAGCGCCACACCATGCCACTGCGTGTCACCATCCGCTTTCGCGCTGCAGCCTCTCCGAACTGGGTTGGGACGAGAATTTCCGCCACGGCTGAGAGCTCGAATGCGCTGCTTTGTCGCAACAGTAATCAGAAAGATTGCCCTGGCAGTCACATCTGGCCCAGCCAGGGAGAAGTAGGGAGGTCGAGCGAGAGCTCTCCGGGTGGCCATATTTTGTCGTTTCCTGTAATGGCTACATTCAGCGACCGTAGGTTTACACAAGGTTGACCACCAAACCGCAAACACGCACACATATAAGAGCGCGCAGATATGAAGACCATGCGATGACAGCTAAGCTCGGGCGTATGAAGTATATTTATCCCAAACAGCCAACTTGGCGAGCGGCGCTGCAGCGGTTCCGCCCGCTGGCTGCTCTCACGTTCAGTCCAAAAGTAGATTTTCTTTCTCTTTTTTCAGAAAATATATTTTTTACCAAATGAAATTTCCCTAACTTTCTTTTTTTTTCAGTCTTAAGTTTTTCACATCAAACTTACCAGTTTTCTCTTTCTTTTTTTTCCTCTTTTTTGTTTACGTGAATATTTGAGTAAAAATTTTCTTGTCCCTGAGCACCCTATCTATATGGGGTGTTTCAGCGACCAGTGTCTCTAATTAATAGAATACGGAATCTGAGACACAATAATACTTTCGGTATGACACGATTTGCAACAACGCCGGACAAAAGAAGATTACACTTCCGTCATTTTGAAACTTACTAATTAACTTTTAATTAGAAACGTTGAGCCGCCGATGCCAATTGGAGGTTTGTGGCTAATGGCGAGATCATAACAAACTTGCTTTTAAAGCTGATCAAGCGCCGTTAATTAAAGCACGCCGGCACAAAGAGTTCTGAGTCATTTTGTTAGTTTTCGTTGTTTAATTCCGACTCATTTTCGCTAAACCGAAACAGAGCACGTATGGAGCGCGCGTAACCACGCCTTATCGTTACGTTACGTAGCAGAAGTCACGTAACAAATGCAAGGAAACCTTGAGGGCTCAATGCGGTTGGCTGAAAGGAACCCTCAATGCACACCCGTGGTTGTGCATTGCCAAACGCGCCGACGAAGAGCTTGACCTTGTCTGATGTCTTTTGTAAAAATTGCGTGCATTTATTAGTTCTAAAGAGATGCATTCCCAAAATGTTTCTTGCAAAAAAAAAGTTTTGACTGCCTAGCAATCTTTTAATGGTGCCCCTACAAGCAAAAGATGGTGTAAAAAATCATAAAATTAATTTTTTATTGAACAAAAGCGGGAATTTGTTCCCAAAAGATAAGAAAATTTGTGTTTTATTGTGCGCTCTCCAGTGTAGGCCCCCACTTCATTGTTAATTTACTTATAATGTGGGCAGAAGACCAATTTGGGGCATTTTAATCTTTTTTTATTAAAAATTGATTCACCCGTAGTTGTTTTATTAACGATTCCTTGTGTCAAATAATCGGATAAAATATTTTGGCATGCAACAACCACGAAATATTAGAGAAAGATTATCCCAAAATTGAGAAACATTGTATTTCTATCACGTTTTCAGCTTTTAAGGTGGTCTACTTAAAAATATGAAAGGTTGTTTGTTTCCTAAAAGGATTCTTAACAATCTGTTTCCGAAAGCTTAATTGGAGTAACGTTTCGTTTAGGCGAGAAAAGGTTTCTTGGAATTTGGTGTCTACTCCATTCGAGACCGTCGACTAGCTGTGCATCTTCACTGCAACACACGCCTCGGAGTGGCTGCAAAATGTATGTACTGAATGCGTTTTTCTCAGGAAGGTGTTGCTGAAGTGCTTGAGACTGCCGGGCGTCGGTTTATTTTTGGCTATCTTAGGCTGTGTTCTTTTTTTGGTAAACTTCAAGCTGCGGCACCCTTCTCACGGAGCACACTATTGGTTCGAATATATCCGCATAAAAGTAAACAAGAAAGAACAAATGGACGAACGAAATTCCGCTCCGCTGGCAACCAGCTCGAACTCGATGGCTGCATAGCTTGTGTCCGCATACTGCGGAATTTCTCCGCCTTCGGAAAGCAATTGCACGAAGTCTCGCGCACTACTATACAATGCTGTTATCGAATTCTTCAGCGCTGCACTTCGTTGGCACTCCAAGTTGTGTGCCCGTTTTTGCGCGTGCAACGGCACGAAGGCCATACAATGAGGGAACGGAACATGTCACGTCGAAGCAGCACTCAAGAGAAAAACTGAACGGGAAACGCCAACTGCTGGGAGCGAGTCAGTCACCCACGTAGCTGGCGCCTGTTGAGTGTGATGGGCGGCCAGATAGACCTCACATTCGGGCGAACCGCGCACGATTGACGCCATCGCTTCTTGCAGCAAGGTGCACCGGTCATTCGAACAAGGGGTCACAGTGGGCCAGTTGGCTATGCAGCATAGTGGAACACTGCACCGCGGCACGAGATTGGGAACTATAGACGTGAGGAAGCGGACTCAGGACGAACAAGAAGTGGTGTTATTTTGTGCTTCTTGCATGGTCAGCGTATCGTTCTTCACGTCCAGATTTTACCGCTGTTCAGCGGTAAAATGCATCAATTATCCCTTTGTTGCTTGTCTCTGCTTAAACATAGCCTTTGCCACATTTTCTTTTTCTTTCTTTTCTTTTTTTTTAGAAGACCATGGTTTCATTTGAGCCACAAAATCCGGGTGTAAAAGATTCTATACATTATATCTTTAAGTAAAGAGCAATATTATGACGATCATGCACACTTCCTGATGATCGTACTCGAGAGCGATGCATTGTCAAACAATTAACCTCTTGATGTGTACTGCACTAATTTTAACAGCTACTAATGCCTTCATTAAAACACCCGGTATAACAATCACACATAGCTCATCGCTGTTCCTTCGTTACTTTCATTTAGGTGCGCTATGGTTGCTATTTGCGACAAATCCAGGGTCCCCTCAAGCATCCGCCTTTGAAAGATTTTATGCCGTAACAATGCGTGGCTTAATTCGTACCTCTGGCACCTTGTCTCGTTACTCCAGCTCAACGCAAGTAGGTCAAATAGATGAGACAGAAGAAATGGTTCGGAAATAGTTTGAAGCGCAAATACACAGACACAAAAGAGCACATGAGACACAGACGAGCGCAAACTACCAACAAGATTTATTGACCACCACACGTGAACATAGTATAAACACGTGTGGTGGTCAATAAACCTTGTTGGTAGTTTGCGCTCGTCTGTATCTCATGTGCTCTTTTGTGTCTGTGTATTTGCGCTTCAAACTATTTCCTATGTAGAACCAACAGGCCCAAATCGCTACAAGAAATGGTTACCGCCACAATTTTAAGTGCACGAACAGCTCATCATGTTCATGGCATAACCAAGTATCTTCCATCATTCACCAGCAATTCTTGTCTGTAAAACATAACTATATGACACATCACCAGCAGCCATCGATCTAAATACATAATTGAAAACCCGCAACGAGCATTCAGCGTGCGCATTGAAACAGCCATTCAACAAGAAGTGTCAAAACCCTTCTGATTGTTTTATGCTGCGGAAACCTACTGCGCCATCAGACTCGTACCGCAAGTCTGCTTCAATATTATGGCCGTCAGGAGATAAATATCTACCCAGCAGAAGAATCGACCTGACCCTGTGCTATATGCATGGAGGAAAGAAACAAAACAGGAGAGGCCCTGACGTCACGTTTTTGAAGCCGGAAGTGCAGCCATGTTGGTGTGCCATCTCCCTTCGCGCCTCCAATCAGGGTTTCTGCAGCTCGCCGGAGCAGATGGGCGCGAACTTTGAACTTGCATTGTTACGAGCCACCGGAAGTGTGTGTTGTTGGCGCGTGTCAAAACAAAGCTTACGACACTTCTGTAGCAGGTTTAGTGAAGCAGACGCGCTCCTGTGTTTTTCCGTGGCACGTTGAAGACGACGACGAAGACCCGCGGCGTGATTGCTTGAGTGTATCTGTTGGTGGCGGACACTCACACTCACAGACCCCAAACACAACTTTCAAGCTTACACACCACACTCCGAAGTCAGCTTTTCTCGCGAACAAAAGGTGCTGCGAAAAAGGCACCGGTGGAAAAAATCTTATCTCACTTTTCAGAGACCGAGAGCAGCAGCGAAAGCTTCAGGAGCGCGGTTGCTATGGCAACGTTGACATTTGGGGTACCCGTCCCAGTGCTCCTTTGCGAATAACAGCACGTGACTTCCGCCACACTTCTCCAATACGTCCGTGCTGGCCGGGGCCTCTCCTTGGTTTCCTTCCTCCATGGCTATATGCGAGATATATAGGCATTATATTCTAAGGATTTGCGCTATTATAGGGGTAATAGTTTATGGTTCAATTCATTGTAACCCGCCGCGGTAGCCCAGTGGCTATGGCGTTGCACTGCCGAGCTCGAGGTCGCGGGTTCGACTGCGGTCACGGTGGCGCATTCTGATGAGGGCGGTGTGCAAAAACGCTCGTGTATCGACGGCCAGGCGGCTAGCGGAGAGGCCTCATTCGCTGGCAAGACAACCGGAAGTAGACGACACGACGTCACATCATGACGTAGGGCCAGTGAAGGCGGAGCTTAGCCCGATCACTCGGCAAGCGAGTTGAGGAGAAAAAGCATGGCTTGTGATGACGGTATACGTACCTTGTAATCGTCCGTAGCTCTCTTCATAGTAAACGCTTCACTGGAAGTGTGACGCGAATTTTTTACTGTAGCTGTATCCTACGCGTCTACAAAATTTGTCCTAACCGTTTCAGGGACCTTTTGAAGAACCCCCGGCGGTCAAAATTATTCCGGATACCCCCACTACAGAGTGCCTCATAATCATAGCGTGATTAAAGCACATAAAACCACAGAAATTAATTAAACTATTTTATTGTATCTGAATTTCTAGCACTCTGCTCTCACTCTGCATGGAACGACAGGTTAACATTAGATTATCAGTAAAAACATTTCGTATCCTTGAACAATGTCATGGCTTGAATGGCAACGCAGTTTTGTGCTATGTCCTCTTTGAGTGACATGGGTTGGTGTCTGACGGATATTGTACACGCTCTTAACGATCGTTAGCCTAGAGAATTATGGTGTAACATTTTGTTCTCGCGGTGCAGTCTGCTGTACGATCTGTCGGAGCAGTATGGACAGCAGCCATAAAACGCAATCTGGGTGTGAAATTATCGCACAGGGAGTGATTCATCGCTAAGGCCCGTATTCACAAACGGAACTTAACTAGGGCGTCAATAAGTGCGGGAAAAGTACAAGGGTTAGGAAAGTTTTACGAGAGCCCTTCAAAAACGACACTTAAGTATCACTTTCAAAAGTAACACTTTTCGGGTCAAGTATGTCATCTGGTGTCGAGGGTACGTAAATAATTTACGTGTAGGATTGGTTCAATTGTAATTTTTTTTTGCAGCAGATTACTGCGAATATAAATGTTGCAGTGCTTGCACGCGCATTGTGCTGAGTAAAATGAAAAGAACTATTTGGTTTTAGCGCTTTACTCAAACTCGTCTGGCCACAAGTTCACATTGGTTCTCGCAGCTAAATCGCAGCCACTGCGGTTTGTGTCGCCGTCCCGACTTTTTTTTTTTTTTTTTGCTGAAAACGTGCGGTGTTTGTGCGTAGAGAGTGTGTGTGTATTGTGTGTTTTCAACCCGCGCAGACGATGGAAAAAAAGAAAGGAAAACAAACTTTTCCGAAGAACGCGCCGTGCCGCTGGAGATCGTTTCACGCATTAATAAATTAATGAAATTAATTAAACATTGCTTTATTTATTGATTGATTAATGTGGTTTGTTGGCGCAAGGGCCAGATGTGCCAACGAGTGCGAAGGCGGATTAATCAATCAAATAATAATAAATATTCAGATAATTAAACCTGGTATGATTAAAAATTTTAACGGTCAAACTTCGGCCCGACTGCATAGTTCAGTGGAGAGTGCATGCGCTGACCCAGTGTTGAAAATTTATGACCGTGCGCCAATGTAGCCAACTTCAGCGCTAGCCTGAGGCGAACTCAGAAATGTTCTCAAGTCTGAGCCTAGTTACTCTTGGCATGGGGACCGATACGTATTTATGGGGCGTGACATACGCGGGTTCAGTTTTGCCATCATTTTCGGGATTCAATCAGCAGTCGTCTGCAGCGGGACGGTTATATCAGTAGGCAACATTAATAAAGATAAGAAATAAAAGAGGCCCCAAAACACTGCCTAGGTACTCCAGACAAAACCTTTGCGTGGATTTAATTTTATTTATTTCGACATTGCTCACGAGAGTGGAGGTAGGATCGTGATGTTTGGATTTCCGCCGACTTTGTCAAACGAAGTCTCTGCCTCGGCTATTTATCATGAAAGATGTATTAATTAATTAAAAATAACGAGGCCCCCGGTGACAACCTGAAAAGTTCCGGCGCCGTAGAATCGCAGCGCGATCAGAAGCTGGAGCAGCGGCGGCACGGGGTGACCGCGTTCGTTGTCTTTTCGGGCCAGTGGCAGCATTTCCAACAGCCGTAGGTAGCACCGCTTGCTTTGAAAAGCGGTACCGCCACGAGAATTCTGCGTCATTGTATACTTCCATGGGATTCTGTCGATCCCTAAGCCGTGGCCGTATACGGCGGAGCGTATTGGTATGCCTCAGCATCCGTAATGTCGTGCACACGTCCGGCGAAATAGGCAAAGTCGGTGAGGGTGCCGTAGCAGTCGGCCATCTTGCTTGCTAGGCGAGAGTAGCGAAAGTCGCACTTAAGATTGCCAGTGGCTGTACTTTAGTTTGCGGCATTCAAATGTCGATTAAAGTTTACCTTAAGTAAAAGATTTGTCTATGAAACGCGTTAAGCATCGACCGGCTACTTAAGTCGTAAGTTAAGGGTAAGTTCCATTTGTGAATACGGGCCTAAGTGTCACTTTACGCAAGTTTCGCAGAAAGTATAAAAAAAATAGAGAGAGAAGCAGAAAGAAGTGGCACAGTGATTGCTCAGCATTACTTCCCAGGACTCTGAGACTGTATTAAAGGGCCGCCGAAAGTTTAAGGTGTGTTGCGGCAGAGATTGCGCAAGGATGTTACACCGCCTATTATTATCGTGCCAATGTATGCGGCGCAACCAATCGGAAAACGTGGTAAACGGTCTTCTTGTTCACAAGTCAAACGTGCAGGCAGTATACAGTTCGCATGCATCATCACTTACATTCGGAACACAGTTCCACTCTCCCGCTTTGCATTGGTCATCATTCACGCTCTTGCCGCAGAGTGCGTTGCCGGGCGGCTGCTGTCCTCACCGCGGAGTGGCTTCGTGCACAGGCGGAACCTCGTCCGGTTCGCACAGTAGCGTCTCAGGTTCAGCGGGCGGCTCAACTTGCGAAACGCTATGCCTGCTTCACGACAGTGAGGCCTTGTCGTCAACCGCCATTGTGGTCGATGTCGTCAAGCCGGCATCACCTACACGAAACAGGCCGGCCGCTTTGGCGCGCAACAAAAGGAGCTATCATAAAGGCTGCCTGCAGCACCTCAGTCACCGACAGGACTGCGCAACATACGTCCTTAACCGGTGCAGGGAAAGCGTGAAATGCATGGTGCCTCCTGACCATGTGGCCGCGTTAAGCTAGAAATAGGGAAAATCTAGAAAACGTGGTCGAAAAGGACCGTAAAACGTATGGGAGCCCCTTACATTATTGTTTACGACAGAGATGAATTAATTATTACAAAAACATTTCACTGTGTCCTTTTGGTTTATATATTGCTCCAAAAGCTGCTCCACGCAGGCCACTTGCGCTGTCATTCTGCTGCCTCAATCTCTTAACCTTCAGGTGGCGAGGCATTTGAGAAAATCATAAAACCCAAGCCATCAGCGCCACTTGCCACAGGGCCGCTTTGTAACTTTCAGTGCTCAATGGTGAGCTAATCGAGAAGGGCATCGTTATTCGCGAAGGACTGTCACTTAAGAACGTGCGATTGGAACTTACTGATACGACCCTTCTCTACCAGGTACGTTAACGTCCGCCCACAATGAGCTCTGTGCTGCCTTCGTTGCCTCAGTGACGCTCAGCGGAAAGTTGCGATCTCAGGCAAGGATCATTAATGCCAGACTAACGGTTTGAAAACGTCCAAAATAGACACAGCCGGCAGCGCAGGCTAAACCGCAAATCGATCGTCAGGGCCCTGTTTTTTTCGGCGTGTGCAGAAGCGGAGACAAGGCCCTGTTGCGAGAACTTTGCTCCGTCGCTGCTCAATCAATGGTCGAAAATAAATCGCTCCGGGTGTAAGCTCTTTTCTTTTTATTGCAGTGTGCGGCGTACGTTTTCGAAATGAGGGCACCATTGAAAACAAAAGTCACAGTTTCGCCCGAAAGGCGAAGCATCGATTGCAATAGCAAATTAGTAGACAACTATACCAAGTAAGGAGAGTAGTTTGATCGGCCGCATAAACGTGTAAATAGTCGCTTACTAATAAATTAACAGGCATGGTGTCATGCGGGCACAAGCAAAGAAGAACACATCTCACCCGATGCCCGCGCATACCTTCCCCTCCCCCCGGTGCCTTGCGCGCGCCCTAAGACTTCCTCCCCGCTTTTCGCCCTTGCGCACGCGAGATTGAGCCACCATCGTCGGTGAACCCTCGCACGCTTTCTCTCGCACATACAGCATACTGCGTGTGGCGACGATGTTATAGCACTTGGACTTTATACGCAACATCACGGCGACGCCGACGGCGACGGCAACGGCTGAAATGCGCCTGGAGTGTTCATATAATTGCTATCGCAACAAAAGAAAGGTTCAAGCTAGTTGTCAGTCGATTGATGCCCGAGACAACATTTCAGTGGAAGCGAAAACAAGACAAAAAAAAAAAAAAACAACAACGAAGGAACTTGGGGCTTTTACAAGTATGCTTGGCAAAACAATACTGCAGCAGTAAAATGTTGTGTAGACACAAAGTAAGCAAAATCTGTCTTACAAACACAGTGGACTCAACGCGGGCTTTTGTTGTTTTTGCGTACAGAGAGACATAAATGGTGATTGCACAATAGTTGAGCTTGTAGACGGCATGGGATAACAGAGTGGCGAAAAGGCCCCCAACGGTATGCCACAGCTTTGCGAGATGCTGTTGTTGGCTTTATGTACATCTTGCCTACTCTTCCTCCTAATACTTCAGCAGACCAAAGAGCTACGACCTTTAAAATGATTGTTACTGATCACCACTTCTGATTTATTTGAACGACAGTTGATATGTACGGTATTTCGCAAACGTGTAGAGGCCAAAGCCTGTGTAGAGGTCTGAAGCATAACCTGTGTGATAGCTGTCTATGCGTTCACCGGCAGAGGCCTGGAGTTGGCTAAGGCTTGATTTTTCTGTCAACGAAAGCCAGAAATCATAGATCATGATCAAATCAATCATGACGAAATCAATCGTCATGTGCACTTTGGCGACCATATGGGTGAATTTAACACTCTTGAAGCGGACTGCGCTTTCTTCGGCACTTTTTCATCAGCTGTCAACTAATTTTCTAATAAAAAGCATATTCCTATTGGCACTGCCATTCAGTCTGTCCTGAAATATTGACATCAGTACAAATGCTTAGTTGACGTACATAATCGTCTTTCTGCGTATACACTTGAGACGGCAGGCGAGACACAACAATAAAATTACTGCTATTCCTTGAGTCACCGTCACGGACAAATTCAGATTCCGCAACAGCGCAACCTAGAAAGGAGAGACTCAAGCTGGAAGAAATATCACTGCGCTGGTACACGAAAAAAAAAAGAGCAACTATAATAGCAAGCATAGCTTAAAATGACTTTTTGCTGCTCGCGACAAAACCAGCCTAGCGAAAGAACGCAGATATAGCAGTGATACAGCAACGTACGAGATTGACAGCCACCTGAAGGTCACGAAACAAGTACAACATAAAAGGCGCCCTGCCGGAGATGCTGAGCGATGCGAAAGAAGTAGCTGCTTGTCGACTCTCCGCACGGCATCTGCGGAGCTGAACGTGACTCGTTAGCGGCGTGTCCTACGAGACAGGAACAACCGCAACTAGCCATGAAGACTCCATCGGCCACCCTTGCTCTCGGTACTTCTCCAAACTCACGGTTCCCCACTCGGGAGGAGCCTTACGCGCACGGCATCATTAACTCCTAATTTATTCCAAGTGCAGCGCTCCTTCTATGAGCTAGCCAATGCTTGCTGTTGGTGATTAAACAAGACTCAAAACTAGGAAGAAAATAAATTACTAGACTTTCCGAGCTTGGCCCAGAAGGCGTATGGGCTTTTATCTCGCCGCAGAATGTACAGCTCGGGTATATGGACACACTTTGGGCAAGTACTTCGGTGAATGTACGTCGCCACCAAAAGTTTATAGGCGTGCAGCACGCAGTAAAGAAGAAACCAACTGCTATTTGGTTAGATAGGCGACCAGGAAACTCTCTGAGCGGAAGAAACACAGAGAGCTACCGCTTTAATGCTCGAATATGCATATCTAAAAGCGGGGCTATCTTTTTCTCTAGCCTTCACCTATATAAGTTATCGACAGAAAATGGGTTGTGTGGGGATAAGGATAGGGAAATTGGATGAACGAATGGGTTATGGGAATGAACGTTTGTCAAAGTTTAGTCAACCTAAATACAAGTGGCCATAATTATGTACTTCAAACTAAATGAAAACACGGTTAATAAGCAATAACGACGGTAACGCAGCTACAGATGGTTAACTAACAAAATTAACTATTTCATAATGTCCTTATCGTGACCATTTTCAAACTCATTTAGTGCGTGAAATATTTATATTGCGTATAGAAGAACAAACTATTTGGTATTTTAATTCTACACGCTTAATACAGTGCTATAATTATCGGGGACATGCAGGAGCCTATTTGCGCACACGCGGAACAGGCCATTTGCCGCCACACGTTAACGTTATAGGTTCTCCGCCATTGAAAGCTTCGTTTTCATCTGGGAAACCTCGCACTCTCCCCACCCCTGCCAGTTGAAGCTTCTTTCTTCTCTCCTAAATGGTCATCCGTTCTCCTCCTTTTTACGGGTCAGCAGTTTAACGCGATAGCGTTAAGGGGTGCCGTTGTCAGATGGGAAGGGGACTTGGCACCCGTAGGTACCGCGCCCCAGAGCGTTCATGTACTCAACAACCCAGCATCATTCGGTACATTGACCCCGGCACCCCCCCTCTACCCGGGCTCACCGGGTGGGGGGCTTTGATTTGGGCCAACGGTCCTTCCCGGACAAGGGGGCCGCTGTGGAGCGGCGCACACCGTGCTATTTCACGCTTCACACAAACAGCCATGTCGGTCGTCAGGGACACAAGCCCATCAGATCCCTGGATTGCCTCGACGGAAAGGGTGTCAAGGCAAACAACCATGGAGACAACAGAAGCCGTCCGCGGCGCAGTGCACTCTGTTGCGCCAGCACCGGTTCCAACTCTGTGTTCCACTGAGGCGAACGGAAACACGTGGATCGACTGGCGCATGCTGTCCAGTCGAGTGACCTTAGAAGCATGCATCATAACTTAATGGAAAGCTTTCCACCTGACTCTTCAAAAATCACAGCTGGGCGAGCCCACACTTCGAGAAACTTCTTCTTGCCTATAGGTGAAGCCGCTCCCGGGTGAGATGGAACCAGACTTCCTTCCGTGCTTTTCCAAGCACTTCGTGAAGACCCGGCGCCGCTCCCCCGAAAACCGCATCACAGCGTGCTAACCAAACTTGGTATGAGCACTCGACAAGAAGAAGCACGAACTGGTTGATCGCCTGGCTAGGCAAAGGGTGCAAGAAACGGACTGTCTGAAATGGAACGCCTGGGACACTAAACAAACTCCGTGTCGCAGAAAATCCGGCGTCGGCGTGGGCATTAGCGTCTGTGCCGGAGAAATAGACCCCGAACCACCCCGACCATACAGGCCCTCCACGTGGCGCAAGGCGTTAGTGAACAAAAATCGAATTTCTCAAAGTAATATTCGTCAAAGAAATGGTAAAATACGACTTAATTACAACCTACAAACAAGATAGCGTCGGATTGTAATTTGAATGTACGAGAAAACATAATTCTGTTACGCGGAAACTCAAACACAAACCCCTTTTCCAGCATTTCTACCATAACAACAGCGGCACGCTCGGGTACGTTACTTGCGAAAGCCCCATCCAGATGGCGCTGGCCTCCACGGCAGCGTATCATCAGCAGGCTAGGTGACTATTTGTCGCCACCCCGTTTCAAAGGGGATGCCAATAAATCATCATCATCAACAAAGCGTAAAGCCCCTCAATGTAAAAGTAGCTCCAACCACTTCCCTCCGCCTCCGTTCCACTGGTCCGCTCGGCGAGGCCAGCGCGATCTCGACATCGACCCTGCCGTAGCAGACGACGGCTGCGGGCTACCCGCCGTGGTTGCTCAGTGGCTTTGGTGTTGGGCTGCTGAGTACGAGGTCGCGAGATCGAATCCCGGCCCCGGGCGCCGCATTTCGATGGGGGCGAAATGCCAAAACACCCGTGTACTTAGATTTAGGTGCACGTTAAAGAACCCCAGGTGGTCCAAATTTCTGGAGTCCCCCACTACATCGTGCCTCATAATCAGATCGTGGTTTTGGCACGTAAAACCCCATAATTTTAATTTTAACGGCTAACGGGCTACCAGAGGAAATCCGCGGAAAGCATCATTCGAGCCCTGCGGAGCAGTTTTTGAGGCGAGATTTTGTTTCGTCAGTCAGTAACTGGCCTTAGTAATGCCGTTTTGGAAGCAGCAACGCGACGATGCGAGACGGCGCATTACCAAGTGTGCAGCAAGCTTTTGCGCTCACCGGACGGTAAACAAAAGAATCCTTTTGCCCTCGCCTTGTCAAGTGCGACCACTGAAGGCGCTGCAGCATGCCATTACAATGAAGTTCTTGTCCCTAACACGTTTGATCCGTTTGCGCGTACAGCACTTTCCTCGCACAGGTGCAAAAATGGCGGTCGGAGTGCGCTGGAAAGAAATATATATATATACAAAAGCGCAAGGCGTGCTTCCACGTGACACGGATTGGCCAATAGGGGAGCGGAGGAGGCTGGGGTGACAAGAGGCGGCGAGGAGGAAACGCCGGTGCGAGCGCGCTGGCGGCAAGATCTAAGAATGGCGCTACTTTGGTAAGATTGAGCGGCTCTACTGCAGCGTAAAACGGTAGCGGCGCGCAGAGGTGAAGGTGAAAAAAAAAAAAAAAAGAAAGCTGCAGCTGCTAGGAAGCCTCACAGGCATTCAGGGCTCTTTGAATACTAAAGCGTCCTCGAAATTTTGGACACGCGCGTGCCTCGGGACAACCGCAAACAATTAATAAAATAATAAAAAAGGTCCTATAGGGCCTTCACTATTTGATATAAGACGGCTTATATTGCCCCTGTAAAATATCTTCTCAGCAATGCATTTGTGTTTAAAAGTGAAGCCGACTTTAAGGGGATCGGTGTAAGCTTGGTCTTTGTAAGCTGGCTTTCCCACGTTGTGGGTTGCAGTGAATCCTATTCATAAAGAAAAATGCAATGCGAACGGAGTGCGATAAGGCTATCGCGTTCCAAGGCGAAGTTTAAGCGTCCTCCAATTTTTGCGTTTAGTAGTTGGCGAATAGTGCACGCGGCGCTGGCAAACTAGAACTCGGGTCACGATGAGCTGCGCTCAACGGCCGTCCTTGCGCATCTGAAGCTGTAGATATCAGCATCCCCGAAGAGGGGGGGAGGAGGCAACAGATCCGCTGGCCGAAGATACGACGTAGACGAGTCATGCATCCGCGAACAGAGGCTGTTCTTGAAAAGATTTGAGCATTTTTGTATGCAGTTACTTCCACAGATTATACGCGGGGATTTTTTTCTTCCGGGTTGTTATAATTGGAGGTGCGAGCTATACGCGGTGGCGAGTTTTGCGCGGAAAAATGCGGTATACGCGTAACAATTATGCATATATATACATATATATATATATATATATATATATATATATATATATATAGTTAAGGTTGTGCAGAAGTTATCAATGATGATTGACAAAGTAAGCGATAACCGAACGCTTCTAAAGAAAGCTATTCGCTTTATTAAACAAACGATGTGCTTGAAAGCATATATTTGTTGCAGTGAGAATATTTAGACAGCGTTTGTTGTTTCCCCCCATATTCCGCAATTCCCTAGACAACAGTGCCGTTGGCCCGCACATCTGTAACAGCAGTATAGGTGGCTATACTAGAGCACTGCACGGGCTTGGGCTTACCCGAAAGCCCGGGCCGGGCCGGGTAGGGCAGTTTTTTCACGGGCTCGGGCACGGCATGTGCTTTTTAACCCGGGCCCGGGCCTGGCTCGGATTTTTTGACGCGGGCCCGGGCCGGGCTCACACTTTCTGGTGGTGTGATGTAACGTGCAACGAGTTATCCTCGCGCGTCTCGACTCTGAAAAACATGTCTTTTTCGGTCTCGGGCCGGTTTCGAGCCGGGCTCGGGCCGGGCTTGGGCCTAAGGTAAAGGGGTGGCGGGCCGGGCCGGGCGGGTAACGTAGATTATTTTCGGGCCCGGGCCGGGCCCGGGTTTGGCATAAAACTTTTGGTCGGGCTCGGGCGGGCTGCCCGACGTAAAAACGGGCCCGGGCCGGGCCCGGGCTGAAAATATGGGCCCGTGCAGTGCTCTAGGCTATACATCCAAGCCAATTTATCATATGTGTGTGGTATGGAAGACAACATCCTCTCCTCCTCTGCCGCCGTCACTGGGGGAGAGGGCGGCAAGGAGAAGAGGAGGAGGGCTGTCCTTCCCGAGCACTCCACCACAGCATGTAAACCTTCAGCCGCCCCCAAAGCTTTCGCGCTGCACCACGTGCGTCTCAAACGTCTCTATTGGCGTTCGGCGACGACGAAAGCGTTCCGCAATTCGGTTGCGCGAGACCACGCGCTCCATGCATCGCCGCTTTGTATCCGATCCATACCGGCCACCAACCACCGTCCACGAAAACGGTCGGAAATCTAAAGAAAGCTATACGTTTAAAAAAAAAAATAATATCCCCTCGGTGAACCGAAAGCTAAACTTTCCTGCAGCGCTGCAAGTTCACTCGGCGACCTCCTGGTCCAACATAGTACAACAAAGTTTAAGTTGTTCGTAGTAACTTTGCTTACGAGCATATTGGCGTACAAGAAGGCCAGTCAACAGCGGTTGAGATCGAAGAAATCCAAGGTCTTCCGGGGCGCATTAATGTACCGCATTACTGCAGGCGCATTAGATGTAGGTGTGTTGTTCCATGTTTTTCCATGTTTGTTATTCGGGAGGGAAGGGATGCTCCTCCAGTAGACCTTGTCTTTCTTTCTTCGGTCTCAACCACTTTTGAGTCACCTTAACTTCACGTACGCCAAACTACCCTCCTTTACTGACATCGTACTCTTACAGAGAGCCCTTTACTTAACATGTACTTTTGTTTACTTTACTTTCTTTTTAGACAGCGCTACCTTCGGAATGGGCCAACA
The DNA here is from genome assembly GCF_013339745.2 of Dermacentor silvarum. Classification (NCBI taxonomy): domain Eukaryota; kingdom Metazoa; phylum Arthropoda; class Arachnida; order Ixodida; family Ixodidae; genus Dermacentor; species Dermacentor silvarum. The sequence continues at coordinate 90,980,748 of NC_051154.1, read as the reverse complement.
CTTATCGATGAGTAAAGCTACACTTCTGGTTCCGGTTTTTGGCGCGCGCTGTTTGAACGAGAGCATGTGGGCTTCATTTGGGCCTTTTTTCGCTAATCACGCCTTATTGTTGCTACGTAAATAGCTCTCCACTACCTTTATGCGTACTTTTAGTTCTAATTAGGCTGCATTGTGACGCCTTTTTCGGTAGCCTACGTGCACTAGAAGGCCTTAACTCGTCTCATTTACGAGACGAAAGTGGTTAGGTACCCGGATCTCACGAACCCCAAATCGATCTGAACTCGCCAAAGAAGACCTCGTCTTCAAAGAATTAAAGCAGACCAAACTCAAGTTGACATCAATACGTAATGCGAAGCAGTCTTAGTTTGGTAGAGAATGGTTCACGCTTTTGCGACGTGTCGCGAACTGATGCAGAGTGCAGGGCATAGTGTTGTTCGTTGTCCTGATATCCAGTGAATCCAATTGAAGAGCGGCACACACCCAGCAACACACACCCGAGTTAGCGTATACAAGAGGCTCATTGAAGAATGACACATACCCAGTAATGCATACCCACAGGAAGGGCCCACATTTCTACACTGCACTTTCTTCGGAATCGGCCCACGCAAACGGCCAGGTAGTCGTTAGAGGAAACTGGGTTGAACTCGCCAATAAATGCTTCGCATTAAAAATCTTCGAGATTACGCGTTTTTGAGAGTAAACGAGATGTACCGGCGATAACCTCTGAGGGGCGCTCATGGTGGCTCGGTAAATGCGTCGACTCAAGCGAACTAGAAGAAAGGAAACCGGGGCCAATTAAAAGTGACACCATCTCATAAATAGCATATAATTAAAAAAACCGACGGCCCGATTTTTATTGGCCATATCATAAGAAGCCAACAAAGACACCAAGGACCCAAGCGCGTACTTCACAACAAATTTATGTAATTTGCAACGTGTTGACACGATATGATGATGAGCAGATACTTAGCATTCACTGACATTCCCGGCGACACGTGTTTCAGGTTTATTATTTGTCACAGGGGGGGCTTTCTGCACGCACCAAGGAATCTGTTTTTTCCCTGTCGCGCGATACCGTTCTAGTGCTTGCAACGCCACTAGCCTTTCATGAAGCACTTTGTAACCGGCGGGTCTCGTTGCGTCGCCGCACAATATCGAAAGGCATAACAAGCTCCTAATATTTGCTATCTTCATAAGTACTGCCATGGTGCAGTTTGTAGAACCGCTGGCTCGGGCAGCCACACAGTCAATAGCTCCAACAACTAGCTTTTCTTCTAAACGGAATGTTTCTTATATGGTCATTACTGATAAAAAAAAAGGCGCCAGAGCGCCCATGAATGATGTGCATAATGGCTTTTCCGATAAAGTATATGCGTAGCGAGATTTTACGTAAATGAGCATCGCGGACATTCCGCGTGATGCGCAGGTGCCCACTTCAGTGCGAGCCAACGAGCTTGCATTGACGAGAGGAAATAAGGAGTTGTACATGTTTTGGAAAGTAACAGCGCTAAACGGGCAAGGACTTAGGCCAAGAAGAACATGACACTGGCGCCACCATATTTTCTTCTTTGCTTAAGTCCTTGTCCGTTTAGCGCTCCTACTTTCTAAAACATGAATTACCGCCAACTCGGCCAAGTTTCCCTTCTAGGAGAATTATAAACTCCTTCGCCGTCGAGAAGTGCTACAGAGCCAGTATAGTATATTGCATTGAAGTTTTTATAGAAGTATGCTGACCTTATAAACAAACTGGTGAATGCAACAACAGGTGCGCCAGAGGAAGCATGTAGCCCCAACCGTTTTCGCGTGCTTTAAACCGCTCCACAACAGGACTGGCCTCTCTACCATTCCAAGTGAGAGTAAAATTTCCTGGCAGAACTCCCCGGTTACGGAGTTCTCCAGAGAAAAGAAACCTCGAATCTTTAAGAGTGCGCCTATGCACGAAAAAGCACGCGCTAAAAGACTTGCAGCAATTGCTTCTATTTCGTTATGTTCTTGTCCATTCATCTTTTCTTTCCTTTTAGCGCATGCTAATCCGGGCGCGGTGACAATTCGTTTCCTCGCAACATTTATATAAAGGGCAGTAACCCGAGGAAACACAAGGGACCCGTGCGAAGGAAGGCAGGCGCGAAAAGACCCAAGTCAGTGCCAATTCCCCGGTGGATCGTCAACTAAGACCTTCACCCGAACATAGCGAGCCCGCGGGGGGCCCTATGCTCCCAGAAAACGTTCGCGCAAAATACACAGGGCGTCGCAAAGGCGCCTTGTGCTTTGGTCTGCCTACTGTTGGCTGTCGCTTGTGTATCTCTGGTATTTTATTTGGCGGTCCCGCTCTCTCTCCTTATGCCTTAGTCCTTTGAACATCTACATCGCGCTCGCAGCTTCTGAACTGACGGACACTTTTCTCCATTCTTTTTCCTGCGGTGTAGCTGGAAATCATACACCTGTAGACTTCTTGCCCCGCTTATTTTACTGCGCGCCATTTCGCCCATCTCCCACGTGCAGTGCTTCTGTTGCGTGGCAGCCGGAAAGTTCCAGAGCGAACGGCGTCGAAGAAAGCCGGTGTGATATCGCCTGATTTCGGAGTGGCATTCGTACGCGTGCTGGTTTCCCCGCAGGAGAGAAATTACTTTTCAGTGTTTTTACGCTCTTGTCAGTTGAGACAGCCTCACTGAAAGTTCGTTGCGTCGTATGACTTTCCATATTGCTGTTTGCAAGTCGCAACAAAGTGCGCAGCTGTACAATACGTGAATCTGCGCTGTCCAAGCTTTCGTTCATGAACTGAATCGTCATTTTTCTTAAATATGAAGCCCTATTTGGAGACAACACATGCCGCAAGCTGCAAATTGCAATACGCCTAGACACGTCAAAATGGATTCATATTACTGCGCATGTAGTTGTGTGCGGCAGAGAGCGGTAGTGCAAAATATACGATTCAGAGGAAAAAATGAGACATTGGAGAAGTGAACGAGAAGCATCGATTATTTTATGGAGCCACAGAGGTAAGCAGTGTAGTATCCGTTTAACTAACTTATACTACACCGATGTCTTTTAGGTAAAACCGTAGGTTATTTGGTTAGGCGACCAGGAAATTAACCTCTTCTATATCGGAAAGCTCAGCCTAGCACCATCTTCTTTAATGTATCGCTTGTCGCGCCGACACTGACATTAAAAGCTTGTACTAATCCAAGTCATTGATGACTGTCTCATTTATTTTAGTGGTGTTGGATACGCTGAAAAGCTTCCGCAGGCCTTTTCACAACGACAAATGTTTGATTTAAAAAAATCTGAATATTATTTGAGGTGAACGTATGAACTTCTAACTTCCTCCTTATCAGATAAATCACATACACTAGAAATTTTTCCAAAATTTCCAAAAGTCTTTAGAGGAACAGCCGTGGCACCATGACCTTTGCAAACCAGTTGGTGCGAGTGACGAGGATTGCTGCAATGCGCGTTCAGGGACACTAAACGGGAAACAAAATTTCCTTATCAATGTGAGACAACACCAATCCGCACAACAACAGACTTGACTCAGACGTGTTACTAGCCCAATTTTATCTTCTTCAAGTCTGGTTGCACCGTTCAGTCCTGATTGCACCGTCACCACCGTACATCTTAAGAGAGGAGCCGATAATATGTTCCATGTGCTTGCCCGTTAAGAAGGAAAAACAATTGCGCAATAACCATCCAAAATGATTGCCAATGTAAGCGAATAGCTTAAGTAACTGAAGAAATCAAATGAACGCACTAGCAATACTGCTGACGTCGATAACGGTGTTTAATGGCGGTAGCTAAATAGTACCGCCGACATGATTTGATATATAGTGGCCGGCGCGCGACAGCGTGACGAGAACTGACGACAATGACAGCGAGGCGACTGCGCAACGACGATGACATTACAAGGGCTGCACACCTGCGCTTCCTTCTCCACTCGTTTACTTCACGCAGGCCAGATACTCTTCCTACCATTTTCTTTAAAATCATTCCAGGCACTGTGGGAGTCGGTCTAAACAAAGCTGTGGTGAGCCGGCAAGATGCGCTGCGCACTTCGGCGACGAACGTGCCCTGTAAACGCGCACATTAGCCAGGCAGCGGCCGGCCAAGTCGGATAGCGCGTGGAGTTTGGGCCGCAGCAGCAGCGCATGTGCACAAGTGCGCGATGAGCAAGCGCTTTTACAGCGAAGCTGTATATGGCTAGGGTTCCATGTAGGTTTCCTTCGTGTCCGTGCGTCAACAAGAGAAAATGTGAGCGCGGGCCGATCCCGGAGATAGTCAATACCGGGCCGACCCGCGGTGGAGGTGACGCAGGCTTCAAGTACTCCGCCCCTAATCATAATAATAAATACTGGCAAATGAAATAAATAAATCACGATGTGTTGTTTCAAGTCGATGGGCATATTGGTATCGTTTGTGAACAGCACATGGACTCACGAGCAGGATGCGTTGCTATATACGCAAAGGAATAATATGTATGTACAGAGGGGTCCGCTGTTAAAGGGAACACCGGAGCGCATGGCGTCTGCTCGGCGCCACCACCGGCCGGTGGCTGCAACAAGTTTCGCGCAGACGCAGCGAGTTTCGCGCAGGCGCAGTGAGCGCTGTGGGCGGTGCTCTTTTCTCGTCTGATGCCGTCTGCTGCCGCGCTTCGGATACTAGAGAAGCAAGCCGATCACGCCTTTTTAATGTTGGCCGGTGAGTGCATGGCCACACACTGATAGCCAACCATTGCAAAGCTGAAGGAAAATTAAACGAGGCAAAATATTAACAAGCAGGTATTTTTGCTCTTTCAGCTTACAAGACAAACATTACCATTTTTTTATGGATGTCTCTTTGTGGCACACCTATATTAGAGAATACTTCTCCGTGCGTAGTGCCTATCTCATTTGTTCTACTGCATATTCGAGTCGCTGCAGTGCGTAGGCTGCACAAAGAATCCACAAGCGCCTTTAACGAGCATATTAATTTATAACGAGTTATCACACGAGTTATCGTTGAATCATTGGAATCGACGCGCCCAGTTAAAAAATTTGAAGCGGGCAAATAGTTATGAAACGAGAAGGCGAACAAAAGACGGCACGGTTACTGCTGCTGATGTTAAGGGCATTTATCTGATTATACATCAATCCAGTCACTTTCATTTCAGCTGGAAAGAAAGTGGCTGAGTTCAAACACGAATGACGCGAGCTGCTTGCTTCTCGACGATCCGGAGCATGGCAGCTGACCGTAGTAGACGACGAAAGAGCACCGCCCACAGCGCTCACTGCGCCTGCGCGATACTAAATTAAAAAATTAAATTATGGGGTTTTACGTGCCAAAACCAGTTCTGATTATGAGGCACGCCGTAGTGGGGGACTCCGGAAATTTTGACCACCTGGGGTTCTTTAACGTGCACCTAAATCTAAGTACACGGGTGTTTTCGCATTTCGCCCCCATAGAAATGCGGCCGCCGTGGCCGGGATTCGATCACGCGACCTCGTGCTTAGCAGCCCAACACCATAGTCACTGAGCAACCACGGCGGGTCCTGCGCGATACTCGTTGCGGCCGCCGACCGGCGGTGGCGCCGAGCAGACGCCACGCGCTCCGGTTTTCCCTTTAACAGTGGACCCCTCTATACAACCATACACCATTGAGTCGCAAGAGGACAATCCCAGCGACTGTGGGGATCTCTGTGCCGTACAAACGAAAGACGGAATTGTGATATCCACGGTGTATATACATATACCCGGGCAACCCAAGTGTGATATCGAAAAGTTCATGACCACGCATTTTGCATGACTTAGCCGTGATTACACTTTACCCCTGTGATCATCGTTGGAGATTTAAATGTGGCCATCTCAAAACCTGACAAGAGTTGGTTCACTCAGTTTGTGCTAGAAAAGTTTGGCTTGAAGTGCCATACCAATTTAAGTTACTCGACCACTGAACAACGGTCGCGTATAGATTTAACTTCGGCCAAGATTTTGTCTAAGGCTGTAACCGAACTAATCAGTGTATATCACAGTAGTCAGAAAGCTATCGTCACTACCATTACCAAATGATGAAAATAAATACGTGTACCCTTGTATAGCCCTGTTTGATGTGCTACATCTTCGCTGGTCATCAACATTCACAGAGTGGAATGGTTCTTTTTTTTCGTTTGCCGCGCGCGCGAACTCAACACACGCTACGCATTGCCCCCGAACCGCGATTCGCAATGCTTTTCGTCGCCGCTGCTTCTGGCAGGCCATGCTAGCACACCGTGCATTCTAGTTGATTGCCTTTGAGGCTACACTTGGTACACTGAATATAATATAGCGAGGCTGCGGCATGAGATATCACATTATCTATGCCAGCGCCGGTGGCGTGCGAGCGCGCTGAGCACCACCGGTAGCGCTCGCTGTGCCGTGACGCGAGACTCGAGAATGTCCACTTGTGGCTGGCGTATTGTAACCGCGTCGAGCGCGCACATCGGCTTCTTAACCGACACCTCAGAATTCAGAGAAACGCGAAACAGCGCCGCCACTGACCGCAGCGACATCTCGAGCTATTTGGCGTTCGGCGACAAACGGGACCCGCAACCGTCAGCTCAGGTGGCGCAGCGACGCGACACAGGGCCACCACCACTGTAGCGTCACTCACGTCCCCCTTTTCTTGTGATAGAAATTATATGGAAACTTCAATCGGATTTATGCCGTCGGCGTCGCTGTCGCCGTCGCCGTGAGGTTCCGTATAAAGTCCAAGGGTGATAAAATCGTCGCCGCGCGCCGTATGCGCGAGCGGAAGCGCGCGGGGAACGTGCGCTATCACGGAGAGCGAACGCATGGCGGAAAGCAACCGCGACCGTCGCGCGAAAGGCCGTGGGGGTATGGGAGGGAGCGAGGCGGAGCGATGCTGTGCTCCGGCACCAAAGGCGTATCTTGCAACCGGGCGCAAGGGGAACTTGTCACTCAATCCCCCACGCAAAAGCAAGAAAGCGGGAAGGCAGCGCGGGAGGGAGGGGGGGGGGGCGCAGCTTCTACTTTGCCAACAACTGCACTCGTACTTTGTTCGGCTGTGGCGGTCGCCCGCACCGTCTCTTATCTCCACAAGGCTGTGACCTTTGTATGTGCTGTGCATTTGCCGCTCAGTTTCCGTCGAAGCGATATACCGTACGAACCTTCGCCCGCTACGGCAGCTGCGCTTGCTGCCAGCGTTTTGACAGTCGTTGTCTGCGGTCATTCAGTGTGATCTATTCATGTTTGCTTGTGCGCGCTGATACTACGCTTGTTAATTCAGTTAGTAAGCGAATGTGTCCAAGTTTATGCAGTCGATAAAACTACTATCCCTACTCCGAATAGCTCTCTACTAATTTGCTATCGCAATTGATGCTTCGCCTTTCGGGCGAAACTGCGACTTTTTTCTTCATGACGACGGCGTGACGTCAGCACTTCCTGAACCACTCAGTGATGTCGGCGCAACCCTGCTCCCCCGGTAACCTATATACTTTCGCTCCACTGGCTCCGCCCGCACTATAATACCATCTCCACTGCTTCGCGCCTCTCACCTGTTGGTGTGACGTCAGTCGGTTAGATACGAAAAGCCAGTCACGATAAGCAATAAAAGTTATTCGCTTTAAAAGAAGCTGTTATATAGACATTTCCAATAAGAGAGAGCTAACAAGGGTCTTGTAATATTCCGTGTACAAATAACTCACACGACAAGCTCGTCAAAAGCTCTGGGGTTGTTCTCAGTGCAAGCGTCTATAGCGTCTAGTTTATTACACGTGTGATATACGGGGTAGTTTTTTTTGTTTTTTTTTCTCTGTGCAGAATTTTAACGTCGCCTGTGGCAGGTAACATAATTCTAGTCGTTGAGCTGGATTACTGGAAGAGGCTGGCATTACTTGGACGAGAAATCTATATGCATAATTGACTAATTACCAAAAAGCGCTGATTAAGTTCTTAACAATTTACTTTAAGGCCCATATTGCAATTTATGAATTGCAGCTGGTGAGTTTGCAAAGCATATCCACTTGGAACGAATTCAGAGGATCCCACGGGTTTCAAAGAATGCGCCACCGAACTAGCGCTAAAAATGCACTGTTGTACCACTTACGTTTAGATATTTTTTAAACAAAACGCAACTTAGCGCACTGAAGGCTCAACAAATAAATGCCTATGCATTTCCTTGCCCGCTTTGGGAATGAATATATTGAAACTGGCGCCATCTTGAAATTCGTTTCAAGAGAATACACCTTGCGAACTCACTGGCTACAATTCGTAAATTGGAATGTGTGCCCTAAAGTAAATAACCAAAAACTTAATTAGCGAACTTTTGTTCATTATTTGATTATGTATGTCGACTTTTCGTGAAAGCAATGCCCGCCTTTTTTAGTAACCCGGCTAAAGGACTAGAATTATTCTATCTGCCAGAGGAGATTTTTAAAAATTATGCGTAGACTAAAAGAGAAATTATCATCCGGCATATAGATACCGCAAATATGTGCGTGCGTGCGTGTGATATTCACAGCGTACACATTAGGTTTCGGTGGTGGTAAGTGGTGTTCAAAATCCTAATGAAGGCCCGCAGTCAAGACCGTAACGCCAATAAAATATGTCTGCCACGAAACAAAATCTGTGGCTCGAAGTACGTGGCGCACTTCGCTGCAAATTTGAACATTGCCTAAGGCCCAGCGATAGGAAAGAGCGAACGCGACAAGCTGAAACGCTTTTGACTGTGCTTTCTGTCGGTCATGCGTACAAAAGAAAAAAAAAACAAGAAAAAAGCACCAGTAACGTTCAGTGTAATCGAAACGAGGCAAACTATGTGTTACGTACGCATCGCGATCGTCCGTAATCTAAATAATTATATTACAAAGCCCCATTATTATGAATAATTCATGCCAATACCGCCTGCTTTGTCGAGGACCAAACAGGTATGCCTGCACACGCGCCGGAATATGTCAATAAGGAAAATGAAAAAAAAAGAAAAAGAAGAAAAGGAAAGAAAGCACAAAGAGAAAAACTTCTATGTATTCAGGCAGAAGTACAACAAACACGTACCACGTTTTCTGCATGGGACAAGTGGTATCACATTGTCTTCATTCCGATGCGTTCCAGGCAAAGCACTTCATCCCAGTAAAAAATTAAAACACCACTGTTGGGGCTGCGCGCTCTTGTTACAACAAGTAAACAATTAAGAATAAAAGAAGCGAGGACTTATTTGGAAATTTTTTCAAGAATCGGTTCGAAGCGGAGAGGGAACGGCGAACGTACTTTTTCAATTGTCAACAAGGGAAAGATAAAAAAAAGGGGGGGGGGGGGAGGGAGGAGTGGGGTCTGTTCACTGCAACGCAAGCACGAAATACGCAAAAAAAAAAAAGGTGCAGAGGAAATACATTCTGAGCAGAGTCGTCCGTTTTTGTCCTTTCAGCTAGCAGAGTGTTGAGCAAACATTTGTTATGCGCAGACGCTCGCGGAGTGGTCGGTCGGACGCACGCATATATGCGACAGAGGCCAGCCATCGGCAACATCGAAGGAGCCGATGCGTGCGAAGTGTGCTCGTGGCATTTCTGCCCCCGCCCCTCCCCTTGTACTTAGTCTTCGCGAAAGGAAAAAAAAAAAAGAAGAGGCAGAAAACGAGATAAAGGAGGAAGGCGGATTGAAGGTGGCTTCGGCAGGACGGCGTTGCGAAGTGCAGAGGGGGGCGTTGACTAGACTGTGTCGCGAAACTGCTCCCAACGCTGCTTGCTACACACAGGCAAAAAACTTTCTCTCGACGCACGCGGGGCTCTGCCCTCGGGGCGAGGTTTCCGGAGGCCCGATGGCAGCGCGTCGACGTTTCTTTGAGCAAAGGTTTGGCGCTGCTACCGGCGATGTTGCCGGCTTTTCGGGTACACAGTTGCGTGCGACCGAACCTTCTGGCATACGCCGTGTTGTGGCCCCTATTTCTCTCTTCTTTATTTTATCTTCTCGCTCTCCGTTGGGCGCAGAGAGAGCCCCGAAGAGAAAGCTGAGGAAGCGGCAGCAAAAGTGCAGAGTGTGTGCAACTTGCGCCGAGAACCACAAGCGTTCGTGTTCGGGCAACGGGCTAGGAAAATTAATAACCCTCAGCCGATTCGGAAACACGGCATCGCATTTATTCTGATTATTGGGGGTGTTGCGCTCGTCGCGGAGCGCAGTGATCTGTAGGGAGTGCGTCGACTGGGCTGCATTACGCATTGCTGCTGGTGGGATTGTGAAACGCGCGCTTCGACGCAAGAACTTTCGCGTCCTGCGAAGACACCGCTTTACGCAACGCAATGCGAAGAAAACAACAACAACAATGATAATAAAAGCGTGATCCACCGAGACACCCGCAGAGGGCAACGGCTATCAGACAGAAGGCCTGGAGTTGTATCATTCGGCGAGATAAGTCATAGGCGTATGTATTAAGCGAGAGCTCAGTTTCGGGAATGCGTATGGTCGACAAAGCACTGAAGCCGTGGATGTAGAAAGAAAATTTTTAAAAAATAAGAGGGGGAGAGTGACTTATCTCTCTTTTACAACCCATCCGAAATTAATGGCGGAGCTGTAGTTTTAAACATGGTAACCGAAGTTCACATACAGAACAACGCGCGGGCAAAGGCACACACGTACTCGCACGCGCTTAAAGCTACAGCGGACAGTACAAACAGTGGCTGTAGTCTCATGCGTAATCTGTGTGTGTGCTTATACGTCGGCACTAATGTGATAATAATAGCAATTCGCAATATAGCAGATGTTCACGGCGGCGCCGTAATACGGGAAAGACGGCCCAACATCAGGGGTTTTATTACCTCCATAATGGCCGCGGCGACAGGATGATACGGGTGCGTCACTTGTCATTATTTCGCGACTTTATCGGGGCAGAAGCAAGAATAGATAGTCAATGGCGGTTCCCATTTGTTTATGTCGTCGCGTCGTGGTGGCGACAGGGCCCAGGCAGAAGATCGAGACAGACGAAGACCTCGGCAGCAAAGTGTTTATTGGCCGAACTTGTGTTTGCAAAAGGAAGATTGAGTCGGCGGCGGCGGCGAAGGTTTGAACACGACGGCCGGCGCTCATCGAATCGAAGGTCGTAGCTTACATTGGGCCCCAATTTATAGCGTGTGGACCACGAAGTTCTAAAATGCTAACGCCTTCGAGAACTTCGTCCGAAAGGCAAGAGTAAGTTTCCAGTTGCTGAACAACAACTGTTCATCTCTCACCGCAGAATATTAAAGAGATAAAACTAGGGAGAGTCGAAGTATGAGTGGAAGGTAAAGAAGTATTCCGAGACTCTACAACTCTCATGGTTCCCTTAACACAGTTACTGAGAACCATCGTTCTGGCCTGTCAACTCCTCGATATAATCTGAGAGCGCCACATGATCTCTCGAAGAGCAGCGCCGGTAGAGTTCCGGAAAACTAAAAATGAAATGCTGGGATATGAAAGCCAAAACCACCATGTGATTATGAGGCACGCCAAAGTGGGAGACTCCGGATTAGTTTTAAACTCCTGGAAATCTTGAACGAGCACCAAGTGACGGTACACGGGTGTCTTTGCATCTTGCCTCCATCGAAATACGGCTGCCGCAGCCGGGATTCCGTAGTTCCTGAAAACTGACAGAACCACAGTGTCAACCGAAAGAAGTGAAGGACAATGCGAAGGGGTTCCACCGCAACATGGAATGTACCGCTTAAGTGAACTGGGAGACCTACGTTCTTCGCAGAACCGTCTATTGGCAAGCAGGACATGCGAGAGTCGGCCGGTTAGCTCATCTGCCGCGATCTGTTTTCCAAGTGCCACAAAATAACAACGCGGGCGGAGCGAACGAAGGGCACGTATATATATATATATATATACAGCACACGTGCGCCAATGTTGCAGGCGCCGCCTCTCAATCAATGCTGTGGCATGACACAGATTAGCCTGGCAGAACACCGTTGGAGTTTCTCAGTGCAGAATGCAAGTCTACTATCTGCTCGTTTGCTCAAAACTACAGCATTTTAAATTTTTTTTTTTTTTTTTACTGCAGCAGTGCATATTTGTTGCTGTCCAGGGTGAGCGCCGTGCTGGAAATCGGGCAGCACTCCGACTAGGTGATGACACATATTTTTAATTATGCCAAAGATTCTGAAAGTTGCTGCCGGAAAATAATCACGCTATTAGAGCCGCATGCTCTATGCAAATATCGAATTATGTCATGGGTGCGTGATCTTTTGGGATGAAATTGGAAATCTTGGCAAGTGATGCATTGCCGGCTCCTCCATAAAAAATAATTTGTTCAATGATCAAACGAGGATAACATAAGGTGATGTCAAAAAACATTCCGTCAAAAACGCACATTTCGTAAAGTGCTTAAACAGTCAATATAGAAAAAAAAAAAACTGCGACTGAACGGCACATTCTGCACTTAAACAAAAATGAATCAATCGAGCAAACTGAATATTAGAACATAACTAAAGAAACACACAAGGACATACTAAGTGTTAATACAGAGACACAATGTCACTTTCAGTAAAGACGGTTATTAAAGCCTTCAGAGCTGATTGCTGTAATGATGCAGTATTCACATGGCCCAAGGAACTGTACCGTTAACCTCGCAGCGAAACCGGGGCACAGTGTGTTTATGTATATGTATATATATATATATATATATATATATATATATATAGTGCAAATGAGAAGCAGGGAAACCGAGGGGCGTGATTTTTGTTAACAATGACTATATAAAGCCAACAGACAGTAAAGCCAAGGAAAGCATGGGGATATTAGCTGTGGTTGAAATTGAAATGTAGAAAATAATGAGGAAAAGGGAAATGAAAGTGCACGTCTAGATAAGTTGGTGGCGGTGAGATCCGAACCCAGAATCTTACGTGTGCGTTGCACTAATAATTGTGCTACGGCGGCGGCTATCAATCCGGCCACTATCTTGGATATTTATGTGCACTAGATCAAGTTCTGGGAGTGTTAGCCAGCGCCGCTCAGGGCCATGGCGGATGGATGTGGGACATCCTTTTTTGCCTGATGGCGTCGCGTAACACGTGAACTTACTAATTTACATCATCATCATCATCATCAGCATCATCATCATCATCAGCATCATCAGCAGCAGCAGCAGCAGCAGCAGCAGCAGCAGCAGCAGCAGCAGCAGCCTATTTTTATGTCCACTGCAGGACGAAGGCCTCTCACAGGATCTCCAATTACCCCTGTCTTGCGCTAGCTGATTCCAACTTGCCCCTGTAAATTTCCTAATCTCATAACCACACGTAATTTTCTGCCGTCTTCGACTGCACTTCCCTTCCCTTGGCTCCCATTCTGTAACTCTAATGGTCCACCGGTTATCTACCCTACCCATTACATGGCCAGCCAAGCTCCATTTTCCCTCTTATTGTCAACTATAGAATATCGCCTGTCCTCATTTGCTCTATGATCAACAGCGCTCTCTTCCTGTCTCTTAACGTTACCTAACATTTGTCATTCCATCGCTTTTTGTGCGGTCCTTAACTTGTTCTCGAGCTTCTTTCTTAACTTCCAAGTTTCTGCTCCATATGCACCGTCAGAATGCAATTATTATACACTTTTCTTTTCAACAACAGGGGTAAGCTCCCAGTCAGTATTTGGTAATGCCTGCTGTATGCACTCCAACCCATTTTTATTCTTCTGTAAATTTCCTCCGCATCATCAGGGTCCCCTGTGAGTAATTGCCCTAGATAAACGTACTCGACTCGAGAGGCTAACCGGCAATCATGAATTCTTGTTCCCTTACCAGGATATTGAACTATACCTTTGTCGTCTGCATATCAGTCTTCAATCCTACTCTTACACCTTCTCGGTTAAGGTCCTCAATCATTTCTCGCAATTCATCCCCAGTGTTGCCGAACAGGACAATGTCATCTGCAAACCGCAGGTTGTTGAGATATTCACCGTTGATCATGACTCCTAAGGCTTCAAAGTCTAATAGCTTAAATACTTCTTCTAAGCATGCAGTGAATAGCATTGAAGAGATTGTGCCTCCTTGTCCGAGGAATTGCTTGTCCCCCTTTTTTGATAGGTAATTGTGTTAGAGCACTGCACGGGCCGATTTTTTCAGCCCGAGCCCGGCCCGGGCCCGTTTTTACGTTGGGCGGCCCGCCCGAGCCCGATCACAACTTTTATGGCGAGACACGGGCCCGGCCCGGGCCCGGAAATAATCTACGTTACGCGCCCGGCCCGGCCCGCCAACCCTTTACTTCAGGCCCGAGCCCGGCCCGAGCCCGGATCAAAACTGGCCCGAACCCGGCCCGAGACCGAAAAATAAATGTTTTTCAGAGTTGACACGCCCGAGAATACCTCGCTGTACGTTACATGCACACCACCAGAAAGCCCGAGCCCGGCCCGGGCCCACGTCAAGAAACCCGAGCCCGGCCCGGGCCCGGGTCAAAAAGCACACGCCGTGCCCGAGCCCGGCCCGAGCCCGTGAAAAGACTGCTCTACCAGGCCCGACCCGGCCCACGGGCCGGGCCGGGCCCGGGATTTCGGGTAAGCCCGAGCCCGTGCAGTGCTCTAAATTGTGTACTTTTCTTGTGGAGCTGTGGAATCTTTGCAGACGTTTCTTGAGATATTCACGTATGCCTCCTGTACGCCTTGATTACGCAGTGCCTCCATGACAACTGGTATCTCCACTGAATCAGATGCGTTTTTATAATCTCTGAAAGCCATACAAAGAGTTTGATTGCAGTCCGCACATTTCTCCATTACCTAATTGTTGACATGGACATCTTCCATTATAATATATACCTTCATGGCGCCAGCCTGTTCTCTTCGTTGATTGAAGTTAAGTGTTGCCCCGATTCTATTGGATATTATCTTGCTGAATATTTTATATGCAACCTAATGGGCCTATAATTCTTCAACTTTTTTAACGGCTACCTTATAGATTAGAATAACGTTGGCATTCTTTCAGCTCTCTTGTAGACTTGAAGTCACGAGCCATTGCGTATAAAGGGCCGCAAGCTTTTCAAGCATATCTCCTCCATCTTTGATTAAATCGACTGTTTTTCCGCATTGTCCAGTCGCTTTTCCCGGGACGTGTCTTGCAAAGCCCTTCTAACTTGATCGCTAGTTATAGAAGGAGCCTCTGCATCCTGTTGCTTACTAAATGCCGTGGAGGCTGCGTGGCTATTCTGGGTACTGTAGAGGTGAGTATATAAGTGTTTTGTGCTGCTTTTACTATATGATCGAAATAGCTGATGAGAATACCCTGCTTATCTTTCACTGCATACATCTTGCCCTGTCCAATGTCAAGCTTTCATCGCACTGATTTCATGCTGTGGCCATTTCTTACTGCATCCTCAAACTTTGCAACGTTATGATTTTGAATATCGCTTACTTTCTTCTTGTTTATTAACTTTGACATTTCAGCGAATTCTATATAATCTCTTGAATAGACACTTTCATTCTTTGTCGTTTCTTTATTAGGTCCCTTGTTACTTGGGAGAGCACACCTACTCGTTGCCTTGGTGCCTTACCTTCCACTTCAATTACTGCTTCTCAAATCAGCCTAGTTGCGGTTTCATTAATTACCTCTATGTTATCCTAATCTTCCTCTTCTAAAGCTGCATATTTGTTTGCGAGCACCAGCCTGAATTCGTCTGATTTTGCCCTTTACTGTGTCTAGGTTGGCTTGTTTCTTCTTGACTAATTTTGCTCTTTCTGTCCTTCAATTGTGATAAATCCGAGACCACCTTGTCCTAGACCTCACTAACCTATTATCACTGCCCTTTACCCTACCTAAAACATCTACATCCTGCACTATGCTGGGATTGGCAGAAAGTATGGAATCTATCTTACTGCTTGTTTCTGCATTAGGGCTTTTCCAGGTCGACTTCCTGTTACTGCGCTTCCTGAAGAAAATATTCATTATTCGTAGTCTCTTCCTCACCGCGAATTCTATCAACATTTTTCCTCTACTTTTCCAAGAATCAATGCCGTAGTGGCTAATTGCTTGTTCCCTAGCCTGCCTTTCACCCAATTTTGCATTGAAGTTACTTATGCAGTAGACAGAGTTTGCAGCTTCCTCATTACTAATTCAACATCTTGATAAAAGTTTTTTTTTTTTCTCCATCATCATGACCGGATGTTGGAGCGTAGGCTTGTACTACCTTTAACCTGTATCTCCTATTCAGCTTTATTACGATGACTGCTACCCTCATTAATGCGATAGAATTAATCAATGTTGCCCGCTAAGTCCTTATGAATGAGAAATCTTACCCAGTATTCTGTCTTACATGGAAGACCTATGTAGCAGAGGACGCGGCCGTTAGTCAGCCCTGCATAAGCCTCACCAGTTCTTCTAACCGCACTAAGGTGAATTCTATTCCAGGCAATGCCTGATAATTCCTCAAATAGCCCTGATGAGCTAGCCTCACTCGAGAGGGTTCGCGGGTGAAACGTTGCCACGTTCAGTTTCGAGTGGCTGCCTGTCCGGGTCCAGAGATTCTCCGCACCCTCTTCCGCGTCGCTGGTCTGACTACCGCCTTGGTCAGGTTCTCCGCAGCCGCTGGGGACAGAGGGCCAGGGGTTAATTGCACGAGCCGTGACCAAGCTAGTGGCCAAATACTGCACCACGCAGGTAGACCAATTCCCGTTCTGGTGAGGCTGTGTCTTTGTTGAAGCTTAGTAGGCCTTCCAAATTTGGTGACACCTGGACTAGTATAGCCCCACTGGCTCTCAGCATTTTTTGCCGGTGTCAGGCGGCACTCTAAGCCTAAAAAATGTCGAGGACTCGACGAGGACTTGAACTTACGGCCTTCAGATTAGACGACCGGTTTTCTATCTCTGTTCCACGCCACCATATATATATATATATATATATATATATATATATATATATATATGAACCAAAGCGTGATATATGAACATGGCTGGTCCATTTCCTAGCTGTGCACATTACTGTTGATCATCGTAAAAAGACACAGAGCAATTGACTTCAGCAGGCGTTTCCTCTGAGAAAAATGGTTCATGAATACTGTATTGCGCAGCTACAGGACTATAGGGACGACTCAGCTATTTGTCTTCTTCCTCCCCTACTGTTTTTTTTTTCAGCACAATTGTGATGTTAACTTGACGATCTGTCGCCAGCCATCGTTTAAATCTTCTGCTCCAGTGTAACGAGCATTACAGCAAGCTTCCGCATGCTTCCTTGGCATAGCAGCTTCAGCGCACATGCATGCGATCAGAACTTGCATTGGTTTCAGCATCCATGTCTAATGACTGCTTTTGAAGGACTGGTTGTATTTCTGCATCTGCTTTATTTTCGCTAGACGCAGCTTCAGCCGTACCAGTAGCACGAACAAGGGATGCTGACTTCTGCTGTTGCATTTAGCTCTTCGAGTCCTCCTCGGAAAAGGGCGTCCTTGGTATTGGGTGGCCTCGCCTCTTTGGTTTTCTTGATGATCTCGTTGGCGCTATTGCGAGTGACCTCATTTTGACGTGTCTCTCCCGCGTCATCATGTTCATTGGGGGAAGACAAGCCTTGGCCATGGGTTGTAGTTCTTCTGCGAGGTCTCTTGTTAGCGTGGCGCTGCCAGAAGCGCCTCGTTAGACGCCCCATATGACAGATTATGCGAACTATGCACTATAGTGTCTGATGGGGCGGTTTTCGCGCAGTCAGAGTTGTATAGGTACGATTTTCTTGCTAATCAGGAATGTGTAGGCACTCAAGGGGCACCGCTTGGGCGAAAATGGGCCGAGCGCAGTATGAGCCCGCGATTCCTGCCGGCCTCCAGCAGACATAACCCCCACCCCCTCCCTGCCGCTGCCCTCGAAAAGAAAATAAGAGCGTACAGGTTTGAAAACAAGATACCGCCATGAAATCAAGAACCGAAATTTATAGTTAACCTAATGACATATTTATTATTTTGGCTTAAACAAAATGCACACGACACTGCATCTGAAGCTCGCATGGCGACAAAATTAAACGTGCGCGCCAAGACTCATTTCACGACAACATGGTACCAGAGAAGGTGTTCCAGAGAAGGTTACACTGGCACAGCGTAACAAATACCAACTTTTTTGCGGTCGTTTCCCATTGCGATTGCGGAGTGAGCTCACCGGCAAAAAGACTTGCGTACTGGGGTGCGTTTAATCTCACTTAATGTTCTTGATGACGGGCCGCCTGCTTCTTCGGCGCCATCAAAACTCCACGTTCATTCTTTGAGCTGTTATGAAGTGTTCTCCATTTAGATATATATATATTCTTTTTCGACGATCTCATTACTGGGTTAATCGGGCGTCCGAAGAACGGGGAATACATTATTTCGCAAATGTTTTTGCGGGGAAGCCGGGGAACAGGGCTGCGTAAAGAAATTGGAGGAAAACTGTCACATCAAAAATAAAAAGGGAAAAAACACACACACACCAGAAACGAAGACGCCGAGAAGCCCGATAATAGGACCATCAGGGAAAATCATCAGCCGACGCTCAGGGTGCGATATTGGCAGGCACTGGAAAGAGAGCGCCATCCTCGTTCCTGCCTTCTTTTTTTTTTTTGTTATCTTTGATCTACTCGAGGCTGAAGTGATTCAGACACATTTGTTTCTGCTTTTGCTATCCACAAGAAAGAGGAAGCCTTCCTTTACCTCACAGGCTCGGAAGGACTATACTCGTAGCTCAATTTTCTCGCCTGAGGTTTCATCGTTCTCCAGGACACAACGCAAGAAGTTGGTGCACATTTTCCTGGAGTCCTTGGATCTTATACTATGCTACAATGAATTACGTATCGGGTAATGTGCTGAGTCGTCATTTCCGTGTATTTCACCTTGCTTCTTTACTTGGCCTTTGCTTAATGTGGTATCAGGGGGAAATGGAGGATATTGTTTTCATGTGATTTTCTTGTGACATACTTCGCACCACTCACGAAGCGAACATACATTCAAGCCAAGGTATGAAGCATAGAATAGTTTAATTTTTTTACTTATCTGTAGAATTAATTTTGGATGACGCATTAAATGTGATAAACGTAATATTCTTTATAAGAGCGTAAACGATGGCCTAGCGGCGGCTGCCCATGCACTGAACTATGTGGATAATTCGAAAAGAAAGGTGCTTAGTGAGGCTGACTTGATCAAGGCACTATTCAACTGCGTAAGAGAGCCCCCGTGTCCCAGCACACTGACTTGCTAGGCTCAAAACGTTGGTCAAAGCACGCCAGTGGTCGTGCCAGCACTGCTGGGCTATTTCGAAAGAAGTCCGATCCTTTGCAGTTTTACCGTCGTCCTTGATGTCTTGGAGCGACTTCCCAGCATTCTTTTCAGTGTCACGCAATCTTATAGCGTCACGACCTTTACACATTTAACAAGAAATTTTCCGTCTGCAGTGTCTTCCCCGATGCCTTTAGTTGTGCAACGAAAGCACCTCGATAGCGGTAGCTTGTTCTGCTTCAGGGACAAATAATAGTTGAAGGATTCTTTTGTGCAGTCACTGAACTTGCTCAAGGCGCAATTCTCCTTGGCTTTTGGCGAGTTGTAAAAAACGGTCGAAGTCTCCTTGCGAAGTCTCATCCGGTATAATAGGCGATTTCACTCTTCTCTTAACGTTCTATCTCCATGCCAGCAAACTCCAGGAAGCGATCAATCTCTAGTAGAGCACTGCACGGGCCGATTTTGTCAGCCCGGGCCCGGCCCGGGCCCGTTTTTACGTTGAGCTGCTCGCCCGAGCCCGATCAAAACTTTTATGGCGAGACCCGGGCCCGGCCCGGGCCCGGAAATAATCTACGTTACCCGCCCGGCCCGGCCCGCCACCCCTTTACCTTAGGCCCGAGCCCGGCCCGAGCCCGACTCGAAACCGGCCCAAACCCGGCCCGAGACCGAAAAATATGTTTTTCAGAGTTGAGTCGCCCGAGAATAACTCGCTGCACGTTACATGCACACCACCAGAAAGCCCGAGCCCGGCCCGGGCCGGGGTCAAAAAGCACACGCCGTGCCCGAGCCCGGCCCGAGCCCGAGAAAAAACTGCTCTACCCGGCCCGGTTCGGCCCACGGGCCGGGTCAGGCCCGGGCTTTCGGGTAAGCCCGAGCCCGTGCAGTGCTCTAATCTCTAGTGGAACAGCCGCGTCGTTTCCAGCGTGAACGGCAGTTTGTATGGCGCAGGGTCGGCAGTGCTGGATGACGATGCCCCGTGGTGGCGCTATCAAGAGGATGTCACAGAGCATCACTGAAATGATGACTTGCACGCAGCTCACCACAAGGGTTCTCCATGCCTCGAATGTTCACACATGCTTTTTCGTACGGATGGCAAAGAGTTCTTGCGTCACCAAGCTAATGGGCTAGAGTCAGCCATGGTGAGCCTGATGGAGTACGGTTGTTCAAGGCGAGTCTATAGTCGCTTCTTCGACATGCTGACAGCGTTCTGCTTGTATCACTTCATTATAGGAAGGCCCGTAATTAATGTCGTAGACACAATCTCTCCAATGCTATTCACTGCATGCTTAGAAGAAGTATTCACGCTCTTAGACTGGGAATGCTTAGGAGTGAGGATCAACGGCGATTATCTCAGCAACCTTTGGTTTGCAGATGACATTGTCCTATTCAGCAACAATGGGGACGAATTACAACAAATGACTGAGGACCTTAACCGGGAAGGTGTAGGAGTAGGGTTGAAGACTGATATGTAGATGACAAAGGTAAAGTTCAATATCCTTGTAAGGGAACAAGAATTCATGATTACTGGTTATCCTCTCGAGTCTATGCAGGAGTACGTTTATCTAGGTAAATTACTCACAGGGTACCCTGATGATGAGAAGGAAATTTACCGAAAAATGAAAACGGGTTAAAGCGCATACAGCAGGCATTAGCAAATACTGACTGGGAGCTTACCACTGTTCTTGGAAGAAAAAGTGTATAATCATTGCATTCTTAAACTTGGAGGTTAAGAAAGAAGCTAGAGAACAAGTTAACAACTGCGCAAACAGCGATGGAACGACAAATGTTAGGTGTAACATTAAGAGACAGGAAGAGAGCGCTGTGGATCAGAGAGCCAACGGGGATAGCCGATATTCTCACTTGACAACGTCGACGGTAGCAGAACTCGCAGTGCTTCGAGTCGCACTACATTTTATTAATGACGAAGCAACACACAAATGGTCCGTTTTCTGTGACTCGAAGACGGCAATACAGAGTTTACTGTCAGCCTCACGGCGCGGTCCGTAGGAACAATTGGTTTTCGAACTCACAGAGGCCATACACCACCTGACTGAAAAAGGATATGAAAGCATCTTTCAGTGGCTGCCAAGTCACTGTGGAATCGTTGGCAATGAACGTGCCGATAAAGAAGAAGTAGTTTATTGATGTGGAAAAGTAGAGAGGTCGGCCGGAATATGGAGCATCTGGCCTGCTACTCTACGTAAGGGAAGGGGAGGAAGGGAAGAAAGAGGGTCACAATGGAGGTTGATAATGGGAGGAACTAGGTGAAAGGACACATTGCACAGATGATTATCACAAGCGTGAGTCCAGGCCCGTGCTGTCCCGTCCAGTCCAGGCTGTATGCGCTTTAACCCGTTTTCATTTTTCGGTAAATTTCCTTCTCATCATCAGGGTACCCTGTGAGTAATTTACCTAGATGAACGTACTCCTGCATAGACTCGAGAGGATAACCAGTAATCATGAATTCTTGTTCCCTTACAAGGATATTGAACTTTACCTTTGTCATCTACATATCAGTGCCGATAAAGCTGCTCGTTCAGCGCATGAAGAAGACAACCGCCTATCGATCCCGCTGTCTATGACAGATGTTGCAAGGATGCTCCCCCTACTTGCATGCCAATGCATTTCACCAGAGTGGAATAAACCACATTTTATGCACACCCGATTATACACCTTGAATCCAACCTTAAGCCTTCGACTTTCACCAATACATCCCCGAAGAGACGCAACCCTTCTGTGTAGGCTGTGTTTGGGCGTCGCGTTCACCAATGCCTACGCGTTCCGCATAGGGATGGTGGACAGCGCAGCATGTGGTGATTGTGGGGACGCGGAAACGATTCGTCATGTTCTTTGTCAGTGCCCACAATGCCGTGTGCAGAGACAATCGCTTTCCGTCGTGTTGTATCAGTTGGACGACCAGCCTTTATCGGAAGAAAGAATTCTGCAACATCGACGCGACTCAAAATCGCACCAGATGGGCATGCAAGCGCTCCTGCGCTTCCTGAAATCGACTGGCCTGTGTGAACGTCTGTGATCGGAACGCCTTTTCTGTTAGCTATGCCTGTGGTTTTTTTTCCGCCCTCTCTCTCTCTCTCTCTTTGCACTCTTTCCAACCCCTTTATCCCCCACCCCAGTGTAGGGTAGCAAACTGGAAACTCACTTCTGGTTAACCTCCCCGCCTTTCCTCTCTCTCTCTCTCTAATTGACATTAAGAGACAATATTGGAGCTGGGCAGGCCATGTAATGCGTAGGATCGATAAACGGTGGACCATTAGAGTTACAGAATGGATACCAAGAGAAGGAAAGCGCAGTTGAGGACGGCAGAAAACTAGGTTAGGGTGATGAAGTTAGTAAATTTGCAGGGGCAAGTTGGATTCAGCTAGCGCAAGACATTAATTGGAGATCACGTACAGGGAGAGGCCTTCGTCCTGCAGTGGACATAAATATAGGCTGATGATGATGATGTCTCCTTCAAGGAAAGGTCACAGGTAATATAATTTATTTGTTGCAGTGAGTCTTGTATTCGTGCGGACAATCTTGTCGAACTGCTGGAAGAATTCATTCTATTCGCAAAAGTGAGCAGACAAAGGAGGAGTGGTTAGCTTGGGAAGCTCGGCTCCTGTCTTGTCAGCCGGTGCGATGCCCATTTTGGTATGAGTGCCGTGTGCTACGATGCTCATCACCCATGAAATGCGATTACGCTTGCTGAGAAGCTGAGCAAGTATTTGTGTGCCAGTATTTTCGTACTCGATGACGGCCGATGTATTCAACCTTGAATTTCTCGTCTGTGATATGGTGCTCTAGCTATTCCTTAATCTTCAGCAGCACATCGTTGTTTGGCTTCAGTCTGCCACAAATGACGCTAAGCTAGTCGTATGTTGTGGAATCATTAGTGAAGAGAGTTAAAATAATTCTTTGCTTTTACTTGCCAAAACCACGATCTGAATATGAGACACGTCGTAGTGGGGAGACTCCGGATTAATTTGGTCACCTGGAGTTCTTTAACGTGCACGTAAGTCTAAGCACACGAGCGGTTTTGCATTTCGCTCTCCTCCAAATGCGGCCGCCGCGGACCGGGATTAAAGCCATGATCGCGTGCTCAGCAGCGCAATGTCATAGCACTGGTCTACCACGTCAGATTAGCAAGGAAAGTATTTGCCCCGTTTATGGTGGTAGTGTTTTGGGATCGTCGCGACGTTCGCTTTGAACTCAGCCTGTCCATTTTTGTGCAGCCCACTTGTAGACCCGTACGCCGGTCCCCGGCGCTAATTCCTGTGTTTTGGAGTCAAAATGTTGACGATGGCCTAGCGGCAATTTCCCATGGACTCAACTCCATCGACAAGCGAAAAAAACAAACAAAAAAAAAAACAGAGGTGCCTAGCGACATTAACTTGGTCAGAGCCCTTGAAAACTATGTGAGAGAGCCACAACAGTCGTAGTATATATATAGTGCCCTGTCGTTGTTGTCATTGTTATCGTCGTCATCATTGTTCAGGTTGTTGTAATACATTTGTTGCGCGACGATGAGGGGACATTGGCCATAGCTCATAATGTCGTCACTCCAACACAGAATAACTTCATCTTCCCACTGAGTAGATAATAAATATCACGTAAATAGAGCAATAGAAAGTCATTGAAATGTCAACAAGCCGATTTATGATGGGAGCGCAAGAACAACATGTAAAGAGAGTATGTAGAGAGAGTTTATGCAATGTGGAAAAATAGTGAAATGGAGCACTGCCTTTTGTTCTCCTATCTCCAAACGATGTAGTGCAAAAAAATAAACATATTAGGCTGTTAATAAAGCACATATACATCTAAACTCGCTGCAAAACTGGCCAGCAGACTGGCATAGACCAGAGCCCTACTATATTCTTATGGAGCCAAGTTTTCCCGACTATTGCATCCGTTTAGGCAGGAAATTATTATCTCAGGTAGTGTATAGGGATAACAGATCAGCTCATTTATGTCTAACTATAGTGTACCACAGCGATCTATGCTGGCTCCTTTGGTATTCAGCGTCGCTTTCCCGCCTATGGCGTGGAGGTTGCACGGTGTACACGGATGCAGCGGTCATTGAGTGGGCATGGGAAAGCAGCTGCAATGGTTTGCATAAACAAGTTCTGCCTTTTCGTGTAGTTGGCGTCTATCATCGGCACGTGCTCCATGGATGTTGTGGTACCAACCGCGCAGCCGTCAACCAGGCATATCAACTTACCCATGCGCTCCTGCCCTGTCATCGACCATGACTGCTTCAATCAAGGCTTCATGATGATCACTGGAACTACAAGCCCCTTCTTCTACCTGGCATCCTCAGCGACAGAATCAGCATCGCCCGGACGCTACATAAGCACGCAGCGCGCCCAAGCTCCTTTCAGCGGGCATGGGAAAGCAGCCGCAATGGTTTGCATAAACAAGTTCTGCCTTTTAGTGCAGGTTAGTCCATCTGAGTCCCTTTTTACCAAACGTTCTAATAACATTGCATTGCTGCTATTCCCATGCCCAAGTGTGCTAGCCTCTATTGTGGCTGAGTGCGTTCATGTTTGCAAGATGCTCTTGCTCAGTGGGGACGTTGAGCTTAACCCGGGTCCCCTCGAAGGAGAATGTTGCAAACATGACATACTAACCGCTATCTCAAATCTTTCTAAGCACTTAGACAGTCGTCATGATAATCTCATCAAATCAATTGAAGAAGGGAAAGAAAATCAAACAATACTCGATTCCAAGGTATGTGAACTTACATCACGATTAACTGATCTTGAAGGCAAAGTTAACTGTCTCGAAAATATTCACGATGACTCAAATTTAGTGCAGTTGGTGACTACAGCAGTTAGGAACGAGAATGCATCCCTACAAGCTAGGTTAGACGATCATGAAGACCTCGCTCGAAGGGACAATCTTTTATTTTACGGCATTAAAGACTCTGCCGCAGAGACGTGGGCAAGTGCGGAAGTAAATATTCGCAAGCTGCTTTGTGAGACGCTCAATCTGCAGGTGTCAGATGAGGGAATCGCTCGTGCGCACAGACTTGGGTCGTTTATCCCAAACAAGTGTAGGCCCATAATCGCGCGGTTTTCCTCGTGTAAAGTTAAAGAAGACATTTTGTCCCAGAAATCAAAGCTTCGAGGCACAGACGTCTCTCTTGGAGAGGATTTTTCGAAAGCCACCCGCACACCAAGAAAAAAAAAACTGCTAGACTTTGCGAAGGCAAGTGGACGGCCATATACGCTGCGCCACAACAGGTTGATTATAAACAAAACGACTTACACCTATTGCCCTGTTACGGACGGAATTTGCGAACGTGTGGCAGGCAACACGGCTTTGACCAACCGTGCTCTTTCTGAGCCGCAGGCTCGTCCTTCACATATATAGCTAAATAATGCTTCCTCTCGAAATACTTCTGTCTTGTCATGCAATGTACGTAGCATAATCAATAAACGTGACGCGCTATCGTCGCTGGGTGACACATGCTCAGCAGATATCGTTATTTTAACGGAAACATGGCTCTCGGCAAAAATAGATAGCTCAGAACTTTTAAACAGCGAAAAAAAGTACAATTTTTACAGATGCGACCGCGGTACACGCACAGGCGGCGGTGTATTAATTGCAGTGAGCGATGACTTCACTTCCTTCAATGTTCCCGTTTCATCACCATTAGAATTGGTCTGTGCGTGCATTCAGGTCAACCACAAAGACGTCATATTTTGTGCCTGCTATCGCCCTCCGAGCACCCGACCAGGTGTTTCCCTTGAGCTATACGATGTTTTGCACAAGTTACAAGTAAGATACCATGCAGCGCCCACTTTCCTGGTAGGAGACTTCAATTTCCCTACTATATCATGGAATGACCCTGCGGTGAATAGCGGTTCCTCAGAATGTGAAGCCTTTATTAACACCTATGCTGATTTCAATCTTGCGCAACTAGTCAAGCAACCTATCCGTACGACGTCTTCAAGTGCAACTATCCTAGATTTATTATTAGCTTCTCACCCGTCAATGGTGCAATCAGTGTCACTTTTGTCAGGTGTAAGCGATCATACTGCCATACAGTTCGATTTATTGAATACTTCACCAAGTGGGCACAAAGCTGTAAAATCTATCAGAGATTATGCGAGAGGAAACTTCAGTTCGATAAATACTGAGCTTGAAATTTTTCTGCATGAATTCGTATCATGCTTTCCCGATAGGTCTGTACACGAGAACTGGCTTCTTTACAAATCAAAAGTATTCGAGCTTACTAACCGCTACATACCGCTTCGCAGAATCAAGGTAAACAATCGCGCACCTTGGTTCACACCATCGCTGAAACGTTTGCGCAATAAAAAGCAGCGTCTCCTCAGAAAAGCCAGGTTATCAGCTGCGCCCGCACGCTGGACAGCATATCATGCCACAGAGAGCGAGTAATTGCATGCTCTGTCACATGCCAAGCTTAACTTTTTTCAAACAACGCTTCCGTCTTTGTTAATATCAAATCCACGAAAATTCTGGCAAGTGGTAAACAGTGATGCAAAACAAACAGTCGAATTAACCACTGCCAGCGATGTTGCTGTTTCCAGGGATGAGTGTTGCTCTGTACTTAACGCTGTAATCTCGATGTCATTTGTTGATACTGAACCAATTTCCTTTCCTGAAATTACTACACATAATTTCTTTCCTATGGACCCTCTCATTATAGATTTTGATGGAATACGCCACCTAATCCATAACATAAAGCTTTCTTCACCTGGTGCAGACAGTATAAACCCAAAGTTTCTCAAAAATACTGAAACCTACTCATCCATCATACTATCTATGATTTTTTTGCAGTCCCTCGAACTCTGTGTGCTCCCTAACGACTGGAAGATTGGGAAGGTGGTTCCTCTGCACAAAACTGGTAGCAAACATGATCCTGATAATTATAGACCCATTTCATTGACAAGTATACCTTGCAAACTCATGGAGCATGTCATTTATTGTCACCTCGTAGAATTCTTGGAAACAAACTCTTTCTTTAGTGTACAGCAACACGGGTTTAGGAAAAACTATTCCTGCGAGACACAACTGTTGTCTTTCACTAACGACTTATTCTCCGCTCTGGATCGTTCCTCCTTCATAGACTGCATCTTCATAGATTTTTCGAAAGCTTTCGATTCGGTATGTCATAAATTGCTACTACTTAAGCTACTCGCGCTGAATTTAGACCCTAACGTACTTAAATGGGTAGAGGGTTTCTTGTCAGGACGCACGCAATTCGTTACAGTGAATGACCATAACTGTGCCCCTTGTCCTGTGACATCCGGCGTACCACAGGGGTCAGTACTAGGACCCTTGGTCTTCCTTGTATACATTAATGACCTGCCTAACAAGATTTGTTCGTCTATAAATCTGTTCTCGGATGATTCTGTTATATATCGTGAAATATTAACTGTTGCCGACCATCCAGACCTCAGTAATATAGATGCATGGTGTGAGACCTGGTTAATGAAACTGAATACTAATAAATGTAAGGCAATGAGAGTTACTCGACGTACTTCTCACGACACATCATGTACATATTCTCTTAATAGCGTTCCCCTAACTCAGGTTTCCACTTACAAATACCTTGGCATTTATATTTTTTGAGAACCTCTCCTGGCAAAGTCACCTGAACCATATAACAAGTAATGCTGGCCGTACTCTTGGTTATATAAAACGTAATTTTAGTCTAGCTCCCACCAACTTAGAACTTTTGCTTTTTAAAGCATTAGTTAGGTCCAAGCTTGAATATGCATCTTCCATTTGGGATCCCCATGTCAGTTCACTTAATCTCACCATAGAAGCAATTCAGAACCGGGCAGCACGTTTTATTTTATGTAACTACTCACGTACAGCAAGTGTCACTTCAATGAAGTACAATCTCGATTTGCCTAAACTGTCACTTCGTCGTAAAAACGCGCGTCTATGTCTATTTCATAAGATCTATCATAGTAATCCTACTTTAAGGGACTCTCTTTTGTCCCCACCATTGTACATTTCTTCCAGAAACGATCATCAGTTCAAAGTTTACGTGCCATGTTGCCGCACGAACACGCACTTCAATTCATTCATTCCCACAACAAGCAACGACTGGAACCGCCTTCCCGCTTCCATTGTTTCACTCGTAAATATGTACGAATTCAAACAAGCCCTTGTTAACCACTTTTTGTAACCTCACTACGCTGCTAAAATGTGTGTTTTTTTGTGTGTACTACCCACTCTCTCTGTAATGCCTCGGCCTTGAGAGAAAATAAATGAAATGAAATGAAATGAAATTGCACGAGGGAGGATTGGTCTACTTCGTAAGACCTTGTCATCCCGGAATTTAGTATACGCGCACCTATGCCACCGAAACGCTGGATTCCATGTGACTAGGACTAGAAGCCATAAACGATGTCATCGAGTGTGTCAGCGCGTAACCAAACGTTATGGAAGTTACTATCTACACTGACTTGCCCCGGTGCAGTGAAGTAACTGAAATTACAAAGACGTATTTATTCGGCCTAAAAATACATATGCTAAATTTCAAGTCGTCCCAATTCACCCTTACGGCGCACTGCGTTACAGGACACAGTGCGAGTCCGTTCAACAACCTGGCCGACCAAATGACTCACTCACCATCTTTACTCCATGATCGGCCAGCTTTACTTTGTATTGACCACTGAGCTCTCCTTCAAGCCCAGAAGTCCATTTTCCCAATGGGACACACATGCTCTTCTACCCCCTGCGTCTGCTTCCTTCCCCGCAACCTTTCCCGGCTGGAGGACGTTTGACTTCGGAGGCTTCGGGTTGGGCTAGCCCTAATACCTGCCGTCACCTACGCCTTGGTATCTACCAGTGTCAACTCTGTCGTCACCTACGCTTGGGTATTTACGCCTGGGCATTCTATGCCAGTGACAACCCTGCAACGTGTCCTGAGTGCCCAATACCTATGTCTACGGCGCTCATACCTCGTACCTTATAAATGTGGGCTTTGCTTTGGTACTGAAGATATTAGGCACAAGATGCTCAGGGAGGGCAACTAAAACCGAATGTTTCACAGGACCTTACCCGTTGGATAAGGAACAACAAATGCGTTAACTTATTGCTGCATTACCTGCATCACGCAGGGCTGCATGCGTTTATTTGATGCCCTTTTGTTCATCGTTTTCCTAAATATGCCTAGCGGCAATTCCCCCCCCCCCCCCCCCCAATAACTATGTGAATAAAAAAGCAAATTTTCAACGCAACTAAACTTTTCTTCACAATATCTGCGGTGTTAAAGAGGTATACAGAAAAGACAGCGTTCTCAAGGCCGCGGGTGTCTTCTCCGTCTGTTTGTCTAATGGGCGCTAGCGATCCTACGTGCCAGAGTTTGAAGGAGCCGCGACAGGACACTGGTTCATTGCAGTTTCGCATCACCGCGGAGCTCTTGAACTGTGGATACGACTCCCGCGGGGCGTACTTCAATGCGCTAGTGTATGTCCTATTCATTGCAACAAGACGAAGAAGAAGGCGAAGAAATAAAGAGAGCTCGGCAGCATTCATCGGACGGAGAGACAGAGAAGCCCACAAGCGTACACTACTCCGATATGGAGACCACGACATTTGGCGGCGCGTGCGGGTCCTTCGAGCCATAATCGCCCGAGCACGCGGCCCTCGCGCCGGTCGTTGTGTGCACCGCGTACGGCGCTTGGCCCTAATTAGCCCCTCCGCGTGCGCCGGACCGCCGAGAGAGAGAAGAGATTGTATTGGCGGTCTCGGCGGCCTCAACGCGGCGTCGCTGTCGTCGGCGCTGTTATCTCGCTTAAATGGACAAGCGGCAACATATGGTTTTCCCGCCAGATGGGCGTAATGTGTTCACTGTATACATTTTTGTATGCGTGAGCGCGCCTGTGCATGCATATTTGTGTGCACATACGTGTGTTTGTAAACGCATGCGCGTGTAGCTGTGTGTATGCGTTTGTATGTTGCCGTCTGGGTGCGTGAACGCATAAGTGCGAGAGTGCGGGTGTGCTGTTTTGCTGGTTCTTTGAGTACCTTTATTAGGAGTCGTTGCCGAGTGAATCCGCAAACTAAATATTGTCCCTTTTCCCCTACGATTAGAGCATGGGAGAAAAGAAACTAAATGAAGCTAGATATGGCCCTACTTGGCTGAGGCTCTAAACGCGCAATTCCACAAAAGCGTGCAAGGAAGTCATGGCGCTTTCTTCCCGAGCATGTTTCGAGGTATAAACCAAAAAGCGTGATACACACTTCTACTTCGGCGCTTAACTTATGGGCAATTATATTAGCTCTATTTTCAAATGGACTTCTCTTTTGTAAGTTGCCATGCGCAATCGTTTCATGATCCGCAAGTACACTCAATAGTCTGTGTTGCGTCTTCCCTGATCTTCCTTTGCCCACACGTCATTTTCCGCTTTTCTTTCTCTCTATTCGTAAGCTCGACAACATTCACGGAGAGGAAGTGATGTGCCTTTGGCTGGGGTAGTTGGAAACGACGTCAGTTATTGTTAGCTCTGTGCATCTATCTCTTTGATTCAGAGGAAAAAGGAAGTTGGAAACAAGCGTCCGCGAGACAGTTGCAGACGCGAACAGGATTTAAGGGATGGCTTTAAGAATATGAATACAGGCTGCAGGAAAACTATGCCCGAAACGACAGAAAAAAAGCAACATGCATACTTACATAGGTACGTACTTTACGATCTCATGTTAAACGAACATGCAATTAGTATTTGGCTACCGATTACACGTGAATTATGCCAAGAAGGCATGCAGACTAATTTTAATGCAGACATAATAGGCGCAATGCGTCCTAAGTTCTCCTAGCCACCATTTCTTCCATCGGTAAAATATAAGTGTTTCATTTACATTGGCGTTATTACGAGGTAAGTATTACCTTAAGGGTAGGCTACATACATACATACATACATACATACATACATACATACATACATACATACATATATACATACATACATACACACATACATAAAATGTGCTTCAATAAATGTAATAAATTATTCTTACACACTGTGCAGTAGAGAAAAATAGGTTGTTCATCTTATTCGGCGGCACAGCACTGCTGTCATTGGGCATCGTCACGGAACTATACGATAATCCACCAATAAGCTTTTACATTAGCAGGAAATTACTAAACTTTAGTCATGCACTTTAATACATATGTTTCAATTGTGGAATTGAAGCAAGTTAAGGCTCAAAACGTGCGAACTTAGAAGGAATGCTGACACTAGCCCGAGAAAATGTACAGTCAATGCATTGATGGGGGCTCCACGCACAATCACCACGCAAAAGCTTCCATAAGTATGTGGAAACCTGATGTAGTCCATGTGCTTTTAACAGCGGAGCTGTTTATGCCGAGCGTAATCTGTCTGTCGTAGACAGAAAAAATGTCACAGTTCCGCCCTCAGGGCGAAGCAATGAATGCGATAGCAACACAGCAATGTCATACGAAGTAAGGTGAGCGGCTTTGGTAGCAATATGAATTGTAGTAAACATGAGCTGATTAAGTAAGCAGGTGTGCTGCGGCGTAAGTAGACCGACATGAAGAGAGACTCGATGACCACGAGAAGGAGCGTGTGAAA
The DNA here is from genome assembly GCF_013339745.2 of Dermacentor silvarum. Lineage (NCBI taxonomy): Eukaryota > Metazoa > Arthropoda > Arachnida > Ixodida > Ixodidae > Dermacentor > Dermacentor silvarum. The sequence goes on along the minus strand of NC_051154.1, from coordinate 90,949,028 downwards.
CGGTGGTGTTGATGAGAAGCGCTTCCCGTGGGCAGCGCGTGCGAATAGACACACCTGTAGCACTGCACTGCCGATCCGGGCAGCATTGCATGTGTAGCGTGCGTTGGAAAATGTGGCCCGACTATTACTAACTGAATGAACAAGCGTGGTGTGAGCGCGTGCAAACAAACATGAATAGATCACACTGAATGACTGCAGACAACGACTGTCAAAACGCTGGCAGCAAGCGCATACGCCGCAGCGGGCGAAGGTACGTGCGGTCTATCGCTTCAATGGAAACTGAGCGGCGAATGCACAGCGCATACCAAGGTCAGAGCCGTGTGGAGATAGGAGACGGTGCGGGCGAGCGACAAGCGCGGTTGTTGGTAGAGTAGAAGTGCACCCCCCCCCCTCCCGCTCCCTCCGGCGCTGGCTTCCCGCTTCCTTGCTTGCGCGTGGGAGATTGAGTGCGTTCGCTCTCCGTGATAGCGCGCGTCCCCGCACGCTTCCGCTCGGGCATACGGCGCGCGGCGAAGATTTTATCTATATGGAACCTCACGGCGACGGCGACGCCGACGGTAGAAATCCGGTTGAAGTGTCCATATAATTGATATCGCAATAAAAACTCCTCGGAGCGATGACGTCACCTCACGTGGCCTAGTAACCGCCGGCGCAGGTGCGCGCTCGCTTCGCCCGACACAGACACGGCTCCGCCGAGATCCCGCCAGCTGAGCGCTAGTGCGCATGCGCCAAGACGTCATCCCGGCGCGTCTGTGCTCGCCGCCCGTGCAGTGCGCATAGCTTTCGCCCCACTTCCCCTACGACTTCGCCACCAGCTGCGCTCTACTGCGCATGCGCCGCGAGTCAGACGTGGCGTCACGGCCAACGGTGCATGCGCTCCTTCGCTCCGTATGAAAGCCGGTGCGCGGCGGCGGCGCGCCAGACGTAGCCAAGGAAAGTGACCAAGGAAGGTTCGCACTGCCGAGGAAGAAGCCTCTTACCAAGAATCGCGGCGCGCTGCTAAGCGAGACTGCGCAGCGTCGACACCGATTGGACCCAGCACGGTTAGCCGGAGAAGCAGCTGCAAAACGACTTAGCATATCAACTTAGCATCACTCGGCATTACTTTGTATAATTTAGCATCACTTCGTATAGCCAGGACCAGCTAGGAACCGATCAGCACCGCCGTGTCATTAGCCTTGCGCCACTAGTGCTAGCTACCCCGAATTTGTTTTCACAAATAATATCTAAGATTATAATAATGCACCAATAATACTGCAGTGTGATTTTAAATACTAATGAACACTTCATCAGTTTGCAAGGACACTTAGCACGATAAACAATTTCACGTTATTTTTTTAGTTTAACCGCAAAAATACAGATAAAGACGTATATATCTATCACACCAACTGACCCAGAAACAAAAAGTCCTGAATGCGGCATTAGTATTATAAATGGATCGTAGCAATGTGAATATAATAAAAGAACATCAGGGGTCTCTGGTTACCATACAAGAAGAAAACGAGCCGTTCAACATCATCCGAAGGAGCAAACGTCTGTGGTTTGTGCTATGTTCGAGTGAATTAATGATTTTTTTTTCACTCTCCACCCGTAATGCAAATATATTCAAACGCATTGTCGTACTGCAATGTTAGAGTCCCATGGTTTTATATGTTTCATAAGACGTTTCATAACGGATGTCAGGTCACGTTCTACCTGTTGATGCTCAATGTGATCTGTGGGCACCTTTGGAAAACTCGTGAAAGCCGTCAAATATGGCTGGAAAACCCAACTGATATCCTATATGTTCGCGCAATGTTTGATAAGTGTTCCTTAAACAAAGCATTGCATGTTTTATTTAGTCAGTCAGTCAGTTATTTAATTAATTAGTTATTTAGCCTGACATTGTCAGTCAGTCAGTTAGTTGCTTATAGTAAGTTAGTTAGTTCCCAATACGCTTTTTACGTCGTTTTGGGACAGAACGTCCAGTAGGCTGCTACTGAAAAGTTCCTTAGTCCACGTATAGCGCTTGTTTATTCGCAGCACTGACTCGGTGTCATAAACATCATTAGCCGCGAACAAACGACAGCAACGGAACAAATCCAAATATACACCGATAATGCAAGTGTGATGAGTAACACTAGAAATATTATTGAGTATAGCACAAGTTGCTGCGCTAATTTATCTTTAGTCGCAGATCGACTGACTGCGCATATATATATATATATATATATATATATATATATATATATATATTTCCCGCTATGTCGATACGTTCATGCAAGTTCGACCTTGAAGAAGAGAGTGGAGCTCCAGAAAAAAAGTGACACACGTGAAATTATTATATCGCGGTTGTTAGGTGTATTTGGCTTTCTTTTTCTGTGTTTCGCTCAACGAGGAAGGCGTCGTACTTTGCATGATGCGTTATGTAACAACGGGACCAAACTCGTTGCAAACCAAGAGATGCACGTCAAGCGCCATGCAGAGCGACGGTGCATGCAGCGTTTCGTTCAAGGTACTTACGTGTCGGAAACTTTCGCCAACAACTGCTCGATCATATTCGATGCTCTCTGTGGTGGCGTTAAGAAAACGGTCAAGAAGAAGAGAGAAGAAAAAACGTGGGCGTGGAATCTCGGGTACTCCGTCCTTAAGGCATCGGCCCATTAGACGCCAAGGCAAATGGAGTGTCGAGTGCATGCGCGCAACGCATGAGCACATCAATGGATCCAGTCATGAAACGCGCCGAAGGAGGCGCGTTGAAGAGGCACCAACCTTTCTGGACACGAGTTCCTGTCCCAAGTCGTTTGTGTAGGCGTCGTCACAACGTGTGCTTACACCCCCTTTCCATTTTTTTTCTTTCATGGCTAATATATAGTATGTTCGCTCTGTTGCAGGAAAAGCAGAAACATTATAGGCGCAAGTCGAGCGTGGCTGCTGTCGTCAGCTCGCGCAGTGAGCGTGAGCAGAATGCTAAACACCTAGTGGTGCACACATCCGCGGGTCGGCGGCCTGCATCTTTACTATACGGTTGCAACACTTGCTTCCAACAAAGAGAACATGTTAACGCCGCTGGCTGAACAAGCATTTTCCTGCCTCTTTCATTAATGCTAAACATAGGCACTGCGATGCATTTGCGACAGCGACCCAGAAGCATGCGTGTATCTCGACGTATCTTGCCTCCCTCTCCATGCACTTATTTTCCATTTCTGCTCCCGCGAAAGACGCCTACAATGGTTGCGTACGTATGCGCTGACCCACGCACGCGGGAAAGCGAGGCTGAGCCCGCGTTTCGTGATCTTGCCAGCTTGTCCCGTTGCGATAGCCGAGTTTTCAATGCTTTGCTCTCCGATTCACGCAGAAAAGAAGAGTGGTGGCACGTCTCTGAGGCAACTTCTCGTTTTAGCTAAAGAAGTCACCGAACAGGCGTCGGCAACACGACGCGGTTCCCTTGATACAGTTGCTCAACTCGGCGTATTTCAAGTAGTATTACTATATGTGGGCTCTAGACTAGCAGCTCCAATGTTACACGAGGTTTGCTGTTTTCATAGATCATAGGGGGCACAATATCTACACCGTAGACGACGCAGCTGGTCGGTACTGTGGGAGCAAAACGCAAATAATAGCGTGATAAACACTATTTATTTTTGCTACTCTGTTGAAATGGCGTAATGTTTTGTAAGTATTAAAGTATATCAAGCCAGTACTGATGCTCTAGAATCATATGAGGCTGCGTGGTGTTCCTGCGGCATTCAGGAGTTAAAATCTAGAAATATATCAGAGCCATATATACATATAGCCGCCATTTCGACGATAATCTTGTCGCGGTCTCCAATTATTATTTGCTTTCGTAATTAGCAAACGGTGTGCCAGGTCACTTTAACCATACTCTCGCAATCCGCAAGTTTTCATGTTTTTTTTAATGAGAAAGGAAAAGAAACACTTGCGCGCCTCTTCGATATCAGAGGTCGCTTTTGAAGCACCTAAGCCAAAAAGTCAACCACATGCACGCGATGTGGCAACTACATGCACAAGCGATGGGGTGGGCGGACCTTCTTGGGATGCCGCATCCCGGCGTGGGGCAACCATATCGTGGCGACACCGCGAAAAAAATAGTAACAAATTTTCATTCTTACCTCATTAAGTACAATCTTACCCCCGTAAAAAATTGCAATTGTGCCGCGGTGCCAACGTTTTAACCGACGTGTACTAGACCTAGTTTTAATATGTCGTCATCGCCAATAAAAATGCGTTCCCCGTCACTGTGGCGTTATCTGGTAGGCATAAATCAAAACACTTTCGCGGCTCTCAGTGGTGTCTCAGGCATAACAGCGTCAAAACGAACAACTGACATCAATAATAACGACAAGACATCGCCCATGCTTTGTCTTCAAACGTGAGATGAGACCAAGCGAGGGCCGGATTTACCATCTATTTCTTGCTGTCACGACAGAGAAAGCAGCAAGAGCAAATTCAGATCAAAGTGGGTGGCCTGGTGACTACCATGCGCAATCATCGTCATGGTAACCGGCAGAAGTCGCCACGTGGACTTCCGGTCGACAAGCGCAATTTTCTGGCTGGCCAAACACCAGCGAAGCGACTTGTGATGGCGACGGATCGCCTTCCGCGACGGCCAAACCTGTCGCTCGTCGCTGTCACTCGTTAATAGCGTGTACGTGGGTGAGCCTTAACAGACCACGCCTTCCGAGGCACCGTATATAGGCTTGATTCTGCCGTAATCATGGCAATAACCATTCTTTCCTCGGCAATCTTTCGGTGTCGTGTAGTCAGCTGGCGCGGAGTCCGCAAGGGTCGTCCACTTATTATGAGTGCTATAATAATAATTTTGCTCATAACAGACGTGTGGTAAAGCGAGAGATCAGTTGAAACGGAAGTGGTAAGCCTGCTGACCAGACCGTAAGTGTCTATAGCGCACGGTCGACCCCTGAACGTCGGTCAGTATCTTGGGGGAGGGAGGTATTGGGGAGAACAGAGAGAGAGAAAGAAAAGTGGTGTGGGTAGCTTGGCAGTGCTGCTTACATAAGCCGCCAAGAAAGTGCTAAGCGCGCTGTGAGAGGCGGAACGTGAGTAATGAAGAACAGCTAGCATATGTAGCAAGTCGCGACTAGTCGCTGACATTTGCAGACTACAATGGGCCCTTGTCACGCATTTGGACAGATATAGGCGAACAGCGCCGGAATGCCACGCTGTCGGCGGAAAGGCCATGTGCGCAATATTCGCGGAACAGAATTTAGCGGGCAGCTGCAAACGCCCCCGTTTAATGAAACGGCAGATTTTCAAGCGTCTCCTTCTTCGCGCGCTAATGCTAATGTGCGATGTGGCGAAGAGACCAAGGCGGGCTTTACGCGACCTTGTCCATATCTACCTGACGTGCAGACAGATCAGCACTACTCGCTGCTGTCACGACAGTAATCGCGCACAGATTGGGGGATTCTGCTGTCTACGCACGACTCGTTGTGCCGATGCTGCGTGGCGAAGTGCACCAGGGTGAGCAGGCGTGCGCCCTCCATTTAAAATAGGTGATCACTTGGGGCTGCTGCATGGACTCCTCGGCGGCGGCGAGGTGGCCGGTGCGCTCGTGGCCCGAGGACGTCTCAGTCCTCGACGAGCGATGTGACCGTCGTTCGAATGTCATCCAAGAGCGGCGTCACAATGGCAGGCACGCAGTCACTTGTTTTTGGGCTTCATAGAATGTCACGCGCCAACACCAAAGGACGTGGCACCGCGTTTAGATACGAAGTATACGTCGCGTAAGCTTTTTAACGCGACAGCGTTAAGGGCCCAGTGTCGCAGAAAATGCGGCGTCGGCGTCGGTGCCCACGGAAGCGCAGGCGTCTTTGGCGGAAATAATAATCCCGAACCACCCCGACCGGGCGGGCCCTTCACGTGGCTCAAGGCGTTAGGGAACAAAAATTGAATTTCTCAAAGTAAAATATGTCAGAAAAATCGTAAAGTGCGATTTAACCACAACCTACAGACGTGATAGCGTCGGATTGTAATTTCAATACATCAGAAAAAAGCCTGATAAGCAGCCAGGGATCTTTGAATGCTATCGCGTCTCACTCTTCAAGGCGAAGCTTAAGTATCCTCCAAATTTTTAATAGCTGATGGTGACGCCGCAAATTGCGATAGCAGCGCACCATGCGGCGTCCTTCTTTTTTTCTTTCTTTTTATAAGTTGTTCTTTTTTTTATACTTAAGTATCTCCTATTGCAAATGGCCCTGGGGCGCTATAACGTAAAATGATTCGAAACTGTTTTGATTCCAAACTCCTGACGTCAAATTTACCTAACCACCGACACACGCATCGGGCGGTGACCCGCAGCGTTGTCTGAACAACCCAATCAAACACTCTCCTCGTTTATAGGAGGTCACCTTGGTTCGCTTTCAAAACCAATAACATTGTCTACACTCAGCAGTTTTTCTTATCTAATTGGCTGAAAAGAGGCGAGGAACACGCTCTAGTGGATAGGTTTCGATGGGGCCGAGCCAGCACAGTGAAAATAGATAACCGCATGAAGAGGGTGGTGCCGGCTTCTCCGATTGGTCCGCTTCGACTTACTTAGCTTGCGGTGGCTAGTCTAAAATCGCGGTGGCGTGCAACGGAAGGATAAGAATGGCGCTAAAACGGATCCTCAGCAAGGAAGAGTTGGCAGAGCGATGTCGTATGCATGCCGAAAGGGATCGATAACGTTTTACTGCCACGCCAAAAGGTTTATCATGCGCAAATAAATGCATGCTCACCGGCAGGTGCGAGTATCGAGGGCCTGAGCGATCGGTGGGCATCCATCTTCTATTCCTTTTGGAACGGAGCAGTCTGTGGCTACTCAAGAAAATTTTCAGTTTTGTTCGGCATATTAATGCATTTTTTTTCGCGTACACGTCACTTTGACGTGATGAGTTTTCGCGGTTTCGTGAGGTCGCGTGACAGATAGGCGAAGTGGGCGTGGCAGAAAAGATTGGACCAATTGCAGAGGGCTAATGGTGAAAAAGCGTCGAATCAGGAATGATTATTTTTCTTTTGTGCGGTTTAATCATGCCTAATCAGTGTGTATACGTTATATCAGATGAGGGGCTATCGCGGTTTTCGTGACGTCGCGTGACAGACAGGCGAAGTTAGGAGTGGCCCGAAAATGTTTTGACCAATCGTAGAGGCTGATTGCAGAAATTGGAATCAAAACAGTTTGGAATCATTTTACGTTATAGCGCCCCTGGTTGATTTTTATTCACTAAACTTTGCTAAAAACAATAACACCACCTCAAACCTCTTCCAAAAATAACAAGAAACCCTATTACGTTTACATGGTTGGCTTGGGAACGAACTTCGACGTAGGGAAACTGTTGAAAATGTCAGGTTCTGAACGGTCCGTTCCGCAACTAGTACAGATAACACACTTGCGAAGTCCTGGGTCTTAGAAGGCTTCCAGGATTTGTAACGCACGTAGACCATTCTATTGTTTCCACGAAGTTACGCATTTGGGAGACTCATTTCTGACCACAGGTCCATACGTTGTCATAGTCGCGCCCATAATAATGAGCCATATACACAGCCGCCTAACCTTCAGGTGTCACAACCGCACTGCAAGTGTGATCTAGGGCCGAATTCAGAGGGACATAATGCAGTTTGAAGAACATCAAATTTTATTGTTAAACTATGTTCGCATGTGAAAACTGCCATCTGTCAATATACACACATTCAGAAGCGTTGTTGTTACCTAAAATTTATATAATAAATTTTTGGGGTTTTACGTAGCAAAACCACGATACGATTATGAGGTATGCCGTAGTAGGGAACTACGGATTAATTTTGATCACTTGTAATGCGTTACGATGTGCCTAAATCTAAGTACACGGGCGCTTTCGCGTTTCACCCCCATCGATATAATGCAAATGCTGCGGTCGGGAATTGAACCCTCGACCTCGTGCTTAGCAGCGCAACGCCATAGCCAATAAGCCGCTTGGTTGGTGTTACTTAACTAGCATCATATAATGAAGTATATTATATAAGTTATGTCAACCATATTCTGTAGCTCTTTACGTCGCACCAGTGCAGGTCAGGAGTTACTGTTTCGGGTTGCTAGCACAAAGCAATAATCGTAAAGAAATGCAGAAGAGAAAAGAGCTGGCGCAAAAATCCAGAGGCGCTTGCATCTCGGGTAGCAGGCATGCGATTGATTCTGTACGAACGTAATTTGTATGTAATTGCAGTGAGCGATAGTTAGAAATATGCGTGTCGACGTTGTGTATAGAAACCTACTGAAACGAAATAGGGGTTGATGATAAAATATTTTGGGGACAGGACGGGCTGACAGTGCTAAGTGGTTATAGACTGCATTCGATAGAGTCAATTTAATTTGCAGTATATAGGACAAGTTTAACCATGTCAATATATCAGAAGTAGACTTGAATAGGTATAACTGAGATCAACAAATGCTGTCTTTATACCACAAAAAGCAAACTAATTGTTCGATACCTTGTTGCTTAACAAAAAAAAACTTAAAAGAAAAAAAATAGTATGTTATTCTGATATTAATGCGAGCAGCATGGCTAAGCAATCATACGCAGTCCTAAGCGCGGTGCAGGGTAAATAAAATGAAATTATTCCTGCACATAGCGGCAAACCAAAGTACAAAATCAGGACTTACGGTGAACGCGAAGTAGAGAACCAGAAAACACATTCATTACTTTAGGTTCTAATACATCGAAGGCGCAGCAGTATCTTTCGAGCTAACTTCGCTATTTAAGGGGGTAATTTGCTCTCCTGTCGATCGGAAACTATCGTAAGTCATTTTCATTCTCCAAAGAGCTCCCTGAACATTCGTTGACTAAGAGCACTGCGTGTTTTCAATGAGGTGTATGGCTAACTAGCTCTGCAACCCCCTGTGCTCCATTCAACAGTGACACACTGGTCACTCGGACTGCCATACTTACACAACAAGGACTTGCTTCCGATGCGCGCCATTTCCTACACGATGAAAAATAGGAACCGGCGACACGGCATAGAGAGATTCACTTTCCCGATAAGGCCCTGCGAGTGGCCCCATGGCTGTGAGCGTCGCCCGTGGTACATGCTCGACTTCAAACACTATCGATCCCAGACTGACCCGCGTCCCTTTAGGGGAACTCAAAATAACACGTTCGGCCTTGCTCGAGGCGCACATTTCGAACCGGCCAAATGATCGATAACCTACAGCCAATATATGAAGCACGGGTTATGAAGGCACCTGCAACGCGCCGTGGTTTCCCTGGAATAGGCTTAGTTGGACCTGATATTCGGTCCGCTGACCACGTTGCGCTAACGCCAACGTGAGCAGTTATTCAGCGCCAAAGACGATGATGGCGACGCTAAAGCGTGTAGGGCTCGTCGCGAGCGGGCATCGCCAATTTTGACTGATTTGACTGATGAGCGTTTTGGGTCCGAACGAAACACCTAGGATGCGGAAAACCAGAGGGTTCTTAGACAGTTGGATTATCTGGGCCGAAACCTCAGCACCACGGATGGTTTTTCAGTTCAACTCATGGCGGTCACTCTAGCCGGGTATTAAGCCCGTGAGCTTGTGTCCAACGCGTTATTAACCATGCCAGACCGACTAACGCTATTAGGCTACCCGCGCGAATAATGGCACCGCGGCTGGATAAGCATTACTCTTCAGTACTTCTTCGGTACACTGTTGATTCAGTAGTCGCGCAAGAACAATGAGAAGGCAAAATAGAAGCTACCTAATGTCGCAATACAAGCGCATAATCGTGACAAGGAAGCAGTTCATGGTTTCACGCAGCGTAATTAATATATCAGCAGCACGGTACAAGTCGTTGCGAGCCCTCGTGTGCACATTTTGATGTATGTTGATTCTCGAATGGGATATGATCAAACCTGATCGATTCAAGGGTCGGTATACATCTGAATAGACGCGCGCCACCACGTACCATCGGCGCTTTGTACTGCATTATGAGCTGGGCTTGGTCATCGAAAGACGCCTCCAACCTATATGGACGCTTTTTCATATCTCGACAAAAAGGTTTCGTTGCGACATCGTGCGCCTTCGCGCTTTCAATACTTCTCTCTCTCTCTCTCTTTTTTGTCTTCTCCCCTTTCCATTCTTCGGATATACCTGTATATATATCTCTCTCCTTATTAGCCCTTCTCCTCATTTATTCCTTCCAATCACTCCAACTTCTTTATCGTTAAGTGCGGCCCTGAAAAGAGCGGGAGAGCTCCAAGCCTCTCAGAACTCTCGCTTGCGTGCAGGGCTACAGTGTCCAGTGAGGTCAATCTTGGCAGCGGCGCCTTGTCTCATTTCTCGCGGCCAGTGCCCATCACACGCAGCGTCGATCGAGCTGACAGAAACAAGCGGAGCACGGCGCTAAAGCGACACGGTGGGGTCCCCCCTTCGGGCGCCAACTCAGGAGGGAAACACTGGCTGGAGAGCATGCTCTCTGCCCGCCTAATCCCAGCCGAGCAGAAAGCCCACTGTCAGCGAAAGAAGACGCGGTGTCGGCCACAAGCGCGCGGAGAATGAAAGCCCCTGATCTTCGCGCGTCAGGTGCGGCCGGCTCCTCGCCAGGATCCCGACGAAGAGCCCTTCCCCATACATCGTCCTCTGCGGCGGCGGGGAGCGTAAAGCTCGACGTGCCGAGAGTGTATACAGCTGTCTCGGGCGTCCTGCGCTACGCGAATATCGGTCAGCCGATTTCTCGCTGATTTCGAGAAACTTTGTTGGCTGTGATGGATGGCCCGGCGCCGCTTTTGCCTTTCAATTACTCTTCCCCGGCACGCACGGTCCGGCGCGCTGCTCTGCGCTCGGGACTTATGAAAACACGGGGTCAGCTCCGTCTTGCGCACCACGCGCGTCGCCCCTCTCGCTCGGGCGGTGCGGGAAAGGCGGCGGTGCGTCACGGGAATGGGGCCTGCTGCAAAAATCCGAAATAAATATCGCCTGCGCGAGTTCGGCACTAAGCGTTTTTCACGGTCCATTCGGCCGTCTACACACGCCGTGTACACATGGCGTATACATTTGAATGGAAAGAGCTAGAGCGGGTCCAGTCAACCAGGGGTAGTTTGTCTTCCCAGCGCCTATATTGCATCTCCACGAGCCTTGCGCACCGCTCACTCATCGCACTTTTTGTACGCGCGCTTTAAACTCCGGCATCTAAAGCTGGAGAGTGTTCTCGTCGTGTCAGCGAGGCATCTTTCCGGAGCGATAATGTTTATAGCTAGGATGCTTTTTTTTTTCATTTTCGTTGATGATGATCAAGAATCAGGTTGTGCCGAGTCGACGGGATGCTCCAGGGCGTTCTCTCCATCATTTGAAAGCTTTTCATTGGGATGTCGATTCATTGTGCTTTATAACAAAGTGAGCTATAAAGCATACGACATTTTCCGGGAAACTAATTCGTTCATGGCATGAAAAAGAAGCTGTACTAACGAAAACTAAAGTGAAATAAATGACGCGATATCATGTATTGGAGAAGTGAATGCATACACGGTACAGAGTGGGAATGATTATATATACAGGAAGTCGAAGAGGCCGGCCTGAGCCAAAGCTGACTCTGGCGTGCCGCTTTCCGTTGGGGAAAGAGTACGCGGGAGGAAATGAGTGTTGATGATGTAGAGAAGCTAGTGCGCATACCAGTACAGAAGCACACGAAGTTGCGGCATCCCTAAATCCGTGTGTGCAAACCATCGCTTTGTAAAGAGAATAAAGCTGCTCTTCTAATTATAGCTCTGCTGTTTGCGTTATGCCAAGGAGCCAAGACAAAGTTATCGGGTAGCGGTTGACTATCGACGCGTGCAATCGAAGAGACCAGATCTATGACAAACGCAAAGCACATGCGCAACTGTTTCAGGCACCTGACAATGCGCACTAATACAGACCAGTGTCACGGCAGCGTCAAAGGGCAGCCGTGAGCTTGACGCCTGATTAACACGACATCAGGCGAATCTGATATGCACCATACTTGACTGCCAGAGTTTGAGCTTGCAATTAATACGAAATTTCATTCCTGGGTCGCACTCCTGCAGATGCATGTGGCGTCGATCTCGTCATGGGTACGCGCAGAAACGAACTACGTACACTTAGCACGGTTGAGCGACTGATTTATTTATTTATTTATTTATTTATTTATTTATTTATTTATTTATTTATTTATTTATTTATTATTGCGATAGCATTTATACGGACACTCCAAATCGGATTTCTGCCGTCGGCGTCGCCGTCACCGTCATCGTCGCCATCGCCGTGAGGTTGCGTATGACGTCAACGGCGATGAAATCGTGACCGTGCTCCCTGAAGGGCTGCAGAATTAAGCGTCTTTCCTCCTTTACAATCACCATACATAGAGAGCAAACGCGACTTCTTCCGTCGCGCGAAAGGTCGTGGGGGACGGGAGGGAGGGAGGGGAGGCGGCGTTTAGCGGCGGCCCCAAATGCGTATTTATATAAAAACATTGTGAGGAGAGAAGGTGGATAAGATTTCCGACGCTGCTCGACGATTGTCCCATTCTGATCTCATCGAAAATCTCCGAGCAGCCCCCAGAGGCACCGGCAACAGTCACCAACGCCACGCGCGTTCGGTGCGAACGCGGACAAAAGGCCGACGGTGTCGACAACAGTTTTGCGCGTTGCTGGTGCTGCTGCATGTCCAAGTGTATACAGCTGATAAAACTACTATCCTTACTCCGTATAGTTCTCTACTAATTTGCTATCGCAATTGATGCTTCGCCGTTCGGGTGAAAGTACGACAAATTTATTTACTTATTTCTTTATTTCTTTATTTTTATGCACTTATCGTACATTAGAAATGTTGGCAACAAGCATAATATGCCCCAGGCTTCTTCACAGCTATAAATCGTTAAATGAATGAAGGATGATGAATGGCGAGCGGAAACATTTAAGCGATTAAGCAGTTCGGAGCGAAGCACTGGGCAGGCAACTGCGAAAATAAATAAATAAATAAATAAATAAATAAATAAATAGTATACATGACATTACTCGGCTGACGCGGAACTGTAGAACATTGTCTCCTAGTGTTCGCACACACTTTACCGATAGTCATTTATAGAGACAAACAAATGTTTTCGCACAGTTTTGTACTACCTGGAGCGTTATAACGTAGAATGATTCCAAACTGTTTTGATTCCAAACTCCTGACGTCAAATTTACGTAACCACCAACGCAAGCATCGGGCGGTGACCCGCAGGGTTGTCTGAACAACCCAATCAAACACTCTCCTCGTTTATAGAAGGTCACCTTTGTTCGATTTCAAAACCAATTACATTGTCTACACTCAGCGGTTTTGCTTATCTAATTGGCTGACAAGAGGCGAGGAGCACGCTCTAGTGGAGAGAGTTTCGATGGGGCCGAGCCAGCACAGTGAAAATAGATAACCGCATGAAGAGGGTGGTGCCGGCTTCTCCGATTGGTCCGCTTCGCCTTACTTAGCTTGCGGTGGCTAAATCGCGGCGGCGTGCAACGCAAGGATAAGGATGCTGCTAAAACGGATCCTCAGCAAGGAAGAGTTGGCAGAGCGATGTCGTATGCATGCCGAAAGGGCCCGATAACGTTTTACTGCCACGCAAAAAGGTTTATCATGCGCAAATAAATACATGCTCACGGGCTGGTGCAAGTAGCGAGAGACTGAGCGATCGGCGGGCAGCCATCTTCTATTCCTTTCGGAACGGGGCAGTCTGTTGCTATTCAGAAACATTTTCAGTTTTGCTCGGCATATTAATGCATTTTTTCCGCGTACACGTCACTTTGATGTGGTGAGTTTTCGCGGTTTTCTGAGGTCGTGTGACAGACAGGCAAAGTGGGCGTAGCCAGAAAACATTGGACCAATAGCAGAGGGCTAATGGTGAAAAGGCGTCGAGTCAGGAATGATTATTTTCTTTTGTGCGGTTTAATCATGCATTATCAGTGTGTACACGTTATATCAGATGGGGAGCTATCGCGGTTTTCGTGACGTCGCGTGACAGGCAGGCGAAGTTGCGTCCTAAATGGAAATTCCTTGAACTCTACTTTATCCAAAATTGAGCTTCCTTGAGCATGTAGTTGCCAGGCTGTTTACAATCGAAGATCGCAATATTTGGCAATTTTCAAAAGCAAATTATCCAAAAAGTAAAAATTCAAAATTATTTTGCTACGTCTGGGAACTAGATAAATATGTTCTAAAGCTACAGAGCAAGCCGCAATGCAGTAAGTGCGGTAGTTTCTTCTAAATATGGTCACAACTGAGACACAGTTCGCAAATATCTTGTATCTCATGCTTGTTCTTGAACATTTATTTCTAAATCACATCAATCAATTTCTTTGTAGTATATATAGTTGGAATCTACAAGAATTAAGATTTTTATGGTATATACCACAACTTTATATCCTAAGCAGAAGAGCCGCCACGGTTACTTCAAAAGTACTGAAAACGGGGGGCTTGTGGCGCCGGAGTGGGACCGCCACCTTAAGCCGAGGCGGGCCGCTCCCACGTTGGCACGGTCAGTCCAAGCCCTTCAGCGACATCATGAGCCCTCTGGGCCGGTATTTTGTAGCGATGCCTTTAAAGTAATAATGCCTTTTCGCGCTTATCGCGCTTTGTCAGTGGTCAGAGCGACGGTCCGCTCGCGTTATCAAGGGGATCAGCCGGCCGTGAGCGGTTGATGATAAGACTAGTGTAAAATAAGTCATAAGGCATCGCTACCAAATCGCGGCCTTGGACAGCCCTTAGTTGGTCTTGAAGCAATGGGCTTTGTATTCTTTTTTTCCATCGAGTCCATTCTTCCAGGAGGCTGGGAAGAGTTGCGGGGCACCCCGCGAGCATATGTTTGATTTCAATGATGCCATTACAATCATTATATTCCATCCTAATTTCCCTCTCTGGATATATTTTGTTAATGTGGTACGGCGCGGGGTATGTACCCGTTTGCAATAAGCGCAGCGAGACTGCCTGAGCCCTGTTTAGTTTTCACTGTGGCAGTGAGAATTGCCTGCGTCCTAGATAATAATGTTTGGTTATCTCATTATAAGTTATTAAATGATGTCTATATTCTCCGGCCTGATGGTAAACGGCTCGGTTATGGCTGTCATGGTTAGCAAGTCCTCGTGCCAAGTCATGCGCAACCTCCTTAAGGTTTACCCGAGTCTCGTCCACTTTCCCCATATGCGCAGGAAACCATCGGATTTCTGTTCACTTAATCCTAATGTTTTCAAAGAGTTTAGCTGCAACTCCAGCTACTTATCCTTTATCAAAACTTTTTATAGCGGCTTTAATTTGAATCACTGTAAATGAAGGCCCACTTATTACTCCTGATGGCTAGAGCAATTGCCACTTGTTCCGCCACCATGGGTTCCTTGGTAAAAATAGCGATAGCGTCTTGCACCTTTCCTTGCGAATTTGATACAATGGCCGTATAGGCTTCTTTACCTTTCACCCAGGCAGCATCAACTATAGCTGCCAGTTGGTTCTGCTGTTCTATCTCCTGCAAGAGTGTTTTAGCTCTTGCCCTTCTCCTTTTGATATTATATTCTGGATGCATGTTTCTGGGGAGAGGGTTGGTTCTGATCCTATCCCGAACTTCAGTATTTAATTCCACTTCAGCCTCTATTGCGCTCCTTGATCTATTAGGTTCTACACATATTGTCTGTAATATCTTTCTGCCTGCTCGTGTTTTTTTTTTCAATCTTTCGTTTTGCGCTAGCTGTTGGGCCTCAGCGATTTCTTCCATTGTGTTGTGGACTCCTAGACTCATGAGCTTGTCATTTGCAGCGGTACTGGGTATCCATAGGGCTATTTTAACAAGTTTCCCGATCATGACATTGAGTTTTTAAGTTCTGCCTGTTTCCATTTGAATAATCCGGCCACGTAAGTGAAGTGGCAGAAAGCAAAAGAATGTATTAGCCTCAAAGCACTGTCTTCCCCCAAGCCTCTGTGTCTGTTGGTAATTCTCCTTAGTAACCTAATGACTTCATCTGTTTTGTTCAAGATATGCTGTATTGTACTATAATTGGCATTGTTTTCCTCTATGCGATAACCAAGAACCTTGATTTTTCCAACTAGCCTGATTGCGGATCCTTCATGAGTGTATAGGCAGACTCTTGGCTCCTCTTCCGGAATGTAGCCTCTTGGTTTACGACCTTTTCTGCGATGTTTAATGACCAAGAGTTCCGACTTGGCTGCCGAGCATTTCAGCCCCATGTCTTTCAGTGTGTTCTCCACAACATATACACTTTCTTGTAGTCTGGTCTCTGTCTGTCCTACATTACCCTTGGCACTCCAAATGGCTATGCCGTCGGCATATACGACATAATGTATACCCTCGATTTTCTCTAAATTACTTGCAACCTTAGACATTGCTAAATTGAATAGCATGGGCGAGACCACAGCTCCTTGTGGAGTGCCCCTGTTTCCCAAATTCTTAGCTTCTGACTTAAGTTCTCCCATGATGAGGTTGGCTGTTCTGTCTCTAAGAAAGTCCTTAATCACGTTAAAAAGCATCTTACCTAACCCCATCTCCGAGAGAACGTCAAGTATTGCCTTATGTTTTAAACGATCAAAAGCTTTTTCCACATCCATACATAGAAGAGCTTTCGTGTGCGTTGGGCTGGCCTGTACGAGTTGGTGTTTGATTAAAAGCATAGCATCCTGGGTTGACAACCCGGGAAGTTGGGAGTGGCCAGAAAATGTTTTGACCAATCGTGGAGGCTGATTGCAGAAATTTGAACCAAAAGAGTTTGGAATCATTTTACGTTATAGCGCCCCTGGTTTTGCACTACCTGGTTGCACTAGCAGCTCCTGGTTTGCAGAAAGAAGGCGCCATTATGAGAAATCAGCACTATATTGTTGCTGCATCATATTTTGCAAATACATTTCTCGAAACTTCAGGGGGGCCACTATTCTTATTACTGGCGAGCTTGGCATGGAATAAGCCACTGTTTAAGGGAAGTTTTGAACTCTTTAATGAGATTGATGGAGACCAAAGGCTGACTCGTCAGTCCGTGTCTTGGCTGTGTACCTTCGTTTTCCCTCAGCTACTTGCATCGTTCAATGTTGACGCCGATATCAGGCGTCGTCTCAGACAAAAAGATAGCGAGAGAAAATACAGCGGAAAAGGATTAACGACAGCATGTCTGCTTAAATCTGTTTTTCTTCTACAACGTTTGCATGCTCCTAATTTCTAAAAAGTAAAAGTATCATTTAATAAATTTGATAGCCGCGCATGCTCGGTACTAACTTCGTCCCCGTTTACTTCCTTCAATTGGGAAGTGTGAATGTAAATTTTACACTAACTCCCGACCTATAAAGGAAAGAGAAGTCATCAATACCGACCTCTTCCGAATATTCAAGTTCTCACTCGTTCTGTATCAAACTTCATTCTTTTCTTTTCTTTTCTTTTGGTTATTTTTTATTTTTGTTTACTTATTGTGGTAGCTGACGCTTATTCTTTGTTCAGGTATTCTATGCATCTTCTTTTGAAGCTTGCCTGAATGTTTGGTAATACGTGCCGCTCCCTTTCGATGCTTTTCTTTTCCCGGGAATGTATGGTATTTTCTTTTTTTGCTGCTTCACACACAGTTTGTCGTGACGTTCCCTGCCAGCAGAGCCTTAGCAGCCGAGCGATTGCATTGCCTCCGCCGCATCGCCCGTGAGCGGAGGCTTATCGCTATAGCGACGGCTTCCACGCTTTTCGGTCTCCGTACCTTGATTTCCGGCTGTCTGCCTCCCCGGTTTCGTAGAACGCTCGCCACTTGAAAAAAAAAAAAAAAAAAGAGGACACAGAGAGAGAAACTGAAACTGAAGCTTGCGCGTTATTTTCTGCGTCGTCGATCCGTGAAGGGCTGCGTGAAAGCCACAACGACGATTCTCGGAATCAATAACTTTCGCATTACGCGCTCATCACAACGGCACCTGCTGCGGAAGAGTTAGGATTGAGAGAAGGGAGAGAGGAGGCTGCAGGTCCCGAATACAAGTAGCTGCAATTATGTATACAAATCAGCAGCAAACAAAACCAGAAAAAAGGCAGAGTAAAAATTGCTAAGCTCGTAAGTCTGCAAGCACAAAGACTTGTATACTAATATAGTATATCCAAGGTTCCCGCATGTGGTTTAGTTCCACGCACATAGTGTTCGATTGTAATAATGCGATGCGGCCGGCTCGCAAGCATTGAGATATTTAGAGGCAACGACTTGGCGGGCACCGAAGCAGGGCTCACGCATTATTATACCAATTCAACAAAAAATTTACTCGCCATCCTAGTCCTGCGAAAGGGGATGTCCAGCGAAACTGTTGAAAACCTCCACTACAACTGCTGAGGGGGGGTATGCAACGCTTTATTGCTTTACAGTAATGGTAGTGACATTCATTTTGTGGTTGCTGTGGCTGGTCGTGATGGGTTCCACGACTACTTTAGCTACATTCGTGGCCAAGACCAAATCCAAACACGATCTGCACCGCGTATAGTTGGTTGACTGGGGTCGTTGTAGCATGCGAATCCAAAGTTGTCCTTGACAAACGACAGGAACCAGTCGTTGTTGTGGGCTTTCCCAACGTCAACATTAAAATCTCCTTAATGTCGCCAACATTGAAGCCTCTTGAGCAAGAACAATCGGGTCCTTCCTGACTTAGCGCTAGCACTTAGCCTCTTGGGAACGAAGTTCATCAATTTTGGCAGCATTCCACAGCTGGTCGTATTTCCGTTTCTTTTCCCTTTGCCGCTCCTCGTATTCACGCTGCTCCTCGGGAGTCCTAACTATCACTTGACTACACATAGCAGTGCTGCAATGATATTGAAATCAGTTGCTAGGCTGGTTATTTTACATATGAAAGGCTAGTGACGTCGCTCCCCACGTCGAAAGCTGCCGTCGCCGCGGTAACTTGTGCAACAGTATTCTTTACCGGAAAACGTATGCGGGGAGCGCTACATGCTTCTCATTCTTAGCAGGAGCACCTTATTATCAAATAGGCAGTTTGGATGCTTGTTTTGTGCTTATTATTTATTGAAACAAATGCGGCGACGTATGTTGTATGCGTGATACCAAAGAAAGTATGCACATTTCACTTCAATCGATGAAAGTTTCTTTTTTTTTATTTTTTCTTTGAGGATCACACCGCGAAAGATCCCTACCACCTAGAGGATAGCAATGAAACTTCGGTTGGGGCTAGTTGACAGCGCCAGTGCTTGTCTCGTCTCTTCTTTGTGGTTTGTCCTGGGTGTCTACCGCTGAAATTTTTTCACCTTAAAATAGAGGCTAACAGCTTCGCTGTTAAAATTGCGTTTTTAAGGCACGATATGTTACGGCACTGCTTCGTTCTCCGATGCGCACGGCCACTGCATGTTGTACTCAGCCTATCCCTATTCTCGTAAATGTCACGTTGTCACACTAGATCCAGGCGCACGATTCTGACCTTTACCCAGAAGATTTTTACCATGTCCGTGTCACAGCACAAGCCCAAGAGGTCACCTTCAGCACCGACTGAGGGCCATATGGTAGGGTCGCAGAACCCATCACTCCAAGTTCCGATAATAAAGTTTTATGACTAACTGACCATCATCATTCTGCGCTTTGCATATGTTAAGTGGTAGCGCTGTTTTGTTCGCATTGTTGTACTGAAATTTTCTTCGTAATGCTGTGCTGTTTATACTGTTAGCATTATTATTATTATTATTATTATTATTATTTGATTTGAAAACATATTCATTTGACAGGAAAGGGACAGCGAGGAACAGGCTGGCAACTGCCACCGGAAGGTGCACAACGCCTGCCTACTCTTTAGAAAGGAGATAGAAACATAGAAATGGAAGACAGGAAGAAGTGGAGGAAAGAGGAAAGAAAGAGCAAGGTGACAAACCTCAAAGAATAAAGTACAACACACAGTACGAGAAGAAGAAAGGGAACCGAGGGGCCCGATATTTATTAATCATATCATAAGAAACCAACAAACAATGACACCAAGGACAACATAGGGGAAATTACTTGTTCTTACTGATTGAAATAAAGAAATGATAAATTAATTGAAAATGAAAATGGATGAAAAAACAACTGTCCGCAGGTGGGGAACGAACCCACGTCTTCGCATTACGCGTGCGATGCTCTCACCATTGAGCTACCGCAGAGCCGTTTTCCCATCCACTTTCTGGGGTATTTATGTTTTACAACTAGAACTAACCCTGGGAGTCATGGCCAGTGCTCCTAGGTTTGTGAGTGGTGGCGCTGGCTAACACTCCCAGGGTTAGTTCTAGTTGTAAAACATAAATACCCCAGAAAGTGGATAGGAAAACGGCTTCGCGGTAGCTCAATGGTGAGAGCATCGCATGCGTAATGCGAAGACGTGGGTTCGTTCCCCACCTGCGCACAGTTGTTTTTTCACCCGCTTTCATTTCCATCAATTTGTCATTTCTTTAATTCAATTAGTAAAAAGTACAAGTAATTTCCCCTATGTTGTCCTGGGTGTCATTGCTTGTTGTCTTCTTATGATATTAACACACAGTAGGGCCGGTAAGCTGGGAAAGTTTATTTTTTTTTAAGTTCGAATGCTTTTTGTTTAGAAGCTTACAAAATTTACTCAAATCCCGTCACTACAGATAATTTATCAGCCCAGGAGGACATAATTTGCAAGAAAAACTCAAACAATTTGTTCACTAATTTAACTATTACATCAATTGATCTGATAATTACAAAGATTACGACGCATGTTTACATTGGAATGTTAAAGGGAATCACCATAAAAGTCTGGTCTTTCTGAGGCACCTTATCCCTGTTTATAACTTCGATGCCACAGTGTGCTACTCCATCTGTCAGCCCCCTTATAGATTTTGGAGTTTGGGGTTTCTGCACTTCAAAATGGCCATACAGACGAAAATAACTGGCTTCAATTTATTCGTTCAATTTACCTGATTACGCACGCGGCACGGCGAAGCACAGCGAAGCACGGCTCGTGGTGCAACCCTCCTGTGATCAACATAGCAGGGCAGCGTTATAAAGCTTCGCATTAACGCGCGATAAAGCGGTCCGTCTCGTCCCAGCTGCTGCAGTGACCATGCGTCCAATAAGGAGCTGCACAAAGAACCAATCAGTACTAGCTCGTGAGAAGAGGGAAGTGCGACGGCAGCATCATTTTAAGCCACACTATTTTACGTCCCAGAGGCATTGGACGGAATGCCGCCCTTCACGGTGCCGCTTGCGTAATCAGACAAATTCAACGAATAGAAATGTAACGAGTGCTCTCGATGTTCCTCTGCGGTCCCTATCTTTTGGTTTCAACATGGATTTCCGAGCCACGATCTTTTGTCCGAAGAAATGCAAGGGCAAAAGCTCTACTCTTCATTCACAGGGGGAAGAAGAAGAAGTTTGGTTCGACACAGCTTACTAAATTGCAAATTAACTCTAGTTTCAGAATCCATATCTAAAAGTTCAGGTGCTCAATTCTTGGCCTATCCGCCGAAGTGGGTACGAGCCATGTGCTGAGGACATCATCATCATCATCATCATCATCATCACAGCCGCACTGCTGTCTCGCTTCCTAGTCTTTTTGCATTTTTTCGACGTTTTGTCAACCAGAATTGTCGAAGTCGTCGGACGACTCGCCAAGATACCTTCCCTACCGGACGTCGGAGGGGCCTTCGCCTCCAGCCGCTTCGATAGGAGCCTGCAGAAGAGCCCGATCTGATAGCAGCAAGAGCTCCGTCATGGCTACGCCTGACCTGACACCGGGCCAGAGGCAACCGACTGACCCTGAGAGCAACCGTGAGTGTAAGGGATATACAGGGTTTGTCCGAAAAGTAATGTCAGCGATTATATTGGGAAGCGACTATACGGGTCAGCGCGTTATGACCGGTTGGGATTGGTGAAGGGGGAAGTTAGCTTACGCACGCGTGATAGCTCAGTCGTCGGCGACCATGTGGAGAGTAAAGACAGGATTTTGCGCGAAATACGTTTTCATTTCTCGTGCAAACCGTAATACAGCGCTTGTTGGAACAAAGGATTGCCATCAAGTTTTGAGTGAAACTAAGCAAGTCCGTACTGGAAACTTTTCCTATGATAAATACGGCCTTTGGTGATAATTGTTTGTCAGAATGTAAAGTCTACCGATGTCACAAGGCCTTATTAGAAGTTCGTGAGGAGGTCAGCGATGAAGCATGCGCTGGACGGCCATCAACGACCATCACCGACGAAAATGCGACGCGTGTGAGAGATCGTTTGAACTCAGACCATCGTGTGAGTGCCCGTTTAGTGGCACGGACATTAAACATTCCAAAAAGTACCGGTCACGCGAATTTGCCGAATAATTTGCAGACGCGAAAAGTGTCCGCGAAAATTGTGCCCAAAGTGTTAACGGACGACCAAAAATCGCGCCCAGTTGAAAGGTGCCAGGAACTTTGGAACTTGTCTTAGTCATTTTATACAATGTTGGGATTTGTCTGAAAGTCATTTTATACAATGCCATCACAGGTGACGAGTCTTGGGTGTTTGAATAGGATCCAGAAACAAAAAGCCGAAGTTCCTAGCGGCACACCTCAGTGTCTCCTCGCCCCAAGGAGACCAGAATGAGCAAGTCAATAGTCAACACCATGCTCATTGCGTCCTTTGACATCAGGGTGCTGGTCCACCACGAGTATCTACCACGTGGAACAGTCGTCACTGTGAAATACTTCTTGGAAGTGCTCAAGAAATTCAAACGAAGGGTTCATCGCGCCCGGGCTGACATTGCGGGCAATTGGAAACTTCGCCATGACAACGTGCCGGACCGATCTGATCAATTAATTTATGTTAATCGACTCACTGACATTACTTTTCGGACATACCCTGTAAGGCTACAGAAACAGGCGACGAGTCTACGCTTATTGATGATTGTGGCATAGCTGACATCACAGATCTGGACGATGAAGGCTTCAGGCTTGTGCGTCACCGCAAGGAGATGACCATCGGAATGGGAGTCCAGGTGAACCATCACCGTGGTTCTAACGTTCCATCCAAACACAGACCGTCCAGAGAAGATCAACTTGGGCTTCACAGGACAAGAGACCATTGACTACGTTGAGACACCACCTCGGTGCTTCAAGTGTTAGGGCTATGGAGATGTGGCCAAGTACTGCCGTGGTGAGCAGCGGTGTAAGAGATGTAGAGGACCGCATGATTTCCAAACATGCGCTTGCAGCGACAACTTTCTTTGTGCAAACTGTATTGGTGATCCTCCAGCTAGTTATAGCAAGTGTCCTACGTGGGCAGCGGCAATAAAGCGAAAGAAAACGTTTTTCTTGGGGCCAACAGCAAAGGATGAGAAGAATAAGACGAAGAAAAAGACGGAGAGTCGCAGAGAGTCCGACGACATCAAATGAAGCTCCAAGAATGAAATTGATTTCCCAAGCCTGAAGCCTTCTTCAGGAACCCAAGACACAGTGGTGCCATCGCGCAGAAGACCAGCTAAATCAGTCAAATCAATCCACAGAGGCCCCGTAGACGAGAAGAATGCTGAACAACCAGAAAAGCAAAGTTATGTGTGTGCACTGCAGCGACCCCAATCGTGTTGCGATGACAAAACACCACAGGAGGACTGTCAACAGGTGCTACGTGCTCTCTTGAAGGCCCTGCGATCACACATCGAGAAGATGCCAGCGAGCTCGATAAAGGACATGCTCGAAGTAGTCCTGGCTCTCGAGTCGGTGATTCTAAACTCTGCCTCTATATGGATGCAATATGAATAGGGTCAGGACATATTGTTCACCATTTCGACCAAAGGTGCCACTTATTATGCAATGGAACTGTGCGTATCTTGCGTGCCATTTACGTGAACTGTCGCTTTTCTTACGCAACATGCCTGTGCCAATATTGGCCCTGTCCGAGGCTGGCCTTCCAAGTCCCAGATCAATTGCTGGCTATGTCGTACATGGAAACCAAAGTATTTCGACATTTCCGAACAGAAGCGCCATGCTATATGCCTGACGTGAAAGACCACATTACGTTCTATCAGTTCAAGACCTTTGCAGCAGTGCTTTGGAGGTCACTGCCGTACAAGTGAGACTGGGAAACCGAAGCCTCAGCGTGGCGTCCATATATGTGAGCTCTCGCCAGAAGGTCTCGATGGGAGAAGCCAGTCTCCGAGGATTATATGTGGGGACTTTAACGCACACCATACTCTTTGGGGCGACAAGGTTACTGATGCACGTGGGAAGCAAATTGTTAGTGCTTTATACACTGAGGAACTCTTCGTGGCGAATGACAAACAGCCAACGTTTTTTCGACCACCGGCATCATAGGGTGTTATTGACTTGACATTATACTCAGCGGACATCCTCGCATCGTCAACGACGAGTAAAGATAGAATGGGCAGCGACCAATTTCCTGTCTTCGTCAACATTGCTGGATATAGGGCCAACGGCCGAAGATCCTGTCCTGTGAAGGATTGGGATACGTACAGGGACGGCCTAAGCGAATCATCTGGAGACGCGGACATGCTAGTAGCATTCTGACATTCGAAATCACTTTGGGTCGCTCTGGGTTCCACCGCATATGCCCTGCGTAACCAAGAGATTTCACCGAGAGGAAGCCTCACTTCTATATCGAATAAGGACAGTATCTGCTAGTACACCGGCCTGGTTATTTAAGACGGGGCGAATCAATTATTCGAACTGTACGGCATGCGACGAGACAGGAGACATTGAATACTTTCTGTGGTCGTGCCCGAAATTCCAAGATGAAAGGGGCGCTCACCTGGAGAATCTGCAAAAAAAAAAGGACCTTCCGCATGCGTGCCTGCAGCACCTTGTATTTCCCAAGGGATCAGTTATAGCCCGCAAAGAAACTTCACGTCTCCTTGTCGAATTCTTAAGAGAGAATGGTTTGATGGACATATGGTGAAACCCTGCAGCGATATTGTAAGAGACGCTCGGGCGGAGCAATTGCCGGCGTTGATCGCCAGGCTAAACCCGCCTGTTGCTACAATTCACCAGCACAATCTTCATTCACAACTCCTCTCTTTCACTTCCTGGCCCCGCCACTTTGCTCATACACGCGGGGTAGCAGGCCGGGGATTTCGTCGCTTCGGCCAAGCTTTCCAACTTTCATTTATTTCATTTCACTTCAGTTAGACTTCGCGACTTAATGCCACCATTCGTGGTATGCTTTCATGGTTGGCCCACTTTTTCCGTAACATTTTCCATGTCCTCAAGCTCAAATACCTTGGCAAATAAATTGAAAAAAAAAACCAGAAAAGAAAACACGAATCCAGCGCTAATCTCATAAAGAAAGGAATTGATCTTGTCCAACAGGTGAAGCTTTAAAACTACGTTTACATTATTGCGAGCATGTTGGTTTCCTTCTCTTTCCCTTCAACGTGCTCAACAAGCACTTGCTAAACACTCCCTGGTGTACCATAGGGGCCAGTACTATTCAGGTCTCGGTCTCCTGTCATGCATCAGACATCTACTTTACAGAGAGCTGTCGCTTTCGCGCGACTCTGCACGCCGCTTTTGCATCAGCGAGCTCTCCGAAGTGCGCAAGATCATACAAGCACTTGCTCTCCGCAGTTGCGCAGAGGGTGAAAACGTTCTGAGGCGCCACACCTGTTCCGCCTATATGTGCTTGAGCGCGATGAAAGCATTTGATAGTATAATCTTTATTTATTCGATTAACATGAAGTGGGCGGGGGGAGGGGGATTAGAAACAAAGAGAAAGAAAGCTGAGAAACCGATTTTCACATACTTTCCCCTCCTCGGTGGTCTTCTTCGCTCGCCTGCTTGACTGTCTAGATGGTTATCACTTTCGGTAGCAGCCAAGAGTGGGCAAGGCAATTATAGTGATCGGCAGGTTGCGCTGATTCAGGCACAGTGTTCCCCGTTGCTGCATCTTTCACTAGCTGCCCTCCACCCTTTTGCAATCACGTAATTTCATTTCGCACAGCTGTACGGTATTTTGGGTACTGTCGCGATTCTACGTATTGCGTTCGGTTCCCGCACGCTGCAATTACAAATGCTTGCGCTGTACCCGTAAATCAGGACAGACGGGATTCGGGATCTAGTTATGTGGCCTAAGCATTGAGGAAGGGCACAGAAGAATGGGAGAAGAAACTTTGTGTTAAGCAGACCGCATTTGAGGTGTATATGTGGATGGCAGTTGCATTGTGCATGTTTGTTTATTTCTTCCTTCATTTATTTTATATTTGCCCCAACCTTTCCTTGATATCCCGTACGCAACCGTATGAGACACAGACCAGCATTTGCAAAACTGGCTCGTGGGGGGTATACGGTACGCTCATTAATTCTAACCAAACTCAAGTTTCTGAACAAGCTCACCTGTAGGGCCCTTCGAGGGCATGTCAAAAGAGGGCACCACACGCGTACGGGGGCCGTTCGGCCTTGGCACAACACGCCTTTGCTTGAGTCATCATACTTCAGGTCACGCAGCATGAAATTGAAATGTGCAAGCTTTGGCTACGGATGAGAGAGCATGACAGCCGCGTGCAACAGCTGAAAGGAAGCTGCTTGAGGTAAGAGGGAGGATTGGGGGGAGGCATCGGTAAGGCAAAATCAAGAGGTCATATGCTTCCTTAACGACAACGCTTGCGCCTGGATTCAAAAGCGCCGCAGCCTGACGCTCATTCACAATACGTGACAGGAATTTTAGTTTTCAGGACTTCTGAAACCCCGAGTAGCGAAAAAAGAAAGAAATAAAGGTAGAACACGTGCACGGTCAAACGAATCTAAGATGCTGGTACAGTAGGAATTAATAAACATAATTGAATTCGAGGAGTTGGGCTTGAAGAGCAAGCAGCTATATGTAGACGGCGGAGGAGAACAAGATGCAGTAAGGACCTCGTCATATCGTATACAGCGTAGTTACGCTGTTCGACCAACTTCAGACATGAGAGATATATTATACTTAGTGAGTGAAACGCACCTGTACGCTTGAAGCTTACGCGAGAAGAATAAATATGAACTTCGTCCTTGGTCGCCACTGCGGTGAATTAAACATAATATGGCGAGAAGAAATGTGTTCAAAGAAGCAGACGCAGGAGTACAATGCGTAACTCGCTTCATTCCCCCTCAGGCTGGGTTATTAAAAGAGAATCACTGTCAAGCACGTCACCACTCGGCACTTGAAAACGTTCTGAAGTGTGTTATTTCCAAATACCGATGTTTTATAGCTTAAAATAACACGAGAGAAGTTACGCGTATAGCGTACACCTAGATATTTGACCCACCTGATACTCTTACTAAGCATTTGCGTGCTTTATAAAAGCTGCATGAAGACTGTGGGAATTATGAAAGCTCAATAGCAGACACAACCGCCAAAATATTCTGGCCGATATACGCAAACTTCTATTAGGCATAGGACAAGAACAGTGTCAAATTAGCGGATCGCTGAAGACCAACAGAAATTTCTGAAATGCCATTCAAGCTTCATGTAAGTTATTTAACTACGGGCTTTATTATTACCCGACTGATAGCTGTATAATAACAAACGCGCGTATTTCATCTTCGGTCCAGGAGACGTAATAAAAAACAACGTACGTGAGGTGGATAAATGAAACGAATTAAAGAAACCTGCGAATAGCGTTGCATGTGTATAGACTAATACGCGCTGGAGGAGAACTCGCGGCGTAGTTTGCGGATGAAAGCTAGAGCGATTTGCGAAAATTAGGCCCCGATCGACCAGCGCACGGCATCCGATTACTTCACTCCCCCATTGCCACCACATCGTCATACAACGAGAGCAGTGGCAAATCCGCGCGTGTTTAATGAAAGTCAATATATTCCAATAACGATCCACGAAGGCCCGCACGAGTCCGAGTAATGAGCGCCGTTCTCGAATAAATGACTCGAACACTGGCGAACCCTTGACAAATGTCGCTGCTCAAATTGCGCTCGTTTCTAGGGCCACATTCGTACTCATCCGTAACACAGAATCCGAAGGGCATGTTTTTTTCTTTCCCTAAAAGAAAGAATGAAAAAACAGAATAGCTAGAAAAAAATGCCATTCCATTTCCATAGGCAAGAACACCCATGACTGAATCCCGCACACATCGCTCCTTGTGGACGTGGAGCACCGAAAGGTCATTTAATGTTCCGCATATGATAGAATAATATACGTCTCGCTGCCTTGTCTTACATGGTGGAGACCAGCCCACCGGAGAAACTAATGTAAATATTTTGTACGCTCAAGATGCTGAAGACAGACCTATGAAGTATTGTAATGACGTTGTCTTATCGTAGCCCAAATCAACGCTCCTTGTATGCAGCGCCCGATCAAGAGACGGTGTTTGTTTCAGGAGGCGACAATAACTCAATCGATATAATGACGATTTCATGAACCCTGACGGTGCTCCAACCAACGGTATTCGAACCTTCTCAAGCGAGTATTTGTCGCTGCATTGTTTATATGTTTTGCTAACTGAAAAACACGAGCAGTGTATGAAATAGCGGGCTGAAATCAACTGGCTTTAGTACAGACGGTGCAATTGCATGTTTAACTGCACACTCAGTGGCCTCAGGCGCTCGCATGTCGACACACACACACACACACACACACACCACACACACACACACACACACACACACACACACGCACACACACACACACACACACACACACACACACACACACACACACACACACACATATATATATACACTACACTACATATACATATATATATATATATATATATATATATATATATATCGTCTTATTCAATTACATAGCTAGGGTCTCAAATCCTGCCGCATTGATGTCTGCTGATAGCAGGTGTGAGTTTGTTGTGTTGACCAGTTGCCTGCGGCAGAAAGTATTTTCCACATCCACCACCAAGGTTATGCTGTTTTTCCGAGTGTGAAAGAAGCCCGCGAATACACGCAGAATTGTCGCGCGACTGGCCGCTCGAGGCACTTTGCGTGCATTTGCGGGCTTCTTTCACGCTCGGAAAAACACTTTTATGTAGCACGTATTGAGCAACGGAAAGTTGTACCGGTAGTTTTTCATCGTGCCCTACAACTTTCTCATTCACACTTTGATAATTAGGACAGTACTTCTCTAGTTCGATAATTAATTACAATTACCTAACTAAATCTCAGTAACGAAAAAATTACTGGCGGCAACTCCACAGTACTGGAAACAATTCACACTAGGTTTGCTTCGCGTAACGCCGTTCCTCTTTCTTTAAATCGTGCTGCGTGATAGCTGGGACACCCTCTATATAGTTCAAAAAAATAGAAGCACGTAGGAAAGACATGTAACAGGACTTTACTGACGTTTCGGCCGGGGTTCGACCTTCATCTTGATGAAGGCCGGACCCCGGCCGAAACGTCAGTGAAGTCCTGTTATATATTTTTCCTACGTGCTTATATTTCTTTGAACTATTTCTGTGCTGGCTCCTGTGATTCTTTGCCTCACTGATATACACACATATATATAACCATAAAAAGCCAACAAACAACGACACCATACATATATAGACGAGGAGAACGGGACTCGAGGCGCCCGATTTTCATTAATCATATCATAAGAAGCCAACAAACAACCACACCAAAACAACTTTATTGTGTCGCATGTGGTTGGGCGTCGCATTTACAAATTGGTATTCATTCCTAATAGGAATGGCCAACAGTGCGATGTGCAACTCTTGCGGCTGCGATGAGACAATAGAGCACCTTCTGTGCCACTGCGCATCCTTCTACGTTCAACGATGTGCTCTACAAACTAGACTCAGCCGATTGGAACATATAGTGCACTCGGAGAAAGAGATCGTGGGATCATGGTCTATATGCATTCACGCATGCACACAGCGACAAAAGCCCTTCTGTACTTCTTGAAGGCGACTGGACTGTACGAACGCTTGGGACAGCGGATGTTCATCTGCGAATGTGTCCACAATAATTGACTCCTTATTATGTTTTTTTTTCTCCTTCCTTCTGATACATTCTTCCACTTTTCCCCTCCCCAAGTGTAGCGTAGCCAACCAGACGCGTCCTTGGTTAACCTCCCAACATTTCCATTTTCGTTTCTCGCTCTCTCTTGTACAAACGGATTAACACTACAAAGTATATAAAACATTCGATTAGTGGCACGAAAGTAGCATACCCACCAATCTATGAACTTTAAAATTCGTAAAAATCTCGTGTACATGACAAGGGCGAGAGGGGAAGGGGGTTGACAGCAGGCATTTTATTGAAGTTTGCACTGAGCCTACACACATTTTGTCGGACACATACGCACTTTATTAACGATGATTTATCAGAAAACTAGGAACAAGAGCAGAAAGTGAAATGCAACCTTCTGTTTTCAGATCGCAGTAAACTTTTCAGCGACCTTGCTGTTGCCAATTTCGCCTGCATCAGGAATTTGTCTGAATAAACTTGCTCGAAACAAGTACCCCTCAAGTATATGACATTTTCTGCTGCCAAAGAAGGGCGACCAAGGTACAAAGGTAACATCAAAATTTCATTGTTTTATGCATTTATTTTTGCAATAAAGCGCATCCCCACCTTTAAGCAACTGTATATTTTTTTTCCGCCAGCAGAACCTATTTTTCGTAAAACTTGACGCAGCATTCGTAATATCGTAGAACGAGCAATACATTCGTAATGTGTGCATTAGATGTCGAGTGAACACTTTATTGCGGCATTGTTATCTTTATGGGACTCATTGACACTTTAAAAATTTTTTTAAATTTAATTATTTATGTTATTGTTATTGCTATGTATTGCTTTATTTTTGTTTTCATTTTTTTTTTTTTTTGCTGTGTAACATAGCGAAATGGAGTAGCTGTGGAACTCTCGATCTCAATGTCTGCACAGCAACCCAATGACAGCGCAGAGCCAAGGAATATAAAAAGTGAGTGAAATCAGTTTAGCATTACTAAGAATTCTTTAAAAGCTCGATTTGCGCTAATTTCGCGGTAACAGTTTAATTACTAGAAGAAAAAAAAATGTCCGAACTTCCAGTTTTATTTTTAAATTTCGCCTCGGAACCCGAGCGCCGGCCTGTCAATATGACGTCACGGATTTCAAGGTACTTTCTCGTATTTCGGCCGCTGTGGCACAAAAATACGTTCTTGAATCTCGCTAGTTTCAGTGTTTGGGTGCTTTATAACACAATGCAGTTCATTATCACCGATCAAAATTAACTAGGCCCGAGCAGATGGCGTCAATATCCATGACGTCACGGGAACTGCTGTGGGAAGTTCAAGATGGCGTCGCCACCCATCTTGCGTTTTCGCGCCTTTTCTGGCTTTACCAAGTCACGCTAAGAGCAGGGTTTTTTGTATTTTAGAAGCGCAGTGTATAGTAATACAGCTCAACGGATTTCTTTCTTTAGTGCCCCTCTAAAGAAATAAACGGGGGAGGGGGGTGGGAGATGCAAGGGGATTGTTGTCAAATAAGCTGGTGTCATGCCGGCTGAATGGTATACTTATATTCTTTCACTCAAAATGACCATATTTTACTGTTTGAAACACGGCATAAATTCTCGTTCCGTGGGCTCTAAGCTCCATGGTGTCAGTTCACACGGGACGTCAAATAGAAAATTTGAGGTAACCACTTAGACATAGAATTAAATTTATACCAACTTTTTTCTTTGCGGGCAATTTTTGCGTTCTTCTTCGTGAAGTGTTCAAGAGAGTACTATATACGTGTTACAATCGCATATACGTAACGGCCCTAAACATGCCACCCTGGATATTTTCCTTGCACAGATCCCACTACAAATCAAGCGCATGAAGATATCAAATCTAGGAGATGTAAACACACTCGTCCATGCGCATCTTACCGAATTTAGGACAAATGATGCGGGTTACATGTTGCAGAAGCTTTACCGAGCTCCTCTAACGTCGCACAGACGCCTTCGCTGTCTTATGTCATGGCCCTGTTTTTTGCGACGTTCAGGATATAAGAGGAAGCAGAACGCGAATTCTGTCCTGTTTTGGAGAAATGCCAGCGTGGTACACTTCCCGAACGTTGACATCTTTCGTTCTACACCATCCTCTCACAACGAGTAGCACTAAACGTGAGGAGTCTAAAATGGCCATTCGAAAGTGGGAGAGAAAGGGAGAGAGAAAAAAAAGAGAAGATCGTAACGGTTCTGTGCATACAATGCGTTATGGCTTTCACTGCGACCTATAAAAGTTTTGAGTGAGAAAACAAGACTGGCTTATCTGCCAA
The DNA here is from genome assembly GCF_013339745.2 of Dermacentor silvarum. Classification (NCBI taxonomy): domain Eukaryota; kingdom Metazoa; phylum Arthropoda; class Arachnida; order Ixodida; family Ixodidae; genus Dermacentor; species Dermacentor silvarum. The sequence continues at coordinate 90,916,896 of NC_051154.1, read as the reverse complement.
CGCAGCCCACGTAAATCTTTTTGCCGGCGCCGTAGCCCCTACTCCTGCCGCCAGCTATAAGTTTTTTTTTGTTTTTTTTTATCTATAGGTACAGATAAAACAGCTCTCTTTATCTATACTTTGAGTAACGTCCTTTCGGTAGTGACTACTGTCTGAAACCTTGTGCGAAATATGCCTTTCTTTTTCTTTTCTGACTCAAACGCTGAGTTAGATAGGCTCAGTCTAGAGAGGCCATTCATGCGGCACCACAGTGCTCTTGTTCTGATGTACGAAGAAAACTGTATGCACGTACGACTTCATGCTATTCGTGTTTGCTGTTGGTCTTGCGGGGATGAATCGTGTATTAAATATGTGCACCCATTCCTTGTCTGTTGCTGGGGTATGTTGTTAGCTTAGGGCAAGAAGTGGGAATAGACAAAACGGGAAGCTTAAATCGTAACTGCCACATATAAAACAGCGAACTCGAACGTCTCTCTTCGTCCTCTCACTTTACATGTAGTGTAATAGATATACGTCACTAGCTGCATGAAATAGGCACTTTCAGGTCTTTTCGGCTTCCTGCTGTGCCAAGTACGTTTTCTTTACAAACGAGTTCAAATACGGTGCAAGCCAACATGCGAAGCACTAAGATTTTAGGCATTCGTGCTGTCCTCCTTTCGCGAGCTGGAACGCTTAAGTTGGCATTATCTGGCGCCATGCACGTTGATAGTTTCGAAGAAAAATGACGCGCTTGAGTCATTACCAAAACTACCTGTCATAAAACTCTACGTTGATATTTTTATGAGATCTGAGAGGAAGAGAACGGGGCTATACACACAGTTCTGCGAGTTATCTTATTTATGCAGGCGCTTTCAGGTCGCAGCATGCGGCGTAAGCGCAGTTATTACCAACAAGATTTTGGTTTATAAACAGGACCTTCAGAAAAGTGTCTCAGCAGCGATGAAATATCGGCAATAAAACGTGATATGACTGCATTTAAAGAAAAGCACCTTTTACCGGTGGTTGCAACCAAAACTCGTAGCGTGTTTGACGCAGCTGCATCGCACCCACACTGTAAGGACACTTTTCGCGCGATTCTATTTTGTATTACTATATATCAACCGGCGGACCGGTTGATGGGAACACATAGGCGATGGCGAGTGACAAAGCAAAACATGAACAAAATTGGAAATAAGTCGGTACATTATTCTGACACACTTGAACTTCCAGATTGTTTCGCCATAAATTAACCGAAAACTGTCTCGTGCTGCATTTGGCGCAATATAAGTGCAGAGGTGCACTTTATAGATATTACATAACTTATCACGTGATCCTCCATTACTTAAATAAAGAAATGCTTAAAAGCATGCTTATGCGCACAACAAGTCTGGCCTAATTGCCATATTACAGACGCGATTGAACCGGCCGAGTGCACACAACATCAAAGCGACGAAGCGCACAATAATGGTCGATGGATCTTGGTTGATCGCGTGCGCACTACATTTCTTTTTCTTTTCCTGATGGCGGTGTGAATCGCAACAGCCCAGCGCACAAGGAAGACTCGACGATGAAACCTCACACGTGCTCTGACAAGGAAAATAATGCAATTTAGAGAAAATGAGAGGAATAAAAGATATCAAATAAAGGACATAGGCATTGATAGTTCCAGGCCACACGAAAAAAAAAAGATAACACCGTCTCTCTTGCACCAAAGTGCAGAAGGAATTAAGCGACAGCCTATTTGCTTACTCGCTCCAAAGTAGCTAAAGTACGGTGCCCCAATTATTATCAGTGAGTCGATTACGTATGTACAATGCATCACTGGTTTTGTGCGTATTTGTGTCGCACATATTGGCACCGCCCATTTCAACAATCTATTAGGAACCATTCAATGTGTGGGCTGAACCCAACCTTCAATTATTCTCTAACTGATAAACATTGTGCCAAAGTGTTCTCTGCTGCGGCAGCAAGTACGTATTATTCTATGGCAACAGGGGCCTTCGGGCGCTGCGAAAGTTGTCTTGCTTCACGCACCGTGGTGGATAATTGGCTTATTTTCTGTCGTGGAGTACTATAGGAGACGTGTGCGATTTTCAGCCGCGGGGACGGCATTGCGATGGATTGGGGAAAAAAGAAAACACACTCGTGAACATATATTTGAGTGCATAATAAATACCCATAAATACCCCCGCCCCTCCTTCCCGCCCTCCACAGTAGCGAAAGAAAAAATTCAGAGTAGGCGACTACGGCGTCCTTATAACCCGCTTTGCCATTTCAAAAAATAAGTACTCCAGCGCCCATCGAATACTTGGTTGGCGTATCTCAAAACGTCAGCGGTCGCATTGAGACCCAGAATGTGTCACGTGCCTGAATGTCCAACGAGACAGAATGTCCAACAGTGGATACTCAGTCTCATTGGACATTCAGTCTCGTTGGACATTCAGTCTCATTGAACTTTCCATCTTGATTGGTCATTCCGTCTCGTTGGACATTCAGTTTTATTCTAGATTTGATCTAGGTTGGCCATTCCATCTCGGTTGGCCAATACATCTCGTTGGACATTCAGACTTCTTGAAGATTCCATCTCGGCTGGACATTCGGTCTTGGTTGGTCATTCTGTCTCGTTGGACATTCAGACTTCTTGGTGAGTCTATCTTGGTTCGACATTTCGTCTCGTTAGGCGTTCAGTCTCGTTGGACATCCCGTGTCAGTTGGTCATTCTGTCTTATTCGACATTCCATCTCGGTTGGACATTCCGTCACGTTGGACATTCAGTCTCTTTTGACATCCCATCTCGGCTGGCCATTCTGTCTCGCTGGACATTCAGTCTTGTTGGAGATTACATCTCGGCTGGACATTCCGTCTCGGTTGGTCATTTCGTCTCGTTGGGCGTTCAGTCCCGTCGGACATTCCGTCCCAGTTGGTCATTCTGTCTCATTCAACATTGCATCTCGGTTGGACATTCCGTACTGTTGGGCATTCAGTCTCGTTCGAGATTCCATCTCGTTTGGACATTACATCTCGTTTGGACACTACATCTCGGTTGGACATTCCGTCTCGCCAGCCATGTGACTCGTTGAACCATCCGTCTCGTGCGACATTCAGGCACTGAATCTCACCGAGGCAGCCCTCGTCTGCCAACGCGTAGTGTGTGATCCGCTTCTCATTTCCGTATTTTCTCTGAGTTATCTGCTGCTCTTCGATCGTAGGTAGTGGATTTGATTCCCGACCCCTACGGCCACATTCTCATGGGGGTGGAATGTAAGAACACTCAGGTACAATGCTTTGGATCCACGTAAAAAAAAACCCAGTTGGCCGAAATTATTTACCAAAGTGTGCTGCCAAGGCCCAGCTGCCTATGCACCTTTTAAGCGAAGCTTTATAGGCTCACAAGTTTCGGCGGTGGTGGTGGTAGTGGTGTCACGCTGAAAAGTGGGCCGATCCTGGCGATAGTGCAGAAAGGGTCGAGCTCAATGGCACATACCAGAGACAAAAAAGAGAGAGAGAGAAAGAGAGAAAGAGAGAAGAGAGAAAAAAAAAAAAAGGGAAATCACCACGAAGGTCACATACACACATGACAAGCCTTACCCACATTTTCTCGACAGGGTAAGGGCTGGTGATTTTTTTTTACCTTCTCGCCGCCATCATTGGAAACTGGAGCCATCTAGTGCCTGGCCGGGCTCCACCACATGTTGGAATTTGCGGCCGGCTGTAGCGACAGCTGCGCTTTGCTGTGCGAAAAAAGCCTTTCTCCCAGCTACACAACGGCGTTTTTGCGTGCGTATGCGTTGTCACAGGTGTTAACTGTATCACTGCTTCTGGTGAGATCTATCTTGAAAATTCTGTCTTTTAGTAAGACATATCCCCACAGCTAATGAAATTTTAGCAAAACAGTCCTGTGGTCACTTAGAATAAATACAAAATACAAAATAAATAAATAAATAAATAAATAAATAAATAAATAAATAAATAAATAAATAAATAAATAAATAAATAAATAAATAAATAAATAAAAGCGTACATTGCTGGAGACCAACGCTTCCTTATCGCGACATAAGAAAATACAGAGTCCGTATGCACGTGTGCATTTGCATGTAGTTTTTTTTCCCCGGCGTGTGCTCGTATGAGGAGTAAATGCTTCATTTAGAGTAAGGTTGCAACCGCAGTGAATTAGGTCGGTAATTTTTCACATCCTACAAGCATGCAGTACGGTGTTTGTTGTCAGTGCCTTTCCGGACTAGTTCATACGGTCCGAGTGATAACATTTCAATGGAAACTAGAGAGATATTTGCGACCAACACGCTAACTGCACGTTCAGAACATTCGCAGAAATGCATATAACAATGCATACTCCACTGAAAAGTATTGTTGGATAGAGAAGGCCTGTAATTTTTCTTTGATCCTACTGGAAACGCAGCTTGCAAAACTATAGACAGAGAAAAAAAAAAGAATCTGGGTATTGTGGAACAATAAAGTTATCAACAAGCATTGCGATAAAATATCTTGTATAGATCAATCACCATTAAATGAAAAAAGAGCGACTAATGCTGAGAATTTTCTCCTTTGAAACGACAAAAAAAGGAGCATCGAATGCGGCATGCCCCAAAGAGGTGCAGAGAAATTCATTTTGTGTCGAACATTGTGTCGCGGCAAATGGTGGAACGAAATGAATGCCGGTTCCCAACAATAGCGTCCTTTTTGGAGAAGTATTGCATGCCTCCGAACCCGCTTGATCATTAGGCAGTTCTGGATGCTGTAATGCAAGCTAGGTCATCCTTTTCGTGGTTGCCTCTCCATTTGTGGTTCAGAGGGAATAACGCATGCCGACAGCGTAATTACTGACTTCAAAGCGAACCTTTGTGCTTTCGTGTGCCACTGGGAGCAGGCTGCTGATAAAAAAAAGGAAGAAAAAGCCACGCAAATGAAATAAGGGGAGGCCTCCACGAACAGTGAATGTCGTGAATAGTCCTCATGCACTGGTATTTCACTGTGGTAAAGCACTCGCGCTGCACGCAAGACTCGCTTGCGGTGAAGTGCATATACGATACAATATTGCTAATTCGCACCTATGCACTTTTCATGTTGGCTTTCGTTAGGCAGAAGTATGATACGCTTGGAAACGAAGCGGGAATGAGACAACGTGAGTGGTAGACAACGTTAGAAGTGGAGAAAACGAGACCGTTACCAAACATTGTTAAAACGGCAACTATTACGCATGGAGAATCAAGCGTGATTCACGTTTCTCACACGTCAAATGCCACGGCTTCGAACGAAGCGAAAAAACGTTGCCGCTTGTTTATAAAATTAGCGTTTGAGAATGTTGCTCTAGTGCACACTTAAAATGTGAACACTGTTTCTGCGCTGTTTCATTTCGACGCCTGTAGAGGCTTGTTTTTATACGTACCCAGGGTACCACGAGCAACGTTTCGTTGACTCTCGACGCTAGTGTTTGCCACCAGACAGCATTCTATGGCCTGGAAGGACAGCCAAACCGAGAAAATGCACGATTTAATTAGGTTTCATAGAAATTTTACACCAAGACCTCATTATACTCATCAGGCCACTATTGTTATCAGGCCACTGAGTTATTGTTGATGCTCTCATGACGCTTCTGGAAACTCCAAACCTTTGTCAGATGAACATCGAGAGCTTTCACCAGCCATAGCCTCGCGGCGCCGATGATAGAATACAAGCCCCATTTCGTGGCCCGGAATGAGTGCGTGTTGTAGATGCAGAGTTTTCGAAACTGTTCGAGAAGCGTTTATAATTCAGTTCCTTCAACAAGAGCCGACAGCGCTTGTTAAAGGGTGCTGTGCCTTAAAGGGAAACTGCAAAAAAATATACATATATACGGGTTGATTTCTAGGCTTCTCATTATTATTTTTTGATCTGCCGGCCACATCAGTGCGTGATCATTACACTAGGGACGAGTCGCCTCGAGACAATGAGCCGTAGAAATCATCATATAATAGGGATGGGTCACACAACTAGTAAAACATCCCAACAGCATTTTTGACAGAAAGGATAAATATCGACACACAATTATGAAATAACCTCGTCTCACAAACACAATCCCTTTAAGAAAAAAAAAGCGTCTTCATATGTTATAGCGAGGGTGTCACCTGGGAGAGAATTACCATTTCGTTTTCCCATTTGGTCTTGGGCACATAAAAGAAAGTGGGCTTGAAAACTACGGAAGCCTAATGCAAACGTCATAAACCTTCAAACATATGGTGACACGTACCCTTATATATAATACTGGTGAGTGAACTTGGAATATGTGTAAAACGATAAACAAAGAGGTGGGTGGGGGGGGGGGGGGAGGAATTTCTGTATAAGCAAATACGTAAATTTTACCAAGGACAAAAATAAACGCGCGATATGCCAAATTACTATAGGTAAAAGTAAAAAGTGTCCGGCGACACCATCCTAATTTGACAGTAATGGATTCAAGTGTAGGCACATGCTACTAGTTGAGGGCAGCACGGGACCTAAGCTAAATACATATGATTGAATCTGGATGCATTACCAATATAAATAAACAAAGACTCAGCTGTCACACGCACACACACACAAAAACGATTTATTTTAAGAATATGCCGGGACAACGCATAACGTGACTCAGACCTCGTCGGCTCTGGGGTCCTAGCGCAAATATAAAAAGGGAAGTCTGTCTTTTCTTTCTGTCCGCTAAAACCAAATCTTTTTACGCCGAATTAACATTAAGTCCTGAAACAGTAATTAACCAGTTTGGTCAGACAGTGAGATTCCCATTGCTGTTCCTTTTTTTTGTACTTTATGGTAATGACATGGTGAATATTTGAAAATATTTATTTGTCTAGTTTATGGCGACTGATGGTGGTCGGACCACCAACCGTGACTGTTGATCAAAGAACGACTCGCCGCCAGCGGTGTTCACATCTGAAAGGGCGACCTGCGAATCGCACGCCTTGAAGGTTTTCCCCCATGGCGGCGAAAATTTTCGGGATTGGTGTCATGTTGCTTGCGCCTGCTTTCGAACCGAACGAGTTTTCTTATTCGTGATTAAAGATCACAAAAAATAAGTAAATCAATAATAAAACCGACAGAAATCCAACAGACACCTAACAGGTATATCTGATCTTGCACTTCGTTTACCTCACGCATAGGCAACATATTCTAGAATCCAGTACCATCCCACCCAAGTCACACACGAGTGAGCGCCCGCCATCACGCACGTGCCTGACTCACATTGTTTTTCGTTTCTTTCTTTGCGTCTTTTGATGACGATTTGTTGCAACCGACTCGAAGTGTACCGCGATGGTGTCAGCTCTGACAGCACGCTCCCAGACGCGTCCTGCTCCGACGCGCCACTCGCAGGTTTGAGAGCTTTGCGAATTCACTCGCAGAGATGAAAACTTGAGCAGCGGGCGCCTGACCAGTTAGTCGCTTTTCGACCAAAGCGACTAACTTCGACTGTCGCTTTGCGACCAAGTCGAACGCGACTCCACCGATTCACCGTTGTGAATGCGCCTGTCTGCAGTCGAAGCGTGTTTTGCGCCATGTACAAATGTGCATAACATCTATGCCTACATTCACCCATACGAGAAAGAGAGAAATTGATTGTGAAGAACAAGAGGAAGAGAAAGCAAGAAAGGAAGGCAATTGAGAGGCTAGCCCGAAGACCCGTCGGTTTGCTACTCCATACAATTGTGGTAGGGGAAACCAGGCAAATAAAGGTCAGCGAGCGGAATAAAAAAAATCAATTTCAATTTATTGCTTCATATAATGGTGCACTGAAGCTTTCCGTACGTCGTTTTATTATTCTGTATATTTTTCTAATGCTTTCCGTGTAGTTCTTAAGGGATATGAATTCCACAGAAATGCCGTGTAATTTATACAATAGACCACTGTCGGAGGACCTCTTGCTAGGCGCAGGGCCACAGAGTTGGCAGACGATAGAGGCAATGCGTGCTTTTTCACGTTTCTTAGGTGACACGGGCCTGGACTCACGCGTGTGATAACATTTATGCAATGTGTCCTTTCACCTCGTTTCTCCCACTATCATCCCCCCTTGCGACCCTCTTTCTTCCCCTCTTCCCCTTCCCTTACGTAGAGTAGCAAGCCAGATGTTCCATTTTCCGGCCGACCTCTCTACATTTTCTAATCAAAAAACTACTTCTTCTTCGTAATAATCGTACAGAAAAAATATGGAATTGTGGTAGTGTATAACGGAAAGCTTCAGTTGGGTGGTTACGGTTTTCGACAAATAACGAATACAAAAGAAGGTCCTATAATGAAATACTCTATTGGGACCTCGTTGAGGTTGTTGAAGTGACGAAATTTAGAAGTACAAATTTCTAAAAATAATGCAACAACCATAGTACACAATACTCCCAACAACCGCCCACTAACACAATGTAATATCATATTGTGTTGAAACCGAAACCAAGTCACTAATATAACGCTGCAGATTTAATTCCCGTGTGGGTGACATCTTCACGAACGTAGCCAAGGAGGGTGTTTGGGTGTCCGAACACACCGCAATATATATATATATATATATATATATATATATATATATATATCAACCACTATGAAGTAAACAACTGTGCTATAGAAGCCACATACACAGGGATAAAGCGCTTCAGAAAGGCGGCCTGCTGACAGATGGAGTAGCAGACTGTGGTATAAAAGTTACATAAACAGGGATAAAATGCTTCAGAAAGGCTGGCCCCTTCTTGATTTTGGATGAAGTAGATAATATATTTCGTTATGAGCAGGGGAACAACAGCCGCTGAAATCAACACTATGCAGAAAACACACCTCGAAAATTTGAGTCCTGGCTGCACATCCCCTAACACTACGTGTATCCTGGCTCGCTATAGTATGCACGAGGTATAAACTAGGAATGTCGTTGAAGCCAATGTTTCGACAAGGCCGCTTGTCTTCAGCGTCATTCCTTGTTCTACCACTGTTAATTTGTTCAAGCCTTCCTTTTCCTTTTCACCTCTCTCTTGTTTGGATAATATCCACAAGCACACTTCAGGTAAACCGGTCGACGGTATAATGCCTTCAGACGGCGTACATTATGCTTCCTGGTGAAAGAGATTTCAGGAGATCTGCTCTCCTCCGCAGATGTGCTCAAGAATGGCATTCTTTATTTACTTGACTGCTTTGCGTCCAGATGAATCCTGCCGTACTTAGTATGCTCTGCGACCAGCTGGCGATCCTAAGGGCACTGCCAGAAACGGCACCAGCCGGAGGTCTGATAATGCACATTCGCTTATCGGTCGGCCGCGGAATTAGGGACGTTCGTTTAAAGCGGCTAGATCCGCCAGCTTAAAAATGCGGTTTCCTCGCAAGTTTCCATGAATGATTGCCTGAACGGCGTAGTCGAAAGGTCTTAGAAATGGTTCAAAGCGGGTTTCCATGTTTAACACGGTAAGCACGGCTTACGTTCTACGGCTTAAACGACGCGTACGGCATGATAACAGCGTTCCAGATAATATTTCTTCTTTAAATATGTTTAGCGCATACAGGTGAGAGTCACCGTAGCAGGATGTTCGGCTCCGTAATGCGCCCGACATCCTGCTGCGCTGAAGTTCTATCACGACTAAAGTTTACCACCAGGCAACTGCCGGTGGCGAGTAATGTAGCGCCAAATAAAGTGCAAACCAATTTCACAACGAGCCAAAGAAAGTTAACCAAAGCATGACCTTGGCACATGCACGTATTTGTGTCATTCGCAGACGTGAGGGCCAGTTGGAGCGCGCTAGCGGTTGATAATGACTGTAAATATAGCGTACGCAACATTGATAGATAGAGAAACGAACCGGGTGCTTCAGACACGCGGACATTGTTTATGATAACTGAAGTTCTAATATTTTGAACACATATTTGTGATTATATGTATATTGACTCGAGTTCATTGTTTTTTTTCTTTTCTTCCCCTGTCTCTCTTTCAACTATCTGCTCGTTCCTGCTTAAGTGTTCTTTTTATATGTATTTTTATCTATAGACATTCTTGTTTTTATCTTTTTACAGCAAATGCGTGACTGATAAATGAAATAGAATAGCAGGAACCGAGCTGCTTCGAACCTATGCGGTTGCATCCTAGGTATTCCTACCTACCTAACGAAGGCTCTGGGCAAATGAGAAAGCTTCATTACCTCATCTGCTGCAGTTCCTCGCCCAAACAAGTTTCGTGTAGAGGGATATTTATTTTTTCTGTTTTGATCCATAGGCGGGAAGGAACACGTCTGGAAAAACTTCCTCACATTTATTTGGTATCAAAGGCACCGAATTGTTCGTTGCTATCTTAAAATACAGGAGTGAATCGAATTCGAGTACGCGCACACACCGTAACAATCTATTGCGCATGAAATTCTGTTTTTCTTTTTTTTTTTTGGCTATTCGGCCACCTTCACTCAGCGCTATTCATATTGCCTATGTGAAATAAGTACAAAGTTGAACTGACCTCATAAGAAATTCTTGGTAGTTATGTGGTGCTTGGTGGTAGGCAGCCTGGCGAACAGCCGTCAGAAATGCGAAGCAGTGCGGAACCTGCTGAGACTGTGGGGCTGCTCCTGATATAGGGAAAATAAAAATAAAATCGCACGTTACACAGGCCATTGGTCACAAGCATAAAGCAGTAGCAATTCACCCACGAAACCGTGCGCATAGACAAAGAAAACCATGCCGAGTCATAAGAAATGGCTATACAGTACACCAGACGGAAGCAACCTTTGGTTTCTAAAATGTCTGCATGCTTCTTTTGTGTTCTTTCGTGTACCCCCTCTATTATCGCTGTAATTTTTGTTACTTCCCAAATCATTGCGGCTGCGCGCACTCTTGTGGTTGCTGATATACGAAAGCTTCCTCCGGCGGACATGGTGCGCAGAATGCAGTAAAATCAATACATTTATTTTTCAGACACTTTGCGCATGCGTAAACGCTGTGCCCAATATTCACCCCTTATGGGGAAACAGCGCTGGCCAGGAGGCGCTGCGATGGCTTCATTGTGCAGCTGAACTATGCTGACAGCACTCGACAGAGAGGCCACGAAAATGGTAGGACAATTTGGGATGATAACAGACGCGCGTCTGTATCAACGTTCGCTTTAGCTCTATATGCGTCCAGCCAAGCTCTGGCCATAGCCATGCGCATTGGAGAAGCGCATGCGCTCACACGTTCTAGCACGCCGGTTCCCAGTCAGGCAAGAATCTGGACACAGGTGCCCCGAGATAATCGGTGAAATTGATGACACGAAGTTGCATGTGCTACTGAAAACTGTTTCCACCCCTCGCTAGGCTGTGTGTTACGGCACGTACTGCTGTTGGCACGCGATGTTTTAGCGCTGGTTGTCCATAGTATATGTAAAATGCTTCAGAACTGATAACAGCCTGGCCAGATGGTTCGCAGAAAAAAAAGTGAACATTGTGTAGATCGGCCGTGATATTTTTTCCTGGTATCGCATGCCAGTTTTTGCCAAAGGTTCCCACAGCGGTGTTTCGTGTTTCCTACACGCCATGAAACAAAACTGAAAATGTATGCGTTGCACTTATTTTACCTACATAATACCACTATCGATGAAGTCAGTGTTCGTATTGTTCTCATGCTTGCTAAGTTAAACGATGATCTCTCCACTGATAGAGATGGCGTAGCTCTCTCTCTTTCTCCGTCACTTCTGGAACGATACCGCCTCATTTCTTTTTTTACCCCTACGTGCCACTTCTCGTGTGCGATGGCAACCTGAGGTGAAAATCTGAACCTCTTAGAAATTGTTATCTTACGCAGCTCTATAGTCGCTTTACAATTGTTTTCTTCTTTCTCCTGAAATTTGTATCTTCTCATATTGTTCTTATCGTCACATTCACTAGGGAAAAGAGAAACCCATCCCCTTATGATGTGCAACGTATCCTTATGGCTACTGTGCGCACCCGCCTTATTACAACGTAAGCAAAAGCTCATGATACTTATTTGCAAAAAAAAAATTCACTAAAAAAATTATTTTATTCGTATGAACTGCCGAAAGACACGAACTGCCTGTTTGGTTCACCCATTTTGCAAAACTTGTATCTCTTCTTTCTGCAAGGAAATGCCGCAACGAGTACGTTTTGCAACAGTGAGAAAATACTGTTAAGACGGCGTGTCCAATGCAGAAAGAGGAATAACACATTTTCTTGCTTCGTTTTAGTTTTGGTCATATTGGACCTACTAGCCTCGACCTCCACCGAGCCACTTCGAGCGTTGGTTGTGCACGACGGGTGAAGAATAGCTTACGGTTATAAATCTCGCGTGATTGCACATAATAAATATCAGTTTGAAGCCACCTATTGTGTCGTGATGTTGTAAGAGAAAGAGACGACAATATCGAGTGACCCATACCGAAAAACAACGTCCCGTACGCGTACACGTCTGCTATAGTATTCCGCAAGGGACAATAACGGGAAGTTCACCAAAGCAAAAAACGAAGAAAAAAAAGAAGATACATGGGCACTCTGAGGCCATATAAGTTTGAGTCAACGCACTGCACCGCTGAACGCTACGTCACGTAGCTATCTCTCTCTTTCTCTTTTTTCCATTCTTTCCCCTTTCATTGCAATAAAACCCAATCCATTTCGACTACGTAGGAGAAACACTGCCATAAAGCACTGTATTTCTCAAAACCACAGCCGCCGCCCTGTGTGTGACGCAGTATACATTCCCAATAATGGCAAGCGATATTGAATGGGGCTGCCAGAGTCTTACAAAACTTGGAGCGGATGAAGGGTCGCTGCTGGGCTCGACCACGAAGCGCGACAAATACGTGATTTGTTCTTTCTTTAATTAAGTAAAAGCCGCAAGATTAGCAGACAGGCGTGATATCTAATATCGTCAGTTCAAAGAAAACCACGCGCCGCATAAGTCCGCTCTCTTATTGTATCTTTTCTGAAGAACGACCCCTTGGCCGGGATTTCGCGGCGTGAGAAAGACCGCGCCTGATTTAATTCGGTGAAAGTGCTCGGCAACCATATCGCCAGTTTCCAATTGGAGAAATAGATTATCTCGATTTTGACAGACCAAGTACGTACGAGTTGCCTCCAGTTTGGAGGCTCCTTTCTAGTTTCATCATAGATGAAACACTTGCCTGTCTGGAGGCGTCCTTTTTTTCAGGCCCTCAAATAAGCTAAGCCCGCTTTAATATAGCACGCCGGGTAAGTTACTATACGCGTTGGTAATCTTGCCACAGATTGAAGATACGGTGAAGGGAGAACTGAATGGAAGGCTTCAAAGCAGTGTCCTTCATTTTATGTGTGAGCTTAAATAGAGTAAAACGTTGCAGCATTGGCGGCTCAGGATGGGCAAGCGGCACAATATATACAGCAGCGTCTTGCCCTTGGCAGCTTACTTTATTTTTCAGTACATAAAATTTGATATAATCATCAGGGTTTCAGTAGAAGAAGCAGAACAAAGGCAGCAAGGTTAAAAGGCTGCTCATGAATCGCTACTCAAGGCTTCTAGAGGGAGACATAGAGCGTATAAAAACTGGAGAAAAGGCAAATGACCGAAAGTGAATGCCCCCGCACAAACACACACACGGCGAAAGTCGCGACGTATTCAGAGGAGGTACCAAAATCAAGCAAGGAGCGCTCCTTTCAAGTTTTCGCACCAAGTAACCTCAGGTGTGACCAGAGACTTAGATGGCAGTCTTCAAGTTCTCCCAATACTGCTTCAACTTGTAGACGACGTCATTGTGCTCCACGCGCAAGCAATCATAAAAGCAACTGTTTTTGCGCAATGAGCGTTTATACGTATATCGCTTTTTTGTCTTTTATTGCGAAAAAGTTTGTTTTAAAAAGTCCGTTTTGGCTCATAGCCTAACTTCATTTCACCACTTCAATTACTTGAAGAGGTGGACATTAAATGAATGAGAATTCGCAGTGTCCACTTTGTTCATTAGCAAAGCTCTACAAAAAATTTGCTTAACCATTTACTTTATGGTGGATCTCGTAATTGCCGAGTTCAAGCCGAACAGTGGCGAAACACCGTGTCAAAATATGCGACGAAACAAATTGGCGTTTTCCAGTCAATATTATCCCAGAAAGCCTTTATGCAGGACCAAACTAAGTACATCACGAATTGATTTCATAGTTCTCCTTTCCTGTTTTTTTTTTCATTTTTTTTTCAGAGGATATCTTGAACGTGATGCTAGTCTAAGGATTTCTGCTAAATAAATTCAACTGCGCTACTGCTGGGCTTGAATTTCACAATTGCTACATGGGCTCTAAAGAGAAAAGTGAAAAGTAAATTAGTGGAACTTTGGTGACTACTCAACAGGTTCTGGATTCGCCAGAAAGGTCTTACGATATAGCTGTTTGTAAGAGGAAATATCAGCCAATCCTGATGCTGGACACATTATTAGCGAAGGCGGTTGGCCAATAGCAGAGAGTGCTTAGGAAGTACTTAGGAACGTAATAGCTTTGTGAATTCGGCCCCAGAAGACTGATTCCTCTTGCTGAAAAATTTTTTTACGAACAATTCCATCGTCAGAGTGTGTTGTGAATGCGGGCCCTGGGGCCTATTTACAAAACCTTTCTTTCAGAGGAGCTGTTTGCCATTAGCTGGCTGCCTTAGCTAATAATATGTCCAGCATCAGGATTCCCTACTGAAAAAAACCCGTATTCCCCATAAGTCCAAAGGGGACCAAAGGGTATGGATGCGACTTGACTGACAGCGATAGCACCATCCATGGCTAAACTAGTGTGGCAGTGGAACTGCTGCACGTTTCGTGCTAAACACGCTAATTTCATACATTTTATGGAGTCGGTGCCTATTCCTCCGGATATCATTTGTTTGCAAGAACTAGGAAAGCACAAAAAAAGTCTTAAAGGGTACGACCTGTACACCCATCCCGATTGCCCACAGGTCGCCACTTTCGCCAAAAAGGGTGCCACGCTAAGTGTAGAATACATTCATGGGGAGATTATACAACATCAAATAATAACGATATGGCCACATAAGCGCGGCAAGCCGAAAACAGTGATTGTAAACATATATAGCCCTCCCAGAGACCGACTGGTGGACTTTGAGGATGTGGTTTCCGCAGCGATGCGTTTAGCGTCTAGGCGGGACAGAGTCTTGGTTTTAGGGGACTTCAATGCGCAACACTCCGAATGGGGATACGCGGTAGACTCTCCGAAAGGAAAACTTTTGCTGGATTTGACGGAGAGGTACGATTTAACCCTGTTGACTCGTCTTGATGAACCCACCAGAATCGGTAACAGCGTCTCGAAAGATACTTCGCCGGACTTAACCTTTACGAACCAAGCGGATGAGATAACGTGGACGAACCTAGGGGACAACCTTGGAAGTGACCACTATATCCTCAGCCTTTCGGTAAACTCGTCCCGTATAAGACGCAAGGTTGCGCAGGCCACACTGACAGATTGGACGAAATATCGCGATCGCCAGGGCAGTACAGGTTCGATAACGAACGTCGGAATCTGGGCGCAGCAGCTTCTCAACACACTGGCGGGGGTGACGAAGGTTGTAGACACAACGCGAGACACCCCGGTAGTGGACAGGCACCTGCTACATTTATGGGAGGCCCGCCGTAGCCTCACGAAGAGATGGAAAAGGCAGAGGTTAAACAGGTAAGCTTAAAATCCGCATTGCTCAGTTAGCTCAGGAGGCGAACACGTACGCGCAGGAATTATGCGACGATAACTGGCGCCAGCTCTGCGATTCCTTTAGGGGGACCCTCAGTACCAAAAAGACATGGCACATTCTCCGCAGCATGATGAATCCCGGGGGCACCAAGACGGCAGCGCACACGACGCTCAAGCTACTGGA
This sequence comes from Dermacentor silvarum, assembly GCF_013339745.2. Taxonomy (NCBI): domain Eukaryota; kingdom Metazoa; phylum Arthropoda; class Arachnida; order Ixodida; family Ixodidae; genus Dermacentor; species Dermacentor silvarum. Next base: position 90,901,101 of record NC_051154.1, on the reverse strand, counting down.
GAATGAATTCAAGGGCAACGACGAGGAACTCATTCATCACTTAAAGCATATTTATATAGGTAAGAATTCCAAAGAGGCGAGCCGGTGTGGTAGCTATACGGGGCCGGAGCAACCGAATCTGGACGCACCGATAACTACGGCGAAGGCTTATGCCACGGCGCAGTCCTTCAAAAGAAACACGGCGCCAGGGCCCGATCCGATTACTAACGCCATGATTCGAAACTTGAGCGACGAAACCATAGAGCAGTTAACTGAATACTTTAACGAGAATGTATGGGTGGATCAGGGAGAACTACCGGCTGAATGGAGGGAAGCAAAAATCATCCTTATTCCAAAACCGGGGAAGCCCCGAGATATTCGAAACCTACGACCTATATCGCTAACATCGTGTGCCGGAAAGCTCTTTGAAAAGGTGATACAGACCCGGTTATCGCACTACATAGAAAGCAACAATCTTTTTCCCACAAACAAGTTCGAATTTCGTCCAGATGTGTCGGCACAGGACGTTTTTCTGATGCTTCAGCAGGACGTTCTGCACCCGGTAAGGGTTCCGAAGACAGCATTGTGCTTGCTCTCGACGTAAAAAAGGCATTTGATACGATTTCCCACGATGAAATACTGGAAAGACTAGAAGCAGTAGGTTGCGGGACGCGCATTTACCAGTATGTATGCAGCTTTCTGAGAAACCGTACGGCCACCATCGGTCTGGGCTCAACTAGGTCGAAACCCTTTGCAGTTCCCGATCGAGGAACCCCACAAGGGTCCATACTCTCCCCTCTCCTATTTAATCTGGGAATGCGTAAGCTCGCACTAGAACTGGATGCGAAGCAAGCCCTAGGGAGCGCCATTTACGCTGACGATATTACGCTGTGGGCAAATCGGGGATCCTACGGGGATAAGAAGGAGCTTCTCCAGTGGGCAATCCAACAGGTCGATACCTTCACGCAAGGTGCCGGCATGACATGTGCCCCAGAGAAGTCCGAATTTATTCGTATAAGAGCGAAGTACGCGAGACGAGAAAATCGTCCGTGTTTCGAACTTTTCTTGGACGGGGGGCGTGTAAGAGAGGTGGATAAACTCCGCGTCCTGGGACTATGGATCCAACAAACGGCCGGAGTAGCGCACACGCTCCGCCTCCTCAAAGGTACTACACAAAACATAGCCAAGATGATCCGTAGGGTTACGCGAACCCGCGAGGGCTTCTCGGAAGAAGAAACGATCTGACTGGTACACGCCTTTGTCATCAGTAGGATAACGTATGCACTCCCCTTCCAAAGCATTAACAAGCAGAAGCTGAAACAGCTTGAAGTGATGATTCAGCGGGCATTTAAAGCTGTTCTAGGGCTCCCAGAAAATACCAGTACAGAACGTTTCGACAAATTAGGAATCCACAATACCTTCGAGGAACATGCGATGGCCACCCTCATCGCGCAAAAGGAACGCCTGTGCGCATCATTGCAGGGTCGGGCCATATTAACCAAACTGGGCTTTGCCCTCAGCCCCCAGTTCAGTGCAGAAGAGACAGTGCAGATGACCCAAGAAGTCAGGCAGCACATAATGGTATCCCCAATTCCGAAGAATATGAGTCAGAGATATCATGCAGGGCGCCGGAAGGCCCAAGCGAGAACCTTGCACCAAATATTTAGAGGACAACCGTACGTGTACTACACAGACGCGAGTCAAACGGACAGGGACAAGTATACGGTGGCAGCCACGAACCAAAATCGTGTGATAGCGGCATCGGTCAGGGCAAAATCTGCCAGCACAGCAGAAGCCGCAGCGATTGCACTTGCAATTAAGGACGCGGAGAATAGGGACGTATCTGCTGCCATACTCACGGACTCACAAGCCGCCTGTCGCCTGTATCTCTCCGGGACGGCGCCGCGCTTAGTACTAAAAATTCTAGGGAGTCAAATTACCGGATTACACAACCTCACTTGGTGCCCCACGTACTAAGCATCCGAGCTGCGGACCGACCCAGTGACGAGCCTCCCTCTACACCGCGCGACATCCTCGAACACCAAAGACAGGAGCGGAGGCAAAATGGACGCCCTCACCCTAACTTAAACAGTCAACAGGCGAGGAATTGGCGCCGACTTCAAACACACACATACCCAAACCTACATACACTTAGCCGTATTCACCAAGCACGATACACTGACGAATGCCCTTGGTGCGGGGACACGCCAACGTTACCCCACATCACGTGGATATGCACAAACAGACCGAAACATATAAACTCCACACTACTAAAAACACGAGATTTTAACAGGCAGTAGGAGGCGCGGCTTGCGGACGAGGACCAGGACAGCCAACTGGCTCTCCTGGACCAAGCCCAGCGAACCGCTCGTGCCAGTGGAGCTCTGGACTAGGGGTCCCAACCACGGGACCTCAAATTTCATTTAATTCATTAAAGTTTCTCTCTCTCTCCCCATAAGCCCTATATCGAATTTCGATGGGGGCGAAATGCGAAAACACCCGTGTACTTAGATTTAGGTGCACGTTAAAGAACCCCAGGTGGTCCAAATTTCCGGAGTCCCCCACTACGGCGTGCCTCATAATCAGAACTGGTTTTGGCACGTAAAACCCCATAATTTTTTTAGCCCTATATCGAATAACATCATATGACATATAGGAAAAACTGGGTTTTGTATGGGATCCTATATGTTTCATATTGGATTATTGGATATGGGAGTTATGGGGCATATGGATTTTTCAGTAGGGTAGGCTGGCATCTTCTCTTACGAACAGTTATAGCGTAAGAACCTTTTTTGTGAATACTGGTTCTGGGGTTGAATTCACGCGGAAACAAGGTCTTACGATAGTCTTTGATCGTGAGAGCAAGTGCCAGCTAATCATGATGTCAGACATATTATTAGCCACGGATGCCAGCCAATGACAAAGAGCTCTTTCGAAACAAAGGCTTTGTGAATTCGGCCCCTGCTTTTCAGCCATGAGTTGCGTGCACGGAGAGCCAAACGCCCGTGTTCTGTATCAGTTTTTACGATATCTTTTGCCATGACGTCGAAATTACGTTGGTGTTGCCGGGGACGTCGACATGGCAGTCAATGCGTAGGACTTCTAAAATACTTAAATCCCAAGTTCGCCATCCTTCCGCTGTGCTCGCGGCCGTTATAGTTTGTGGTACGAGAGTTTACCAGGTTCCACCTACAAAATTTATATTCATTGTGCCTTATGTTATTCAGCGTTAAGTTAACGTGAGTTAAGCTTTCTAGAGGCCACGAGAAAGGCAGCCAGGGGTGCTATGCAGGATGCCCCGAGTTTGGCGAAACTCGGGATCTTCACGAGCTCTGGCGACGCCCCAAGATGAAAGAACTAATGGTAACAAGACAAAGTTTGTCCGTCGGCACACCTCCAGTTTCATTGGTTTATCTAGATTCACTCTGGGTGGCCATCATCCCTTGGGCGTTGCCATATGGGCGGTCGACAAACTGGGGCTCACGTGATCATACGGTCGGTGCATGGTCGTGCATTCTTTCACTTGTTTGTCGTTCCACCGAGTGCATTAGAGGAACAAGCAAGTTATCAAATAAATGCATTTAGTACAATGATATTAGTCACATTACCGTAGGGTATAGGTCTTTTAAAGTTTACAAATAGTACACTGAATGCGTATTAGACTAATTTGTAGTTTAATCGTTTCGCGTTATACCACGAGGGCACGCTCGCCCTCCTCTTTCTTCCTCTGGATTGGATTGGCGCGGCTCGCTACGTGCTTGCGCTAGCATTTCCGAGTACAGATTGGTGTGCGCTTGGTTTTCGCACTGGGCTTTGAACAGATCGCTCGTTGCTCTTTCTCTTTCCTCTAGATTTAATTGGCGCGGCTCCCTACGTGCTTGCGCTCCCGTTTCCGAGCACAGATTGGTGTGCGCCTGATTTTTACAGTGGGCTTTCAACAGATCGCTCGTTGCTCGCGCTAAAGTAAGGCTTCGAGACGAAGGGAGCGTCGGCTAGCGCAGAAGTGGTTTGCCGCGCGCTTACCGTGTAAGCACTCAGGAATGTCGGAAAACTCTCATGCAAGGATAAAAAAACTACGCTTTATTTTCTTTTACGTTGTGACGCACCTTCATACTGGCTAGCGCCGAGCTTTGGCTTCTAACAGCCGCAGGAAAGAGTCTTGATACTGGGTAGCCCCAGCGATCCGTGGCTTCTAACAAACGCAAGAAAGGGTCTTTGCAGCGCACGTGGCCGTTGAGTGCCACCACATTCATCCCAGGCGGGACTCCAGCATCAGTGCAGTTACTCTGTACCCACTGCTGACGAGGTGGCGCTTCACTTTTTGACAATAACTTTCTATTTTTCGCGTGTGAACGCCCGTGTTGGTTTCCACAAAGTGCACGCTGTGGTTAACTGTCTCCCAATGCAGATTAAGGCATAGCCCCGTTAGCATCCACTGAATTTGGAACACAGTTGTATGCGGCCAATTCGTCACTATGAATAATGGTCCCCGGTTGAACATTGGCTGCAATAATGGCGCCTAGCGTCGCCGCCTTTCGTCGGTCGACCTTGAAAAGTAGCAGCACCCCTCAGGTCGCGCAGACCATGCCGAAGACCCATGGGCCACCATCTTTAACACCACCGTAGTTTTGGCGGCTCGGCGGAACGTTGTCGCCCGTCATTAGGCGGCCTCGATTGCACTTTTGCTCGCCGCGAAGAAGGCACTCGTCAATTTGCGCTGTCTTCCCGGGGCCACCGAGTGGAGCTCGCGCCAGCAGCTCGTCCCTCCCGACCTTACGGGGGTAGCTCCACCAGTCGGCGATGGCGTGCTCCGATAGAGGAAACAAGTCTACGGTCTCTTTCAACATCCATATGTCTACGCTTTTGCTCACGCAGTACGTGAGTCAAATCATTTGCCGCCTCGAGAGGTGGTCATTCGGACGGCCGAGGCGGTCCGTGTTGGCGCAGTAACTTCCTTCGCCTCTCTGCCCGTGCCGTGCAGCGGTACCGTGTACCTGCCAAAACTGATTTCGGCACCAAAACTGATTTCGGCACCGGAAGGCAGCCCGGCGTCCATTCTGAGTCTTCCAATATAATGTGACTACTTCGCCTGCGCAGGTTGGTTGGTCCGGGTTGAACCCCAGGTGCTCGCAGGTGCTCCAGTACTCCGATGACGACGCCGGACCTGGCCTGGGGCTGGGGCGCGGTGGACGAGCTTGCTTGAAACAGGAGAGAGCCGAAGCGATCGCACGAACTATTCCTCCGCAGCCTAGTCACACCAGTCTACGCTGGGAAAGCATAATTTGCCCGCCACCCTATCTCCGCAAACGACGGTCTTCGCCTAATTCGTCACACAGCCAGCGCACTCACGTTTTGGAAAGGCAAAAATGACGCTGAAACTCTACGTCGGACATGTAGGTGAACGGGTCCAGATGGTCATATTGACGCTTGCTGCCGCTGGATGCGATTACACAGGCTGCTGCTGCCGCCACCATGTTCCCGAGTTCAACTCGAGGGGGGTTTCGCGATGTACGAGTTTGGCCCGAGTTCGCGTGTCAATCAAAACCATACGTCACGCCCCGCGCGAGGCATGTAACTCTTGTGCGCGCGCCCGCCACGGTTGGGCCACGCCCAACTTATTTTCCGGCAACAGCGACGTGGTGTGGAACTGAGAGGCATCAACAATCTTGACCGCCGACAGAAAATACGCACAGCACACTGTCATCGGTGATGCACTGTAGCTGAGAACCACTATCAAAAACAAAGCGGCGACTTTCGCTGGTTCATGCATCTATCTTCTTAGGCTGTGATGGCCCCACAACATGGTTCATTGTCTGCATTGTAGCGACGTAGCGCACAGCAAATGATTATCGGAACGACACTGTAGCTGCTTGCAAGGTGTCGATGCGCCGTGGTGGATGACGATGCTGAGCAGTGCGTAGTGTTTTCCAACGTAAAGGTATCGCAGCTGTTGTTTGAGATGGCTGCTCTGTCATCGGTGGTGTATCGGATCTGCAGTATCGCAAACACGGTCAGCGCCGAGAAACGCTCGCTTTTTTAAACACAGTGCGATGGCATTTCTTCATCACAAGCACGGCACACTAAATAGTTGCAACCCCTTCCTGCGTTCGAAGTTTAATTTCCTAATTGCACACAGGAGCCATCACCCGCCAAAATGCGATTGCTGCGCTGTCGTTACTATATCTATCTGCGATCGCTGTTAGCTCAGCAGCAGAGACAATCGGCAAGCACATTGGAGAGAACAACTCTGCGTATACATGCGAACGGAGGCACCTTCACTGGGCAAGCGATGACAAGCGATGAATTGTGTCACTGGGCAGCGCGCTCTTCCTTGCAATGCATCGCGGAGGCTTCGCGCACGCAGATAAACTGGTGCACTTTCACTGTGCTGCGTCACTACGGACCCTAGAATACCGCACAGCCATTTTGCAGTGACAACCGTTGCTCCCGTCGTTTCAGTTGGTAAAGCGGCGGCCTTAATAGCAGCCTAAGTGAAGCACCTGCGCTGAACAACCATGCCGCAGCGCTGCGTGGCCATTCCCCTAATAGTCAGGAAATGGAAAGATCACTGTCATGACTGACTTTATCAATGATTAGAGTGCCTCGATGCGCGCGGGCATCAAGGCACCCTATCAAGGATAGCACTGCAGTGCCCCTGGCGACTGCTCACCGTATGAACTCCCTCGTGCGTGCGACGCTCTAAAATGTATCCGCGTGTAAGCTTTCGCCTCACTGTCGCCACTCGCGGCAAAAAAGTGCAAAATTTAATAATTCGCTCGATCTCTGTTTGTCATCAAACATTTATGGCATTCCAAACGAAAAACAGATACTTCAAGAAATAAAGTGTTCCTTATTTTATTTGTTGTATTTGAACGTAATCGATTGAGGGAAAGTGTAGGCGCAACAATGCACCGCATGTGCCCTGTTCGCATTCGACGGAGGATAGAAAGATAATGCTCGAAAGAGGAGGCACGCCCTTTACTCGCCCTAGAAAGGCGTGGCAAGTGGCTCACGGCAAGTGTGCAGATAGACAGCGGTACAGTCACGGTATTGCTAAATGGTGATAATACGTTGATAACAATACGCGGCGCTGGCGCGTTTTGCTGCGCAGTCTTCTGTGCTTGAAGCACGGAATCACTGTGCCGCGCAGGGTGCGCTCATGTTGTCATACGCGGCTTTATCTCGACATTTCTTTTTGCCTGCTGTTCTTGCACGTTCCTTGCTATCGCCGTTCACTGACTGCCATCGAGCAAACTCGGGTGAAACTCGTACGAACGAGAAACTCGGCAACTCGTGTAACAGCGCGAAAAATAACAAGGAAGGGACGACAATAGAGACAGAGTGAAAAGAGCGCTGACTTCCAACTGTTTATTCTACTGACGATGCTAGGCATATGTACATATACGAAGCGTCAGCGAGAAAGGAAATTCAAGAGGATAAGGAAAGAAACTTCAATCAGCATGAATGGCACAAGGTGATAACAACATGGACCCAATCACCAACCATCTAAACATCGTAGTTCTTCCTTAGTCAGTTTTAGTGATGGCATACTCACACACATTTCTCCCGCACGAGCAATCTTAACTGCCTCAATTATTTCTCTGACACGCTGGTCTTTGTGTCGAAATACAATCCCGCTTTTCTTGAACTCAGGCTTGCATGGCTTGGTATGACGACACGTAGTTTTATCACCGCATTGACGGCAGTGTAACCCAAGCTGACCCTGATTACCGTCACTTACATTCTTACTGTGCTCTCTTAGTATGGTGTTTACACATCTGCCAGTCTGTCCAATGTATTCGCGTCCGCAAGCCAACGGCACGCGATATACGACACCCTCGTCACAAGAGATAAAACGATCCTGGTGCTGAATCTTGCATGATTTCTTCTCTTTGATATTGCACGGGTTTGTTTTCTTGCAAAGGATTGAAAGTTTTAGCGGAGCTGAAAACACAACATCAACGCCTACGCGTTTCCCAATCTTCTTTAGATTGTGGGAAGTTTGGTGGATGTACGGAATGACGGCTATTTTCCTGCGCACGTCCGAACCTGCCACATCTTTCTTCTGAGATTGCCGAACTGCTCTCATTTTTTGCAACAAGCCCTCAGCCACAGACACCACCAAGGGTTCTGGGTATCCCGCGTCAGACAGCCGTCTTTGTTGAAGTGCTAGGCTTTCTTGGAGCATATGTTCACAAGACTTTGTTAGCGCATTAGTAAAGCAGTACTTAACAATGCTACGCTTCACGAGCTTTGAGTGGGCAGATACAGCCGGCAATAAAGCTTTTTTTTGCTCTCGGTTCATAACCCCAACATACGTGATCATTAAAAAACTTTAGTCGTAGCTCTAAAAATCTAATAGAATTTTTCTCAGGCAGTTCATGCGTCAAAATTAAGGGGTTTAAGTTGCGCTTGAAAATATCAAGCACGTTTTCAACTGAGTCATAAAAATCCGCATTGGTGTTGTCAATGATGATTAAAAAGTCGTCCACAAATCTAAAAACTTTGATTACACTAGTCCCATCGAGACATGTGTCAATCTTCCTGTCGTGCATAGCTAAAAACAGGTCGCTGAGGACAGGGGCTATACATGACCCAATGCAAATTCCGCGTTTTTGCAGGTAAATACCTTTGTCCCAAGTGGCAAAGGTAGATCTCAGATACACCTCAAGCAATTCCAAAAAACCACTAACAGATACTCCACAACTGTTTTGAAATGAAACGGCACCTAACTTGTCAATAGCCTGCTCAACACACGATATTAGTGCATCTTGTGGTAAAGAGTAGAGAAGGTCTTTTATATCTATAGAAAAGGCAGACACATTTGCATTTTTATGCTGCAGCAAGTATTCAGCAACCTGCGTAGAGTTCTTTACTAGGAATGGGTCTTCAATTTTAAGCATGGTCAGCTTATCTTGCAGGAAAACAGCTAAACATTTTTGCCATGTTCCCTTCTCTGAAATAATAACACGAAGGGGACAGCTATCCTTATGAGTCTTTGCCGAAAAAAACATATCTAAGCAAACTATCTGACGCGGGATACCCAGAACCCTTGGTGGTATCTGTGGCTGAGGGCTTGTTGCAAAAAATGAGAGCAGTTCGGCAATCTCAGAAGAAAGATGTGGCAGGTTCGGACGTGCGCAGGAAAATAGCCGTCATTCCGTACATCCACCAAACTTCCCACAATCTAAAGAAGATTGGGAAACGCGTAGGCGTTGATGTTGTGTTTTCAGCTCCGCTAAAACTTTCAATCCTTTGCAAGAAAACAAACCCGTGCAATATCAAAGAGAAGAAATCATGCAAGATTCAGCACCAGGATCGTTTTATCTCTTGTGACGAGGGTGTCGTATATCGCGTGCCGTTGGCTTGCGGACGCGAATACATTGGACAGACTGGCAGATGCGTAAACACCAGACTAAGAGAGCACAGTAAGAATGTAAGTGACGGTAATCAGGGTCAGCTTGGGCTACACTGCCGTCAATGCGGTGATAAAACTACGTGTCGTCATACCAAGCCATGCAAGCCTGAGTTCAAGAAAAGCGGGATTGTATTTCGACACAAAGACCAGCGTGTCAGAGAAATAATTGAGGCAGTTAAGAGTGCTCGTGCGGGAGAAATGTGTGTGAGTATGCCATCACTAACACTGACTAAGGAAGAACTACGATTTTTAGATGGTTGGTGATTGGGTCCATGTTGTTATCACCTTGTGCCATTCATGCTGATTGAAGTTTCTTTCCTTATCCTCTTGAATTTCCTTTCTCGCTGACGCTTCGTATATGTACATAAGCCTAGCATCGTCAGTAGAATAAACAGTTGGAAGTCAGCGCTCTTTTCACTCTGTCTCTATTGTCGTCCCTTCCTTGTTATTTTTCGCGCTGTTACACGAGTTGCAATGAACCAACTAGCCCAGCAAGCTGCTATTCGAGAAACTCGGCGCATCCTGCATAGCACCCCAGCTTAGATTTTTTTAAGGTGAGGCTGCTTGCATCTTTATTATTATGCATACTGTGAAGATCATACTCACGTAGCCAACTATTACGGCTCTATTCTGGGTTAAGAGAGAAACTGCGGTACAAGGAAATCTGAATTTTAGGGACAATCACACATGACTTAAGAAATGTACCAGGAAAAGTATCGTTACAGATAGCGTACAAGGTACCATTTTGCCACAACTCTGTAACCACTCGGCTGTACTGTTGTTGAAGTATGGTAAAAGTTTGGTCACTGAGCTGTCAGCTATAACAAATTCGTAACAAAGCGCAAAGAATGCAAAAAAAAACGAGCGAAAGAGAGAAAATAAATTATGAAATAAAAATACAAAGTACTGTTAAAACTAACGGTACAAATTAAAGTTGAGCAAAAGAACGCAGAGATCGGTGTCGGGTCCCACCGCAATTGGACTTTGGGCCGAGCAGTTGTAACTAAGACTAAGAGTGGGAAATATGATAGCTAAGCTATCAGTACAAGAAATAAATAATTAAAAAAAGAACACTTTTTGCTATCGATGGGCGTAGCCTCTCCTGAAAGCGCAACGTATCTGCTGACAAGCAATTAAGGATGGCTCGAAAACTGGTGAAACAGCAGCGTGTCTACTTCTTGTTTCTTGTTTTCGAAGCAGGCAAGATGGGCCCCTGGAGCAAAGCGTAAAGGCCTAACTGGCTATTATGTCAATGTACGTCTCATTACTGAACGCAGCGCCTCTCATGATGTTCACGCCAGAAACTTGGTTTCTTGTGCATGCGTGCGTGCGTGCGTACGTGTGTGCGTCTGTGTGTGCGTCTGTGTGTGCGTGTGCGTGTCTGTGTGTGTGATTTGGCAACTTTATTCCACTATTCATTAGTTCTATTCGTTTTCTCTTTGTTACTCTCGTTTTCATCGTCGTTATTTTATTTACCACAATTTTCTTCTTTCTTATAGCCACTTACTTCTCCTCCTTCTCGTCGTTGTTGTTGAGCACACCAGCGTGCTATATTTAAGCATAAAACTATCACTGTGCTTTCTCAAGAATTTTTCTTATCTTATTCTGCCAGTGCATGAGAAGTTCATTCAGCACGAATAAAGTAAAGAAATAAAACAAGCGAAAGCAAATGCGTTGGGGCCTGTGAGTATATACTGTCAAGAACAAGGGCCCTGGCAACTCGCGCGATCCGCGTCTCGCTTAAGTGGGTCGCCGCGGCGGTGGATGCAGGAAAGCACAACAGCGTCGAACGCGCGCCCTGCACACTGAGCCAGGAGTGGTTTCGGGACCACGACAACGACGGCGGCGGCGCGCGCGCGCGTCACCATTAGACACAGCGTCGGGCCAGACGCTGTGTTAATAACGCGAGCGAAACTAACGATGATTATTGGGTGTCGTGTCGCACTGGCTTCATAAATCTCGCGCACTGCCGAAGGCAACGTTATTGGGAAGATGTGGGTCGATACAGACAGAGAGGGGCTTCGGACACAACCGAGAACCTGTGAATGCCGGCCGCGTCGTCGCACCACACGCCGCGGACACAGCGCGATCACTGGCCGAGACTGGGCCCAGTAGATAGAAAGGAAAAGCTAGAAGAGTCAGCACCTTCAATATACTGCAGGGCGTCTGGGAGGTCACTGCCTCTTGACCATTATAACTACTGCAAAATTAATTGAAGTCGAGTTTATTTATTTGTATTGCCACGGACGCTTTTATTAGGTTGAAAAAGCCTAAAATATTAGTAAAAAAAAGAAGCCAAGGAAAAAAAAGTGAAGGTCTCTTTTAGTTCTACGTCATCAGCACTGACTTGGCCGTTTGTGAGGCGGCTTTCCGTGTCAAAGGGAGTTGACCCCTCGTTCCGCAGTCGCCTTTAATTATATTGGCCTCGAGAATCACCACTGGAGAGGCCAGTGCTGCCGTCGGCGCCATGTTCTATAAGCTGAATCACGTGACGACAATAGGCGGGAGAGGGAAAAAAACTTTTATCGTAATGTACTCTTTTCTTTGCACGTCAAATGTTTGTCTGCTTAGAGGTTTCCACGGCATAGCGGCAATCAAAATAAGAAGAATCGGTCTTTGTTTTGGCGGCTAGTGCGCAGCCGGAGGCGTCGCCATCATCTTGACTTCCTTCGGCCGACTGGTTCTCGTAGGCGCCCTACTTTTTTAGCACGTCTGGTGTGAGGGCAAACTGCGACCGAAGCCGAAAAAAAATAATAGTCCGGCTTGGAGCAAATCAGTAGGAAGTGGGTGGTGGTTCGAGGGTACAGCGCGGCGAAGGTGTCTGGAAGCACTCGATAAACAAATTTATTGAATAAGATAATTTGCTAGTGCTTACTAGGCACTGTCGAGATTTTTGTTTCATTGTGTTTAATTATATGCACAAAGGTTCCCTATGAGCAATCACGAACACGAAATTCATTCGCACGTGTGCAGTTGTACCAAATCAAATTGATTTTAGACGCTTTTCTAAAATTTATTCGAAATTTATTCGTTGAGGTACTGAAACAGAATAAATGATTGTTGATACGGTATGGAGAGTGTAACGCATTTTACGGCCACCAAAGTGGGGCCGAATTCACAAAGCTTGTGGTATCTATAGGTGCTGTTTGTCACTGGCCCGCCGCCCTCGCTAATAATTTGTCCAGCGTCATGATTGGCTAGCATTTATGATTACGAGGAATTTTAAAGTAAGCCTTTTTTGACAATATAGCCCTGGGCCAATATTTACTAAACTTCTCTTGTGAAAATATCATAAGCGATTGGCATTCGCCCCGGCAATTGTCGTGTTAAATCGCTGATTGCTAGTGGAAGTGCGGTTTGTCCGAACGTCGGCTAATCAGTAAAACGCGCGTATTAAGAGAAAATTTTTGAATACGCCGTCCTTAAGAGCCGAATTCAGAAAGCTTTTCGTTCGTGAGTGCTATTTGCCATGGGCGCGAGCCACCTCGTTAATAATGTGCTTTACACCACGAATGGATGGCATCTGATCCTACTCTAGAAGTGTTCGCAAGAGCAGGGGAGGTATTCTGAAAGAGTCCACCTAGTGGACATGTCCATTTCGTCTGCTGTTGAAGTTCTGATTGGCTGGGCTGGAGTGTGCTTCAGCAGGAGCCAGTCGCCACAGCCAACCAGCACTTCACCAGCAGACGAAATGGACATGTCCACTAGGTGGATTCTTACAGAATACCTCCCCAAATATGCCTGTCAATCGGGACGTTGGACAGTATATGAGCCAAGGTGACCGACCAATGGGAAGCAGTTCTCGGGGGATATTTTTTTTTAATTTGGGCCCTGGCGTTGTGGCAGCATGCATATTGTTAATATGAAATCTCAACCCGTATTCGTTAACCACTTCATAATATATTTCAGAGCGGTGTGTAGCTACAGGCGCGATATATATGTATGTATGTATGTATGTATGTATGTATGTATGTATGTATGTATGTATGTATGTATGTATGTATGTATGTATGTATGTATGTATGTATGTATGTATGCATGCATGCATGTATGTATGTATGTATGTATGTATGCATGTATGCATGTATGTATGTATGTATGTATGTATGTATGTATGTATGTAGAACGAAAGGAAAGGCAGGGAGGTCAACCAGATGATCGAGAGTTCCCGGTTCGCTACCGGCACTGGGATTGGAAAAAAAGGCAGGTGTGTGTATATGTACACACCCACACGCACTCCCTATATATATATATATATATATATATATATATATATGGAGAAAGAGAGAGATAAACATGTGCATATATCGTTGAACCATATGAATCCAACAGATAATGAAACCAAGGAAAGCATCGGGGAACGCAATATGCGTGTGGTGCTCTACCATTGAGCTACGGCGAAGACTGTTCCCACGTCCACAGTCCTTGGGTATTTACATGTATGCTTAGGATCTGACGCGCGGAGTGTTAGCCAGAGCCACTCATGACCATGGCGGCAGATGCGGCACGTCCTTATGACAAATCAGCAATCGGATACCAGCCATCGCTAGAATCGTAAGAACGGATGCGGGCAATCATCATGTTGAACTTATACTAACCATTGAAATGTACCTTCTGCAGAAAGTACGCTCCTCTCCTAGATCTGCGGTCCAAGCAGGGAGCGTTCAAATACTTTTGCCCCACCCCCTTCATGTCATTGAAAGCATCCCCATCGAAAATAAAGATGTCTTTACACGTACTACACGGATTCCCGCACAAACTCCAATGGAACAATTCTAAAGGCATCTCCGATAATCTCTCGTTGCTGCCACAAGTTCTCTTGCTTGGTTCATAAACTTGCCTTTTCCCTCATTGTCACAAGGAAAACTGTAACGTACTGTGGCCACAAGGCAAGTGTGCTTGCTATTTATGAAAAGACCACGCCCAGAAATTTGACCATGGAATGTCACGCGGACAAAACACTCGAGTTAAGATGACGCTTCATCTGCAAATTGGGGGCGAGATGAAAGAAAAAACATTTGTTTTTGAAAACTATCATTGGATGGTGCTTACGCTATCATCTTAATCACTATCGTGATTGGCCAACGTTCGTTCTTAAGGTCGCTTCTTGCTTATGAAAAGCTTTACGCACCCGGAGGCTTTTCTCTCATCTGCAAAGCAAAAAAAAATTAATAAAAAATGAAGATCTTGCAATGATTAAAGAGAAATCGAATGTGTAACGCCCCCTATAACTTGTCACATGCAGTGACTCAAGAGACAAAACATACACAGTCTGGTATTTCAACCAGACGTCTACTCGATCTGAATAACATTGAAGATAATAGTACAAATTTTACCAATCTTGCGTGCAAACGGAGTAACAAAATAGCTCGAAAAGGCTGATTGCACTGACAGGCAATCAGAGTGGCTCAATTTGCCGTCGAGTTCAGTTTCGAGAAAGTTTATATTGAGATTTCGTCACAGAGGTTCACAGACTTCGCGGAGGCCAAAGAACTCGGCGAAAATAGATGGTCGGAACTTTTACAAAAGGAAACTTGAGTCGGAGCTCCTTAACAAAGTTAATCAAGGCACTTGAGACGCAAGCTGCGTCGGTTCCCTGAGAGAAAAAGCGCCCTCTAAACCTCACCGCTGCTTCGCTTAAACTCTCAAAGTACCGATAGCTTTCGTGCCTTTCAGCTTCTCCGTTTCCTTACTGCAATCTTCTTTTTTTTTCTTCTCCTATTTCTTGAATTCCTGCCCCTTTACTGCAACTGTTGCCCTATTGAATTTCTTCGTTCTGTTTCGTTCCGAGGCAGTTCACGTGAAGACACAGAAGAAGGACCTTGCGGGCTAGATGAATTTTGGCAACGCTATATGGGAGTACATGAATTTTTATATATTCTCATCTTCATCATCAATCAAGCGTATAGAGTTTCAGTTTGGTTGATACTTTCTTTGACTGTATCAGAGGGGAAACATTCTAACGGGGAGCTACGGGAAAGACTACATTTCTCTACTGCGAAACGTTGCATCAGGAAAGTGTTCCCACACTAATACCCTTTCGAGAAAATCCGCTCATTAGTACAACGCCGAATGCCTTTGATATCCGTCAGCATCGTGTCTCAGTTACATGCTTTTTTTTTCTTTATTTCGGTTGTCACAGCAAACAGGCACTGCTCACGCAATCCTATTACGTCAAGGTATTCTCGCGCTACTGGCGTTTGCGTCAAGAAACAACGACGAAGTGGTATTGTTTCCGGAATTCTAATACGACGATCCTCCCCGTTTGGCAGCGTTGTTGGGCGTGGCGAAAGACATTATTACGCGACCGCGGCAAAGTATGACGTGCCGCAGTAAAGGCCAAGGACAGCGTTTTCCCGTTCCTGTAAATATACGTTGCACAAGTACGCTCGATTTCTCCCGTCCTTCTAGTCCTGAAGAGAGGCTACCTGTCTCTGGAAAAATCTCTTGCTGCAGAGTGTTTTCGACCTGAACCGAGGGTAAAGCAAAGAAAAGAAAAGGAATAGCTGTCTCTTAACACCGTTCTATCTTTTGAGATCGTTGCAACCAGGAGGCAATACGATCGCATACGAGCCGATCGGTGATTGTGGCAAACGCAGTTATTCCTGCAGTCAAAATATCGAACTTCGGTGCATGGCTCGCCCTCGATATTCTTTTTTTATTCGGGAGTATAACCTTGATGCACCTTTTTGCTTTCGCTTTCTTTAATTATGCAGCTTGCCTTGATGCACTTATGAAGCATTATTCTCATATATAGCCATGTGCTAAAACGAAAAAAAACGAAAATCGTGAATGTGCTACAGTGAATATAGGAAAACACTGTTAAATAGAAACGAGTTCGCTCCCGGGATTCACCCCTAAAATATAAAAAAGAACGTATTGCATGCGTTTCTGCGAATGGCTCTGCTTGCTTGTTTTTTTTTTTGTGTGTGTGTGTTTTTTTTCGTGCGCACTGCCTTCGACTCGGCCTTTTTCATTGTGCCGGCGCGATCGGATGATTTAGAATATACTTCGGCTATCAAGCGTGGTCTCTTCTCTTTATTTCTGTTCTCAACGTCAACTCCTTATAGCATCTCCAATTACCAAAGCGTATGCCGACAGAATATTACTAGGGAAAAAGTAAAACGAAAAGCGAGATATGTTGAAACACAAAAAGTGAAAGAGGACAAAGCCCCGCTTTTCTTGCTCAAAATAAGCGCAAATGCATGTAAGAAGCGCACAGCTTGTTTTTCGAGTTTCCTTCAGAAGTCCACGAAGCAGAGAAACAAATAAGTATTGGCTGCTCCAAACTTTAAATTGGTGGTTAAATGAAAACTGCAAGTAGACTTGGCCGGAGCAAAGGAAATTAGATTCTCGATCCCCCTCGACGCAATTAACTGCCGCTTCGATCTGCTGAAGGGCAGCGCGGAGGAGCAGCTATCTCGGGGAGCGTGCGCGCTCTTGTACCGACGAGGCGCCTGGGACAAAAGGGATAGTGCGAGCGGACAAGTTTTACTTTGTCGTTTCATTGTAAACAAGGATGAAGAACTTGGGACGAGGCCTTAGTTTCGATTTCAGCTCCGCAGCCGCCCCTTCTCCTTTCGAAGGTCCTTCGCGTTGCGAGCCGTACGGAATGGACTGCCGCGACTTCTGAATGACTGCTTTATGCAGTATTGATGCTTTCCGTTTGTACGCAGATCGCGGTAGGAAATGACAGCGAAGGAACGGTCGATTATCGCAGTACCGAAGCAGTGAACTCGGACCCTCTTTTACCGTGACCGACTTACTTGGCCAAAGTAATCACCCGAGCGCCGAGTTTATACGAATTGCTGAGCAAAACAGCCTTCAGAACAACATCGGGACTGTTCGTGAACAAACATAAGGACTCGCTGCACTGCACTGTCCTTTTGTTGCACCCAACCTTTGCAGGAAATAAAAGCCCGCCAGAGGTGCTCCCGTTGGACATTGCAAACGAATGATTTTTCAAGAATCTCAAACGCGACGGCTCATTTTATTTTTCTACTGCAATTAGGCTAAGGCGGCGGCCGTCGGATATCTTCGCGGTAGCCTGTGATCGACTATTCTTATCCGGAAATAAATGTTTGACGCTTCCGCTAAATATAACAGCAGAAAGTGAAGTTCCGACAACACTAAGTGGACGGTGACGCACAAGACTAAAAGTATGAAATAATAGCAACAGATGGACGAAAAAAAAATGTTTATGAACTTAGTAAAAAATAATAATAAAAGAGAAATGGGAGAGATTGAATAGTTCGGGGAAAACGGACCACACATAGGACTATACGCTGCTCGCAGAACGCCGAACTTACCGTAGCACGCGAAGCGTAGAAAGAGCTGCGAAAAGATCATCAGAAGCCCGACAACAATTTCGGAGGGCTTAGTAGGCTTCGAATTGTATGTGCTTAAAAAAAAGATAGTGTAGTTTTGCGCCCAAAGTTTCAAAAATTGCGCCGTTCCTCTGCACGAGGGCCAACAAAACGGGCGAAATACGGAGGGAAGCCGGATATCAAACTCTCAAACTACAGTTCCGCGCGTTCGCGCGGAAGCCGTAACGCCCCGGACGCACCACTATTTGCTCACCCATGCGTAGTGCAAAACGATAACGCGTATCTTTGTTGATACTACATGCCGTCCAGAAAAGCATACATCGAACACAACGACGTAACTGGGAGACCCCTTCTGCGACGGCTTGTTGAAGCTATATCGCACAGTCGCTTTGTCATTTTCTTTCATGTGGTTCAAACACGGTAAAGCTCGCTCTGGAAGTTCCACATTATGAAGTAGGGTTACAAAAATTTTTTCCGGAGTTATTGTCGTACACAAGCAACGGCACATAACATTGCCGTACATTAGCAATGGCAACACCAAATAGCAAAGCGGCTTTGACAATGGCAGTTTTTTATTGAAGTTTTGGAAGTCAACGAAAGAGGTCACAGAAAGTGACACTATATACGCACTGCACAGTATTTCGAGGTATTTTCAGCCCAGCTTGATATTACGAGGCGAGTAGTGGAATCATGGTGACATTGTATTGCAGCGAGCCTTAGCACTGCATTAGCACTGCACCGTAGACTTGCACAGAAAATCATCCAGCCGAGCAATCACCAGCTTGGTTTGATAGCATATACGGAAGACGCTCGCGTATGACTCATTTTGTTTGCTCGTCAATTTTACGAATATATATATATATATATATATATATATATATATACGCCCCGTGCGCAACGTTAGCGAGACTTACAGCATATTTACTGCGGCTGGATTTGCTATTTATCAGATCAGAGCAACTTTAAAGGCGGCGTCGATTGGCGCCCCGACTCGAACTTGGAGCTTCCAGATGTTCTGGCCCGCGGAGAAGGGGCGCCACCACGTTCCTCGCATCGAAGGCGCTCCTAGTATTTTTGCAAATTTATAGCTTTGTGTTCATAAGAGCTGTTTGTCATGGAATGACCGCCTTCGCTGAAACTATGCCCACCAACACACTTTGCTGGCATCCGCTGTGACGAACAGTTCTAGCGTATACGCATCTTTTATGAACACGGCCCTTGAGAGGTAAAGGGTATACTGAGGCTTTGCGAATAGCTTTAGTGTGTTGTAATATATATATATATATATATATATATATATATATATATATATATATATATATATTCGCTCGACATCTGGAGTAGCATGCCAAGCCGTCAGCCAGGAAAATATCTCTAGCTTCTCATAATTATCAGCACCCCTGAAACTATTTCTGTTTTCTTTTCTCATGTTCCGATTCTATTTGAGGTGTGTACACTAATTTCCTAAAAAATTCTGCATGTGCCATCGACTTAATCTGGGGGAGCCTTCGGCTCGCCTAGATCTCAGTTCCTCAGGACTCAAATAAAGTTCTTGTCATGTCATGTCATCTGCGGGTATGCAGAAAAAGTCCGAATAATTGCAAGTGAAACTGAAATGGACGACATAATACAAAATACGAAGGCCATTTCTTAGCCTAACTGTGTGGTTAAAAGAAAAACTCACCAGCCCTTCCCCTGTCGAGAAAATGGGGGTAAGCGAAGCTTGTCGTGTGTGTATCTGACCTACGTGGTGATTTTCTTTCTTTTTCTCTCTTTCTTTCTTTCTCTATCTCACCTTCTCTCTTTCATTTTTTGTCCCTGGTATGTGCCATCGAGCTTGAACCATTTCTGCACTATCACCAGGATCGGCCCACTTTTCAGCGTGACACCACCACCCCCACCGCCGACACTTGTGAGCCTATAAAGCTTCGCTTAATAGCTAAAGAGAAATATTCAGATAAATTTGAAAATGACGCTTCTAGAGTCCCGAAAAGCTCATTATTTCACGCAACGAAGGCTTTGTGAGTCACAAAAAACGCGAGAACGGACGAGTGACGACGCCAGCCAGACGTTCCCGCACCGGCCCACGTGACATCGACGATTTGGACAACATCTGTCGGCTACGCGCTGCTGAATTGTTCATCAACTACTTAAAAAAAAGAAGAAGAAAAAGATCACATCGCATCCTAAATGAAGCAAGGCATGAACATTGGATGTGTTGAGAGCTTGTTCCGAGGCGAAAATTGACAAAATACGCGAAAATAACTTAAAATAAATGAAGTAACATCGACTTATACCTGTTCTCCGTCTTGGACGCGAACTTCAATAAAGACTAGCTTTGGCCACATTTTGTAAGGATTCCTTTCGTCCAATTCTATTCATTTTGTATCATCCGGCTTTCTGCGTGACCGATCCCGGTTAAACGGGGGCGTCGCTTTGTGCGGACCAATAACGAACGGCAAAATGAACAGAAAATAATAATAATAATAAATGTATGTCACTGCTGAACACAACCCCTGACCTCCATTTTATTCATTTTTTTCACTATTATTCTGTTCTTTCTCGCCAAATAATTAAAAATGGAGTTTTCACGGAGAGCAAGCTAATTTCGTGTTGCTTTCTATAGTGCCTTTCTTTCTAGAGGTGTCAGCAAACCATTCGACTGGTATCGCAGACCTTTAGCGCTCGTAGTATGGTGCGTTCTATTTTTTAAAAAGCACGACGTAGTGCCCGTTATATGATACTAATATAGACCAAACGCTTTCTCATTATGACAGTAGACCACACGCACTCTTGTATGAAAATTGTCTTGCCAACGCTAAGCGAACGGCTGCGGAACACGAAACAGGCACTTCGCTCGTACGTATTACGCATCCGGAAGATTGGTTGAGTGCGAACAAAGCGTCCTTAATTTCTGCCTTCTCTCTCATTTTCTTACACGCACGAAATTGCATAAACAAGCACGCACGCACACGTACGCACACGCACATACACACACACAAACACACATACACGGATATGTGTACAATTTCACCTTATATGCGCTGGCGAGCGCACACCCACACGCAAATGTGCGCACACTATACAATGAAGCATGCCCGGTCTCAGACGAAGTGAAAGGGAAAAACTGCCTGTGCGGGGAAGCTCTTGCGACAGACCGGGACACCGTTTGTGTCCCGGCAGGAAATAAGGTATAAAAGCTTGCTGCCGCTGCAATAGACAGAAGAAAAACCAGAGAGAAAGAGAGAGAGAGAGAGAAAAAAAAGAGGCTTTTCTTTGCTTAGTTTCGCTCTTGCGGTTGAGCAAAGGCGTAACGCTGGCATTACGCGCATCACCCTCGGGCGGGCGCTTCGTCGACCATGAAGACGACGCCGTTTCAGACTCATGACATTCCAAAGATAGCAATCGTCTCTGAAACCTGCTGTTTCCTGCAACTTTTCAGAGCACGCCCGCGACTGGGGTTCCCACACTTTGGCTGCTTGTCGCGCCCCTCTCTTCTTATTTATTTGAGCAAAAGATGGCGAAAACTACGAAATAGTTGCAGACATCCGCCCAGGCTGTTAGTCTCCGCCGTTGTTAAAACGTCACAGCGTCTTTTTTCACTCGTGCTCGCCGGCTAAGGTAGTGTGAAGTTCCGCTGCACTGAGAGTTCAAAAAATATAAAAAAAGAAAGTTCCTTTTAGAGCATGTAGAACGGAAGTGCAGTGAACCGAGCCCGTATGTAGCCACATCCTGACAGCGAGAACAACTAGTTTTTGTTGCGTATGCAAATTATGGGTGCCTTCCTTGTGGAGAGAGATTTTATGGCTCTGAATGCACCCGCAGAGTATGCAGTGAACCTTGTGTGTATTACAAAATTTCTGCCGAGAAACTGTCTGATAAATTTGTAGCTTTTTTTTTGTAACCGCAGCACATTGCGACAATGAAGCGAGCGAGCGAGCGAGGTAGTGAGTGAGTGAGTAAATAAACAGTCAGTCGGTGGGTCGGTCAGTCAATACGTTAGTCCTACAATAATGAGCATCGCATCATCTGCACAGGTCCTGTGTTAAAATATCCAGTATTCGAACAGAGGAATAACGTCTGGGCATGCATGAAGCCCCACTACAAACATGACCAGCGGTTCCAGAAAAAGAAAAACATAGCACGGCCAATACCAAGTAGCGTTGCCATTTTTTTTATTCTAAGTGTTGGAATCAAAATCCATTAGAATTGCTAAAATGTTTTTATGCCGCTGAACATCTACTTTTTTAATATTTCATGGTGAAAGAACATCAGCTGCAGCAAACCGGATAGAAGCAGCGTTGCCATTTATTCTTTCATAAATGCCGTTTAGCAAGACGACTTGTACCAAATATAATGGTATACACACAGCAGATATCAAAAAGACAAGTCTCTACACTTGGTCGTCTCGCCGCGAAAAACCTGGGCCCATACTCACAAAAAAGATAATACTATAAGTGTTCGTAATAACTAATTTCAGCAAATCCTGATGCCTGACATATTATTTGTGAAAGTGGCCAGTCAATGAAAAAGAGCATTTGCGAACGAAAAGCTTTGTAAGTTCAGCCCTTGGGTCTGCCGTAAAAAGCCAGCCGGGGGTTTGCTCGCTGATTCCGCAGTTTGTCCTGCATTTGCTGAGCGCTAGCTTGTTGAACAAAAGGGCAGTTATTGCTTGCACTTCAAAAGGTTGTCCGTTCTTTAGGTAACCAGTCGAAGCATTTTCATGCCACTTAATTTCTGTTTTGTGAATTTACAAAGAACATAAGAAGGTCAGAGGTTTCGCCTATGTAGCAGATGCAAGGAAACGACATGGCTAAATTAAAAAAAAATGCGTGACAAGAAGAAAAAAATTACAAAGGGGCAGAAGTAAGGACAAGAAAAGCTAAGTCCAATACTGTCGTTCATCCTTCTGTTCATCGCGTTGAGACATGAAATCAAATGCTTAGTCTCAAAATTCACACACGACATGCATAATTCAAGGTTGGAGAAGAACGGCAGGTTTAGAGGATGAATACTGCACGTACTCCCGTTTTTTTCCTGCTTTTTTTCCTGCAGTAGATTTCGCAAGGCCTCGAAACTCAGAGCTGTGGCGTGACAGCGCGCTCAAGTCCCATTATTTCAACGTGGATGCATGCCAACGAGCGGGACAATTATCGTAGTAATGTTACGATATAAAAATT
Source organism: Dermacentor silvarum (assembly GCF_013339745.2). NCBI lineage: Eukaryota > Metazoa > Arthropoda > Arachnida > Ixodida > Ixodidae > Dermacentor > Dermacentor silvarum. Next base: position 90,878,197 of record NC_051154.1, on the reverse strand, counting down.
TAATTTCTAAGCTCCGGTCATGACACCGAATTTTCAAGCATTTCGCTGTCTGCAGGCAGCGCTGATTGCTATCTGCGCGATCTTCGCATGCTTCAGCCATCGTTGTACGAGGGTCCCCTTACGAACGCTTACAGACGGTGCACGGCTGTTTTATGTCACCAATATAGCTCGTACTCCGTTAAAAATCTGCTAGCAGTATTTATGTTTCGGTTGAGGGTGCCGTTGTAGCTAGTATAACGGATCTTCAACCGGAATTTTAAGAGTGGCTGAAATTCCGCTAGAATTGTTTGCACTTGGGTGTCAGTGTGGTTATCCACTAAAAGTAAATCAAAATCGGCCAAAAACCTAAAGTCAGCTGTGTGCCGAAATCCCATTTTTACCGCTAAGTGAGCCTGAAGTCCGTTAGATCTGACGGCAAGGACGGAAAAATGGCAACACTTCCACCTGTCGGCAGCGCTCCAACTTTGTGCTTGTAAACGCTGAGTAGCGTATTTGCAAATATACTGCCGATAGACCACTCGGCATTCTAATAAATTTGTCCCTATCTCACAGAGTAAAAGCAGCTTTAGCACATGGGTTTGGTGGTCTGGCACTGATCATACATTGGAAACAATATTTAGAAACTAAGTTAATGTTCATTAACTTTCAGTATTGTGGCTTTAAACATGAATACTAAGTTATTATGGTTCACACCTGTAATAAAACAGGTGTGATTACTATCAGTTTATTCAAGACGCGTGTGCCAAATGTTCTGATCCGTTTTGATATTGATCTAGAGAACAATGCCATATTTTCTGTGATGAGGTAAAACTGTGGTATTACAGTTGGAAAAGCTGCCGGAACGTTTGTGTACTGTGGAATTCAAAGAATCCAGCTTTCGTTTTAGATTAACCATGTTGAGAAGTCCCAATGTGGGTCACGCGTTCAAGCCCTCTCTTTAATTTTAACATCGTATAGTGCAGAATATTACTATGCACATCCCACCAATGACAGATCTATGTTATTCCAACGCTCGCCCCTGTCTCAATTCTCTGAGCGATCGGCAGCGAGAAACCTTTCGCATTCGAGCGAGGGATAGCGGAGATAGCCTGAATGTCAATGCAGGCAGTAGGCGAAGCCTGTTCAATGATTCCTAATATCGTGGCCGCTAATGTTGTGGGGAGCGAAATTTGCACGAAGCGCCTCAGTTTTTTCTTCAGCACTCGAGCTGTGTGCATGCTGATGAAAAAAAATCAAGTTCTGCGAATGGACCCGTTTATCCTAGAAAGCACAAACACAAGGCAGAGCAACATGAACGATGGTATGCGAAGTAGTTTCAGGTTTGTTTCTTCGGACGCAGACACAAATAAATAAACCCATCAATAAACACACAAATAACTGACATGCGCTGCCAACAACAAACTGCACAGCAATCTTTGGCTCCATGTTTGTCTTTTTCTAGCGGTACGCCTGTATTACAGAGTAGGCCAGCAACAAGTTCTCAAGCAGCATTTGAGCGCCGTCGCTGTATATAACGTTTCTGCGCTGGTGCAGACAAGTGGACACCCAAATCGCTTAGACACCAGCAACTTGCGTTGAACCCAACAGCTGATCTCACATTTCGTCTTATTTGTTCTGTAGCATACAGCGCTCGAGCGGCTCAAGAGCTCTATGCAGGAGGCATACGCAAGCTGTGCTCTGTTCCAAATACATGGGTACATGAAGCAAAAAAGTAAACAAATGAAAAACACGTGCAGCAAGGAGCCGTGACGTCGGCGTGCACTTATTTCGAACCCTTGAACCTGCGGCTGCACGCGTAATGCGAACAAAACGGGGCACCGATTTGCTGCTGCGCCATTCTCTTGATGTCGCTATGAATAATAAAATAGCCGTCGTAAACATAAGCCCATCGTAAGCGCCGTTCCTTGGAGCAATGGCCTTCTGCGATGGCAGATGGAGAAGTCGAGCTGACGTATAGGAGCGCCGCAGTTGCGAAAGGACATCATAGGAACTGCCGTTAACTAGGTGATCGATCGATATGAGTGGCTGAGCTCTAAGATCAACAACCCAGTGGTCACATTAGGTGCAAATGCTTTCGTTCTGAGGCTCTCAGTATTAAAGCCAGTCGCGCAAATGCTACGCCTAAAGCATCTGTGAAGGCGTCTTTGCGATTCTTTATTTGACTGTCGCGGGCTGCATGAAAAATACAAGAAGTAGTCGCTCACGCATCTTAGAATCCAGTTAGGCGATAGTCCTTGCAGCTTTGCTTTCTTTGTGTGTGCGCTTATTTGGATACAGGCTTCCGCTGAAAGTCTTCAATTGTTTTAAGCAGAATGTATCGTCAAGATCTGCTCACGGAGACTGCTATTACCCACTGCATTATGTAATTAAGACTGCCGGATAACTCAGGAAAAGTTTGTGCTCAAACAACGACCTCGCCATTCGCCATCCCACAAGGCGCTGAAGGTGGCGCTGTGTGCTGTTTTTTCCTTGACTGGTTGTTTGCGAGCTCCGTTGATAGCACGGCAGGGTTTCCTAAGATAACACACTTATATAAAGCATTATCTTACCCTCTATTAGCTTGCATGATTTCTCTAAGTCTTTGCCAATGAATGTCAAATAATAACATTCTGGAATCTACGCAAGAGCCACGGCATATAAATAGTGGACGAATTGGGAGACTGTTATTCGACTTGATGACTGTATGCGACTCATTGCCACTTAAAAGTGTTGCATTTGTATGCTGGGCAAAAGTTTCTCAATAAAGAGTCCGATTGTTTAATTCATTCCTTCTGCTATAGCGTTCCTGCCACTAAACCATCACAGCAACCTGGCAATATAAAATGATTCAGGTGTCACTTTATATCTCTGATACCAATGTTTATGGTTTTATTGCAGCCCATGCCCCTAGTAAGAAACCAACCAGATATGGATCAAACGTCTCTTATTAGAAATAATGTTTACATTAGGCAAATGTATCACTCAAGCTCACAATGAGGAACACTAATTCATGGCCAATGCACTATTCTCAGTCGTTCGCCAAAAGTCCGTGATCGGCCGAAATATACTCTCGTCCTAACAATGCTATAAAACTTGGCCCAGTATAATGTAACGGTTCTAATCCAATGTAAAATTTGCTGCTGGGCGAGTTGGTTGAAGACTATAAGGGATGCACATTGGCGTGACCAGGGAACAAAAGCTTTAAAGAAGGAAGTAACAGAGCACGCGCTAAACGGTTACTTCAAATCTTTAACTTCAAAAGCAGCAACATGGGAAAGGCATGCTCTTTTATACATGAAATCATTTCTCGAGGATTTCTTAAGTTTCTAGATATTCATTTATCTTCTAACAATAACCTGGGACCGGATTCACAAAAAACTCTTACGCTAGAATTGTTATAAGAACAAAATGTCAATCTTGATGCTTAATGTATCGTTAGAGAAGGTAACTGGCCGATGGCAAACTGCACTTACGAACAAAAAGCTTTGAGAATTTTCCCTCTGCTTTCTTGGCAGTACAGGCCGCGTGAGTCGAAAGACCTGCCAGACGATGTGCCGTGCAATTCTGCTCACTCCAAGGTGTTTAAAAGAGGGCTAGCCACCCTCTGCAATGAATCTTCCTATGAAGTCATGTCCTTACGCCATGCAAGTTATAGTTACAATAGCCAATTGACGACGTTAATTTCCGCTGGTTACCCGAGTTCGGTCTATATAGGAGTGGCCACGGAAATCCTCCTCCAAGAGATTAAGGACACCGGGCCAAAATGACCAGCACCATTCAAGACGGATGCAACCCTGCAGTGGTGTCGTATGTTCACAAGCTATCCCACATCCTTTAAGAAGTCGCAAATAGGTGCGCTGTGCCAGTTGCTTTCTCGGCGGCACGCAAGTTGGCAGGGCTGTGCCGGCGCATCAGCCGCGTTGACAAGAAGCTCGGAAGCCAGAAGAAGCACGCCAGGCCATACGTGAAATGCGCGACAGGTGTTGTGTATGAAATACGGCTTTCGCGTGGGAAGACCTATGTAGGTCAAAGTGAACGCTGTGTCAATCACCGAGCTCCGGACCATGAACTATCGGTTAAAGAACAAAGGTGATGGCACTTATTTGCGCATTGCGTTGCCTGCAAGTGGGCGCCATTGCTTTGTGAGATTAAGATATTGGGCAGAAGTACTGACACGTCGACACGAGAGTTATTGGAGGCTTCTCGTATTAAGAAAAAAGGCAGGAACTGCGTCAGTGGCACTTCTGGGGCCAAATTCACAAGGCGTTTTGTTCTAAGTGATCTTTGCTATTGGCCAGTCGCCTTCGCGAATAATATGTCCAACATCAGCATCGGCTGGAGTATTCTCTCACGAACGGTTCTAGCGTAAGAGCGTTTTGTAATTATTGGCCCTGTGTTTATCTTTGTGGCAACGATTTACAACTGTTTGACACGTTGCTGTGACATTTTGACGTGACCGCTGGACGCGTGCGCCAAATGTGTATTCTTTCGACTTGGCTCTCAACCAATGAAGGGTTCTCCGTGCCAAAGCTACAATATGATTATGAGGCAAGCCGTGGTGGGGGACTCCGGATTAATTTTCACCACCTGGGTTTCTTTAACGTGTACCCAAAGGGACGGCACGCGGGCGTTTTTGCATTTTGCCGCCATCGAAATGCGGCCGCCGCGGCCGGGATTCAATCTCCACGTCCTTGGGCTTAGCAGCGCAACGCCAAAGCCACTGTGCGACCACGGCGGCTGGCTTCTTTCTCCTGTAGTAATCAGTTGTTCAGCGCCCACTCTGTTCCTTCCTACTCCCTTAATTATTTGTTTCACCGTCGTGCTAATACGCATCCCTCAGTCTATTCAAATGATATTCCTTTTCGCCTTTCGCCAGTGGTCTGAGCGGTGCTCAGCCCTTGCTATCACCGGGATCGGCATGCCGCGAATAGTGCGATAAGAAAGGAATAGAATCGAGCGAAAGGCATTCTACATTATGCTAGTGCTGTTTTCACTACCAGGGCACCTAACTGAAGCCTAAACCAATGAGTTGAGGTGCAACACCAAACTGTTATGCACTTACTCTATTGCCAAGCAATAAATGCCAAACTGTGTCAACTATCCATCCAATAAAATAAATTAACTGTCGTTAAGTATACTCATCAATTAAAGTTAAACATTCCCGATTGTGGCCTGGAACGGCATATTTGTTTTGGGTGTACGAACAACGACAAAATGTTTGCTGCCACACCGTGCGAAAACTTTTCCTTTCTCGCATTTACGTCCTTGCGTGACGGCTAAGTTGTTGATTGCGAAGTTGCTGGTTATTATGATATTAAGAAAGTTGAGCGTTTTTAAGACAACTGAGCAAAAGGCTTTTGTTTTCACCCACGGCTCCAGTTTCTGGCTTGGGTGCATCGTCCTCAGTTACGTAGATTGCCCCCGGGAAACGCAGAAAGCCGCGAGCGAAGCGTGGCGTTTACGGCCTACGGGGCACCGCCTGGCACCGCACAGCCTTGTGAAACAGAAGAGAGAGTGATGGCGGCGTTTGACCCGCTGGCCGAAGGGCGTCCGCGTGCGCATTTACTCCGCGGAGGCGGAAAATGCCCGGCGTGCGGCTGGGTTTCTCGCCAATGGACCCTCAACGCTTGACTGCGCACATCGCGCTTCGTGCCTCGTGCGCTGGCTCCAAGTCACTCGCCGATAAGCGTTCCCGATAAAACGCCTCTCTGGCCCCGTTATAACGCGCGGCTGAGGCCCACAACGAAAATAGTTTCTTCGCAAAAGCAGAACTTCACAACATTTTCAGTGCTGGCTAAATAAAGTGTAGCACTTTGCTGGTGCACCACTCATACAATTGAAGTCCATAGGAAGCTTTGACGTGCAAAGCACGAAAATCACGTTCAAACAAAATCTGCACGGTACTTTGGAAGTTTACAGAAGCATGGCCTAACACGTGATCGTTTTCTTTTATTCGTAGTTCCCAGCCTTAAAAAAATGTTAGCAAGAGTTTCCGTGCGTGAGCTGTTATGAGAAAAAAGCGCACACGCAGTCAAGAACTCTCTACTGGTTCTTTTCCACAGCTTCTGCTTCGCCCTGCTTGCTTGCACAACGTGTGATAACGACGACGACATTATTCCCATTTTTCGACGGGATCTCATACAACCACAATCTCTCATTCCGTCTCTGGGACGGAATCGGAGAGCAAGCCGCCTTCACTCCCACCGCAGCAACTCTCGCGATACAGTTCTGCTCGGTGTCCAAAAATTTACATTGAAAATGATTTTTTTTTCATATCTGACTTGTATACATTGCAAGCTTCTCTGAGGTGAGCTCTTATTATCCTACAAAATCACTACTTAAAGTTTCTGGCCCATCATCGACATTACCGGCATAACGGAGATACTTGATGCCTCAAGATGTAATAAAACAAATGTGCGGATTTATAAAATGCTGGGACACTTTCTAAGGCTCTAGGTTAGGCACTTAAACTATAACAAGCGACGCATTGGTGGAGGAAAAAATGCGCGGAGATTCACCTAACAAACGCAAAAGCAGTTCCGAATGCTATCAGGTCTGTTAATAGCCAACCTCCAGCTGAATTTACTCCCGAGCGCACGGGAGGAAACAATTTGGAAACGGAAAGAGGCTGTTCACCCTCATCATGACCCGCACTTCTAGAAATGACTGCTACGAGGTTCATTTGTCAGTCATATAGCGTGCGCCGTGAGCAGCGGCGTTATTGCCGCAACTGGCTATGCCCAGGCACATTTATAGGAGTCCTGGAAACCCCTTACACGCGCGGTTTATTCGATGCACTTCGTTGCGTTTCCTTCAGCTGTGTCATTGTTTCACCTGTTTTTTTCCCCCTGTTTGCCACATAACGCTTTTCTTACGATGCCGACGTGGGTGGCACTAAAGAAGTGAACCCCCATTCTTCCGCATCGCTGCCCTATCATCCAATTGGAGCTTATTTCTTTCCCTTTTGAGCTTGGTGTGCCAGCCCGGCAGATATAGGAAGCACGGACAAACTAAATATAATGCTGAAGAAAACAGTCGTTTTGTATACGACTTTCCTGATGGAGGACGCCAATCCTTACGGCTCCTTGTAAATCTAGAAAAAAAAAGTATTTCAATGGACGCATTTGCAAACGAAAATTTACGTTGGCATAGGCTAGTGTCTGGGTATGCGTTATAATGTAGAAAAAAAAAAACAACGAAAGTGGCATTGAGGCGCCAATAACAATGCACGCTCCGAAATCATCGTAGGTGCTTGCGCAACGAGTTTCGCCCGGCAATCAGTAAATGCGGTCGGTGACTGACGACGTTTATTTCTTCTGTTCTCGCAGGAGCGCGCTGCGAGCTTTCTGCGCGAGAGCGCTATGTTTGTGCAGCTGAGCGCGAAGAGCCTACGCTATGGACTGGAATCAACGCAGGTTTATAAGGTGGTAGAGTTCACGCGTTTGTGCCTTTGGCGTCGGCTTTTGCCGACGAGGTCGATATGTGTTCGAGACGTGATATTCAGCAGTGTTGGCGAACAATACTAGAGTCGCATGTCATCACTACGTGAGCCGAAAGTAAATCGTTGTAATGCACACAGAGTCTTGGTCAGAAGATCTTACTGAAGACTGTAAGCTTTGCTCGTATTGCGCTTGCTGGAAGGGCACTAGCTTACTGGCAGAATATGGTTCCCGGGTGTTGTTCGTCCTCTTTCGTCGCACAGTCCTATCTAGCATGTCTTTTAAAATAAGATTGTAGTAAGGTCGAGCACTTCCAGAAAAGCACAGGTGCACAAAACTAGTGGAATGAGTGTTGTACCAAATAAAGCATGACGTTCAAAACGTGGTCTGACGAGAAACTGCAGTACCGGCTTCGTAATTCTCAGCTGTGATGTTATTTCAATTTTGTTTTGTTGCATGTGGAAGCCACATGTAGCGCCAGAGAACGTTTATAATTCCTGTGGACTTTGTATGCGCGTTACATGCCGATATCCTAAGGTTTACGCATCAAAACTCAAAGCACATCTATGCCGTTTTCTGACTAGTGTTCCGAAAACAAAAGTATCCATTTGTATTTCCCACGAAAAAAAAATGAAAAGAAAAGAGAAACCTGGCCTTATTAATTAGGCTGAGTCAAAGTTGCGAGACAGTTAAAACAAAAGCAAGCCTTTCTAACGTGTTCATTCCTATGCAAATAACAGCGTTCTCGACAGGCTACGCAAGATAACTTTTACCGATAAATTAAGTGTGACATGTATGTCTTTCGCAGTTTCTAATATTTGTTTTTTTTTCTTTTCTTTGTTTTTTTTATTGCATTAGAGTCTACATTATGAAATGCGTGTAGGAACATCAAGGTGCGTTGAACGATGATTTTTATATGTATATAAATGACAGAAAAAATTCTGACTTGCGAAAGCCGGAGCCTACCTTTTTTTTTATGTGCGAAGCACTTTAGGGGCCCGGGCTGTCGGCGTGTCATGTCGTGGTCACGCGCAAAAACCGGGTCAAAACAAGTGGAGAATTTATTAAAACTGGTTCAAAATATACTAATATGATTGAGAATAATGTAAAAATAGGAATAATTAAGCATTAAGTGCATTTTTGAGAGAAACTTGTGAAAATCGTGAAAAACTTATAACGTGATCTCATGTCGTCGTGGTCATGCGCAAGAACAGGTTTTCAAAACAGGGTCAAAACAAGTGCAGAATTTATCAAAACCGGTTCAAAATAAACTAACGTGATTCAGAATAATTTAAAAAATACGAATACTCATGAATTAATCTAATTAATTAAGAAAAATTTGTTAAAATCGCCTCTATCATCAGCAAAGACTTCTGCGTGCTGGTTTCCGACCATTTGTGCCTTAGCACAGGTGTCAAAACGGATGATGGATTACTAAAGACAAAATAAACACAGTATAAAACAAGATAAACACAAGAAAAACACAAGGGAAGCACCGGCGAATCACTGCTTCGCACTTCCCCAGCTTTCACGCTGAGCGGAACTGCATTGCTGCCGCCGAGTTTACCAAGGCCACTATATCGCGGACCAGTACCCAATTTTTTAATGACGTTTTCCTGTGCGAATTACAAAAAGGCGGACAGCCGGAAGAAACAGATCTGACCATGATGTAATTCACGTTCAATATTCGGTACACTAAATTGACAGCCGGCTTTACCTGCACGAAACGCCCTCGTAACGTCTCCACAAAAACTTGCGGCATAGTTTACCAAACATACGTATAACAGCAGTGCCACACATATCGCCTAATTTCCCCGAAATTACTGAGCTATCTTATCGTGCGCTTTCTGAAGCTCTTCTGGAGGCTTCCATTTAATTATTGATTTACAACAGCATTAAGAAAATTATCACTATGGCAGCATGCAAATAAACGTTTCGCTAACGCAGTTAAAAGTAACTCGTTATCTTTGTTCCTAAAAACGCTTATTTAGAGTTGAACAACTGCCTCGTAATGAATAGCATACTATTAAAAAGGGTTAGCCACGCAACATTTCTCGTGTGTATTAGATTCACCCCTTTCATGGCAGACACATGTTCAAGAAACAACAATTACAATTTACAGGAAGGTACCTCTTCTTTACAGCTTACGTTACCTTTACGGCTTAACCTAACACCAAACCTAATTTAGCAATTTTCGGCTTAACCTAACAAACAAGGTCGAAACCCCTTTATGTATAACCCAGAACACCGTACTATGCACTCTTTTTCTTTTTTCCTTTTTTTGGTACAAAAATCAGACTCAGTCACGTATGGTTATGCGTTACTGAACATGCAACCCGTCACATTTTGTATCATATACCCAGAAATTTTAGACATTGCCCCTGCGGTCATCTGTCGAACTTCAGCGCGATACACCAGTGTAACTGAGTGGGCAGTATGTTAACTATTGTATTACAAAAGAACAGCCGAAATTCGACAACTTTCAGTTAGCAACGTTGAGAGGGTACGCCGTTCTAATTACATGCGTAATTACGACACTTATTCATAACTTTCCTGCTGCGTTATAGTAATGTTTTAATCCTGACCAAAGAACCGCAAGAACGCCGCAGCGACGCTACGACTAAGTGCCGACTAAGTAATCTGCGGCAAAGTTGCAGTGCTCTTTCAGCGCATCGCTGATGTGGCAATATTCAAAATTATTGGACATGATTGTCGTGTTATCTTACTTGCTTAGAAACGTTTTACAAAAGTAGAGACAGAGCTAATTTATTTAATAAGGTCAATTTTCTTTATAAGGTCAATTTTCAAATACTTTAGGTCAATTTTCACGGAAGAAAGGCGGCATTCTACCACTTGTTGAAGTTCGTAGCGCTAACTACATAAAACCTCTTCACATAGACGAAGCAGTCATTTTAAACCTTTTTTCTAAAAATAAACGTCAAAAAGCAACCAGGGTCTGATAATATACCTAATAAATGTTTCACCCGGTAGGCCGAATGGGTAACTAAATATCTGTAATAATCTTCACAAAGTAATAACAACACATGTTCCTTGCCTTATGAATGGAATATGGCACAGGTTATACCAATTCACAAATCAGGTAGTGAAGCTGATGTCGCCAACCGTCGCCCAGTATCATTAACAAGCACAATATCCGAATTATTCGATCATATTATTTTTAAACATACCGCTACTTACCTTGAAAAGGAACGCATTTTGTCGCTATCTCAGCAGGGGTTTCGTAAAGGTATTTCCACAGTTACACGATTAACCGAATTAATACACGATATCTCTTTGGCCATCGACCGACAAAAGCAGATCTACCTTATCTCACTTGATATTTCTAAAGCATTTCGCCGGGTATCACATAAAAAACTAATAAAAAAATTACAGGTGACACTAAATAAAGGACAAATTACAGGCTCGATTAGCACCTACCTCCTTTTAGATTGCCCACATCATGACACACCAAGACGCCGACTTAAATCAACTTTAATGGCATTAGACCGCAGACCTTTCAGTTTAAGCAAACTTTTGGGCCCTTGGTCACCAACGGCCTTGCAATAGAGCGCTCTAAAAGCGTTAACAATATTTCTCGAAGAGAGCGGCATTGCTGGCCGTTATTAACGCTTATAATGTTTCTTTTATTTCAATGTCGCTGTGTATATGTATGTGTTTGTGGATTATGTTATGTTGATTATTCTGTTCTGACCATATGTGATGATGCATTTACACCATGTGTGCACCACCCGCTGATTAGAGACTGTATGGTAAGGTGCCGTTATTATTTGTATTCTTGAGACTTTCTTCTGCAGTGCCGTTGAGTGATTGAACTTCTTCATTGTATGTACCACGTTTTTTTGTGTGTTTTTTACGTTGTCGTGTTGCTGTGCAAATGTTGCTTGTATGAGAAGGTTATTTGGCATGTATTCTTGTATGTTGAACCCTGTATGTTGTAGGTTAGACCCATTCAAGAGCTAAGGAGTAGCCGGCGCCTTATTTGTGCGTCAACATCTTCTTATATCATATCAATAAAAAAAAAAGCGCGCACCCGAAAGAATTTGTAAAAGTAAGAGTCACCAAAAATAGGAAGTAACTGAAGCTACATCAGGAGTACAGTATGGTAGCGTCTTGGCTCCGATCTTATTCCTTCTATTTATTAATAATCGACCCTCATCCATCAGAACTAGCATAAAGCTTTTCACCGATGAATGCGTCACTTATAAACAAATGAACTTTCCTTCCTATCATATTGTCCTCAACAATGCTTTAATATCAGTGTCAGAATGATTCGCGAAATGGCAGATGAATTTAAATTTAAGAAAATCAGCTTTGCTAAGAATAACACGTAACCAAAACATATCAAATTTTTCATACACCATTGGTGACAAGCAAATCACTACAGCCTAACAGCAAAAGTATATTGGATTAGTTATTCCAAACGACCTTATATGGGAGACACACGGGGACTATGTTACGTCGTCCGCCTTAAAGAGATTATTTTTGCTTAAAAGGCGGCTCCGGTCAGCACCAGCTAAAACAAAGCTCTTAGCCTACAGCACTTTTATTCGACCTACATGTACTTGAATATGCTACGTATAGTTCGGTTACCGGCAACAAATAGTTCAGTTAACAAGCTGGAAAGTGCGCAGAGAAAAGCCGCTAGGTTTGTCTACAACAAATATCATTTATTCGATTCACCCTCAGAATTAATTGAACGATCTAGACTCTTCACATTATGCAATCGCGCTAAATTCGCAGGTCAAGAAATGCTGTTCCAACTTCTTCATAAACGGCTTAACGTCGACAGTTCAAAGTTTACATCTCAGTCTGGAACTAGACGCCACAAGCATCCACTAACCTTATAAGAATACCGTTTCAGCACAAACTGTTTCAAATACTCTTTCTTCTGCAGGCAATTAGAGAATGAAATGGATTACCCGAATGTATAACTAGTTGTAACAATTTATAACAATTTCAAAAAAAATTTATAATTACTTGAAAATCACATACGTATCACCCAAAGTTAAAATTATGGGTACTTTTCTTGTGTACTCGTGTACTTGTATACTTGTATAATTCTTGTGTACTTTACAGAATGCGATAATTGTGTGCTGTATGTCTGTTGGGAATGCTTTCATAATACGACTTTTGCTCCCATCAACTGCAAATAATATTGTGTAAGATCTGTAACTTCGTACTGACACTTTCTGTAATTGTAATTGTAATCCGTAATTGTTTTTAGTTTTGTTTTGCAGGACCAATAATCACGCTAGCAGGTCAAAAGGCCGCATTATCACTACGATCTACATCACCCGCACCACTGTACGTACCAAACATAAGGAATGGTCATGGATTATTTCTCTTTTCTTACAGTGCAGCGAAAAAAACTTTGAAACACTTTACAAAATAACATCACATCATCATTTCATCTGTGTGCCCATGCGTGTTCACTTTCTCCCATTTAACTAACAAAAGTAACTGATATAATGACGGAAAAAATTTTACACGCGTTGATCTTTTCTGTTCTCAACAAAAATTGCTGTAGTATGTGCAATTATTTTATTTGTCTTGCAGTTTTTTGACAGTCCCATATGATAAGAATTTCACTCCTCCTACAACCATCGAAAAAGGTCCTGAGATCTCTATAAACATAGCATGTTGTATATCTCTAACCAACAATAAATATTTATTTATTGTGTATTTATTTATTTATTTTGGAGAGCAGTGATGTAGGTGACAGCAGAATATGTTATTCATGTGAAGAACCAAGGAAAAACGTCGATCATGTCCCCCTGCAGCGCTGCCTGCTTGACTTGGTTTCAGCGGTCTGGTCTCCTGGCTTCCAGTCGTCCATACTTTGCAAATTACATGTGCTTCACAGAAAGTCACTGCCAGAAAAGAAACAGCGCCCGAATTCACAACACTTTTCGTTCATAGGCGTTCTTTGCCACTAGACAGCCGCCTTCGCTAATAATATGTACAGCATCAGGATTGGCTATAATTTGCTCTTATGAATCATTCTAGCGTAAGAGCTTTTTCTGAATACGAGTCCAGATCCTTGGACCGCGATTATTAGCCTATTGGTTGTTATGTATAACACATTCCACCAGCTACTATCTCGTCACCATCGTGTTTTCTTTCTCAATTACACAGAGAGAAGTTGCCCTGGTGCGTTATTAAATCATGCGTAATTGCTTGATCGTTATTGTAGTGTAGACAGAAGAGCGAATTTAACTCTCACGGCTAAAACTCCAGGGTAATCAATGAGCTGCATCTCCTTAGAAGTGCGCCCCTAATGCACTTACATAGACAATACACTTACTTACTACGGGTGGATCTATCGAAAAAAGTGCGAAGGTCACAATTATCACCGCGTGCCTACTCTTCTACGTTGTATCTGTGGTAACGTGTCTTCACTGGTGGTAACATTGATGCCTAGTCTCACTGTAAGGGAGCATCGGCGAGGGCAGCGCCAGTGAATGGCGCTGTATGGAGTAAAATGCATGGCGCACTTCGGTAATGATGCTGGTGGCCTTTACACTTTTGCGAGACACTGCATGCCTCATATCATGCAACGTGTTGCCAAGCGTCAAGTCTTTTTTTCGTCTCTGTGGTGTTATTAGTCAACATGCACAGAGAAAAACGCTAAGGGGTGTTTCCGGCGTGTAGAAAATGTTACTTGTAGACATCTCATGGATAACGACGGAAAACGAGGCGCACATAATGACAAACATGGCGGTCATACGCAGGCATCATTGAGCCGAGAATTTTATCATACCTCAAGGACATTTTTATCGGGCTTAAAAATTTCAAGCATGTGGTAAAACACATGCCTGTTACCTGATGAGCAACTGCATAAGGGCGGAAAGCCGACACAATGAGCCGACTAAAGTTTGGGCTCTGGGGTAGTATTCTAAGTCGATCCTTCTCGGGGATTTCCCTTTCAGCAAGCGTTCAGTGGATGAGATAGCGGAGAGGATGACCGTCGCTCCAACGATGAATCGTGCTGGACGCTATGTCATGCAAAAATGAAGAAAAAGAAAATGTATCCACAAAATAGAAGGACTGAGAGTACGGCCTCTGTATGGCCAGCATCATGAAAAACAAAAAGGAGCTACAGCCGCTATGAAACGAGGGAAAGGACATAGATAAATAAAAGGGAGAAAGCAGTACAAAAAATCACCGGAAGAGATTTCTTTAAAGTTCGTTCCGCAGCACCCGAGACGGCGGTTCACCGAAGATGAGGCTCTCCACTTGAGAACGGCTATCCATTACGTGAAATCAGGAGGCATCATGACCCTCTACGCTACCGCCAGCTGACGTTTGCTCCTACAGAGAATGATGTCGTCGGTCTTGCACTACAGCCGAAGGACACGGAGCCGTGAGTGGCGGAGCATTATTTTTTCTGACATTTTGCATCACTCCGCCGGAGTAGTACATAAAGAGTAAAAGCGCCCAAGATGACGAAGAAGAAGAAAATAAAGCCGAAGGTTTTCAGTGCCTTTAGCTGAATAGGCCAACCGACGATCTGCGGGCAAGACAAACGAGCTGATCGAGGAATCTTCCTCTGGCTAGCCTTCGGCAGGGCGGGGCGTACCGGAAGCGAGCGATTGCGGAGCGTAGCCGCATCCTACAATGTACGGGAGTGCCGCTGTAGCTGGCCTTCCCGAGCTTTTTGTGAGGATGTGTCTGGTGCGCAGATGAAGCAAAAACCAGAAAAACGCGCCGCACCCGCAAATATCTAAACATGGATTCCAGTTGACGGGTGGCCACATGAAAGATGCTTTAACGTCAGGGTGGCCTCTTCCTGGCCGGGAATGACACGAAAGAACCGAAAAAACAAAGTCGGAATGAAATTATCCCTTCAATGCATTCCAAGACGACGACATAGCCAGTACGGAGTAAAATGCAAAATAATAAAACAATAAGGCCTGCAGTTATGAATTAAAGATGATGAGCAGTCTGGTACTGAAGCTATGGAGGGAAGGTCAAGGGACAAATTTGTCTCTTGCATTACAGCTGCGACCGATGACTTCAAGGCTGCAATCGATGGCTTGTGGGAAAAGCTTTCCGTACAGTGCAGTTATTAAGATGGTTAAAAGTTGAAAACATTAGGTCAATAATGTCATATATTATGTTCATCGGTATGAAAGCGTGTTATAATGTATGCTACAGTGTATTCCACTGGTTGTCGGGATACAACTTGCTGGTACACACACAAGAAATGCACAACCTTTCCTGTGGAGGAAACAAAATCAAGTAAGGAAAGCTGTCAAGAGAGAGACGGCACTAATCATGTTAGGCATCAACGCCCTGTTTCTAATCAAACTTTCGGCATCAAAACAGATCACTACACTGACCATTAATACCATGTCTCTTCAAAACTGTGTTCACCCAATCACTTCGCATGTTTCAGCTCTTTGGAAAAATGTACTGCAAAAGAAATGTCAATCGCAGAGGAATGTATTACGCCACGCATTTTGAGTCCGTACTTCTTGAAACTTGTGATATGCGCATAGTTCCTAACAAATAGTTACGCTTTGCATACTGGCTGAATAAAATTCTGCAATCACCACATGTCGCCTAAACAACTAATTAGAAGGTTAGTTAGGGAAATGTGGCAATCGTTGTATGATTTCAGCCACTGGTATGAGTTCTGGTCAGGAAATGTTATGCCTTTGTTGCAAATCCCCTATTTTTTATATTCAGAGACAGTCGTCGCCCCTAAAGTCAGTCTAGGTGCTTCCCTATAGCCGATGAGGCTCGTTGAAGTCACCTGTGGTGCCACACGTATCAGAGCTCTTCCAGAATTTAAGTTTGTTGCACTGGAACCGGCGTGGCGCTGCTTTACAGAACTGATAACTGAAAACAACAAGCAGTCTTTTAAAGCGAAGCTTTCTATGTCTCACTGATTTGTCCGTGAGCGGCGAAAATACACTGCAGAAAAGCCAACTTACATAATGCAACCATCTGCGCATCTGCGCATACAATAGAACAACGGCGCACGACATACGTATCGTAGAACACTACAGTTTACATTCGCAGTTGTTCCGATAAGAACAATGGGAACTGCAAAGTAACGCTAGCCAAGTGAACTGTATACCGTATTTACTCGCAGAATGAACCCAATTTTTTTCCCGAAAAATATGCGCAAAGTTGGGGGTGCGTCTGTTATGCCGGGTAAAATTTTGAGCGATTTTTTTACGCGGCCACCTCTAAAAAAGTCGCAGCTTCACCCGAAAGCAGAACCATCGATTGCCAAACGCGTAGACAGCTATAAGAAGTAAGGATAGTAGTTTTATCGGCCGTATAAATTTGCAAAGTAATTTAACCATCATGGTGTCAGCGCGCACTGGCAAACATGAACCAATCGCACTCGATGACCGCGGACACTCACTGTCGAAACGCTGGTGTGAGGAAGCGTGGCTGCAACAGCGAGCGAAGGGACCATCATGCCGTGTATCGCTTCAACGCAAACTTAGCGGCGATAACGGAGCACGCACAAAGGTATAAGCCGCCGTTGAACTTACGTAAGCGCGAGTGCGATCCTGCCTGTAAGGCCGATCCCGTGTATCGGCAACGGCAGAACTTCTGCGCCTCTGCCACAGCGATCACAAGGCAATACTGTGCAAGTGCAGAGACATCCGTGAAAGTGTGAGTGTATGCGTGTAATCAACGGCTACATGATCAAAAATAAAGGCTATGCAACTTAACGAAATGTGTCTTCAATCAACTTCAACATTCAAAAAATAAAATCCTAAATAAGCAATCAAATCACATATGCATCGCATCGGGTCCCTCAGCATTTCTTGGTTTCGTTGCGTGGTCATTGGCTTTGGACTTTGACTTTGCTTCAGATTGCTTGGAAGAAAGCTTCGCGTTCAACCATCTTTCTTTAAGAAAGAGGCCTTGATTTTTTTTCATCGCACCTGGATGCGAGCATATACTGGTCGTCGCCACTGCGTGAGCACTATGCGCGAAATCTATGCGGACCGAGATGATAGCCTTGCTGCGCTCATCGCACGTAGACGAGACGGCAGATTCGTACCTATAGGCAGTCTGAGTAAAGTTGATGTGTAGGATTCACAAACGACCAGCATCGGAAAACGATTTGCAAAACAAACTGATGCAAGTCCGACATGAACACGGGTCTTCTGCCCTCTGGCATTCCACTGCAAGGTCGTGGCAATTTTAGCGCGAAAAGTAGGCAGTGGGTGAGCGATGGTGCTCACACGATGCTTTGTTTTCTTTCTTCCTGGAGTTTTACGTGCCAAAACCAGTTCTGATTATGAGGCACGCCGTAGTGGAGCGCTCCGGATTAATTTTGACCACCTGGGGTTCTTTAACGTGCACTACAACGCAAGCACACGGGCGTTTTTGCATTTCGCCTCCATCGAAATGCGGCCGCCGCGGCCGGGATTCGATCCCGCTACCTCGTGCTCAGCAGCGCAAGCCTTAGCTGACTGAGCCACCCCGGCGGGTCACGATGCTTTGAAGCGCGAAATAAGAGCATACAGCACTTGCGGAGCACTTGGCGCTGACGGAGTCTGGACATAAGTAGAGAATACGAGTATGCTTACAGTAATAATGATTGGAGATCGGAGGGAGAGGCCTTCGTCCTGCAGTGGACATAAATATAGGCCGATGACGATGATGATTAATGAAATATCGAAGCATCAAAGCCACTTGCCAATCTTGGTTGTGCAATCTGTTTAGACCCGACGCTGTGTCCGATTATACCAAGTGCGCTGTCCCACTCAAAATGGCTTTAGCTTTTGCAGCACATGCCAAGCATCAACACTCGTGCTCTCTGATACGTTCCTGCATGTACTCAACGTTCAAGTCAGTTACGCTAGGCCTAGGGGCAGAGGAAGTGGTGACTTCGGATGTCACATACGCATCACAGGGCAAAAGACTTATTTGAAGTCCGACCGCAACGGTAGCGTTGCTTCCTACCGGTGGTGAAGGTTTCGATATCAGATGAAAGGTTCCTCGCCGTCTGTTTCAAGACTGGTTTAAGACTCGTGTCTGTTTCATGATGACGCATCATGACATCCAAAGCAAAGGGCCATCTTGGGGAAGTGCCTGCGCAAGAGCCTACATCATGGGGCGCTGCGCAGTGCGACCACGCGGTAGTGTTCACGCGTATACCGCGCTCACGTGGCCTAACTTCATGCACTTGTGGCAATGAAATGGTCTCTGCATAAAAAGTCGAACACTATGTCGAAGGGACCCTTGGACACGCGAAGAGGTTCATACACTCGCTCTTGAATGTTATCTTTACACAGCGGCACGTGCTATAAGGTGAGCCTCATGTGTAGCTCAATCAGTGACTGAAATGAATTAAATATTTCTACATTCTTAATACATTTCCCTAGAATCGGTAAGAAGAATCTCGCAATGACCCGTTGAAGTTATAGATGACACCAGTAGATGAATTGCAGCTTATCGTTATGTACATGTGAACCTTCATGCCTTCAATATCCGTAACTTTGCTGAAAGAACGTGATGAGGCCTCTACAGAGAATAGTTTTGCGTGTGTTCACTCTAATGCACCTGATTTCATCTAGCACTATACTGCTCCCAGAAGCACCTACAGAGATTGCCGGTTGAGCAGCTTTGTATTTCCGGTGTCGAACTCCGACACAAAGATGGTGGTCTCCAGCCCTCGATATAGCTCTTACAGTCAACGTACTGGAGGACAAGAAAGTCCTGGTGTCTCTTCTTTTTGGCTTGACGCTCCACACAAGCTTAAAGTCGTCATCGGAAAATTACACAATCCTGAGCTAATAGACGGGAGTTTCTTCGCTGTTGGTTCGCTTTGGAGGCAGGTACGCGTCCTGGAGGTAGCGCTAATGACGCCGCCTAACCCAGTAGATGCGCAGGGGCGGCCACTTCATTCGCCAGAAAACCCGACTTGGTGAGCCAGGTATATACGGACGAGAGACCGTTCTATCAAAAATACACAAGCAGGAAAGGTGGGCAGATGGGCATAGGACCTGATACTCCGCTAGGGGAAGGAAACATCCCGATACTCGAGAAAGATACCGATTTCGAATATTGCTTACTTGGTCGGTAACTATTAATACTAAATTGTCAATTTCTTATGACGCATTATAACCAATATAGGTTACGGGCTAATATCCAGCATAGTCTACAAGCCTAACAACGCTTGGAAGCAACATCACACACACACACACACACACACACCCTCTCATTGAATCACAATTTCTCGTTCTCTCCGACTCACACACTCAATCACTCATATAGCAGTGCACCAAAGAAGCTACCACACCTCTTGCACGTTCGTGACTGACGGAGAGATTGTCAATGTATAGCAGTGACAGATACTCATTTCCATCAACCAATGCAAAATATCAATAATCGATATAAAAAGGCAATTGCAATAATGTTGAAACAATTCGCCTGTCATAGAGATCCAAAGGGAACGCAGGGGCTTCGTTTTTTTTAAAATTAAATGCATTTTCTGTAAGTTCTAGTTAAGATGCAGTTATTCTATTGGCGTCGCTTGCCATCCTTTCGAGATTGTCCGGATATCAACAGCTCACACTAGCAGGCGTTATGAGCGTACCTCTCAGCATATATTTGAGCATATTACTTCCAACGCGTGGTAATGAACATCTTTTCTGCATCAGCCAAAGGTTAGCAGAACACGGCAACGCCTGCCGACTACTTAGCTACGGAAGAGGGCTCACTGTACCACGCTCTATTACTCAGATGTCACGTCGGCCAACTGATACATGATTTACGCTTCGCTTCGCTGGCTCTTCATTAAACGAATGACTAACCCCTATTGTTACTGTAGCAGGATAGAAAATCTACCTCTGGTATACGGCTAAAAGGATCCAACAATGCGTCCAACCTAAAGCGGCAGAGAAGTGTGTGGAGAGAGACATTATACTTCACAGCAAAAAAAAAAAAAAAGGGGGGGGGGAACTATGTTGATCCAAAGCACATCTTGGAATCTCTGTGAAACGAAGCTTTAGTGAAGCGGGCAATGAAATGCTTCAACCTATGCGCAGCGATGTCACAAGGACGAAGGTGACATCTGGGGCGCGATCTTGTACGCGTTCCAAAATGGAACGGAGGCGTTCCGTTCCATCGAGAATTGAACGTCGCGGTTCAAATTGACCAATCGTGTGCGGCTCGATGGAACGGAACGCCTCCGTTTCATTTTGGAACGCGTACAAGATCGCGCCCCTGATGCTTGTCGAGGGAAGGATGGTGTTTACAGGTGAATGCACAGAAAAGTACGACACATATCAAGCAACATGTACAGATTTTGTACCTTTTGTGCCACATGTCACAGTGAGGCGTGCACATAGTTGAGGATTGGCCTCGAACATGCACACCCCCAGTTGCACATACCAAATGGCTGAATGAAAGAAAGTTAAGTAAATCAACAAATCTGTGAAATATAATTCATGATTCTATAAACTGACCGGTGTGCTTTAGAAATATCTGTGACTCGACAGTGTATGTTCAGATTTCATGTAGGAATCATAGTGGGACATGACCAACCTGGAGGACTAGTCAAGAACGCTCACTCACCCAGTGCAAATATGCTGTCGCAAATAGCATGATTATATTGTTGAGGGACGCGGATATTACTTGCACGAGAAATTAGAACATATATTCAACTATTTTTTTAATTCAATAATTAACTTCTTAATTGATTATTTTACGGCACATATTGGAATTCACGAATTGTAGCCGGTAAGTTCGCAAGGCGTAGTCACTTGAAATGAATTTACAGAATGACAAGAATAATGCTATCTGCCACAGGCGATTTTTGAAAATTATAGAAAACTTAAAAATGACCCCCCCCCTCCCCCCATATAATTCACAATTCGATTAAGAGATCGGCGTTTCTTAGAGATGCCTGTGAGCCGACATTTTATCTTAAGGTTTTATGTAAGAAGTTACCCTTTTGTTTCGCACACTTGGTCAGCATACACGGGTTATATAACTCACTTCGCGGGTACTTTCATATAACCGTTACATATATATTCACGAATATAACCTGCCAGCTAGCGACCGACCTAACAGCCAGGCAGCCACACTAATCGCGGGAAAGTAGGCCATGGAAGCTTCGCTTTAAAAATTTCGAAGCCGTCTTACGATGAATGTCGATGTTAGTGCGATTAGCATTACCGCAATTTAGCGCCACATCGTAGCGCCACCCCTGATACATTGCCAACGCCAATTCCCAATGACACCACGACACAGTATATCTTGTCATAATCACTGCACCCCTGTTGAAACTCCGTAGTATCTCTATAGTACCCTGGCCGCAACTTCGTTGCAATGGCTCTCCATCCAGTGGCCGCACTTGACATGGAGGCGTATCTGCTGTGAATGGGGCACTGCCGCTTTAATGTATTTAAAGCTACATAGCCATTGTATCACCTTGGCATTTTATTCTGGGGGAATGGCTAAGAATGGGCGCATACCAATACCGCATACGCCGTGCCGAAGTTGTCTATTCGAGCACATACTCAGTGGCCCATGTGGTCTGCTTGGCAGTCATCAGCCAGCTCATATCCAAGCTAGTAGACAACTTGCCTCCCTGGTGAAGGAGGTTATACATACCGCAAAGTGGGCAAAGTTCTCAAAGAAGGGTAATTGCATTAAAACAAATAATTTGGCATTTCAGGCACAGTAATGTGGCTACTCTGTCGAACAATGTAAATGTAGAGACGCAAAACGCCTGGCGCAAAAAAAAAAGAAAAAAAAAGAAAAAGACTGAATGAATGACGAAGAGCAAAAGCACTAGCCAGACAGATCAGACAGATGAATGAAATACGTATATTAGCTTTCTGACACAGGCCTCCGCGCACACGCGAATGCGCTGTTTTGTACTGCGCGAATTATGCTTCTTTTTATTTGTCTCTTCTATTGTGGACAGCCAGTTGAGAGCTAGGTAATAAACCCGGCCGTGTTCCTTCGTTTCAAGCAGGGACACAAAATGACGTAACGAACGTTATTCGACCTCGTAGAGAACTAAGGATATTGCGTTTTCAAGCCAAGCATCCTAACCCCTACGCCGCGATCACTTTTCGAAGGTGAACACTTAATGCACGCATTAGGCGCTGTACGGACGCTGAGGGTATTTCGTCGGGCTGATGTCGTGCCTCGTAACCACAGCGCCTGGCCGTGCAAAGGTGGGCGTTGATCGAGTCACGTTGGCTTCCTGTGCACCGCTTTGCGTTCTTCCTTCGCTCCATCAGAGTTCACAATGCACTGCACGCGCTCTTAGCGAAATTCACCGGCCTGTGAAACCAACGCGCAAATATAAACGCAGCAGTAGATAAAAGCGAACGCAGCAAAGGCCACCACGCGGAGGGCTCACTAACCAGGCGCCTCTCGCATGTTGTGCTGGTAAATGGATAACGCTGCGGAGAGTATGCTTTGGTTGGTGCGTGAAAACTGCATGTTGCTTCATATTTCAGGGGAGTCTATCAGCATTCAGTAGTTCTTCCGGCAGCATCGGCGTTCCCTCAATGTTTTCCATGAGTACGGTGAGGTTCTTCTCAGAATCACTAAGAACTCTTTACGCGTTTCAAACCGTCGAAGGCTCATGATCCACAGTATTTGAGTTGTGAATGAAAGATTCGACAGCAGCCATCTAACGACAAATGTATACGGTGATGCGTTTAGCATTGAATAAATATAGCGACACAACGTATGGATACCGTCGAAACGAGTTATGTATGAGGCGTGCACTGCAGCGGGATTCCTCTTTCGCGCTTCCCTAAGACATTCATTGAAGAGTGGCACACACCTACTGACACATACTCAGCGACCCAAGTTGGCATCAAAGTGGTTCATTGGAGACCAGCACAGACCGATTGGCACATACCCAGTTCTCCAAGTCGGCTTCAAAGAGTTTAATTCAACAGCGGTACCTACCCAGTCTCGCATCTACAGTGAGCCATGTCGGCGTGAAAGAGGTTCGTTGAAGAGCAGCACATATGCAAACATTGCCACACATATTCAGTGACAGAAAAAGCTGCTCCCTCGGCAGAGCAGCCGCATCCAGATACGCTGCCAATTCGGCCATGACCCAGAGACCCAGGTAGGCGGGAAAACGGTTGCATACATACATACATACATACATACATACATACATACATACATACATACATACATACATACATACATACATACATACATACATACATACATACATGCATGCATGCATGCATGCATACATACATACATACATACATACATACATACATACATACATACATACATACATACATACATACATACATACATACATACATACATACATAGTTAGCCCCCGGAAAGAGCGTGAATTATCCTAAGTGTGCTCAACGCATTAAAAAGTGACTTGAGCCGGGATGCCTTGCTTTTTCTAAACGTTTGCTACCTCCTATTGGACTATATATCCTGTAGTAGGAGGCAGAAAAGAGGATCCTTACTCCCGGTTAAGATTGCTGAATTTTCCCCCTCCTTTTTTTTTCTTGAGTTGCTACTGATTTCTTCTACCTGATTTCTTCTATACTGATTTCTGATTGCTTCTACTGTTTTCTTCTATCCCGATGTATCGTATAATCGTTGTATGCTTACCATGGAAAAGCCACAATTGTGGAAGCATGAAGACCAGCAAAGTGGGCGCAGTGGAGAAGAAAAAGAGAGAGTGAGAGCACAAAAAAAAAGACGGCCGCGTTAAAATTCGATAAGCAAGCCCATAGAACGCATCGTTGTTTTTTACAGGTAATCGGCCGAAATTAACGAAATACATATTATTGGCGCCAGTCGGGGTTATGTAAGCCAAGGATAATAAAGGGACGCTAAAGAGAAAAATAATTCGAGCTGTTCGCGTAAATTACACTTCTGTAATGCCAAAAATGTCACCATGAGCAGAGAGGCTTTGTGGAGACTCAGAAATGGCGCGAAAATGGAACACGGGTTGCGACACCGCCTCAAAGCTCACCATGACGTACGTAAAGAATATTGAAGGCGTCTGCTTGAGCATAGTTAATTTTTCATCGGCAAAGATGAACCAGATTGTTTTGTAAAAATAGCCACAGGCTGCATTTATGCAATCCGTGACGTCACACGCTGCAAATAGCCACAGGCTGCAATCCGTGACGTCACACTGGCGTACTGGCACCATGGCTTCGGCGCAAAATTTGAAAAAATGATACTATGACTCATTTTCTCCTCGAATAATCAACATCTCAACTCAAAATTATCGAAAATGGAGCTTTGAAAGAATATTTTCTCAGTATAAACTAATTTAATGTTTCTCTTTAGTTTCTCCTCTAAGATTCCTAAAAATGGCTTGCAATGGAAGAGAGATCTTAATGAAGCAAAAAAAAAAAAAGAAAGAAATCAGACACTTTACCAGGAGACAAAAGAACACTAGCGTATTATGGGTTACGTCCATAACGTTCAGAGTTTCTGCCGTCAGATTTGCTTTCTTATTTTGGTACTTTTCTGTTTTACACATGAAGCACTATTACTGCACAAAAATGAGTCCATGATTTGCGAATTATGTGCAATGAGGTGTTCCAGCTGGCTTTAGCCAAGATTCAGCAGACTATTATTACGAAATCGATTTTTCCGCGTCTTGAATAAAGCGCGCGAAGCACGAAAAGAACTCATGTGACGGCCTGTTCGTAAGCCGCGATTGCGGCATGTGCTCAGCCGTGCTACTCATGAACGAACAGCACTTTTAACCCAACAAAGCCCAATGTACTATTTTGTATATACACTTTGATGCCCCAAAACTATAATTACAGCGCTAGAAACCCAATGTAGAGCCCATACTAGCGTTTTTGATATGCTGGAAGGATGTTTCATCTGTGCAAGTTTAGTAGATCAATTACTAATTAATTCATAATAATACTAATTATTTTTCTTTACTTGATTATCATTTCACTGTTTTTTTAGTGCCAATATACTCCCCGTGGCTAGAAATAATGGTGAACAAGTTGTTTAAATATTTGCAAATGTGAAATGGTGTTCCGGCTTTGTAGTGCTAACCTAGCGCGCTGCAGCTGAGAAAGCGATAGGGCAGAGATGCAGGCGTTGGCTTCAAAATTCATGACAGCGAAGGGTCGCGGTTGCACCGTAGAACAGCTGACGCGGCCGTTCAAGAACCTGAGATTGTCGCCGCCCTGGGACTTTCTCGGTGGGCGAGGACTATCTTAAAAGCGCTGTTCGCTCATACGCGGCCGATTCAGAGCGCTGCGATATTTCGTTGGATTTTTTCCTGATGCGAAAAAAAAAATTATATGAAAGGTAAAAATTTAAGTACTGCTGAATCGAAGGCTTACTAGAACGGTCTGCAATTTCCTCATTAGAAGACTTTATCTCAATTTAAGACTAGCCCGTGTGCCATTACGCGTCTCATGTCATGCACTGAATTTCGCCTTTAATAAGATATTTACTTTGATATCAGATCACCTGCTTTTAAAGCTCACCATGCGCAGATAAAACTACTGCAGCGGTTTTAAATTGTGTTGCATACAGAAC
This sequence comes from Dermacentor silvarum, assembly GCF_013339745.2. NCBI lineage: Eukaryota > Metazoa > Arthropoda > Arachnida > Ixodida > Ixodidae > Dermacentor > Dermacentor silvarum. The sequence goes on along the minus strand of NC_051154.1, from coordinate 90,852,242 downwards.
TCGGAGTTTCTGTTGTGTAAGTAGCTAAGTAGGTTCGAACAATAACTGCGCTCCTAAATATTGTTCATGAGCGTATGTTCGCCTAAGAAAGTTATAAATGCTTGTTGAAAACACCCAGTCTGATGTTGCTTTCACCACGGTGACCTTTTGTGGTTCTTGTTCTCTAAAATCTTTTCCATGCTAAAAAAGAAGAAACAAAAGAAGACCAGAAATTGAAAACGCACCACGCGATGGCCTGTTTCTGCGCCGCGACAAGGCATTCTGGAATTAATGAGCATCCCTGTCGCAGATAGTTTTGGCGAGCCTGTTAAATGAAATCCTTGTCAGCTCATAATGATATAGTTCGCTTGTGGGCCATTCTGAAATTACGTTTTCTTTCGACTTCTAAAGTCACGCTGCAATAGCGCTGACAAGGGTATGATGGCAACAATGTTCGTTCGGTCTCAGTGAGCTTAAGCAGTGCCGTGATGACGCAAAACCTGAAAGAACCTGAAACGCATGAAACCGAAAAATTGCGTCGCTACGGCTTGCTTCTACGCCATCACCAACACTGCTCTCAGAGATATAAATTTTCGTTTCATGCGTTTCCGTACCACGCAAGAAATAATAAAGAAATAACAACACCACACTAGGTGAAACGTAAGGCTGTCCGTATACAGTCAGGTTCTTCATGACAATCTAAAGCTTAATGATGCTAAAGTAGGTTTAGAAAGTAAGTAGATTTTAGTGATTTCTCCAGCTTAGAACTTATTTGCGGCGATAGCAGCATCTTCTCACCGCGGACCACACCGTCCTTTCAAGAACTACTTGGAAGGGACTTTTACGAACGTTAGTTTACTCGTATACCGTGTTGAAATGCCCGATAGGCCGATGTGCGACTCCTGTAAGTGGGAGGGAACCGTTGAGCACCCGTTGTGTGCCTGTCCTCGGTACGAAGTCCACAGCCTCTCTCTCCATCCCGACAACTTCAGACCAGCTGGACTCGAGACTATTTTCCCGGCCAAAAGTACTGAGACCGTGACCATATCCGTCGCTGACACAAAAGGCTATTCACGCACTGGGGCACTTCTTAAAGTGTACGGGCCTGAGTGACCGTTTATATTGCTAATGTGGGTCCTCCTGCGCGCACGAAGTGTTTGCTCTCGCTCTTTGTATTGTCCCTTTCAATTACCCCCAGTGTAGGGTAGCAAAATGGACGCTCGTCTCTCGAGAAAGTCACGTCACATAGCGAACTATGGCTAAACTTTGCTTAGTCGCTGTGTTATATATATATATATATATATATAATAAGGAACCGTTTAGTCCTGCGGAGCTCGAGCTACGACGACGAAGAACAAGTTGGGCGGCTGATGATGATAAATACAGATGAGGACTTTGTACAAGTGGTGATGTGTAGAGATGAAGAGGAGTTAATCATTCATATATATATATATATATATATATATATATATATATATATATGTCAATTACATGTAACTTCAATACTGTTCTCCCCCTCCCTTGTGTAATGCCCTGTTAAGGGTCCTTAAGGGTAAATAAATGATGATGATGACATACAAAACCATTACTGCTTCTCCCCTGCTACTGTGCGATCAGTTGTCGGAAATGCAATTGGGAGTCCTCTCACGCACTGTGCTCTAGTCATGCTGCAAAATGTAGAACGGTATAGGGAAGAGGTGTCCTGTATTTGGCTGCAAAAATAGTGACTGGCATATTAGAAATGGAATGAACTTGTGTTGCTAAGTTCACGGACCGCTGCTACTTTAGGAGTTCCTGTGTTGCCAGCCCTTTGCGATGCACGGCTTTCCTCGATGATGAAAAAATTCCCTGATCCGCCAGCGTTGTATCGCTAATGTCAGAAGAAAGAACTTCAACCCGAGAACGTCGGCAAGAGTAAGTACCCCTCGTTCCACTGGGACAAAGGGAGTTGCGCCACTCCCTGACAAAGTTTCTCGCGGGTTATCTACATACATCCACCCCAACTCACATGCAAACTTGCTCCCACTCAATCACCAACGTCTCAAGAATAAGTGAATGGGCGCGCTATTGAAGCAATGCACCGAAGCATTGGTGAAGGTGGCTACACCGACAGCACACGAATGTTCGAAGCTGCACGTTTCGTTCTAGAAAGTCTCAAGGCAACTAAACCGGGGCATATACTATACTACTATGTTAAAGACTTTCTAATTGAAAGGACGGTTAAAGTGAAACTTGATGAATACGCTTGTATGTGTCGTCTAGACATCCAATCATGCACGCAAGTGAGTGAGTCAGTGAGTGAATAAACGTTTATTGGGTCCCGCAAAACGCGATAAAACGCGCACCTGGCTAATCCCACGACGGGACCGACAGGTCTAGCCTGCCGGCCCGATCACGTGGGCGCGCTGGATGGCCAGAATTTGGCCTTCAAAGAGGGGACTTCGCAGGAACGCGTCCCACTCTTCCTTGGTGAACTTCGGGCCCAACGACCCGCACTCCCAGAGCATGTGAGCCAAAGTAGCAGCCTCACCACGGGCCGCGCAAGAACAATTCGGATAAACGTCAGGATATATGCTGTTAAGGGACACCGGATTTGGGTAAGAGTTAGTTTGCAGGAGTTTGAGCATGACCGCCTGCGGCCTTCTTAGCTTAGAATGAGGCGGAGGGAAGAACCTTCTCACTAAGTAAAAGAATTTAGTGACTTCATTGTGCGTGATAGGTGAGTCCCTGTGGTCGGGGGGAGAGTCGTCCGATCCGAGGGCAGCGCGGTTGGTAAAGCCACGCGCAGCCTCATGGGCAGACTCGTTGAGGTTCAGAGGATCCCCCTCGACCGCCCCGACGTGGGCAAGGAACCAAAGGATGGAGTGTGTGGAGCTGTCGCCTTGTTTGGCGCATTTCAGAATTTGAACTACCTGCCGGGCTACCCGGCCTTTCTGGAATGCCCTGACGGCCACATTTAAATCACTATACACCCTGTCTCTCCGACCGTCTTGCATGGCGAGTGTAATGGCCACCTGCTCGGCCACCTCGGGGTCCGTCGTCCGAACCGAGGCACAGTTGATGACTTTGCCCAACGTGTCCACGACGGAAACCGCAAAAGCCTTGCTGTCTCGGTACGCGGCGGCATCGACGAAGCTTGTTTCAATCTTGCCCTTGTAGATTTGTTTTAATATCGTTCACGGTCTTGCCTTGCGACGACCTGCATTGTGCACGGGATGAACGTTGCGGGGCAACGGGGCGACGACGAGCTTCTCCCCTATTTCTCTGGGGATCTGGTCGTTGCTAGCCAAGTTCTTGGTGGGGCGAGTCCGATCTCCTCAAGGATGCGCTTGCCGGCTGGCGTGGTGGATAGCCGAGTTAGCTGGGCCCGTTCCTGAGCCTCGGCTATCTCCTCCATGGTGTTGTGTATGCCGAGCCGGAGGGGGGTCCTCGGTATGCGTTCTGACAGGCATCTCGAGGTCTTTCTTGACAATTTTTCTAATGAGGGCATTGAGCTTGTCCCGCTCGGCTCTGAGACAGTTGTGCATGGCCACCGTGTAGGTGAAGTGACACAGCGCAAAGGCGTTGATGAGCCGAAGCAGGTTGTCCTCCTTGATGCCATGACGTCTGTTTGTGACCCTTCGCACGAGCTGAAAAGCGTTGTCAGTCTTGGCAATGGTTTTGCGCAACGCAGTACCATTGCCGCCACCCGATTCGATGAACATACCCAGAACTCTGGTGGTATCGACCCTGGGTATAGGGTCGCCGCTCCGAGAGAACAGGTGAATGTCACTTTCGGAGACCGGTTTCCAGCCCTTGGGCCTACCCCCTCTTTCTTTTCTGTAAAGCAGAAGCTCGGATTTTGTCGGGAAACACCTGAGTCCGGTGGGTAGCAGGTACTGCTCCGTGATGTCTACAGCCTCTTGCATGGCGCTTCCCACTTGCCCTTCGCTACCACCGGTGCACCAAATCGTGATGTCGTCGGCGTAGATGGTGTGTTTGATACCTTAAACTTGGGCCAGCTTCCTCGAGAGGCCAGCCATACAAATGTTGAAGAGAGTGGGCGAAATGACCGAGCCTTGCGGCGTGTCCCGTAGGCCCAGGAGCACCTCGTCGGAGACAAATTCGCCGATCCGCAGCTTCGCTTTCCTCCCCATCAGGAACGAACGGACGTAGTTATAAAGCCTGGGGCCCAGCTCGAGGTCCGCGATGGAAGCCAGGATGTATTCGTGGTGAACGTTGTCAAACGCTTCCTCGAGGTCGAGTCCAAGCAGGGCCCTGGTGTCCGAGGTACTGCCGTCGATGATCTGATGTTTGATCACCTTCATGGCATGCTGCGTCGAGAGGCCGGCGCGGAAACCAATCATGTTGTGAGTATAGACGTTGTCTTCTAGATATCTGCTTAGTCTGTTGAGGATGACGTGCTCCGCCACCTTCCCAATGCAGGACGTGAGAGAGATGGGTTGGAGATTGTCCACGTTTGGAGCCTTGCCGAGTTTGGGGATCAGGACGGTGTTGGCGGTCCTCCAGTTCTCTGGGACACTGCGGTTTCTCCACGTCCCGTTGATCTTCTCGGTGAGGTATTCGACTGAACGGTCGTCAAGGTACCGCAGCATCTTGTTGGTGATGCCGTCGGGACCCGGTGCAGACTTGCCGTTGAGTGCAAAAATGGCTTGCCTGATTTCCGCCACGGTGAAGTCTTCGTCCAACTCCGGACGGGCCGGGCCGAGGTAGTCGGGAAACCGGACTTCCTCGTCTCCGTGCTTTACGGGCAGGTACTTCTCCATGAGCTTGGCTACCAGCTCGTCCCCGGACCAGGATCTGGTACCTTCGTGCAGGGCTCTGGTGAGCGTGTGTCTCTGGCTGGATCTGGTGCTGCCCTCGTCGAGGAGATGTTTGAGCATGCCCCACGTCTTGCCGTTGCGCATGTGCCCGTCGATCAAGTCGCAGACCTCGTCCCATTGCTCGTTTGCGAGGGTCCGACAATGATCTTCGATGACCTTGTTGTGCTCGGAGATCTTTTTCCTCAATCTTCCTCAGTGCCCGCAGTAACGATGAACTGCCCTTGACAGTAGCACGCTTCTCGACGATGCGGCCAGCGCGCGCCGCCGTAGCAGTGGACACGGTTCAAGATAACGCGCCTCGACCGTCTGCGCCTGCGCGAGCTACTTCCGGCACCCGACTCCAGCGCTCGCCGCATCGCGATGCAATGCGCTCCGAGATTTCCCCTAAGTGTGAAACAGACTGTACATGCACGCTCACCCCCTTCTACAAGTAGGTATACAAGGGGCTCGAGGCCATCAAGGATTGCGAGGAAATTTAGGAGCACACCAGCTCTCCCGCGCAGAAAATCCGGGACCTCCTGTCCTTTGGCCTGTTTAAGACACTTACAACCCCAGAAAAGAATGGAAGATGCAGCAGAACGAAAGGTACATATTTTGAAATATCGCAGGGAAGCATCAACACACTTCTCAACACACCATCCTACACGCATTCGAGAGAGGACGTCTCAATCATACGAAAAGAACAAACACGCACATTAATCACACCCCACTATAAGCCTTATATTAACATGGACCCATATTAACATGGACATTAATTTGCAAACAATGCGGGGCCTGTCCATCAAATAAGCACACCTTGTGGGAGTGCCCTGCCAACACCACCTTCAGAAAGAGTATACTTTCTGAACTACTACACGACTAGCGTCCCGGCAGCTGGGAGGAGTTGACCACTCCTCCACAAAAGCTCGAAAAACTGTGGTTACCGCTTCTAGTGCAGCACGTCAAGAACGTGCTGGGCCAGGAGTCATGAGCCTACCAGGAGGCCCGGACTGGGGCCTAGTTCCTTGGGGACTAATAAATGTTATTTCTCTCTCTCTCTCTGACCAGAGTATGCGAGTGACCAGCGATAATACGTTCTTGCTACAAGCTATTGCAAAGTGCAGAGCATATACGTTCCAAGCCTGGTGGACGGCAAGAACAAAACCGCCCCAACTGAGCACATCCGCGAGCGATTTGGCAGAAAATAAACAATCAAATATTGACCTCACCGAGGTACGTTACTGAGTCAGAGACGATAACAAGCCGCTGCTTCAATATTATTGGACATTAAAAAACGAAGAGCAAAGTCAATGATCCTGATTTAATTCTGAAGCGGAAAGTTTAGTCAGCTTGCAATACATTTGTAACCCCCTTCTTGTATAAGCATCGTATACGCTGCTCGCACAGTATTGCACAAGGCGTGACCAACTCCGAAAGCCCTAATATGTTCTTTGAAGCTGTGGCCAAATCTCCGTGTCTTCCACACAGTCACCAACTACGATATTCGCCGTAACAGAGGTTTGCTGAGCCACACCGAGCGTCATGCATATCCGTCGTAAACATGAAGGCAACAGAGGCAGCTGAGGCAAGCAATGGACGCGTCACCACGTAATCAAACATGGCAGCGCCCACGGGACTTCCGGGAAAAGGGTCTATATTATCTCTTCTCGTGCGTTTTTCCTCCAGTGTGGCTGGGGCTTAACATGTTGTTCGTGGGTGGATGGAATTTTTTTTAAGCTAGTACACTGGAATATAAAGCTATGAGTTTTAGAAATAAAAGTAAAAGCCCACTTCTGCCGTCGTACTATCAAATTTCGGGTGAAAATGCGATCACAATAACCGTATAAAAATACATTGCTCCTATGGGACGTTGGCCGGGAAACGAAAACAAAATGTATTATCACAAGAAACGTATCATACAGAAGTATATCACCGACAGTCTACTTTATATAATACCTGATTAGCTCAAGCAGTCTAAGTGACTATTTGTCGCCGCGCTGTCTTGAAGATGATGCAAACAGAAATTATCTGCGTTGAGCCGAGGTAGAGTGCTGAATGGATGAATGTTCTAGAATACGGGGGTTAGTCTGTAACGAATCTAGAAATTCACAGATCATCACAAAAACAATGTGAAGGTTATTGACCGGAAGTTGCATTGTGAAGATGACTGGTGAAAGTGATGAAGTTTATCATTTAGGTAAAGAACAAATATATTTTGAGTTGCGGAAGATACTTAAAACAACACTGCACCGCTTTTAATTTCATATATTCGATGGGCAGTTCTCAAAGCCCCGCTCACCTTAACTAGGATGCCCTGTATCCACTTGACTCCTGCTTAACGCCAACCTTTGCTTAAAACAAAATAGAGAAGAATGCCCGTTATGACCAGATTCAGAAAGCACCTAATGCTAGTAGTATTTGCTGTTGGGCTAGTTGGTCCATGCCGAATATTGAATTTAGCACCAAAAACATCGAATGCTGTTGGCGTGAGTGAAGCGGAGAGGAGCAAGTGATAACTATAGGTGAATTAGCAAATTTTTTAAAAGAGAGAGAGAGGAGGGAGAGAGAAAGGATACATAGGAAGGCAGGGAAGTTAAGCAGAGGTAGTTCCGGTTGGCTAACGATTGGTGAACGAATCTAATTAGTTTCAAACCACTGAGTCGGGCATCACCAATGAGGTAGTTGTCGATCGCCAATAAAGCGCATGTCGTTCTGTCAAAAAGAAATTTTTTGTCTATAAATGAAGGCTTTATCGGCCTAAGTGGCCTTTCTTTTCAACGTTTTTTGTCTTATCTTTGCCTTTCATAACAGTCCCTCTCATTGTCTGAATTCTAGTACCTAACAGGGATTAAATTCTGAGATGAACTTCATTTGAAAGCAGTCAGGTACATCTGGTCCGTTCGCTCATCAGTGGCTTTTGTTACTCTGCTGAAGAAAGGAGGGCATTGCTGCAAAAGCAGCAATTTACCGGGGCACAGCAATGGCCCCTTCAAACTTGCTAATACTGGGACCGCGGAATAATGCGAAGTTTATGCGACCGCGGGAACACTGCTTCAAAACTATACTAGTGAGGTAATACCTTTCGACGCGCTTGGGAAGAAACAAGTGCGTTGTCCGCTGAAACTCGTTGAGGTGAGGTGTCACGCAAGGGATTGCATAACATGGTAGAGGTGTTTTCGTGAAGCAGTGCACTTGAGAGAAAGACGTTCAAACAAACACGAAGGATAAGCACATACACATACACATAATTCATGTGTGTGTGAACGTCGTTTTTCCCAGTGCACTGCTGCACCGAGATCATGGATGACCTTCTAGCCCGTCGGTACATATATTACTGCAGAGGAACTAGTTATCTTGTGTGATATAATTCCATCTTAGAGATTCCACGAAGGATTCAACACTGCGATCAGCCGGTGCGATGGTGCCCTTGCAATCGCTACAAGTCAACGTTGCCAATGACCTGAGGATTAGGTCATCTGAGTTGCCAATACTTCGCGCTAACACAGTCTCCATGTTAGCACGGCACAGGCATACATAGTTAATGTCTTATTTCAGCGCCAAACATGGGACGACGGACAAGAAAGAGTCAAACGTCAAGTACCTGCTCGTTTATCTTTTCTATCTGTGTATGTATAGTCGCTCGTCTCGTCTATGGTGCTATACGATATCAATCAAAAGCACCAACACGCCCAACCTGACAAGTCGCCGTACACGGTGTTCGCTATGGCGGCAGTTTACGTTTCGGCTTTGATTAGCGGATGGAAACTTCTTCCGGTTATACGAGGGACCTTATCATGGTATGCATAGTAAAACAGCGAAAGCGGAATAATTAACCCTGTTTACTCGATATTTCCGCGCGGCGGGGTTTGTTTATCTGGAGTCCGCTGTGCTTCTCAGGAGGTAGTCCTGCTTCAGCGAACAAAATGACATTATGGCGCTTCTTCACTTCAGTGAATAGCTGCTGCGCTCGTTACTGTGATTTCCTTTTATTCCTTCTCTATAGAGCTCTTTCTGTACAAACATTGAGCCCTCGCATCTATATACAACAGTCAAGGGCAAGAACTGAAAGGGGTGTCTCAGGGCCATATATTGCCTCCTGCTCTTCTGTGTGTGAAATGACCTGTGTCTTCTTTCGCGAGCTGTGTCCTGCGTGAATGATTCCTCATTGTTCGAGTGAGGAGTTATTGTCGACGGAAAGACAGCGCTGCCGGGACGTTCGCTTTTATCATCGCATCGGGATGAAAGCAAAAGAAGGAGATTGACGTTTTGTTTCTCGTTCGCCAGCGGACCCAGGCAGATAGCTTAAATTATGGCCAGTAATTAGGCACAGGGCAAACCGTTTCAGCGGGCAGCGTACATTAGGAACAAGTTCAAGATAAGAAGAAGGCAGCCTGCCGCTGCTCGGTTCGGCAATAAAGAAAGCTCACGCGCGCGCAAAGGCACGAAACCCTTCTTTTTTTCGATTTCTTCTCTGTGGACCGCGCACGGCGCCCTAGAGTACTTGCGGCGCGGCAAAACGGTAGAGGGCGGGGAGAAGAAGGAAGAAGGCAATGAAGGAACGTGCGGGTGGCGGAAGGCCGCCTGGTTTTCCTATACAGGGCAACCTTTTCTTCGGCCTTGCTTCTTAGCTTAGCTATCCGAAAAAGAGGAGAAAGTGAAGGGGACATACAACTGAAGGGAACAATGGAAGTATTTGCTCTGGGTGTTTTGCTCGAGTGAGTGAAACAAAACCGGCTTTATTTTACACGCACACTGTAGCGGTGCCATTGAAAAGTTTCCACGACTCTCAATTTTGTTTCTTGTTTTCTCTTTGTTCAGTCATTCTCTAAGCCCAATAAGAAAATGGGAGAAAGAAGAAAAAGAACAAAAAAAAATGAAAAAGAAACGGGTGGTGGAGGTGAGGCGGAGGGGGTAAAAAAAAAGAAGGCGAGGCTATAGTGTAAAGAAGCAGATGGAGAAGAAGACCAAATGCATCGCTGCGCCTTTCTCAAGTACTGCACCCTTTACTACCCTAGCTTGTTGTATTGTATTTTCTTCGACAGTTCTTTTTCATTTTGGTTGATTATTCGGGCCAACGACGACGGCGGATACTTTCACATTAAAGTGCAGCTCGAAGCACGTCATACAATCTCTTAGTCTGTATACAAGCGAGGAACCTGAGGCAACGACGTGCGTTTCGCTGCGATTTACCGCTACGTTCATTGATTTATGTCCGGGTAATGTCCTTCTTATGCAGGCTACAGTGGGCGTGAGTAGGGCGATAAGGCCTTTTTGATGCCACAGGGCGAATAGGAGGTTAGCGCTCGTGATCTTTGCCTGCACAACAAGCTACGTGCTTCGTTTATATTACGTGTAAGCCGGTATACAGCATCGGTGAAGCAATGCGTGTCAGGGGCTACTCGACTTTTCAGAAGTCGAAAAAAAAAAGTGGCACAATTCTAGCATCTGTACTGCAGCTTGTGAAACCGGGAAGGTTGAGGCTGTAGCCGACCTCTTAACAAAGGGGCTTGTCTTTGATGAGAGGAGGCCATGACGAGTACAAGTCCCCTTGTCAAAACGTTGGCTCCAGCCTGAGGCTTTTCTTGTTCGCCAGTGGATCCCTTCAACTATTCCATCACCCAATGAACCCTTTGTCTTGTTTAGCATCTGTGCAGGTGTACTCAGTAGAGCACTGCACGGGCCGATTTTTGCAGCCCGGGCCCGGCCCGGGCCCGTTTTTACATTGGGCGGCCCGCCCGAGCCCGATCAAAACTTTTATGGCGAGACCCGGGCCCGGCCCGGGCCCGGAAATAATCTACGTTACCCGCCCGGCCCGGCCCGCTACCCCTTACCTTAGGCGCGAACACGGCCTGAGCCCGGCTCGAAACCGGCCCGAACCCTGCCAGAGACAGAAAAATACATGTTTTTCAGAGTTGAGACGCCAGAGAATAACTCGCTGCACGTTACATGCGCACCACCAGAAAGCCCGAGCCCGGCCCGGGCCCGGGTCAAAAAGCACACGCCGTGCCCGAGTCCGCCCGAGCCCGTGAAAAACTGCTCTACCCGGCCCGGGCTTTCGGGTAAGCCCGAGCCCGTGCAGTGCTCTATTACTCAGGGTGCAACCCGTACTGTCTTGTACACGTGCACATTTCAGGCTTTAACTGTATAGTGGAGCCATCAAACTGAACTTAGTCATACTAAAGTATACAAACTGAAGCTTAGGTGAAATAAATAAATAAATAAATAAATAAATAAATAAATAAATAAATAAATAAATAAATAAATAAATAAATAAATAAATAAATAAATAAATAAATTTCTCAGATATCACTCAATCCAGGAGCGCTAAACCTTCGATTCCGCAGCTCACACCAGTTTACGCCGCGTAAAGGTCATTAACGGCGCTCAACAAGCACGAGCCGCGTAATTACCGGCATGGACGGCAATGAAGATGTTTCGCAATATATGCATTATTACACACGGTGAAAAAATATATCTTTTTGTGTTTTACTGTCTTCTAGAAGAGTATTAAGCTCATTAAAAGCACGCTTTTGCAGCGTACTTGTTAGTACGCCTCTCCCACAATGTAATACAAGTTTCTTTGCCGACTCTACTTATCCTATGGAAAACCAATAAAAGTGAGGCGCCAACGCTCGTTCTTTTATTTTTTTGTATATGTGATCTAATCTATCCGTGTGTGACATTTGACTCAGCCCCTGACAAGCCAATTTTTCTGATTTCTTTGCAATAATGTAGACAACTGAAACGCTGATTCTCGCGACTGCCAAGTGGCCGTAAGTTGGCACGGAGCATTGTTTCCTTGATTCCGCCGAGAACTGCAAGTGTTCCAAGACAGTTGGGATGCACGGGAAAACAGCGCTGTCGCATAGTTTCGCTTTGAGTGGCAGACCCACCCACAACGGTGCGGAACACGAAATTTCTGAAAAGCAGAGCTGAAGTAACCACAAAGTATTATTCGCCGTTTCTCTACGTCTTCAGTGTATCCGAACGCTTTTACCTACCCTGTGGCCTTCTTAAAAGTTCATTCATGCAAACAGAAAACTTCTTCTTTCTGGGGTTTTACGTGCCAACACTAGTTCTGATTATGAGGCACGCCGTAGTGGAGGGCTCCGGATTAATTTTGAATTTTGACCACCTGTGGTTCTTTAACGTGCACTACAGAAAACGAGGCCGAAATAATGTAATGATTGCATTCTGTTGCTGTTGCGTTTCGCTCTTCATGTGTAGTTGGCGCTCCGCCCACGTTATCACCGGGATCGGTTGGTCGCGAATGGTGAATTGAATTCTTACATTATACCGGCCAAGTTCTGCACGAGCTTGTTTCGACTTGTTTTCCGCAAAAAAATTATCAGTACTAGTAAGATACTGAAGGACAAGTCGACACACTCAAGGGATAGAATGCCACAAACTGAAATGAAGAAGATGGTGCTCTACTGTCGCGGCAAGGCGGAGTCCGCCAACAAAAGCACTCATCAGCAAGAGCGGAAGGTACTCACGGATATTGAACTGCGGAGGCGTTATTCGGTTATTGTCGGCGTCAAGCTGCTGTGACTTATCACGCTCTTCAGAAATAAACGGCCCGTCAACGGCTGGTGGCTCTGGCAGCAAAGCGCAGATGTGCGTGCGATTGGCTGCCACACTGTGTGCGCGAGCCGTATCCGCGCCGTGAAAGCGTAAACCGCGCGACATCAGCAATAACCTCGAGGGGAAACAATGTGTGCAATGATCGAGCACCTTTCGGGTAGCAATGCGGCACGGCCAATGAACTGCGTACCGTTCGCGGCACGCTTGAAAACCCTGGCGCCGCACCGGCGCACCCCGTCGGCTATGCATCTCATGCCGCCGTCCCACCGCGCTGTGTTGACTGTAAGACGTTCGACTGAGCGCTTAGCGAGAAAACGTCCGGCTAATTGGATTGTTCATTCCGTGGTGGAGCGTGAATAAATACACATGGCAAAGTTATTGAGTCCACGATAGCAGCGACGGTTGTGGCACCGCTGGTCCTCGTTGCGTGACAGGCCAGCAGCATGCAAGCGCCTTGACGGCATATACTGCATGCAAATAAACGAGAAACCAGACGTGACTAATGAGCATAAAAAATATACACGTTGCGCGCGCCCGACGCATTTTGTAACAAGTTTAAATGTGGCCCAGGATAAAATGAGACTCATTTCGTAGCCCTTCTCGTTTATGTGAATGTGTTTGTACCAGCCAATCAGCGAGCTCAGAAATACGAAGCAAGATGTCTTTCTTTTTCCTGTTCTACGATGTTTTTGTGACGTTTTTCTGGCATCTCCTTGTTTCACGTTCTTACTTTTATTTTTTTTTTTGGAGCAGCATTTCTTTCTGAGCAGTGTTTATGTAAGGACAGCCAACTGCTGGGTAGCTAATTTTCTGTTTCAGCCAATGAGCTGCAACAACACGATACAAAGATGTAAGCACATGCAAGCTCATTAACGACAATCAAACGCAGTTTACGTAAACATTCTCGGTCGTTAATATTATTAGTAAACACAAATTATTACTAAAGCTGTTACACATTCTTACAAACTTTATGATTGATTACCAGAAGTAGACTGCAGCGCGCATGCGGACGAGGACAAATGAAGTGACAGGTCATAGTTGTGGCTACATCACAACAGTGTATTTTGTAAACAAGAATATATTCCGTAAATGACCATTTTTGTAACGGGTATAGGGTTCACTGCACTTGTCAAGCAACAGTAACAACTTTAAAACAATCTTTCCTTACGCTTTATGCCAAGAGTTCATAGCTTACCAAATACAGAAAGTTATAGTCACTGCTATGCATATCAGAGCCAACGCGATAGAACTACAATGAAAGAATGAAGACTAGAAATTCTGAAAGTCACGAACCATGCACGGCTTTAATTTCAGATTTTGCCAAAGTACTTAATTAGTTTATCATTAAAGATGTTTTTTAATTCATTTATTTATTTTGCGGCGACGACTTTTTTGAAGCCTCTGTAAATCCTTACGAAGAAGAAACTGGGTAAGAGAGAGAGAGAGCAAAAAAAAAAAAAAAGGAAAGTCAGGGCGGTTAAATAGGTTGCACCTCGTTTGCTACCCTACACTGGGGGAAGGGGAAGCGGGCAGAAGAAAAGTAAGAAGGAAATGAAAAAAGAGAAGTGATGCGCCAGCGCACACACGACTGCGTTCACCGCGCAATCGAAGGCGGTTATTTGTATTTTGTTTTGTTCTGTCGGTGCCTCCGTCATTTCTTTCTTTCCTCTTTTCTTTCCTCATGTTTTCATTTCCTCTAATCCCTCCTCCTGAAAGAGTAGGCAGGCGTTGTGCCCCTCTCGGTGGCAGATGTCAGCTTGCGCCCTCCCTATTTCCTTCGTGTCCTTGTGTTATATGTGTACAAACCAAATATATTAAGGCGGTCGCAGAACTCGGTCGTCTTCAAAAAGTGATGTTGTGGCATGAGAGAACTTGAATCTGATCGACGCCGATCTTGATGCAATGACCACGACACCGGAAGCACTGTTTACAGTAACCGAGCCATCTGTGTATATATGCACACATTCAGAACATGTCTGAAACCCCTGCCACACGGGCACTCTGGCAGTCCTTTAGGTAAGGGGACATCTACCGGAAAGGCGTTCAAGCGCAGTGACACACGACAAAGGATTGTCTGCCTCCCGGCAAAGTTCCTTTGCGGGAAAGAAGATCGGGCATCTACTTTTCGAGCGGAAAGGTGTACTCTCGCATACAGCGTGCACAACTCATCAATAGACGAAAATGTGTTACATAACTATACGGTGCCCCGTAAGTATTTTTTTTTACCTTGAGAAATGTATTAATATTTAGCGGTAATGCGATTTGTCAAACAGTAAAGATTTACTCTGGCTATACTCTCAAACGCTCGCGCCACGTCGCTAGCGTCGCCATGTCGAATTCCGAATATGCCCATTATAAGCCATCAAAAATGGGAAAAAATGTTTTTAGGTTCTACAATCACTAAATGCGCAGCTTTTTGTAAATGTTTGCTCTCTTGCTGCTTCAACAAGCGCCGCTTTTTTTTTTTTTTTTTTTTGGCGGCGTTTATCTGAGGAACCAGCTAAAGAAGTTAGTGTGGTGCCGTGTGTCGTCGGCGCAAAACCTTTCTGCAAAGGTTCCATCGGAGTAACAAAAGGGGTTTCCTGCAAAGGACTTTACTTTTGCCCGTGTGTCAGGGGTATGATATAAGTGCTGTACGGTGACTTGTTTCAGCGCCACCCGCGGCAAGTCGACCTTCTTTCGAATTCCAGGAACATCAAAATCGAATTAAGGAAGGTCGTGTGAGGCACCACAAGACAATCTATGGATGAGTAGGCGTGAAGCCTAATGTAACGTGAAGCACGATGAGCAGCCAAAATCCTCGAAAACGCAGCGCGTAGTGTTCGCGTTGGCAGATTAGATGGCGAGCTTGGACGCGGGATAAGTGGTGCCACGTGAGTTCTGAGTGATCCACATGACTACGTGTGTAGAAAACGGGTGGTTTCGGGCAATGGAGGGCAATCGTTGCGTCTCTGGAAGCACATCGGGGAAGGCCTAGACAAACCCGGAGTATGTATACACTCTATAATGCGCAGAGGTTAGTCTTGTATTTGTTCGACAACACCGGGAGGCTGTAGAGGAGAAATCCCCCAAAGAAGTGCTTTGTATACAGCTCCGACACGGAAGTCACTGATAATACCCATCGATTCCCATCGATGAACTTGAAAAGCTGGACATTGGAAATCACCTTTCTCTTCATGTGAGCGAAGGGACGGCTCCATAAGAGGTCGCGATTTACAATGACGCCCAAAAATCGGTGAGGCCATCGGATGGCCATTAATGAACACACTGTATAGGGCAACATAAGTCGCACGTGAACGTGACTAGTGCACATTTTTTCGGCGAGATTTCTAGTCTACTTAAGCTGCCGCAGAAATTGTAGAATCATATAAATACCCATGTGAGTTATACTGCTTTATATAGACGGTTTCATGCTCGCGATAACAGCAGCGAGCGTGCCGCCCCCAAGAAACTTCCGGTCACGTGCCTTATCAGGTTTATGCTTTAAAACGCATGGTTGCTTCTTTGCAGTTAAATTCAGCAGCTACGTCAGTGGGCAAAACCGGAAGCCGTGCAGGGCCTATGTTTGTAATCAGTGAAACGGTCTATAGGTGAAGTGGAAAGCCACTTTTGTTATTGTGATAAAGATAGACAGAAAGCGAAATAAAATAACACACCATCGGCGCGGAGCAAGTGGTTGGTTGTTGCCCAGAGCCTGATGTGTAGAATACTGCGTTAGTACTCAGCTGCGTCTGCGAGGTCACTCATCAATGAGCATGACCTACTATGCACCGTGCTTTTTTTTTTCGCTCTGTAGACGCCTGGAGCGCGTGTGACCGCACAAATACTGAATCGAGAGGGACTCGCTCAACTACATTGCTTTACGCGCTTTCCTTTTCCTGCGGATGGGCGAACGCAGGAGGCAAAGTGAGCTTAACTGGTTATTACCGGGAGTGGCGTGGCGTTCTCACACTTTCGCGTCTCGGGTTATCAACACGTAACGTGTCCCAGTGCACCACGTGTGCGTAAGAACCGTGCGAGACGGAGGCGAGAGCAGACAGGCAGGGGCTGCCGCTCTTGCTAGAAAGCCACCACGTCAATGTGTCCGGTGAGGCGCCCACGCGCAGCCTCTCACCGCCAGAGGAACAATTTTGCCAGAGTGAGTCTATCTAGCGCAGCAGCAACCAAAGATCGAAAGCCGAGCGTGCCAGTACCCCGCGTGCAACATGCAACAGGAAATAACGGATAGCACATGGACGCCAAGCAACCCCTTTTGCCCGTGGGCCACAGATCTCGGAGCGCCGTTACTTTACCGCTAGGTGTTCCGCCTGCTGATTGGGTTATGCTCAGGCGCTATGCCTGCGCTCGCCTCGTGGGAGATTCCCGGGCCGTCGACGAGGCGAAGGGAGATAAGGAAGCAAGCGGCAGTACACCGAGATATTTGCTGCCGGCTCGCAGCGAACATCAAAGCCATTTGCTGGCTTTGCCTTTCCGTCCGAGCCAGTTTTGAGTGTTCGCTGTAGCTGATCTATAGCAACACGGAAAGACGACCTTTAGCGTGATGCAGTCAGTTTGCTATTTCTCTCAGTTAAGTGCCAAAAGTTGCGAGGTTCTTGGGAAGCGGTAATTCTGCGAGAATAGTGGTGCTGAAATTAACACTTTCCCGCAACACTCGATGCTTACGTCTTTGTCCTGAAGACTATTCGCGTTCCGAGAGTTTTTCACTGGCCGAGCGTCGCAACCTCCTTTAGGCGAGAGAACTTCGGGTTTATGTTTCGCCTGAAGCATCGAGAATTTCTGGCGAGAAGAGTGATTAGCATCTGGAGGGGGGATCATGATGACATGCAGCAAATCTGCACAATGAACGCATTCGCCCCAGGAAATGATGCGCCATGGCAACCACAAACGTTTATTTTAACGCGCACACGCGCGCATATACACGCAAGTGATCGATCGCGCATCCATCTTTACTAAAAAGAAAGAAAAAAATATGTTCGCTTTTAGTACTCTTGCTTTAGTATGCATTGACGTTCATGTTTTTACGCCAGAAAATGTGAACGTCAATAAGCACGAGAAGTTTAAAAGAGTAAAAGTAACAGAATATAAATTAGTAAGTAAAGAGGTGAAGAATTATGAACACATTTTTACTCCTATTGGAAATATCCATTGCATAAGTACTGTAAAGCGTTATCTCGAAATACGACAGCTCATTAGAGAGAAGAGAACAAACTCTAAGTGACGCTCGATCAAAACATTAGTGCAATCTGAAATATCATATTGCACAGCTGATATTCGCGTGAGTGATAGACAATCACTGCCGCGCAAAGTAAAGAACAAATGTTAAACGGAGTCAACAGAACAAGTAAAGTAGTTAGTGTCAGGCATGTATGACTTCGTATATGCAGTTGGGAGACCAGTCAACTTTCGTGTATGTAAAGAAGAAGCAGGGTGATTATTTTGGATGCAGATATAGCCAATTTGACGAAAAATACCTCATAACGAGGTCATCTAAAATGGCTGTAATAAATATATTTAGGCAGGAATACAACAATTTCTCACAGTAAGTACTTTTTCGTTAAGTGCCGTACGAACAACTATGGTTTAGAAAATTCAGTGACCGAACGAAGCAAAAGGACGACACGCAGAATTAACATAACGCTTCATTAACATAATGCTTTCATTAGTGCACCCGAATCTTTTTTTTTCCTAACTATTAAATTAAGGAGAAGTTGGGAGCATTATTGCCTACTCCTTTTCTCAGGGCAAGCAAATTTAAACGCCCAAAAAAGTGATATGCACTCTTGACAGTCAAATAGCACAAACATTTGCAAAGTTCTAGCCGCACACCAGGAGACACACAGTTCCGTCAACAAATGAAAGTGTACAAAAGAGTTTGAAAACCGGCACATCAGTTCAGTTTATATCTACACAACAAGGCACATAACAATATACGTACATACAAACAACTACACACATACAACATACTATACTACCTGCGGGATTCAAAGAAAAGTAATAGTGGGGTCAACTACGATATGTTTAGTAGTTTAGTAAGAACCTAATACATTTGTTTCTTCAAAAAGGATGTTAAAAGCCACGTGCGCTTTTTTTTTTCATTTTAAACGTCCTGAAAAGACACCTTATTTTTCTTCACCACATTCAAATGGTCAAACTTCGCATAACAGTCTTATCAAAGACCGCTCTCTTCTGGAGCAAAGTACTGTCCTACTTTGCAGCCGATTTTATGTTTTTTTTTTTTTCCTTCGCGCCCAAAGTACTAGTAGCATGTCGACATTTGTGAAGGTCTGGCTCATAAGTCATGGGAAAGTAATGGGCGCCGTGGTCGTGTAATACTGAAAATAATTACGCTTTATGCAATACAGCCCCCTTTACCAGATTAATATAGATCGCGCGCGCATTTCTGAAAGACCGAGCCCCGTATGTGGTAGAATCCGCGCATTGTGTATGCGCATGGTGAAGTGTTTTCTGTACTTGTCATTTTTAAAGCGAGTAATTGCGCGCGGGTATAATACGCTAAACGCGCGTAATTTTTAATACACGGTAGCCGTTTGTTTGCTTTGAAAGCAGCCTCCGACACTGTCGTCCCAGCCTTGGTTTGAACGCTGCGCGTGACCTTTCGGACGCCGGAAGCTCCGAGACGTGGCTTTACGAGCCACTCGCTTCGAAACGACGGGAATCCCAGCTACACGGAGTGCCCGCGCAGGCGACGTTTCCGGTCCGTTCGGTTTTGTGTCACCTTCGGGTCCGCAATGCTCTCTTCGAAGAGGCCTCAGAGCTGACGTCAGGTCTCGCGAGACAGAATCGAGAGCCGCGTGTCGGCGTGTGCACGCTGGCGGCTCGGAAACACGCGCACCCACACTTGCTTATTCATGAAGGCGATGTTCCGAGACAGCTGCCCTGACGTATTAGTGGCAAGCAGGAACGATGTGGAAAATAATAGTGGCCTTCGGAAAGCCTGGCCTTAAACGAACTCGCGGCGGGATGAATATGCCACGCGGCCCAATGGCAGTGCGCGAGGCAGTGGGTAGTTGTTTATTAGTGCTTGCAGCCGTGTAAACGTGATGTATCTTTTTACTGGTGTAACGCCGCTCTCTCTCCCCTCTCTCTCTCTCTCTCTCTCATGTAGGACTTCAACAGTAATATTTCATGCGCGTGAGAAATTTTGCGCACATCATGCCATGATATATGTGATTGTAATGCACGTTGAGACTTAATATCTGGACTGGCACGAGTTTATTATGTATTGTTAAATTACCCTCGGAGGCTACGGAATACTTGGCAACTGTGGCATACATACAATCACATTTGCGTCGCCTGTAAGTATGATTTGCCTTAGTATACTTCAACGGTGTAGCGAACTGGACATGTTCACTACTCACGTGCTACATCATTAGGAAAAGGGTTACCGCACAAGAAGTTGCCAAGGTGACAATGTATATTCGCATTAAGCGCCACCGATCACTAAATGGCCCTTGTTATCTTGCCAGTCTCCCCCAATTGTATTGGGGGAGACTCCCAATTGTATTTCTCCCCTCCCCCCCAATTGTATTTCTCATAAACTCACCACGCCCCACTACAGACGTTTCTTTTATCGTTTTTTTTTTTTTTTTGTGGTACGCTCTTAAGGTATTTGCTTTGTGTACCGCTCAGTTTTGCTAGTTCACATCTCTTCATTTTCTCCTCCTCCTCTCCTACTGTGAATGCCGTACACTGGTTCACTTTAGATGGGAATCACTGATGAGCGTAATTTTTGCGAATTTTTGAAGCATTTCTGCATTGCCCCTTTGTGAGGCTCCGTGCAACAATTACGATGGATAAGCTTTTACTGACATGATATAATGAGGTATTGGAGCACAAGTACGGCATCGGCTACGCCTTAGCCCTTGAATATGTGGTACACACAAAATACAGTTGCAACATAAAACATATAACAATATATTGGGGTGTACGTTAAAGATCCCCCTGTTGCTCAAAATTATCCTGAGTCTCCCAATACGGCGTTCCTCACAATCAAATCGTGGTTTTGGCACGTAAAACACCGGAATCCATTGATATAACAATATGCAACATAGTTAAAAATTTGCTTGTCTCATATAAGTCAAAATAACAGAACAAGATTACAACGACACACTTAAAACGATAATGCGAACAATAATGTTACGTAACAAATAAACACTGAAGCAACGATGCTAAGCCCAATAATGTCCTATATACATCTTGACCAAAACATAAAGAATTATCTTATAAACAATTTTTTCCATGCTTTAAAACGGCCAATAATGCCGCTGCCCTCGAGAATTTTTTTATGCAATAAAATTGCACTTTTGTATTGCTCTTGTTGGCCACACGTCCTTAATAATTTCTGCAAACTGAGAAGTCTATGGTCTTATGCCATTATTGACGATATAAGTCGGCGTCTTGGCGTGTCATGGTGCGGGCACTCTACAAGAAGGTGATATGAGCAGCTTTCATGAACATGTCTCGTTTTCTAATTATACCTTTTACTGCTAACTATATTTTTGGGAGCTTAGCATGGACGTCTGATTTCTAAAGCTCATTTTTTTCGGATGGATATAGAGATGGTCTTGAGTTACTTTATGGACATGGCTTTTGTCCCTTCTCAATATGTTTAAAGCTAATGCGTGATTTTCATGCTGAGTTTCCAGGCGTAAAATATGACGACATGTTTCTGAAGTTCTCAGAACGGGAAACGATGTCTCAGCAATAACAAGGCAGCTAGAAGTCGCGCGTGGAACTCCTAGGCATATGCGGAAACCTCTTGCTAAGAGTCTTTGGAGTCGGTCTTCTGATGTGCGGGAAAGGCCGTGTTTTTGTCCAATTAGGGCATTGTGAAAGTTGAGCATTGATGACACTGATCTGCCCCATGGTGTACCAACAATCTTGCGAAGCACTATCGACCAAAAAAGTTTACGGAACAAGGGATCTGACAAAAAGCTGAATATCTCCGCAGCCTCAAAACGCAGCCTGGTATTCTCATTTCCAGCTTCTACTGGTATATGTGAACAACATTGTGATGTGCAGTTTTACTGGCTTCTTTTAAAGGCTGCTCGGAAATTTAGCGTTTTCTGAGATCCCGTGGTCCGCAAACTTTTTTGGTCGATAGTACATTCACAAGCACATTGACCTCACCTTCAAGCTTTTTTATGTGTTAAGCCTAGGATAGCTGCCGATCGAGTATTATTCCTAGAAATCAGTGCTGTGTGACGTTCATTAAAAGTTCTCCTTGCAGATTGAGACGGAAATGTTTTCAACTGCTTCAGGGTAAAGGGCAATATGGCTGCTGTTGCGTCTGATAGAGTCATCCCTCTCTCCCGTAAGATGTGGTTCACAATATTTATGCGTAACGTTATAACGTTAGAACTAGATGCCTGAATGTAGACATCATCTGCATAAACTGAGAATTGCAACCTAGACGGAAGTCTTACTTGCTAAATAAAAAAGGAATTAGAACGGAAAGGGCTGAGTACGCTACCCTGTGGTGCTCCCTGCTTGACATCACGTTCAGCACTCTTTCCTTCGCTCATCTGCGCGAATATTTTGCTATGTGTTAGGAATTTAGAAATCCATCGCAAAAGACCTGTCAGACACCATAAGGGGCCAGGGACAAAAGAGATGCTGAAATAGTTTCTTACGTTGCCACATTGAATATAACATTTATTTTCATTAAAAAAAAGTAAATGAATAGGCGTTTTGTACACGCGGAAGTGAATTCCATCACTTACGCCAGCAGTAATGAACCCAACAGAGCGTCGGCTCTTACGGGAAATCATCACAAAACACCCTTTCTCTATGACACTAAAACCGTCCACTACGGCGTGCTTCGTAATCAGAAGTGGTTTTGGCCGTAAAACCCCAGAAAGAAGTACTATTCATGAAAGAAATAAAGTAATGTTGCCCTTTGTGAACAAAAATTTATGTGAGATTAATATAAAGCACTACATACATAACACACTGGCTAACCATCAACCATCAAGGCGGTGTAACTACTTCAGTTAATGGAATATGCCAAACATTCCAAGGCTCTGACGGCTACATCAATACCTGGTCCAAGCCATGCGTCGCAAGCGACAAAGGTACTACAGCTTTAATTCACTGAGTGCTATATTATGCACATGTTCTTATCTCTACTATGTTCAAGCATGAATAACAATTATCAAAGTATCACCTTTAAGAGAATAAGAAAAGGTAGGCTACTCGTTTGCAAAGACAGCTACTGCGTAAGATATTCTACTAACATTTTAATTGTCCTGCTACTCTCACTTTCGTATCCTTCTGTTGGAATGAGGTAAACTGTGCAAAAAGCAAGCTTCCTCGTAGATTGCACGATGAAATAAAAGACGCAATGAGCTCAAAGTTCAAATTTGGCACTCCGAAAGTTGTGCGGGAGACTTGGGCTTTAGTCAGTACATGTCTAATTAAGTCCTAATTGCCTTCTCAAACTTTGACAACGCAAGTATCTCTCTGCGAATTTTGTCTGCAAGCGCCCTGCCCGACGAAATAAAGCGAACTTGACACAATGCGCTTGATTCAGACCCAATCAAATGGTTCTGACGCTATCTGACAATTAGCTCTCTTGGCTAAGGAGTCAGCGATTTTGCCGGCAGCCTGCCAGGATTACTTTTACGTGCCACTGCGGAGGCGGAAAATTAATTAACGCGAAGAACGCGACTGTCATGGCAAAGGGCCATACATTGATTTCCTTCCCTCTTAAACCGCTATAATGTATCCACTAACAGTTGCTCTTCAAACGAAGCCTAACTAGCACTGTTCGCAATCTGGACGAAAGACAGTTCAACGTATCTTTTCGAACAGCATTCGTTTATTATGTTTTTATATCACTTTGAAGATTTCTGTTTTTTTTTTGTTGTTGTTGTTTTTGTCGTGGAAGGGGGGGGGGGGGGACACGAGATGGACAGATGCCCACTACGAAGTCTGGCTCACTAGCTATGGCGTTATCTGCTGAGCGCGAAGTTGCAGGTGTGATTCACATGCGGCTGCCGCATTTTTATAGACGCCGAATACAAAAAACGCATGTGTAGAGTGCTGTGGGTGAAACCAGAGTCCCCGACTACGGCGTGTCTCGTAGCACGTGAATTGTTTTTGGCACGTTAAACCTCATAATTTTATTTTATATCGAAGTATAGCTTGTCGCACAAACTATAGCGATAAAAAAAGAGGTTTGTGATTTCTGAATGTTCGTACTTGACACATTGTAGCGGGAATCAAAGAAGCTGTAAATTTAATAAACACGCTCTCCAAGAGGCCTTGAGGATTCACGTTTCGTAAAATAATACAAAGGCCTGCTTAGGGGTAACGTAGTCCACTACGCAAGTTACCGGTACGGTCACTCGCCAATGCAGCAGACCCAATGTAGTTCTACCGGTAATGTACGGTTCTATAAGCTTCCAAAAGGTATGTCTTTTCACTGTACATAGAGTCACGAGGGACCGGGAGTGCGTGTAGTGTGCTAGCTTCATGAAGATAAATTTGAGATCGGGCGTAGTGACGTGCCTACACTTGACAAAGGTTGTATGGGCAAAAATAGTACCGAAATGGTGAGAGCACCTCAATATCGCGCTGTGAATACGTGGGCGAAATCACTTTTTTTTTAGAATGCAGGCTTTGAAATCAAGATGTTGCTCTTTTAATAACAGTTAAAACCCTCGAAAGTGACAGAATGCGGTTGTCAATAGGTACAGGAGTTGTGAAAACATAGGGAATTTAGGACGACGTCTCCGGTTATCTGTGCAGATGTTCATACATCTCCCTGTTCTTCTTCGGCTGGCCGTTGCCCCTAAATGTGCATTATAATGTTTAGTTATATTTCTCCCAAATATCTGGAAACCTATATGTATTATACCTACTAAAGATCTCTGAGTAACACTCGAGGCAAACACTTGACACGTGCTAAATAACCCACAAAATCACAAAGACAGCTGTTTTTCTATTGCGAAGACCAAACAAGCTTGCAAAATTTACTCGAATCATGTATCCAGAGAAGTTATCTGCTCAGGCGGATGTCATTTGCAATAAATACCAAAAAAAACAATTTAAAACGCGCAGCCCAATGGCTATGGCATTGCGCTGCTGAGCTCGAGGTTGCGGGTTCGACTCCAGCCATGGCGGCCATATTTCGATGGAGACGTAATGCAAAAATGCTCGTGTACTTTCAATTCAATTTCAATTCAATCTATTCTTACTTTTCAATGAAAGGGGGAGTCGGAACTACAAGCTGATGAATCAGCTTGACAAGGGTTCCTACCCTTTGCAGAGCGTCAACAGCAGTAGAAACATTAATTGCTTTCGGTCATAATACAGCAGGTAACACATACGGTGACATACCATACCATAGTATGCCGCCATCGCCTTAGTCAAGTGCCGACCGCCCACTTACTATACTAAATCACGTAGAGCACCCAGGCATCTAATACATGACATATGGCATATAAGTAACGTATACAGCCTTCAACGGTATTCCGTGCCTACAGAAAGGGGTAAAAAAGACATTGACACACTACGCAGCACACAGTATAGATATAAATGATTTTAAGAACATTCAACTTCAAATAGAATGAAAGAAACACTTAATGCAAGGACGAAAACCAACACGACAACACTCAAAGTAATCCCTCGCTACAAAATAGGGCACGGCAGCTGGCCGTGCCCACAAAATAGGGCACGGCAGCTGATAGGGCACGGCAGCTGGCCGCAAAGGCACATGGATAACCCGTTTGTGTTCATCGCGCAGATAGCTGCATCCCTGCTGCTGATAGCTGCGGGCCATGACTCCGGTGGGACACGAGGCCTACAGATGGAAAACGTGCATACTCGTACTACGCATCCGATACCAGACCGCTGCACCACCGAGCCATTCCTGCTGACATTGCACAGCAACGGCCTATTGTATCAGCGCACCTCGTCGACCACTCCGAGCGCCAGTTCGGTCTTCAACTCGACGTTGGTGGCGCATCAAGCGCTTCATTCTATAAGAAGGGACGACACACTTCCATGGGTCATAGGGCACGGCAGCTGGCCGCAAAGGCACATGGATAACCCGTTTGTGTTCATCGCGCAGGTAAGAAAACGCTTTGAACATTGCATGCGTTCCAACGAGGTTTGTTTAATTGTGCTGCCGTGCCCTGGGCTGCTGTGTGAACTAATTTTTGACATAGTGTATCTCGTCAAACTATTGCTATTAGCAGGTGATATAGAAACAAACCCCGGTCCTGATACACCTGAAATTTCCCAGCAACTGCAACAAATCTTGAAGGATTTGAAAGAAATAAAGGAAAAACGACTAACCGCAATAGACAAGAAACTCGAACAACTTACAACCCTAGACAAAAAGATTTCGTGTTGCGCGGAAACGGTCACAAATCTGCAGAAAGTCGTTACAACCCTAGAACTAAGGCTCGACGACCTTGAAAACCGCTCTAGACGATCAAACCTAATTGTGTATGGTGTGCCAGAAGAGGACAAAGAAAACGAAGACGCGTTAGAACTTACAGTAAACGAAAAAATTCTCAAAAAAGTCCTCAAACTAGAAGCTGTAAGTATGGAACGTGTTCATAGATTAGGAAGGCCAGATACCACTAAAACAATACCAATAATTCTCAAACTTGTCGACTTTAGGGACAAAACTAAAATCTTGAGAAGTTGTTTCAAACTAAAGGGATCAGGTTTTTCGATTTCCGAAGATTTTTCACCTCGCGTAAGAGACTTAAGAAGGAAATTATGGAATTCTGCCAAATCAAGGAAAGAATCTGGTGACAAAGTAAATCTAATTTATGATAAACTGCGAATAAATGGCGATATGTTCTACTGGGATGAGGAAAATAATAGCATAGCGCCTTTGAAATCTGGTTCCGTCAATCCTGATCCAAAAAACCAGCAACGCGGCCCTCGAAGCCTGCGTTCCCGCCGAACTTGATATCCCACTTATCCTTTTTGAACATAAACGCCCGCAGCATATTGAAAAAAAACTGACTCACTTGAAGCCTTCCTTCTTACATATGAACCAGACTTTCTAACGCTAACAGAAACTTGGCTAACAGCTGATATTAAAGATGTTGAGATAGCCCCTCCCAACTACGCCATCATCCGGAAAGACCGGACGACACGAGGCGGAGGCGTGGCCATTCTAGTAAAGAAGGGAATCCCGTTTTCAGTGTTACCCGATGTTGCAGACGTTGAGGCTATCTTTTGTAAGCTGTGTTTCGCGTGTCGCACTGTAGTCGTGGGCTGCGTTTATCGCAGTCCTTCTTCCGGCCTCGACACATTGCGCCGGTTGCATGAATACACGGAGCAATATGCATCAGGGTCGAGATTAATAATCGCAGGTGATTTAATGTTCCCGAAGTGAACTGGCAGACAATGCAGCATTATTCACCCTGTGCTGATGTATTATTTGATTTTATGTTATCGTTCAACCTCACTCAAATTGTAACTGAACCTACACGTGTACAGGGATCCAGCTGTTCCATACTAGATTTAATATTCCTCAGCAACCACTTTATAAAAGAAGAAACTAAATTAAGTTTACTAGATGGCATTTCTGATCACAAGATCACCTTTTGCACTATACCACTTCATGACACCGTTATTCCTCAGCAAATTGTCGCATACCCTGACTACAGCAAAGCTAACGACACTAGTATACTTGATTACCTGAATAATGAATACGACTCATTCCTGCAACTTTCACTTAACAGCAGTACGGACATGGAAACCTTGTGGCTCGCATTTAAAGTGATTATATCTCACTGCATAACCAATTACATACCAACTAGAAGAAAGAAACTTGGTAAGCGTAATCCATGGATAACTCGCGACGTTATTCATGCCAAACGTAAAGTAAGCCGAATGCGAAAATTGCTGAAAACTAAACCATTCAAGTTCACGCATCACGATCTCAGCACAGCTATCCAATGTATGAAATCAAAAATTAAGACAGCCAAACAGTTCTACTTCACTAATACATTGACAAACTTTTTGAAAACTGCTCCAACCAAGTTTTGGAACTACATTAACCCAAAGAATCGTAACGATAATGGAGCCTCAATTGAAGAAAACAGAAACTCTGCTAACGTGCTTAACGACTACTTCTGCTCCGTTTTCACAGAGGACGACGGCACAATATCACAAGCAGGATCTACTAGAAATGAGCCACTAGAGCCGCTTACACTAACCGAAACAGGCATACTTAACCTACTACTGAACTTAGACCCAAAGAAATCACCTGGACCTGATAGTATACCAAATGCATTCCTTAGCAGATACGCTAGCTGGATAGCCAAGTACTTATTAATAATTTTTAACAAATCACTGTCCTCAGGCGCCCTCCCTAAGGATTGGAAAACATCTAAAATAAAACCAATCCATAAATCAGGAAGCAAAACAGAACCCTCTAACTTCAGGCCAATCTTCACTAACATCTACAGTCTGTAAACTACTGGAACACATTATATTAAAGCGCATAACCAAACATCTTGAACAGGAACACATACTAACAGCTTGTCAGCATGGTTTTCGCAGAGGAGTTTCCACGGTCACTCAACTCATTGAGCTTGTTCACGATGTATCATCAAGCATTGATCAACAGAAACAAATAGACCTAATCTTTCTAGATTTTTCAAAAGCTTTCGATCGCGTAACACATAAGAAATTAATTTATAAACTCGAACTTACCTTGGGAAAAGGACCTATTCTCGATTGGATCAAAGACTATCTTAGTAATCGCACACAATTTGTAGAAGTAAATCAGCAACATTCAATTAAAAGAAGGGTCATATCCGGCGTTCCACAAGGAAGTGTTCTCGCTCCAGTTTTATTTCTTATATACATTAATGACCTGCCATTTAATATTTCTGTCAATGTTAAACTTTTTGCTGACGATTGTGTTCTGTATCAGGTAATTAATTCGTATAAGGATCATCTAGCTTTGAATGACGCTTTATCATTAGTACACAAATGGTGTAACGAATGGCAAATGACTTTGAACATTAAGAAATCGGCTACACTATCAATTACGAGGAAAAAACACAGATCAGAATTCAACTACACTATAAATAACGCCACACTTAACACAGTGAAGGAGTACAAGTACCTTGGCTTGACATTAACACACGACTTTAGATGGGAACGCCATGTTAACAACGTTACCTCGACCGCACAAAAAAAATTGTTCTTTCTAAACAGACGTCTCAGACTAGCACCCCCAAACACAAAGCTACTAGCATATAACACATTTGTGAGATCAGTATTAGAATATGCTAATGTCGTTTGGTTTCCTTTCACTAAAGAACTCATTAACAAACTGGAAGCAGTTCAAAGGAAGGCACTAAGATGTATTTACAATAAATATAAGTTAACAGACTCACCCACGGAATTGCTAAAACAGGCCGGTATTCTTACCTTACAAAACCGAGCAAAGCTTGCGCGGTTTAAAATGATGTACCAACTTATTCATAACGAAATAAAAATAGACAGCTCAAAATACTTATCCACAACACAAACCCGACCCACCCGACATAAACACATTCTAACATTAAACGAACACCCAATTCATACGGAAAGTCATAAGCATTCCTTTTTTCCTTTAATGACGCGTGAATGGAACAAGCTGGACCCTACCATTACAAACAGCCCAACCTTATCTGCTTTTTTAACATTAGTCGAAAACAAATTGCATGCTTCACAATTCTGACCTACATGTGTTACCATTCATTTCTGTGCCATATTATTCTATTTTATTGTATATAATATTCCAATTTATTTATAGATTATCACCTCTTGTGTAAACCTAATATTAATACCTTGTACTTTGTCATAGCTGAGTTCCTTTGTTTATTTATGCTAACTTTTACCTCTTTACCAGTTGTTTATTATAAAGTTTTTTGCCTTGTATTATTCTGTTATTACTAACTACCATTCTTTACCGCTTATAATTGTTATCCTATTTCATTACCTCTTGCTATTCCAAAGCACATGCAATGTATATGTTGTAATTAATGCTACGATTTCGTTCACCTTTGACAATTGTCTACCTTTTTTTGTACTCCTCGTTCATTTTTTAATACGATTTATTTGCTTTGTTATTTCTGCCAACCTTACTGTTTGTCTTTGCTAATTGTCAATATATTGTATGTAAACTAAATATTGTATTAATTGTTATCGTAATATTGTAAGACAGCTATGTACATGCCCTTCTGTTATGATCCCTGATGGGATCGACAGTATTAATAAATAAAATAATAAAATAAAAAATAGCTCAAGTGCCGAAAGGGGCTCAGACAAGAGAATAAAGTTTTCCCTATTTAATTTATTTAACAGTATCCGCAAAGTGTAAGATAACGACAGGGAATCATAATGTGCTCTACATGTGCGGACTGCCCAGACCTCTTTGTGCCATGTTTGCCACCCGGATACGTTTTCATATACACTTGACAACAGCATATTTATATATAATTGCTAGATTTTGTCAGTTATTTATATTTTAAGAGGAGGTGGTAATCATATAGTGAGAACACTGGAAGGGTGTCGTACAGCTAAACAGGTCTCTAGTTGGGTGATAAAATGGTACGTTAGCTATGCACCGAACAAATCTTTTTTGAAGCGAGTGTAAATTTATTACATTTCTATTACCAGGTGTGCCCCAGACTATGATACATTATTGCAAATGCGAAAAGAACGTGCATTGTAGAGCAAAAGCTTTACCTTCACTGGAATATACTTTTGATACTACATATACTGATGGAATACACTTTGATTTACGACACGCGGCACAAGTGACCGGTTGCCGGAGCGGCAAAATCACGGCACGCTTTCTGACGGCCACCCCTGCTTTAGCAAATGGAATGTGCCACATGTCGTGATTTTGCCGCTCCGGCCGCCAGTCACTTGTGCTTTTTCCGCTGGGGCTGTACGTAATCAACTTGGTCATTCAACGTCAGAGGTGTCGAAAAAAAAAAAAGCGACACGAAGAGTTTCAACATGATAAAGGCTTTTTCACACTAGGACGACACGACACCGATTTTGGTCTGCCGACTGTTGGCGACAGCGTTTTTAACAGCGGAGTGGTTAAGGCAGCCGCAATTCCGTGGCGCGTTAGCAGAAAATGTGGGCCGATCCTGGCGGCAGTGCACAAAGGGTCCAGCGCAATGGCACATACCCCTGTGAACTAGCGAAGCTGATCCTGGCTAAGTCTAGCTAAGCATGATTGGGACTACTTAAGCTTAGTCAGTCAACGATAGCCAATCGATACCCAATCAATAGATAATAGATAATCGATAAATAATCAATAAATTCCAGAAAATGCTGGGGATGACTTCGTAGTGCTTAGCCTAGCCCAAATACGTGGCCAATACCTTGCGATAGACAATCAATAGCTAATGGATAATCGATCAATAATCAATGAATTACGGAACCTGCTGGAGTGGACTTGGTAGTGCTTCGGCTAGCTCAAAAGCCAGGACTAGCTAGGTGCCCATCAGCTCCGCTGTCTCTTTAGCAATGCCTCCAATGCAAGTTACGCTACTTTTTCCTTCCTTTAAACCGTTGGCCACAGCGTTTTCCGTCCTGCAATCTGCTGTCGCCAACAGTCGGCAGACAAAAATCGGTGTCGTGTCAGCCTAGTGTGAATGAGTCTTAACCAGTTTCTATGGGGGTGATTGTACAGATATACGCGGAGGTTAGATCAGTATTTTTCCTTTGGTGTGTGCACCATAGTTTTGTTTTCTTCGAATTTATTCTTAATCGATTCTCATTTGTCCATGGCTATATATCTGATAGCAATTTATGTGTTTTCTTCAGAATCTCAACTTCCGATGTACCCCAAGGGAAAGCAGGTGTGTCGTTTGCGTAAGTTACCATGTTAAAGTCAGTTACGCAATGTACAACATCGTTCATGTAAGAACTAAAAGCGGGCTGAGAATGCTACCTTGCGGCACGCCAGTACTGATAGATCGCTGTGCGGAGATCGCGTTGTTTATGTCTACCCACTGCACTCGGTGCGCGAGGAAAGATTTCAGTAGTGTGTGTGCAGTTCCACGGACACCGTATCTGTTTAGCTTGAAAAGCAGTGAACAGTGGTCGATCAGATCGAGTGTACGTTAAAGGATCCCAGATGGCCAGAATTAATCCGGAGTCCCCCATAACGACGTGCCCCATAATCATATCGTGGATTTGGCACGCAAAACATCTGAATTAAAAATAAAGTGATTGCAATAATTATTTTCTTTGTGACAAACTTTACGGCGCATTTTTACATTGGAAAGCTAGAGGAAATTGTCCTAGAACTCTAGTTACGTGTTTCTACGTTTCGAAATGTCCACGTCGACCCTAATAACTGGCGTCAAATTATTCATTCAATTTGCCTGATTAGACGCGTGATTGCAACTCCCATGTGGCGTAGAAAAGTGGCGCGAAATGAAGCTTCGCCACACAGTGCGATAAAGCTGTCGCCTCTGCAGCTGAAGTGACTAAGCGTCCAATCGGGAGTTACACCGCGGTGCGTTTCACAAAGCGCCAATCGGAATGAGCTCGTGGGAAGAGGCAAGTGCGACACAGAGGGGTTGGACGCAGAGCCGCGCTTCGCGATGCCGCGTACGTAATCAGGTAAATTGAACGAATAATTTGACGTCAGTTATTCTAGTTTACATTGAACGGAAAAAATGGTGCTGGGCAGTTCATGTTATGCGTAGGATGGATAACCGGTGGACCATTAGAGTTACAGAATGGATAACAAGAGAAAGGAAGCGCAGTCGAGGACGGCAGAAAACTAGGTCGGGTGATGAAGTTGGGAAATTTGCAGGCGCAAGCTGGAATCAGCTAGTGCAAGACAGGGCTAATTCGAGATCTCAGGGAGAGGCCTTCGTCCTGCAGTGGACATAAAATATAGGCTGATGATGATATCAGTCTACATGGCCATATCCTCCTGATACCCGAACACAACTTTGGGACATAATCGCTCTTCAAGGTGGTTTTTATAGTTTATTGTTATGTTACGAACTTGAAAAACAGTTTTTAAAATTTAAATACCATGGTTAGATGCCAAAAGTTGCGTCTCCACGTACGTGAAAAGAATAACTATCACTTCATGTTTGCTGTGGTAAAAACTGCATTTCATTGCCTAAACGCAGAGATGAAGATGGAACTACGTGTTGAACATTGCCGTGCTGATGCCGCGCGCGGTATTTTTACACAATCTCAGTTATTTCGAAACACACCTCGAGGTAGTTTTTCGCTGTCTGGGACGACACAGAGGTCTAGATCAATTTAGTGTCAGATTTATTGAAAGCAGATGACAAGAATATGAGTAAACAACTTCTTTACAGTAGTTACAAGCACCGTTACAGTTTTACTGTAACTTTACAACTTTACAGTTACAAGCACCGTACTTCATACACAGATTGAATATTTTGCCTAACGCTCCCGAGTGAACTTCGAAAAAAAGTTGAAGGCAATGTGCAATGTATTGTACAAGGGGTCTTAGAAGCATATATTGAAATGATGAAACACATAACTGGACTTCTATGGCGATTCCTTTGAACTTTTCAAGATAAATATGAGCCGTAAGGTTTGCACCTAAGAAGTTGAATAATGTAATTAGTTTAATTATGAATGGGTTGCGTTCGCTTTTTCTTTTTTTTTTTTTGCAAATGACGTCCGCCTGGGAAGATGATTCATCTGCAATGACGTAATATGAGCCAAATTTGTAGGCTTTCTTTTAAGCTTTCAAAGAAAAAAAAAGAAAAGAAAACACACACGCACGCTGTGTATTACAAAACGTTCTCATATTAGGTCAAATGTGGGAGGAATATACTTTTCCTGTTGCAGCTTCTTATTGTAGCCAGGTAAAGGCGGGCTCAAACTCATCACCTGCAATAAATTCGGAGACTGAATAACATTCCACAACTTATCTGAAACCACGAAGGGTGCTTATAGCCAAGTTTCGGCTTGGTTGGGACACAAACCGAAGATACGAAGTCTCGAGAATTTGCAGAAGCTCAAAGTGCCTTGCCCAGAGGTCAAAATTGCTTCCCAGAAATAGGATATTTGGTGTCGTCAAAGTATCACGCTGAAATATATACTCTCTGTAGGATTTAGACGTACCTGAAGAATATTTGGCTTTTAAATTTCGGTAGACGAACCAGAGAGCTTTTAAGCGTTTGCAAACTGCTCTCGCAAGAGCTCCCTTTGATATGCACAGCGCACCCGAGGCTAGCGCGGACCCTTGCGAGAGAATGCCCCTCTAGGGTTTTAATGTTACGTCGTCCGCTCATCTGAGGTAATTATAAGACATCCATATATCCATTTAGTATGTATATTATAGAGTGTCTGGGCCATACGAGTTAGTTGCTCGATGTTGGGGTTAAATGTCCCAAAGCAGCACAAAGGCTATGAGAGACAAGGGCTGTGAGCTACGCTAGTTGGCTTACGTTCATCATGGCGAAACAGCGCAGACGACGGGAGTGTGTGGAGCCCAACTGATTTTGACCGCTGGGGTTTTATTGCGGTAGCAATTATATGGACACTCCAAAGCAGATTTCTGTCGTCGGCGTCGCCGACGTCGTCGCCGTCGCCGTGATGTTCCGTATGACGTCAATGGAGATGAAATCGTCGCCGCGCACCGAACGCTGTATGTGCGAGTGAAAGGACGCGAGGGACGCGCGCTTTCACGGGGAGTGAACCCACGGCGGAGAACAAACGCGCGTTCTGCGCCGTGCTCCCTTAAGGGCTGCAGAAGTAGGCGTCTCTTTCCTCCTTTACAATCACCATATATGTAGAGCAAACGCGCCTTCTTCCGACGCGCGAAAAGCCGTGGGGGGGATTATATTGTTACGTGATTAGAGACACAAACAACGGATACCAATCACAGTGCATTTGCAAGAGCAGCGCAGCCAGAGAGCAATATGGAAACCAGCTCGCGCCAATCCCAGATGCCTGCTTTCACATTCCCTTGCGCCCGTTCCTTCCTTGGCAGGTCTCGTAATCGTCTGTTGTGTCGCAACAATACATCGAACATTGATTGGCGTCTCTGTGAACTGAATGTGTGAAAGAGACACAATACACACGATGCAAATGTTTTTCTACCTAAATAAGAACTCGACATACAATTGAGCGAACAACACAAGAATGAACGAACAACAACGACAACAGCAGTAGCAGCAGCAACAACAACAGCAACAAATAAGCTTATTAGGCCGAACACAGCTGTGAGCTGCGATATTTAACTGCTTGTAAACAGCAGCACTGCAACTTTATGGGCGCCTTTTGCGCGACTTTTCCGTTCCCTCGCTGAGTGCAGTTTACCGCCATCCTGCGTCC
This sequence comes from Dermacentor silvarum, assembly GCF_013339745.2. Taxonomy (NCBI): domain Eukaryota; kingdom Metazoa; phylum Arthropoda; class Arachnida; order Ixodida; family Ixodidae; genus Dermacentor; species Dermacentor silvarum. The sequence continues at coordinate 90,817,530 of NC_051154.1, read as the reverse complement.
CATTTGTGCATGATTTCGATTTGCCTGCACGTTCGAACATGCGGATTTACAGCTGTCGGGGCTTCGAGTGCGAGTGGCTGTCTACCTGTTCTTTACACTCTCACGCGAGATACGAACGATCACCAAAATCACTTGCAATGAAGCGAGCGCCGCTACAAAAACGAAAAATGAAGTCGACCACACATGCACAAGGTACCGACGCACTCAAATGGAAGAAGATTGCTTCGCACACGTAAGCGTACCGTCTCGTTCTTGCCGTCCCGGTCGGATTCGACCAGCTCCTCTAGGCAAGAAAGGTGAAAGATAAGAAGACAAAAAATGGAAGTCTGAGGTTTCAGCCATCAATACGAAACCAATCTGCATATTCAAAGACGTGCTTGTTCTCCACGTTATTTTCTTTCAGAAAAGAACGCTGACGCGCGTCGTCATTGCGATGGTTTATAGGAGCGGATGTCACCGCGGTTATGGAATGTGGGGACCAAAGTGACCTTACTTTTATTGTTGGTGCGAGTCAAAAATGAAAGACCGCCGCCTGAGAGAGTGATTTGGAGGAATAAATAGAGAGAGGACCCTGGAGCAAGCCATATAGCCTCGAGGACATCGTAAGTTGCAGGAATTGAAGTAAGAAAACAAATATACCACAATGTCTTACAGTTAGAACTCGTTGCGACTGCTGCTTGCATTGGAAAAAATTAAAGTTGAATGTATATAATTTCATGATAAAGAATCTATAAACAGATTCGGCCACAGCAATCGGGTTCAAAAATTCTCTAAATAAAAAACCTAAAGTTACGGGCCGCGAGTCCTCTATTGAAGTTTCTGGAAAGCTTCGACGAAGCGTGAGCTCCTACGTTCACTTACGCACTAAGGCAGACTGTACTCGAGAGAAAATGGTATGGGAATGGTGCGTGTTGTTACCCCAGGGGCTATGTCTTCCTCTTCACAAATTCAGAACTTTTTATTGCGATAACAATTATATGGACACTCCAAGTGAATTCGGCCATTATTTGTCGTCGCCGCGTGATGTTCCATATAAAGTGCAAGTGCAATAAAAATGAGCAGCCCACACACCGGATGCTGTGGGTGCGAGGGGAAGCGTGCGAGGGTGAGCCGAGGAGGATGAGGGCTTGACGCGCGCCGTCTTCTCGCGCGCCCAATGTATAGCAGGTCACGTGATCAAGCGCGCGCTAGGGTAGGAGAGCCATGAGGAGAGCGCGCGTCTCCTGCTCTATCTTGGAGATCATCTGCGGTGGCTCCAAAGACTAAGGGCGAGACGAGATGGCTGGTGACCTCATGCACCCTGTCCTTCCACGCGCCTAGTGTGGGAAGTCGCGTAATCTAAGTTTCGGAGACGCGGTGAAGCGAGCGGCAGCACGAAGCGTTCTGTCTCCGCTGCCGGCGCTCTTCATCACGTCAGCCTAGTGATAGCGAGTGCTCGCGATCATCTAGTCAGATCTGTTCATGTTTGTCTGGGCGTGCGTGACACCATGCTTTATAACGTAAGCGAATGCATACTGCAATTTATTACCCGCCGTGGTTGCTCAGTGGCTATGGTGTTGGGCTGGTGAGCACGAAGTCGCGGGATCGAATCCCGGCCACGGCGGCCGCCTTCCGATGGGGGCGAAATGCGAAAACACCCGCGAACCTAAATCTAAGGATTTAGGTGCACGTTAAAGAACCCTAGGGGGTCCAAATTTCCGGAGCCCCCCACTACGGCGTGCCTCATAATCAGATCGTGGTCTTGGCACGTAAAACCCCATAATTTACACCGCCGATAAAACTACAAACCTTACTTCGTGCAGTTTTCCAATACTTTGGTATCGCTACGAAAGCTACGCCTTTCGGGCGAAACTAACTATTTTTTGCAATTCGCATGACTTGGTCGATATTTTCTTCCCGCTTATGGACCATCGTGCTCCCTCTCTTGATTAGTACGTTGGTCCTTAGTATGGTCACTCAACCTTGTGTTGCCGGCCACAACAATGTGCGCTTGTCCTGAGGTCACTGCTACGTGGGACAGACCGGGAGATGCCTCAACACAAGGCTGGGTGAGCATGCGCACAGCGCACAAATCAGGAGCAAGAGGACGAAGGCCATTCGCTGCAACACCGGCAATACCTGTGGGTGTACACCGTATTTTAAAAACTGCACCCTGCTGAAGCCCTTTAAGGATCCTTATGCGCGTTTGCTGTTTAAAGCACATGAAATTCTTTTTGAAAAGAAGAGTTTTTTTAGTGCACAGTTTTTCGTCTTGCTGAGCTTTTCTAACAATCCGATTCCGTTTTTACGCATATGATCATGCATCATGCTACTTTATCCTATAGTCGATTCTACATTTCTGTTATTTTAGTTGCTTACATGTCGTTGCCCCTGTTATTCTTACTCTTTTTTGTTATCGTTCTTTTTTTTTTTTTTTGCTTTTTGTTTATAAGTGCTTTCAGTGTGCCAACGTGATATGCGCAGTTTGCGTTCGTAGCCGACAGGTTAATGTCTTTGTCATTTTGGTGCCTGACAAAGTCGCAGGCGTAGTTGTTTTCGGGATGTTGGCTATCTTCTTTGCTTCCTTGTATATGTTTCCGTTCGTCCAATAAACCCCCTGATGATAGTCAGTGGCCGTGTCGTGTTCGTCTGAGCCCTCCTTTCTTGAGCTGTTCCCACTACAAGACGGAGATAAATCTCAACGCCGACACACTGCCATGACACGTTACGCAAAAAAAAACAAAGAAAAAAGAAAGAATGAAAGGCGGGAGGCCTGGTGTGCAGTGTCCTTACAAGCGCTTCCGTGCTACAGGCAGCTTGGTAGTCCTTTTTTTTTCTCTTTTAATTGATCCAAATGCACTGTTAGACACGCACATCGATTACTGCGTTAGCGGGTGAAGTGGAAATTATTGGCCTACGCACTTGTTGGCGTGAGAGAGTGGCACTTCTGGAGATTGCGTGCTCGGACCGTGAAAAACTTGACTGTGCCGCTGCACGAACTTCCATGCCAAGCTCTTCTCCCTTTTTTGTTTGTGCGTGCGTGCGTGCGTTTTCGGAAAAAAAGACTGTCATGTTTGACCTTTTCGCATGTAGCTGATGAAAGAACAACTCTTGCAAGCTTCGGTACATCCAAGAGAATGAAACATACGCTTGCGCACGTGTGTATTTGCGTGTCGGTGCGTTTGTGTGTGTGCCTGCGTGCGAGTCTGTGCATGTGTGTGTGTCTGTCTGTTTTGTATATATGTCTGTCTCTCTCTCTCTCTCTCCATGTGTGTGTTTGTGCGTGTGTGTAAAAAGAACACCTTAAAGGGCCTGACAACTGGCCAGAATGTGTTGTGAGACGTTGAAGGAGATGAAATCACCCTTGTTTATAATGATCGAATCCAGCGCGCTGTTCACTATTTAAGTAAGAATTGTAACTTTTAATTGGCAAAGAACGTCTCGATGATGATGATGATGATGATGATGATGATGATGAGCATTTAATGGCATCCCTTTTGAAACGGGGCGGTGACAAATAGTCACCTAGCCTGCATGCTTGATTTAATCAGGTATACTATACATGTTCTTTATCTAGCATTTTTGTATACCTCTCATTATTCCTCTTCTTTTTTCCCCAGAATCTACCTTGTACCGCTACCAATTATTTTAAGAGATCAGGTCGTATCAATCTCTATTCTTCTTTTTTTCCACCAGTACTCTAATTGTCTCTTGCTAATCTCTACGGCTGATCGGTTGCTGTTCCCTTCCATTTTAACCCAAGTGCTTTTGGAAGTTGTATGTTACCTACGGTTCTCGCTGGGTGAATCTCTTCGCATTCCATTAGGATGTGCTGCGTGGTCTCCGGATGTTTACTGCAACATACACATGCCTCAGCTAGTTCCGAATATTTGCTCCGGTATGTCTTGGTCCTTAGGCAACCGGCTCGATCCTCAAAATAGCAAGGCATTGTCCTTTGTGTTATCGTACAGATTTTCCCTTCTAATTTCTATCTTCTCATTCTTGTAAATCTCCATGGTCCTTTTTGTTTCCATTCTTTGCATCCAATTCACTGTCTCTATTTCTCTCACATTCTTTCTCATGAATCCTGGTTGTCTATTTATAGTTTCGATTATCCTGTACTTGGTTGCCAACTTCCTTGACCTCTTCCTCCATTTGGTGTACAAGCGTTTCAGGTACAATTACTTGAGCACTTTAGCCGCCCGCTTATTTTCATCCATGTTTCTGAGCCTTTATTCATAACTAATTTTGCTCTGTGCTTCTCTGACTTCAAAAGAGGCCCAACCCATCTCACCCTGCACTCCCTCGTTTTTGGTATTACCGTGGGCTCCCAAAGCCAACCGGCCTACTGATCTTTGGTTAACTTCCAAACCCGACAAAATATCCAATTTTAAGCATAGAATGGCATTTGCGAATGTTAGCGCTGGCACCATTACTGCTTTGCCGATTCCACGCACCACCACATACTTATTGTGGACCCACAGTGCTCTATGTGGTTGCTTGAGTAATTCTTTCCTTCGTTTATGTGTACGCCGAGGTACTTATATTGCTTGACTATGGGTATGACTTGCTGTCAAATTGACACCACGTAATTACTCGTCTCTTCATTAGAGGTCATAATTCCTCATTTCTCTGTGCTAAACTTAAGGCCTCGATTTTTCACTGCGTTGCCACAAATATTCGCAAGTATCTGTAAATCGTTTTATTGTCCGCTAGTAGCACAATGTTGTCTGCGTACATCAGTACAGGGACCTTCTGTTGCACCATTTGTCCATTACGCATGTAGGATAAATCAAACCCTAATTCGCTGTCTTCCAATCGTCTTTCTGTACCCTTAACGTTAAGCGTGAGCAACAATGGAGACAGAGGACATCCTTGCTTCAATCTTTGTTGAATTCCCACCATTTCATTACCTTTTTGACCTTCCCATACCACTTGTACTTGGTCGTCTCTATATATTTCCCTCAGCAGCTCCACGAAATCGTTATCTACGCCTTCGTGCTGAAGAATATCTCATAACAATTCCCTGTCTACGTTGTCATAAGCTCCTTTATTATCTAGAAATACTATCGATAAAGGTATTTTCTGAGCTACTGAAATCTCTATGCACTGAGTTAGTACAAACATATTCTCTAAGCGTCTGCCTGGCCTGAAACCATTCTGTAGTTCCCCCAATACATCGTTTTTCTCCACCCACAACGACAGTTCTAATTTTATGGCTTGCATTACAGTTCTATATATCACCGACGTTAGTGTAACTGGCCTGTACGAGCTCGTCTTATCTTTATCTCCTTTGCCTTTGTAGATGAGGTTCATCTTGCTTTCGATCACGCCATCCAACAGGAATTTTCTTTGTTCGAATCACTTGCTCTATGGCATTAGTCAGCAGTGCCTTGCTCTTTGGACCGAGGTTTTTGATTAACTGTATCGGGTTTTCATCGGGTCCTGCTGCCAGGTTGTGAAGGACATTTTCTGCTGCCTTTTTCCAATAAAAACTTTCTATGCTAAATTTTGATCTCTCAGGCCTCTCTGTTGTTGCTGGATCTGTTGTCTGAAGTACGCTTTCTCTCGTGCCGAAGTGATCCCTAATGACGTCTGTGACTTACCGGAGCACATCGTCTCCTTCGTAGATGTTACCGTCTTCATCCCTTATAGCCGTCTCCGAGTTCTTGGTTGACGCTCGGATTGCTTTTATATGGTTCCAGAATCTTTTTGGGGCGCCTTTGTCTCTTTTTGTGAATGTTATGCACCCAACTTTCAGTTGCGCATTTAATTTTCTCTCTAGAAAACCAGTAAGTGACACTGCCTGGCGGCGAAATCTTGGCCCTTTCAATAAAGTTTATTTCATTTTATTGGTATACTCCGGATGTAGTATATGAGATTACCGTACGTAAGTGGGCTGCTATTAAGTACAGCATACTTATCGCTTAAAAGTGCAGTTCGTATATTCTTAGATGCGTGCGCTTTATTCTACACGTTATTACGAAGTAAAGAAAGTTCACGCTAACGAGTGACACATGCGTCCCACAGTGCATGGCGGCGCACATGCTGTCGTACGCGCGCGAATTCGCGAGTAAATACCCAGAGTTGTGTGCATTGTCTCCTCTGTGAGGAACAAAATGCCATCGACTAGTTTTGCCGTAAATGGGTGCCAGCACTACAATATTAGCACACGCGTGGCTACGGCAACACGGTCAACTTCGTATCCCGTGTAAAAGCGTCGTTTAATTCGCTTTCAAGAATTTAATTGGCTTGGCTAAAAAACACTCTTGAATGATTAATGATCAAAGCAGTTGCACAGAAAACGACGAAAACACGTAGCTATTATTGCAGAACTAATATAACACTTCGGAAAACCTGAATCGCAGAAATATCGGCTTGATAAACAACATAATACTTTCTCACAGCTGCGGCCACACTTGTCGTCTGCCTCCCACCAAAGCCGGCGTATGATCGCTATCGCACTCACCTATCACTGTTGTCAGCACGCTTCCAGTGAACGGCTACATCCGCGCTGCAGACCGAAAAATTCTCATAAAAAAATGTTACATGGCGTTTTTCGCATTACTACTTCATAATTAAAAAAAGATGGCTGACTAATGGAGTAGCACACGAGGAATAAGGATTATAAACATCCTTTGATGAAGATAGGTCCTCCTATCGAAACGTTGGCCAGCCTTTCTGAGGCACCTTATCCCTGTTCCTTATTCCTCGCACACTTCATTAGACACTTTCACCGTAAGGTTTCTGTTGCACGAAAAAAAAATGAGTATAATGAAAATTTGGTTGTTAGTCCCTTTAAAGCAACAATCTGGGCTCGCGCGTGCTTGTGCATGCGCGCGTGTGTGTGCGCGCCCACAGTGTGTGTACGTGCGCTTTCAGTGTAGCACACGTGGTATCATGCATGTGCTACACTGCCATCGAAATGGCGCATCCCTTGTGCAATGCGGCATGTACGCGACAGGAACTTTACTATAACATATCAGAGCGTGACGAGTGCGTCGCGAATATATTGTTGAGCATTTTTAAAGGGAAGCTTTCTTTTCGAACCCTCCCGGAATTTCCTGACCGTGGATGCTGTGTACTGCTGCTGTCCTGCCGAGTAGCTCCTGCATAAAAAAATTAAATTACGTACCCGATGGTACGATCGAACCTCGACCCCCAAGCACAGCATCCCGATGCTCTAACTATAAGGTCATAATGGCACTTACGCATTTGCCATGCCAAAGCCAACTATCCCTTTGAGATGATTACCGTGTGTGTCAGATTTCGTATCACGGCTGCGCGATAGCAAGTGCTCGCGCATGTGATTTGGGCGAGGTCCTGCGATATGATCTTGCACTGACAATGAAACAAATTAAATTCTGAGGCTTAACGAGCCAAAAGCACGATATGATTAGGAGCCACGCTGTAGTGGGGGACTCCGGATTAATTTTGACCACCTGGGGTTCTTTAACGTGCACGCAATGCACGGTACACGGGCGTTTTTGCATATCGCCCCAATCAAAATGCGGCCACCGCGGCCGAGATTCCATCCCGCGAACTCGGGCTTAGCAGCGCAACGCCAATGCGCGCGCCACCACCGCCACCACGGCGGGTGCACTGACATTGCAGTAACACAGAAACTAACACGGGTTTCAGCGCACTCTCTCTTCATGCATATAAACAAAGCGTCATTTTATATAGAAGTCAACAAAGTGCGTTTGATCTGCCGCGATTTTTTCGGCAGCATGATCTATGCCTCTCGGACAGCGCCTCAACTTCGTTATTTCATCTTACGAGAGGCTCTCGTTGTTTTTCTCTTGTCTCCGAAGACGCACAAAATATTTGAAAAGCGGCTAACTAGATGCGTCTAGAGAAAAAAAACATTATAAAAGAAACATTGAGAGGGGACTTAATCTCGTATCTCGTGTCTAGATGTCAAAAAAGATGGCGAAGATACGAATCAAATAAACCCCGCTATTCGATTCGTATTCGAAAATCCACTGTTTGAAGTTGTTGAATATCAATTTCTTTCGAATATATTATACAAAATGATAGATGCGAGGACTGTTACGAGATAGGTTGAGCTTTATGAAGTTGATTCTGAATCTCAGTTTCGGTCATTCGAAAAAAAAAAATGACAGAGACGTTTTGAGAATTTCCCGTGTCCGTGTCTTCGCCCAGCTTAGCTCCACTTCCGTAATCTCGGCCTCCATGAATGCAACCTACAAGACGAGACGCAATCGTGAACACCGCGAAAGAAACATTGTTTTTTTTTTCCTCAAGAAACAAGCGACGACGATTCAAAAACAATTGTTAGGAATCGCTTGTTGCCATCTTAGAACGACATACGTATACGGTTGCCGATAGCCAGCCCGCTCGAACGTGCGTCCGCGCACACGCCAGCACGCACACGCGTAGAGAGAGACACACGTGTGGAGTGACACATACATACACACGTACACTTGTTTTTTCTAGGAGAAACAAATCTCGGAAATTTATCCCCGAAAGGCTGCAGGCTTTTCTGCGTAGAAGCCGACGAGCCGAAGGAGGAAAGAAAGTGAGGATAGGACGGGTGGGAGACGTCGAAAGGGTCAATAATGCGTGCTGGGATATCTTCACACTTCTTGTTTTTCGTCGGAAGACTTGGGGTTGGGAGTAGGGGGGGGGGGGGGGGCAGTGCTGAGAAGTTGGAAGCCGAAAAAAAAGACCAGTATTTGCCGCCTCTCTGTCGACGCACTGAAGTAGGCGTCGCTGCTGCCGTGGCCGTTCTCTTTTTTTTTTTTTTTTTTCGAGCGAATGGACAGGGGCCATCGCCGGAGCATCGGTGAAGCCTGTCGACAGCACTTGTACACTATTGTAGAGCTTCGCTCTGGGGCTGTTTATTTACCAGAGGCAACAAAGCGGACATGACACCGCTCAAGACAGAGACATAACGGACGCTCGATGGTCGGAATGGCCTGCTCGTCTTGATGGCAGATGCGCGTTTGCTTCGCGTTGAAAGCAAGGGTAACGTGAACTGTGTCAAGGCTGTCCTCTCGTGAATATATTCCCAAGCGCGTGGGCCAACGTGATATATGAGCAGATAAAAATGAACACGGATCGCTGAACACGAAATGGGCGAATAATATATGGCTCCCTATGTGTATAGATTTTTGCCCTTAGCATCCTGACCTCTTTTATATACAGCCGTGGAATAGCGAAAACATCTATAAATGTCAAACGATGGGGCTACATAGATGAGGGGACGTACTTTTATTTTTTTTACGTGAATACGACTACATATTGACGCCTTATTGTGGAACCAGCCAAGGAACCAGCCAAGGAAGCGGCCAGAAGAGACACGCAGAAAATTAGTCAAACAGTTTGTAAAACGACAGAAAAAAACACAGCTTTACTGATTTTGTTGTGCTTTGCATTTTTTGTGCACCAGTTCTTAAATTGGACACGCGGATTTGCATTCAGCCAAGGCTTTGAAATGCATCCGCTTCTTGATGAGTGTAATGCCATTAGTATATACATCTATTTACAGTATCGTGCACTGTTAAAGGGAATATACAAGTGTAAAGCAAGTGCTAATTGTTCACTCTGGCAAGCGTAGAATTACGCAGCTTTGCAGCATATGATTTGTTGTTGGTGGCGCTGGCATCTTTCTACACACTGGTTCCGTGCATTGATATTGCTTCAGCTGGCACTAGCACCTACAGTGCCAGTAAAGTGAGTTTCCCTTTAACAGTTGACCGCACCGTGCGTTTGTGTGCAATGGCTGTTCTTGAGGACGCTATCCGTCGAGCCAGTGTTTGATAAACCGACGTTCAAATAAATCCATATTAGTTTTTTCGAGACAGAGACAGGCGGACGGACTAACGGACAGAAGAGCTAGAACAGCTGTTGCATGTATGTGGAAGGAGCCAACCTGAAGGACTGTTCAGCCACGCCATCGACAACGCTGACTGATTGCTTTGTGTACGCATATCACGACTTAAATAATGCTGACAACCTTGTACTACAGAAGGGCTAGTGTCGATGACCTAATGATGGAGTAGCATTACCATTGCGTTCTTCAGACATCATTAGATCAGCTTTTTGATTAATCAGCTTTAGTCAATGGCCTAGCGTTCCGATTAGCTTCGTGCACTGGCACCGCAAATGAATCGTAGTAACGTATGAAAGCCCAACGTGCACAATAGTAATTTTGCTCACCTGTGGCAATTTGTCTTTTCCTCGGCTAAGCAGGATTAAACTCGTGCCGGGATTTTTGCCATATAAAGACGTTTTTACCACCACCACCAATGTGTTAAGCATTTTGTGAAGTTCAGTTGGAAGCAAATTACCCAAAAGTTCATCAATATTTGCATAGATGCACGAACTAATTTGGTACACCACGTTACGTGCAACGCTGCAGCATCGACTCCAGACCCTGATCGATGAAATACTTCAACAACACAGTTTGCCGAAACAGTGATGGCCTATGGTGGCCTTGATTAGGCGGCATATGCCTTATTTAGTAGCAATGAGCACGACCTCCTGCGTCGATGTTACCATCGTGGGAAGAAAGCAAATTAATTTTAGGTCAGGGTTGAGCTCAAGGTACATCGACAGATGCACCTCCCCATGGTGACCGACGCTGCAAAAAATAGCCCATGATGTTTTCGGCATGAAGTGGCTCACCGGTTGACATTGTCCCTTGCTGGAATGCTGACAAAAGCCGCGCGGGGAGCTTATTAATGCTCTTGCATCGGGCTGCACTATGGCATCGCGTACCAAAACAAGATGGGAGGCCATGGTTCCGTAGTTGTCTAGTAGCCCTATTATGGCCCCAAACCTTTCCGAAAAAAAACGAAATCCGCAAAATTGCTTTCTTTCGCGAAGTTTTCTCCCATACGTTGGTACAAGACATAGAAAGAATATAATGGCCGACTTTTCTTAGTACCTAGAATATTAAAGCAGGAAACGTCACTCAAGAGAGAGGAGAGAGGAGCTCTTCAACCAATCCAGGAGAGGTTTGCCTCCTGGCACGGCTTAGCAAGAGAATGACAAGGAAGACATCTATAAACAAAATTATGTAGGTACTACAAACATCTTGGAATCCAAGTGAAGCGATTAATCAAATGCTACAAATTGGCCCATTTCATACCTGCGTCTTTGTCGCATAGGGAACTGCTGCGCGCGCACGTGCTCTCATGCACCCGTGTTACGCACTGCGACACAGGCGGCGATCACCTCAAAGAACTGGTTGGCGTGGACACGATAGATTTGTACGTGCGATTCTGGCTTTAATGGTTAAAGCATAGGGTAGAGTAGCTGACGGACTGAGGTTCGATCACATCATCGGACACGTAAAATATGAGTTATTCGGCAAGACAGAAGCTGCACCCAGCAGCCTCGGCCAGAAACGTCCCGGAGGTTCGCAAAGAAAGCTGCGCTTTGAATGAGGTGCTCAGCGCATAAGTGTTTTTGATATTATTGTCATAACATTGCTCGGACGACACCTCGCAGTCAAAGGCGTTGGCACAGGCCAGTCGTACTCAAGTAGCACAAAAGCACCTTCACTGCTTTGTGGGCCCACGAACAATGGGGGCGACGCTCCAGTGACGCCTGCACGGACAGGGACAGCGGCCGATCGTTTGGTCGAGCGTTGGAGAGAGCCTTCTTAACGAAAATATAGCCAGAAAAGACGCGACAAGAATAGAAAACTAGGAGCGGCAAACTAACGACAACTTTTATCTGAAAGAACGTATATGCTGGGTGAGGATTAGATGAGCTGTGTTGTCTATTCTTATTCAGTCTTGTCGCACTGTCAAAAAATATTCTTGTAATGTATAAACAAGCCTAATTTTCAACCCTTCTGCCTTCCTAAAGCAAATGTAAGACAGTAGCTTAATAAAGCTAAGATGTTTCTTGGCCAGTCTTCTAAGGAGTGAGACCAAACACATTGCTATGGTGAACTGATGCACTGCTATTTTAAACTCGGCATTTTTATATAACACTATAAATAAAGCGTATCTTGCATTTATGAGCCAAAGCAGCCATCCACGCGTTTGCAGCCGCTTGAAGCAGGAGATTGGCGATTGCTTCGTGATAAGGGAGACGCTACGCTGAAAACTATCCATTAAACTAATACAACGAGCAAAGAAGTGTCGTTATCTAGTTTTCTAAATCTTTACGAACACTCGATAGTTAACTTCCGTTAGCTGATTGATACGTGCCGAGGTTAACAAAAGCACATACACGGCGTTCACTTCATGTGTTCCGCAACACATGCGCTTGTTCGTAGTTTGTAAGCAAAGTATTCCGTGTGCATGAGAGCTTGTTCAAACAATAAGCGCAAGGTTTCTCACCTGCTTTGACAGTCAAGCTTATGACGGCATTTTTATCTTTCGAGTAATGGTTAAACAATAATTTGGTCATTGTGCGTCCGACATCGCAGCGCGGAACAGTACATCATCATGTTGCATGCCCTTTGTAGACAATTTCACCCTACCGACATAGACATGCATGCCTCTAAGCACATAAATCAACCATAATTTACGACCTAAAGAAAGGGAAACGCAGTAACACCACAGTTTTACGACAGATACTTTTTTTCCCAGTTGCTCCCACTGCGAAGAAGGCGGCCAGCCATCGCGGTGTGACCATATCTATAGAACGGCACGCCAACCGCATCGGAGTTCGAGGCCAATTAGTTGTTTTACAACTAGTATGATTGAGGATCTCTGATTGCGACAGGCCGTGTTTGTACCCCATGCACGCGCAGCACAAATGAACGCACGACTGAGCCTGCCTCTATATACTGTCTAGCGGTACAACTTATCACAAAAGCTTGGGCAAACAGTTCATTGAATCCAGTACCTATACGAAGACTGGCCAAAAGGTAGCATGAAGGAGGTAGTGGAAACTACGCTTTCACGATGTTGTTATTGATTTAAAAAAACATAGCATGCGTCGCTAGTAAAATACAATAGTTGTTGCCTAGTGTCACCAAAGTGCCTCAGCGCACACTCAGTGCGCTGGGTTGTCCTGAGTGAGTTCATCCGTACTTTCGACTTACAACTTCCTTCCGGTCTAGTTATCCTAAACTACACTGGAGTAGAAGTGATTGATGATGTAGAGAAACACAGTACCAAGATGACCAGCGCACGTTTCGAAACGATTCAAGAATACTGAAGTTAGGGGACGGTGTCAAGTGTGCCTGTTTATCCGTCTGTCATTGGCTCAACAGGCGCTACTTTGAGCTAGGTGATCGGGCCCAAAAAATAGGGAAGCCCCCGATAACGCAAGTTTGGTAAATAAATCGGCCCTGAACCTTCTAGCTTGGCGAAAAACGCTAGAACTACTTCCGTGTTAAGCGCAGCACATATCGGCGCATAAACGCTGCTGGATGTTTCGGAATGTGACCTCAACAAAGCCACAGCAGCGTTCCATGTATAACCCACCTCCTTCCTGACTGCGGAAACTCACTGGTTCTTTTACGCTACCATTTGAGGTACCGTTGATGCATTGACTGGGCAACTTCGGCTGCATCGCCAGAAACACGCAAGATACCGCGCTGAAGGAGCGCTCTCAACTAGCTTAGTCGGAGAAATCCTTTTCTCATGTTTCGGCAATTGATAGCAAAACAGACGGCGATTCTCCGAATGAAAGTCGTATTTTGTTTTCCTAAGCCACTCATATAGCACGATGTAGTGCTTTTGTTTGCAGTCGAGCGCACAGAGAAAGTCTGATATTTATAGACGTCGCACACTTTATGCCGCCTTCCAGGAACGGCCCTTGCTCCGAGAGCGAAGTATACAGCAGTTGCCGCTTCGCCTGGCTTAATGCGCCGTGGCCATGCGGAATCGACCGAACCCAGGACGGGGAAGGATTCCAAACACAATTTTTGGGGCCCCATTGAAGTGGAACGAAAAGCGGACTTCTTCGCCACTCTTCTTTTCTCGGGGCAACGCTTCGACGCAGTTGCCTTCTCTCTATTTTTTTTTCTAAAGAACCATAGCACTTGCATTTCATGGGATGACAGCTAAAACGAAATAGGGACAAATGATGAAAGGAACGCACCGAATGCGCAAACTCTCATCTTCTGGTTGCATTGATGGCATCAACCCGGAGGTACCGAACTATACAAAACACTTCCCAGCCGAGTGTTTGTGCCTATTATTTTCACAGGCACCTTCTTCAAGCTCCACCTGTTGTCTGAAAGGTGGGGGAGGTTGTTGTCACCTAGGAGTCAGGTAACAAGAACTAGCGCTTGCAATATATCGGTCCATTTCCTTTACACGCATTCCTTGCAAAATAAACGAACGTATCATAAACAAGCTAATTATTAGCCAGTTGAACGCCAACAACACTTTTTTCATTCAGCGCAGCATGGTTTGCGTAAGCGCTATCCGTTCCGAAGCTCAACTATAGTCCCGTTTATTGATAACATGCAATAAATTTAAGCTCTAGTGAAGGAACTCACGCTGTACTGTCGACTACAAAACGTTATTTGACGAAGACTAAAACCATGGAAGTTATAAACTTAAACTGCTGGCGTGGAGGCGGCTCTCCAAAAGTGAAGCCGGTCGCCGCCATATTGCTAGAGGCAAGAAGCCCGAACTGCCGTAGCGGCCGTTGCAGAGCGCACAGTATGTGAATTCGTTGTGCTTATTGGTCGTGCGCTATTGCATCAATTTTCAACAGATTTTGGCATGCTTTCCGAGGGCATTACAATACCTATGTAGGACACAGCAGCACCAGTCGCGTAAAGATGACGCCAGGTGTAATGTTTCACTTGTACCATAAGCTCTTGTCATCCGCTCATGACCGTCGTACATCATGTGTACGTTTGCTTCAGGTGGCAACGGTTGGAAAGGTGATCCTAAGTACGCGAATGTGAATATTAAATTTGCATCCTATAAATACTCGTTGGCACGTCACTGCGTGTGATTTTTATGTAGCGCATGCATAGGCTACATGTTAGAAGGAGAGTATGGGATGGTTGAGTGGCACAATTTTTTTTTCAGCACATAGGAAATTTACGAAGAGGTCAACAAGTTCATGACGCAAGCTCTAGCTTCAGCATATGAATATCAAGTTGTTCAGGATGCTAAACACGTATAGCTTGCGGCACCTTGTGTAAATTAGCTGGTATGTGTTAAGCTCAAGGTTGCGATTAATACGTCGCAACCACTAAGAGCATACTAAATCAGGCGAAGAAAAAACGGCGCAAAGTGCACAGTGGCAACTCACATTTCGCCAATCTCGCTCGATGCGAAGCGGCAGCGTGAACGCAGAGCATGGTAGAGCGCGGCGTGATGGCGACAATAAAAAAAAAGAAAACGGAATCAAGGCCGTGTTATATCCCTGTTGTGTATTCGAATACACTGGCGCATTCTGAGACCAAACATTTCGAAATACATCTCGTGTTATATTCGTGTAAATACAGTAATATAATAATACTTCAATTTATTCAAGGCCTCCAGTTGCGTGAATGCCTTTTTGGAACTACCTGTAGTAGATACAAAATATTTAGTACAGTTTCTTCACATGTCCACAACCATGTGACAGCGCTCACGAAAGATGAAATGGTGGTGGCACAATAAATTTAGTCAAACGCACGTTGACGGACGGGAAGTGTATTCAGTCTTTGTGCAACGTGTCTGATAATCTTTCACGTCAAATAGTTGGCAACCAGTAGTGAATGTTCATCACGCACTCACCTCACGCAAGCTTAGTTTGTATGGAGAGACCGTTGATAATTTAACCAAGCGAGGAAGTGCGATTGGCGAAGCGTCCCACCGATACCTTTTCTCAAAGCGGGCGGCTTCAAATTGATGCAGGAGTATTTGTTTATCGACAACAGCGACACACAACTGCGGACTGATAGACTTGCTAAAGGTGTTTTTTTTTTATTCGCGGAACCACAAACGCAAGGAGCGTGTATATACCGCAGGTGCCTGTGCTGGAGCAGCGCTCTTTTTCCTCTAGCGATATGGCCGTCGGCGGCTTCCCTCGCTCGTGTAGGCGGTGGCTGGGACTGCTACTCCGGAAATTTTATATAATATCATTGTCTCAAACGTGTGCTTCTTTTATAATAAAAATTTGTTCAAATATACTGCAAGCATTTATGCGGACTTCATCTTCATCTGTACAAAGCCGTCGTCAATGATCAGCTCGTGTTCAATTTGCGTCGGCGCCATCTTTCTTTCTTGGAATAAAGCGTCGTCTCGACCGTGGTATTTCAAGTGATGGAGGCGCTTTAAGATCCCTTCGACCTCAATCCTCTTCAAGATCTCTCCTGGAGCCGCTCCCACTCCCAGCCCTGCCAACAACCGGTATCCCGATCCTGAAATCTTCTCTGGCTTGCCTGGTGAGGACGTTGAAGACTGGCTCCACAACTACGATCGTGTCAGCGAGTACAACAACTGGAACGAGACATCGAGGTTAACAAACGTACCATTTTACGTCTTTCAAGTAGCCAAGACATGGTTCCTGAATCACGATAGAGACTTCCGTTATTGATCGTCTTTCAAGGAGCAGCTACGGCGGATTTTTTGGCACACCCAAGGTTCGTTCGGGAGTCGCGAAAAAGGGGCTGTCTGAGCGCGTCCAGCATTATGGCTAGTCCTATACCTAATAAAATGAGGACATCCTCGCGCTTTGCCGTCGTATCGACAGTGCCACGCCAGAAACTGACCGCGTGCGACACCTTCTTAAGGGTATAGGATCTACTGCTTTCAATGCACTCACCGCTCAAAACTCTTCGACAGTGTTGTAAGTCGTCTCCGTCTGTCAGCGCCTCGCCGCCCTGCAATCAATCCGCTTGCAACTGTACTTTTCCGACTCATCATCATCATCAGCCTATATTTATGTCCACTGCAGGACGAAGGCCTCTCCCTGCGATCTCCAATTACCCCTGTCTTGCGCTAGCGTATTCCAACTTGCGCCTGCGAATTTCCTAACCTCATCATCCCACCTGACTTTCTGCTGTCCTCGACTGCGCTTCCCTTCTCTTGGTATCCATTCTCTAACCCTAATGGTCCACCGGTTATCCATCCTACGCATTACATGGCCTGCCCCGCTCCATTTCTTCCGCTTAATGTCAACTAGAATATCGTCCACCCCCGTTTGTTCTCTGATCCTCACCGCTCTCTTCCTGTCTCTTAACGTTACTCCTAAGATTTTTCGTTCCATCGCTCTTTGTGCGGTCCTTAACTTGTTCTCGAGCTTCTTTGTTAACCTCCAAGTTTCTGCCCCTTATGTTAGCACCGGTAGAATGCAATGATTGTACACTTTTCTTTTCAACGACAGTGGTAAGCTCCCACTTTTCCGACTACCCCCCGGCAAACAGTATTGAGCTCCGGTCCATCATTCTAGCCATAATTCGTGAGAAATTGCCAGCGCATCGCTCACCTCCTTGCAGCAGCGCTCACGTCCAGCCTGCTTCTACTGACCTGCGCGGCATTATTAAAGAGGAATTGGCCTCTCTGCAGAACGCCCACCATGTCAACGCTTCTTGCCTACAACCGGCTTCTTACGCCCAGGTTGCTGCAATGCCAGCCGCACCGTCTCCAGTCACACCGCCTGTGCCTATGCACCATCACCTGGTCCCTTTAGTCGCCCTAGCCACAGAACACCCATACAAACTTAGAGAAGGGAAACTGTACCTTCCACAGTGCAACGAAAATAAGCGTAGCGTTGGCGTTGTGAACTAAAGTATGCGACCGAGAGATGGCGCTGGCCAAATCGAAACTAACATCATCATTAATACGCAGTGAGCAGTATGGCCGCTGCGGTAGCAGTTCGTATACGGCTCGTCGCGCTGCTCGCTCGATGGTTTTGGGCGTTTTGTTACCGCTTTCGGGGCGGTATTCGTGTGTAATGTACTCTAACATGACTACAGATATGTTTATTATGTCGCCAGGTGACCGAGAGGCCTCAACTGGCAATAAAACATTTCAAACAAGTTAGCTTACATTGTATATTGTCAATGGTGAATGAAGCAGTACATGCTCACAACTTTCATACAGGTGAGGTGGACCTAATGTTGTCCAACGTCTGCGTCTACTTTAGTACTACAGCTTTACAAGACTAGTTCGCTCGAAACTTGAATATGCATCTGCAATACGGTATCCCAGTCGCGTTAATCTTATTACTTCACTTGAACTACTACAAAATAACTCTACTTGTTTCATTATTTATAATTATAACAGCACCATGAGTATAACATCAATGTAAACTAACCTGGCACTTATTCCACTACCTAATCGCCGCAAAGTCGCCCATCTCTTGCTGTTTCATAAAATTTTCTATCACACCACACTTCATCACGACTTCATACTGCGGCCTCATTGCATTTCAAACTGTGTCGACCATCGCAGTAAGGTAGGAATTGATTCATGTTACACGAAGTTTTTCTTTCAATCTTCATCTCCTGTACATCTCATAAATGGAACCATCAAGTATCGTAGCCATCACAGATAACAAACCTTTTTGCCAAACGTTAGCTAACATTGTATAATTAGGAAAATCGTTATGTTACAAGAACTCACTGCACGTGTTTGTTTTACTCTACTACTTTGTAACCACTCCCCTCTTTAATGCCATGTGGCCCTGAGGGTACTTTAAACAAAAATAAAATAATAAAATGAAGAGTGACTGCCAGAGTTTCAGTCAACATGATGTATCGTTTCCTTAAAATTGCATTGAGCGCTTTTGATCGTTTTAAAATTCTCTGCAGTTTCATGTAACAAATTATCGTTGTGAGGGAGCATGTGATTCTTCGTGGTACTAATGCCCGTCAAACTGATTTGCAAGGAGCAGATGGCAGAGATTGTGCATTGGCAAGTAGGAGCTTGCTACATGGTTTCTGTTCTGGTTATAATGACGGGAAAAGAAACAAGTTGGGACTCAACATGTTACTTCTCCGATTGTCATAAAGCGCCCTTAAAAGCCACTAAGCTTGTACATCAAATTTTTCATTTCCAACCCGCGGCACGTTTACTTATTTTACTGACCGCTCGATCAACTGAGCTCAAACGCCAAGTTCTCGAATGGACCTGAGAAATTAATTAGAATACAATCACAATAAATTTTTGCGCTGTGAGCGCAAGCTACGTACACAGCAAGTTGCTTCTGTCACAGCAGTAGTCACATGTCTGCTGGCACTAAGCTCTCGTCATAACGACGCAGGGAAACCTACTTGTTCTTTTAATTCCAAATACAACAGACACAGCACTGTGTCTCGTCTTTTGCCCCACCTTCAGCACGGTTTCTTCCTACATCTGAGGAACACACGGGCATATTGCATATGGGCGTATTGCACAATAAAGAAATAATCAAATAGTGCTCACTCATTCTCCAGTGACCGCAATATTTGCCGCGCAGGGATTCGACAAAAAGTGCAAATTTGTAGAAAAATCCAACACCGTGGGCACGCGGCTCTTCTGTGTCAAGAAACTGTCCTGTTAAGAGAACGGGATCAGCGCTTCACCATCAGAAACGAAAATAATAAGTGCCTTCTTTATAACACATCTCACGAAAAGAAATAAACCAGTCAATTAACCAACCAACCAACCGACCTACCAACAAACAAACAAACAAGCAAAACGACGCGATGAAAATAAGCACGCATAAGAGAAGCCCGGTGGAACCGCAGTGATAACACTCGTGATTTGCGCAGCCATTCGCTTATATATGTGCGTGATCAAGACGTGATCATGTGCGTGTATGGGCACGCGAGCGCACGCACACACATACACACACACACCTACTTGTATACAAACACACGCTATATCGGAATTTACGCAGTTGCCACGACTACTGCCGTTATACTGCTGCACACTGGGTACGAGTGCACTTCTGCTTTACTGCTGCTTTGTCGTCAGCGCAAATGCTGTTTGCCTTGCCGAGGTACTCTCCCTCAATCTCACCGCAGCAATCGAAGCATAGCATAACAGAACAGAAAGAAACATGCCATTCAAAGACAATAATTTGCGCATTCATCAGTGTAGCGTTAGAATTGAAACAGACGTTTCCTCGAAAATTCATAGCCTGAGACGTATGTACTCGAAACGCGAAATGTATCAGCCACTTTAACACGCGCGAAGAGTCCCGGCAAGCCGGTGGGCAGGCGCCCAACCGCGAACACGGCACTACACCGCGACAAAGAAGCCTATATTCCACCAAAATTGTTCCAGCGCAACGGCCACATTCCCACAGCGGAGCCCGCTGCGACCGCACAGTCGGCACTAGATTCGGGCGGGAGAGAAGAGGGGGAGACGGGGATGCATTTGTTTATCTGCCGGGTCGTGTCCGTGTTTGCACGGCGACGCCTACCCTTTCGGTTAGCCGGGCCACTGCTCTTCCGCCAATTCATTCGTCGCCGAAAAGGCGAAATTCGATTTGGTCCCCGGCAGTGGTTGCTGGAGCAAGGTGCACTACTCCGCCTGCGACGACCTCGCCCCGTCCGTGGCTCTGCGATCTCTCCGCTCAGCCGGGGCTTCGACGTCGCGGCCAGAACGAGAAGCGAACGCGAGCTTATATACGGCAGCCGGAGCGACTGCACCGCGGAATGCGAGGAACGCCGCGAGATGAAGACGCTGCCCTGGAGGATGCACCCGCTCTTCACGCTTTTACGCAGCCTGCCCCTTGGAAGCCTATAGCGCCTATCAGCGAGAGTAAGGCCCTCTTCGCTTGAGCATTCGCGCCTTTCGCACAGCTCCCCTTGTCGGGAATGGTGATGCGATAAGGCGTGACACCTAACTGCCCACAACTTACGAAAGATCCGATTATGTGTATAATTCATGTTGAGAGAGATAGAGAAAGACGGAAAGTGAGGAAGGTAGCCGAGGATTACGCCTATGACCTGCATTTTGATAAGGAGAAGTGGGGCTTGAAATGTAACCATAGCACAACGATAATGCAGTTAATCGTGCTTAAATAATAGACGTAGAAAGAGAATATCGCGCCTTTACTACGCGTGTGTGTTGACAAACGCGTACTGACGTGAGCTGGTGTCCCTGCAAAATTTGAAGGACGCTTAAGCTTCGCCTTCAAGAGTGGATCGAACGCGGTATACAGCATTCAAAGATCCCTGACTGCTTCTCACGCTTCCCGAAAATTGCAGTTTATGTAACCATTATGTTTACCGGAAAACGCTGCCGGCAAACGCTATGCACGAAGGCGAGCTTTTTGGTAGAAACGCGGCCTCTTGCGGCGGCCCATCTTCTGTTATTTTTTCGCACTTTTAATAGTTCAGTCTGAGAAGATTTGACAAACAAGGCATGCGCTGTCGGTGTTTTGTGCCATGTCATTTCTTTGTGGGCTGTCATTCTCAAAATTCCGAGGAATAGTTTCGGAAAAAATGTGAGACAAGGTATACATGAGCGACTTTAGTGATAGCAGAAAAATTTGAGTGCCACATAGAATATATACGGCAATTTTCGCTGATGGGACGCCAACGCCGGCTACGGCGCCGACGCCGACATCGGTATTTCTGCGACACGGGGCCCTTAACGCTTTCGCGTTAATGGGGGATATAGGCCGGCCAGGATAGCCATGCCTCAAACTCATGCAGCAGCTAGCGCTACCACTACCACTATTATCTCAGTAGTATTAATACAAACCTAGGGAAACACGAACAGCGATGTGCGTCATTTCTTGCGCAGGAGGAGGAGAAGAGAAAAAGAGTGAAGGACAAGCAGTTTGTCCAGCGTTGGTAAAAGCAATGAAATGTGATAGAAGGAGACACGCGCGGTCTGGCGAAAAACAAAGGGCGCCGAAGATGTGTACAACCAACACTTCACAGTTGGTTGTACATCTTCGCACCTCCTGCTTTTCGCTATGCTGCGCAAAAGCCACGCAAACCCCTGTACGCGTTTCAATGGGTCGATATGGTACTTAACTTAAAAACAGAAAATACTGGGAAATAAGCGGAAACCAATACTTGTAGGTTGAGGACGCACCTACGAAAAACAATTAAACCAGTTCCCCGCTTGCGAAATCTGGTGAAACAGCGGTGCTCTGCAAGCACGGGTGTATAGCGTAGTGCGTATGACGCTCCCCTTCAGACCGTGAGCACCCCGGTTCACATCCCACGTCTCTCTCTGGCTCTCATTTTCTCTTTCTCTCGCCCATAGCAAGTTGTGTTACAATCGTCGGTGCAATGCCACCATATGGTTCCCATAAATGCATGCTTTGCAAGCGTGGGTGTATAGCCTAGTCAATTATTAAAAAAAAAACGTGTGTGTATAGCCTAGTGGTTATGAGGCACGCCTTAGGACTGTTGGTACCTGGGTTCGAATCCCGCCTCGCCTAGAAAGTTTATTTCTTTATTTCTCTCGCTCTCCGTCTGTCTCTCTTTCTTTCGCTCTCTGCACCTCCTCTCCTCATTTCACACTCTCTCCACTTCGCTCGAAACTGCGAACAGCATAGCTCCGTAGGGATCGACCTCAACATCGACACCGATGCTTTATTTCCAACGTTTCGGCTGGGGTCCGGCCTTCGTCAAGGAATCGGGCCCCGTTTTTCTCGTGCGTGTGTCTTCAACCTAAAAGTGACTATTCAACTACCGGATCCCAGAAGACTCACTTTATATATGGATATGCTCACCAGGCAATGGCCTCCTCTGTCCGCCGCATGCCAGCGATCCTCTATAGAAAATATTTTTATTAACAAGCAAATAAAAAAACAATGTAGCTTATTGTACAGATAGACAAAAATGCAACAAAAGAAAATCGCGAGAGAAGGGGGCGAGAAAGGAGTTACTGTATTTCTACAAGATAAGCCCTTCATCAAACTTCTCTTGTGAGGCCATGAGGCCTATTACTGACACCAAATTGAAGCGCCCACTTTAGACCGTACTCGGGCCAAATTACTGCAAATTAAGCTTTAATTAGGTCACCCCGTACAGGAACCACGAGCGGAAACCCGAACTCTATATTGAAAGGCAAAGATGTGATGTAGCAAGCTTTGCGAGCAAATAAATAAATAAATAAATGGGGTTACGTAACTGGAAACTTGAAGAATCAGAAGGATCATGATCGGGCCATACATTGTCACTGTGCAGATCTTTTCTTTCTTTCTTTCTTTTTTTGCTTGTGTACAATGAGTCGTCCCGTTAATAGCTTTTCCGGCTAGCTCTCCTTTGCTCAAGAAACGTATGAATTTGAGCCCGTACGTTTTCAATAAAATGTACGACAGGTTGTGTCATGTCTGCCGTTTCGAAATCGTGCCCATATAGCGCGCGATTCGCACATTTCAGTTTAGCAGCGCTGTCGTGTGGTTAAACTTGTAGAATGCATTTCTCATGTATTAGTCGGACAAAACAGACTAACGTGCAATAACTACGGTTTGAGTTACGTCGCATAAAAGTATTTCGTGCTTTCTTTCAACGGTATAAAATCGCAGGAATAGAATCAAATTCGTGAAATTCTGTTGCAATAGTGCAGATTTCTTGTAGTTTGCAGCGTTTTCACAGTTCTACTAACAGCATCAACCAATTATTGTAACAGCGGAGCTGTTTAAGCCGAGTGTTAGTCCGTAACGTGTGAACAGAAAACGTAGGCCAATTCTGGCGGTAGTGCAGAAAGGGTCCAAGCGCAATGGCACATACCCCTGTGAACTAGCGAAGCTGAGCCTGACTAAGTCTAGCTGAGCATGGTTGGGACTACTTAAGCTTAGTCAGTCATCGATACCCAATCGATAGCCAATCAATAGCTAATCGATGATTGATCAATAATCAATAAATTCTGGAAAATGCTGGGGATAACTTGGTAGTGCTTAGTCTAGCCCAAAAGCCAGGACTAGTAAGTGCCCATCAGTTCCGCTGTCTCTTTAGGATTGCGCCTGCAGTGCAAGCTCCGCTAATTTTTACCATTATCGATCGAAGAGCAGAACAAGCTAACAGATCAGGTTGTTAACGAACGTAACATTTTGAAGTTCGAGCAGCTGCTGTTAGATCACCTCAGAAATTAACACACAGTTATTCTACCAATGTTCGGCCGTTTCTGACCAAATGTCCTGTTGTTTTACATAGTAATGCATAGCCAAGTTTGACCATGTTATTGTAAGTCACGTTTCGATGTATTCTATTTGTATCCCTCTCTTATGTAATACTCTGAAAGGGGCCTTTAAGGGCATAATAAATGATGATGATGATGATGATGATGATAATCATATAACAAGAAGAGCAAAACTAACGGAGCTGTGACTTCCGGCGCCCGCAACTAAAGCAATGTACTTGCTAATGGATGCAACGTTAGGCTACGTCCTTCTCATTCATTTCAACAGTATTACACGCGCTCACTAATTATACGCTCTTATCTTTCAGCTCCCTTACGCCCTTCCTGACTAGATTGCAGTCAAGTACAACCTCCTGTCGTTAATCACCCGGCCTGCCTTTATATGCGCACGTGCTGCTTTATTTTTGTCAATGGTGACGTACAAACCACGATTCACATGCAAAAGATAAATATATCCTCCACGCGTCCCTGAAGAACTGCAGCAAAAGAGCCCGCACAGAAACTATGTCATTACAGCAGCGCGTGATGTGCACTTTCTATTGGAAGTGTGTTCGCCACTGCGCTCGTCGACAGAGCAGTCGCTGCACATTGTGATGGTGCCACTGGGATTCTGTACAAGGTGAGCGAAAAATCTCTTCTCATTTTTCAGAGTCCTAGAGCACTGAAATGCAATAGGAGTCTCAGTATAAGGCTAAGTTACTGCTGTATTGATGCATGCCTTGGCTGCACCCTTTCATGCCTTTAACAAGTGCAGGCTTGCACCGATGGACCGACGTCCTCAGCTGCCTCCTCGGCTGCTTTCGGTGCCCCAGCTGTGTTGATCCGTCGAAATTTCAAACTTGACCACAAGGCAACGCCGACAGCTGCAGAGATTGCTGGCATTCGCGAAGCAGTTCGTTACATATCTCAGGGGCCGCTTGAGACGTGCACTGTTTTTTGTGGTGCTAAACCAGCCAGATTATTCACTCTATATGCTTAGACGAGGACCTTATAGCTTACTTGTTCACGAAGTCGCCGAAATTTATGAGTCCGCCTTGTGAAACTGTCACCCTATAATATTTCAATGGGTTCCCAGACGCTGAGGTGTCGATGGAAATGAGCTCACCGATGCTGAGGCAATGTTCATTCTCCGCAATTAGACTGCATTTCAGTCCCATTTACGAGGACAGATGTCAACGCTATGTTATAGGACCTCATCCGCGTGGCTAAGGCAAGTTACTGGTCTCAGCCAAACTACCTTCATCGCCGCCTTCGTTTACTTGATCCCGAGATTCGCTTCAGGGTAACGCTCAACATCCAAAGAAGTCATGCAAGCCTTCTACACAGATTGAGACTTCGCGTGGCCATTACACAACACTACCGTTATCTTAATGACCGCGCGGACAGCCCAGGCTGTACGAATGGTGCCATGCTGGAGATTAGAGACAGGCGTGTGTGCATCCGCTGTACGTACGAGAAATACAGTGAGTGGAGGGAGGTTTAGCACGCATCGACAACCGGCCACTTTCTGAAAGTCGTCTGTTCGGCTTAAGGCCAGAACACCCCGCGGGCCAGGCCATGAAGTTCATTGTGAGTTTTTGAGAGATAGTGAACTGGATATACGACTGCAATAATGGTTGCCTGCTAAGTTGTTATCTTTTTTGCTCATGCCTTTTCATTTCATGATCATCAGCTTCGCTGCCTCCCTCTTATTTCCTTTTTCGTCTGCTCCCACGTCAACACTTGACTACTAGGAGAGAACAGAGTAATTCAGACCGATCTCTTAGCTTTTTCCTCATAATAAATCTCTCTTCTTCCGGCGTAGAGAATGCAACACAGCGAATATTGCAACATAAAAACTACAATATTAATTTCCACACGTCATGCGTAAACTTTGCAGTCGATAATTGGGCAAAAGGGGACCTAGGGAATGCATTAATTATTCCCCGAAACTCCATTTGCGCCCGCGCGCGCACTCGTGTGTTTGTGTATATGTGTGTGTGGATATGTGTGTGTGGATATATGTGTGTGGATATATATATATATATATATATATATATATATATATATGTGTGTGTGTGTGTGTGTGTGTGTGTGTGTGTGTGTGTGTGTGTGTGTGTGTGTGTGTGTGTGTGTGTGTGTGTGTGTGTGTGTGTGTGTGTGTGTGTGTGTGTGTGTGTGTGTGTGTGTGTGTGTGTGTGTGTGTGTGTGTGTGTGTGTGTGTGTGTGTGTCACACAGTGCAGCCTTCCAGATTAACGTCAAAGACTGGCCTCAATGTATCACATGCAGTCAGAGAGGGCGAGCGAAATGGAAATAGAAAAAAAACACGTTAAAGGCGTGCATTTACATTCGCATATCACTGTTAATCACAAAGTGCTTAAGGGTGCACCGGCCAGATTTCTTGTAGAATAGCAGCAGCGATCAAGTTTCCTTCTTTGCACAGAAATAATAGTAATAATAATAATCAATCAATCAATCATGTTTATTTAACGTACCCAGGAACAACCTTAAGGTCTGAGGGCTGGCGCACGCATACATTAAAAAACAAAACAAAAACACGGCAAGAGAATATCATTAAAAAATAAATGAAACAAAAGAAAACTTCTGAAAAGAAGAGAGTACCAACAACAAAGCGCAAAGTAAATACAAAAGAAAAAGAAGAAGGGCACTTGAACAATGCATGAAATTATAACACAACAAGGAAAAGCTCGGAAAAGAACGATGACAACGATTGATGAAAGATATCAAGATCACGAAAGTAAACGTTAAAACGACTCTGTATTCTGTGGGCGGTTGAATGTTCGTGATGACAGGCAGGAACATGGAAATGTCTATGTTCTCTGGTGAGGTTACCGTGAAGGAGTTTGAAGAGAAACAGAATGCCAGCGCGATTACGTCAGCAGCGAAGTAAGGGCAATGACAATAATCCAACAGTGCTAGAGCAAGGCCCAGCGTCCGTATTAGCGAAGCGGTGATGATACAGTCTTAAAAACTTCTTCTGGACCCGATCTATAACATCACTGTTGGATTTAGAAATGCCGTTCCAGTCGACCCACGCGTATTCGAGTTGAGGAAGAGAGATTGTTGTGTACAACTTGCGGAACGGTGTAGGAAAATTGAATTCTCTCGATAGTCTGCAAACAGAGCCAACAGTGCGCATACCTCACATTGCCACGCACTTAGTGTGAGCTGAAAACTGTAAGGTTGTATCAAAAAGTACACCGAGATCATTGATCTCACAGACCTTACATAACGGCACAGAATCTACAGAATAAGAAAAAGAAATACTTGCTGTTTTGCGTGTGAAAGTCATGACTTTGGTCTCACCAGCATTCAAGGTAAGGTTATTATCCTTGCACCATTTAGAAAAAGAAAACAGGTCAGACTGCAGGATGCGACAGTCATCAACAGTGTAAATTTTCCTAAAGATCTAATAATAATAAAAATAATAATAATTAGCACCGACCATAATCCTTGACTTAAGTGCCTGCTAGTGTCACTCACACCTCGGCGTTGGTGTATCCTGATCTAGGGCGGGAAACTGAACTCGGAGGAGCGAGCGAACGGAACTGGCGGGAACCCGCCACGCACAGAGGAGCGGGCGAGGGAGCGAAGGAGGGCGAGGAATTTCGCGACGCGTAGCCCCCTAGCGGACGGCGCACGAAGCGCGCCTTACGCGCCCCTCCGCCGCCGACGTGAGAGCATGTAACGAGTGACGGCACGCGCGAGCGAGCGAGCGACGGAGCAGGTGCGCGCCGGGAGAGGGGAAGTGAGAGAGGAGGGAGTGACGTCACCCCTCCGCTGTGTTAGGCAGGCGTTCACTCTGTGTCAGGTGGCGTGTAGCTCTAATTAGCTTGTTTTTATTTTGATTAGTAATGAGCGGGTACCCCTGGTTTAAGTGTGACGTCACTGATTACGTCATTTCTGGTCTTGGAGTTTCACGGGAAGCTGTACTGATATGGTGGGTACCTAAAGTTTACGATTGTGTGCTTTGATGTACGGCAATTAGACTTTCATTAATTCTTTCTAATTATTCCTGGCACTTAACTAGCTCTTTAGTGCACTAAATTTGTGCTCTGATGTCATATCTATCATCAACCATAAGTTTAACCATGGATATCTACCTGTTTTTATTTTTTATTATGTATTTTTCATTTCATTGCCCCTCTGTGACAAACCGGAAGTCGATCCATAACCCGAAGTTACTGCGCAAGAAACAAGAGTGTCACTCGGTACTCGTGCCACTAATAATAATAATTATAATTATTATTATTTTATTTAATAATAATCAAGCATTTATCAATCAATCATTTATTTACCATGCCCAGGAACAATCATTATGTCTGAGTGCTGGCACACGCATACACTAAAAAATGACAAAGAAAAAAAAGCAGCAGGGGAATACAAGTAAAAAATGAATAAAAGGAACAATATTGAAAAGAGTCGATACAGCAAGGCACAAGGTTAATACAAAATAAAAAGGAGGAGAAGGGCAGTTCGACAATATGTGAAACTAAGACCCCGTATTCTGTGGACGGTGGAGTGTTGGTGATAACAGGCAGGAACATGGAAAAGTATATCTTCTCTGGTGATCTTGCGCGGAATACGCAACATGATACAACTGAGGATTTCGGAGCAGGTGAGAATACCGTGAAGGAGTTTAAAAAGAAACAGAAGGTCAGCGCGATTACGTTGGCAGCGAAGTAAGGGCAATGACAATAATCCAGCAGTGGTAGAAGAAGACCCAGTATCCGTGTTAGCAAACCGGGGAGGATTAATGCTAAAAAAACTTTTTCTGGGCCCGATTTATAATGTCACTGTTGGGTCTAGAAATGACATTCCAAACGTCTTACGCGTATTCGAGTTGAGGAAGACAGATTGCTGTGTACAACTTGCGGAACGGTGTAGGAGACTTGAATTTCCTCGATAGTCTGCAAATAGAACCCAGAGAGTGCATACCCCGCATTGCAACGCGTTTAGTGTGAACAGAAAGTGTGCGGTTGTATGAAACCGTGCACCAAGATCATTTATCGCACAGACCTTACACAATGGTACAGAATCTACAAAATAAGAAAAAGAAATGCTTGCTGTTTTGTGTGTAAAAATAATGACTCTGGTCTTAGCAGCATTCAAGGTGAGGTTTCTAAATGGTGCATATATTTGCACCATTTAGAAAAAGAAGACAGTCATCACCAATGTAAATTTTCTTTAAAATTTTGATGACATCAGCGTATAGAAGGAAAGCAGATTTCTGAATGGCGGAAAGAACGTCGTTAATAAAAACTCAAAAAAGGAGTGGTCCTATAATATTGATCCTTGAGGGACGCCGCTAGTTGCCATGTAAAAAAAAAAGATCATTGACGTTAACATAACACGATCTATCAAGGAGAAAACTGCGCAAGAGATACACAATTGACGACTCAACACCAAAGTGTGTAAGCTTGACAAGAATCAGTGAGTAGCTGACTACATCAAAACCTTTGCTGAGGTCACAGTAAATGGTGTCAACTTGCCCGTTCTGAAGTATCAGCGCGGAGATCTGTGTCATGAAACTGGCGAGATTTGGTAAAGTGGAGCAGCCGGTGAGAAATCCATGTTGATTCTGAATCAGTGAGTTCTTCACAGTAAAATACAATATGTTGTGAAGAGCGAGCTCAGCAATCTTAGCCGCAGTACAGAGAAGAAAAATCGGGCGATAATTCAAGACATCGATTTTACAGCCCGACCTAAAAACACGAAAAATGAGCAGTTTTCCGCATGTGAGCGAAAGTGGAAGTATTCAAAAAGTTATTAAATATACATATCAATGCTGGGGCAAATAAAGTTCCGTAAGCTTTTACAATTGAGGAGGGGATGCCATCAGGCCGCACGATAGCGAAGGCTTCAAGCGCTTAAGGCATTCGCTGATGAGTTTTTCTTCAAACAGCATATCATTAGATGTAGGAACCGTCGTGTGCTGCTGACGACACCAGCGTTGAAACCGGAGGTTTTATATAAGAATGAGAAATGGGCAGAAAAACAATTCGCGACTGCTTGTACTTATCTAGAGTCGAGCAAGCGAAAACACTCTCCACGTTTACTAGAGCACTTGCGGATATACTTGCAAGTTTCCGCTGGCTGGTTCGAGGCGCTCTTTTCCAAGAATGCAATATCTCAGCCGTGATCCCGCTTATAGAGGCATTTGCATAGAGTTCGAAAAAAGCAGAATTCTTCTCTCCACTCATTAGGCACAGGATATATGGATTTACGGTGCGCGAGATCTTTATATTTAAGGGCAGTTATAAGTTCAGATGAGAACCAGTGGAGAGCATATTTAGAGCATTTATGACTGTACTGGGGAATGTATTTGCGCATGCTGCTCAAATAAAGCTTCGTAAACTGATCTACTTGCTCATCAACATTAGTTTTGTCTGTGACCAGTGACCAATCGGTGGGGGACAGGAAATCATATAAACCAATATAATCAACATGCTTGAAAGCAAGGCGCGAGGATCCATTATTTATTTATTTATTTATTTATTTATTTATTTATTTATTTATTTATTTATTTATTTATAATATCAGCCTATTTTTAAGTTCAATGCAGGACGAAGGCCTCTCTCGGACGTCGATCTCCAATTACCCCCGTCTTGCGCTAGCGGATTACAACTTGCGCCTGCGTATCTTCTAATTTCATGTCCCCACCTAATTTTTCACTGCGCTTGCCATCACTTGGCACCCATTGTGTAACTATAATGGTCCACTGGTTATCTATAGACGTAAAGCATTACATGGCCTGCCCAGCTCCTATTTTTTCTCCTAATGTCAGCTAGAATGTCGGCTATCCCCGTTTGCTCTCTGATCCCCACCGCTCTCATCCTGTCTCTTAACTTTACGCCTAACATTACTCGTTCCATCGCTCTTTGTGCGGTCCTTAACTTGTTCTCGAGCTTCTTTGTTAACGTCCAAATATCTGTCCCATTAGCACCGGTAGAATGCAATGGTTGTACACTTTTCTTTTCAGCGACTGGGATAAGCTCCCAGTCAGGATTTTGTAATGCCTGCCGTATGAACTCCAACCCATTTTTTATTCTTCTGTAAATTTCCTTCTCATGATCAGGGTATCTGTAATTGACCTAGATAAACGTACTCCATTAGAGATTCTAGAGGCTTACTAGCGATCCTGAATTGTTGTTCCCTTGCCAGGCTATTGAACATTAGCTTTGTCTTCTGCATAATAATCTTCAATCCTATTGTTACACCTTCTCGGTTAAGGTCCTCAATCATTTGTTGCAATTCATCCCCAGTGTTGCTGAACAGGACAAGGTCATCTGCAAACCGAAGGTTGCTGAAATATTAGCCGTTTATCCTCACTCATAAGCCTTTCCAATGCACAGGCATACAAGGGTGAAAATATTTATTCGCTTCAGCATGTGCCTTTTTACACGCACTCAGCCATCCTGATAAAAAAAAAAAGAAAGGAAAAGAAAGAACGGGCATTTACGAAAGCGCCACTTTCAGCTGAGTCTGGGTGTCAGCGGAAATTCTAAATAAAAAGGAGGAGGGATGTGTCAATTCGTTCGAAAATTTACTATACCGTACAGCGCTTCCATTTTCGACAGCGGGATAGACTCACTATAGGCTTATTTATGTTCAAGCGCACAGCTTCCATCGGCACTCTCGTTGCCGAAGATATCGCAGTGTCCCAGCAACCACTTAACTGTGGTGCCTATTCTCGATAGTGCATCATAGTCTTGTTTCTACTTAGGAACATCGTTTTACTGTGATAACCAGGACGCAGAGCTGACACTTGGCGCAATGAGTACAGAGCCTCGCTTATAAAAAAAGCCCTGTTCTCATAGGATAGCCTACGTATGAGGCATTTATTAAAAGACACAGCCGCAGAGCCTTACATAGCCACCAGCTTAGGTGCTGTCAACGAGGTTCTGTATAAATGTGTCAGGGGTCGAATTCACACAGTCTTTTACAAGAACACGAGCTGTTCGTCAGTGGCTGACCGCTTTCTGAAATATGTTCGCAGTCGCGACTTCCCTGCGCTTTTGTTTGCAAACTGCACTTACGTACAAACTGATTTATGAATACGGGCCCACAGTCCATGCACATGCTGCTAGCGCAGAAAGCAAAGCAAGTTTTTCTGTAGTTTCTCAACTCAACAGCACTTGGCGAACCTTCATGGACGTAATGTGCACCTAGCTAGGCGTGTGCTTGGAGCTAGGGATATTTCTCTTTCTTTCTTTCTTTCTTTCTTTCTTCTTTCTTTCTTTCTTTCTTTCTTCTTTCTTTCTTTCTTTTCCCCACTTTGCTGCAGTCGGTTTAATGGAGCTTAAATGAACATGAGCCTGTTTAATCTCCGCATGCTTTCTTTATTCGCTATCCCTCTTTCTCTTATGATTTCGGGGGCTGGACTTCAGCACACATAGCTATAAAACAAAACCTGTTGGTCAAGAAGACCATTGAAGAGACTTAAATTTTGCAGAGACTGCGAAAGCTTTCCACGTCTTAGTGTTTGTCCGCACCCGCCGTGGTGGCGTAGTGGCTTTGGCGTTGCGCTGCTAAGCCCGAGGGCGCTGGATCGAATCCCGGCCGCTGCGGTCGCATTTTGATGAAGGCGAAATGAAAAACGCCCCTGTACCGTGCATTGGGTGCACGGTAAAGAACCCCAGGGGTTCAAAATTAATCCGGAGTCCCCCACGACGGCTTGCCAATCGTGGTTTCGGCACCTGAAACCCCAGAATTAAAAAAAAAAAAGGTTTTGCCTGTTATAATTGCTAACGAATGCGACAAATCTCACGTGTTAGTCTCATGTGCAAATCAAAGTACCATGCTTTTAGAAATACCTTAGCCCAGTAATAGAAACATGCAGTCTCCTCAATCTTGAGGTAAATTTCCAGATTTGCCTCTTCCACTGTGTCCTATAGATGCCCTAACCCAGCTGTGCCTCAGGCCAGGCCAGATATTCAGCTCCTGGTTCCCTGTGGGCCTTCAACGCCCATCACCAGCTATGTGACTTTGGTGTCATGGCGCTTCACTGCACACACAGTACTCACTCTCTTCCACTTTTCCTCTTTCTATTTCCCCTTTCCCTTACCCCCAGTGTAGGGTAGCAAACCGGACACTCCTCTGGTTGACCTCCCTACCTTTCCTCTCTTTGCTATCTCTCTCGCTTCTATCTCTCTTTTATTCGGGGGATTGGCCGCAAAGCATCTGTTGCAAAAAAAAAAAAAATGAAGAGTAGCATCAAATAAGTGCATGTAGCGGTGCATGATGCAGGTACTGCAGTAATGAGTTAGGGCATTTGTTGTCCGTCACCTTTTGAGTATAGGGAATGTTTACAAAGAGGACAGTCTTAAAGAGAGGGAGGAGTGAAAATTCAAGCCCGTCACAGTCAGCCACATAGTATAAGGTCATTTTGTGCCATCGGAGGCCTACGGGCCTCGTTTTTTTATCACTGCCTTGAATCATTAAAGAATGGGTGTAGAAGCAGGAAAACAGTGACTTCGTGTGCCGGCATTTGTAAACCGAAGTGAACATTATAAAAAAATGAAGGGGTGCACATGATTGAGGAAGAGGACTCAAATTTATACAACCACTGGTATACTTCGAAGAAAAGCCGGTGAAGAATAAGGCCGCATTTCAGAACACTAGTATGTGCACTATGAAACTCCGGCTTCCTATAGCAATTGCGGCACTAGGAGTATACGAAAACTACCAACAAATAATGAGTACTAGTGCAATAGTCTACGCGCTTTGTTTCATCTTTTGTTTCTTATGCTGGCGGGTGCACACCAACGCTGGCAAAGGTCTTGAAATCAGTGCACGGAAAGAAAGGCGGGGAAAATGTCCATTATTCACAGATTTGCAAGAAGTGCACAAGAGCAGAGAGCGCCGTCCATAGAAGCACCGTCCATAGACGAAATCGGGAGATTCGTGTTACCGGTATCCCACAGAGCATTGAACGTTTCCGAATTACAGTGTTTAACTCCGTCGCAGTCGCCGAACAGCGTATAATCAGCCGTTGAAACGTGGTATTTCCCAATGGGCGCCAAAGCCGCCAAGATCACAAAGCGTTCGAACGCGATACTACCGCAGCGTCGTGTCTCTAAACAACTTGAGGGAAACGGGCTGTGCGTGCTTTGATCCAATTCATACTGTGAGACGCTGGCTGACGTTTTATTCAGGGTAACCGTGCATGAAAGCCCCGATGAAAGAGTCAATAAGGTGGTTTGGTAGCGCCTAGTGGAAGGTGCCACGAGCAAGAAGAGCCACCGGATTACATTGTGGCCCTTCTTAAGTGAGACCATGAACCAGCGCCGGCATTTACAAAAACTTCTTTAGTAATTTTTAGTAGTCATAGTAGTAGTAGTAGCTTTAAACTTCTTTAAGCTGGAAATCATCGTAAGCAAAAATTCAACACAATCCTCACTCTGGACGTATCATTAGCGAAGGCTGCCAGCAAATCGCAATGAACACCTACGAGCATAAAGCTTTGCGAATGTAGAACCAGAATTCGAGATACTCGCGAAGCCTCGGCCTGCGTGAACTTATGATCGTGCAGCGATCACGAAGTGAAACAGGCATTAGCATGAGAGTGCAAGGTAGCGAATGCTCTAGAACACCATTGAAGTTAAGGTAACACGATCATTTTCTTAAGCGCATCACGAATTACATAACATGTGCACTATGCTGATGCAACTTGGTTTTGTGAACACGAAGTGGCATCAACGCAGGGCAAAAAGTGCGTACGAAGACAGAGGATATTGGCTCTCTTTTCCATAGGACCCAAAGAACGTGAGAAAGCTAGCCAAGGCTAACGCTGAATGGCTGAGCTAGGAAGGCAGAATGGTGTCAAGGGGATTGAAAGCAAGGTAGAATAAAGCAACGAATAATTCCAGGAGTGAGGTGCTCTCCATCGATGGTCAGGGGGACTATACGCGAACGTGATGCTAAATCGTAGAGACAGGACACTTGCCTGCGACGGGACGTGCGAAGTGCGTAGCCATTCTGATGCCCTGGACTCGGCAGTCGCCGTAAGCCAAGCGCAGCACATACCCGCACTGCCGCCTGCAAACGGCCCTCGGGGCACCGCGTAAACAAAAACGGCACGCGCTCGAGCAGAGAGTTTCCCTCCGAGTCGCTTACGTCAAGTGGCTCCTCGTATGTATCGATAAGCGCGCCCCTCGTGATGGGTGGTGACAATCGCTACTCCGCAAAACGAACAGCTAAAGCGCAGCAGCGACGGGATTTCGTGAGTCGAGCGGCAACGTCGGTGCGCAGACGCCGATGGAGTCCTCCTCGCCAACCTTCAACGCCGCCGCCACGGTGAACTTAAGAGTATCATTACGATTCCGCCGACAAGAACGGTCGTGCGCGCGCTTTTCCTTCAAAAAAAAACGTTGCCCGTGATGCGACTCCGGCAGCGCCACGGCGCCAGCTATTGTTTCCGGTCCGTGTAGCGCGTCTACGACGGTGCGAGGAATCGCTGGCGTTCGCGTGAGCGCGGCGCTGCATTAGAGCGCAGCCGCCGCAGTGGGTCGTCGCCAGTGGCATACGGCCTAGTAGTGGCTGCATACAGGCCAGTGGCTAACCTTGGGAGGAAAGCTGAAAAAGCTGGCGGCGGTGAAACAGAAGGAGCTTCGCAGTGACGGCGCGCGCCACTGCCACGTGTCGTAAATCATGCGCCCACCCACTACACTGCCGCTGCCAAACGGCGAGCCGGAGTCTCCGGCAGCGACAGCCAGCAGCAGATGTGCCTAGTTGTCTCTGTCTGTCTGCGTCCGCCCCACGGCCGCTTTTGTGTGGCCCCTGGTCGAGTTTTGCTGGTCTTTACTCATCGCTCCAGGGCGCGCCTGCAGCTATACGCTCCTTCTCGCTCCTGCAGAGTGACCCTGTGTTGAGGGCTGAGCTTTCCATGGAAGAAGTTATTGGAACGTGCTGCTCGCCATTAAGATGCCTCATTGTGCATCCTAAATAACTGGTAAGTTATGTTGCAAATCGAGCAAGGAAATATTTACTTCGTACAGGCAAAATAGAGAAAATAAACATGGGCCAATATTAGAGATGAATTTATAGATTCCCTCGAAGGGAGCTAGCAGGAATTTTGCAGTGATCAAATCATGCACTTGTGTGATTTTCGACGCTGAGGTAAAGCGAACAAGTTCTTTTTCTTTTTAATGTACTACGCCATTTATACATTATATTTGATGCGTAATGCGCTCTTACCGTCTACTGGAATCTACTGTCGGAATGATATGTAAATCCGAATCATAGCAAAAGGAAGAGAGAGAGAAACGAAGAGGGAAAGGTAGGGATGTTAACTAAGGGAAATTTTTTTATACGCCTTAGAAAACCTTAAAGCCAATTAAGGATACTCGCTTTATTTTTTTTTTTACGTAAACGTTACAGCGTGCGTTGATTAAAATACATTTACCTGGAGCGGAATACAGCAACAACAAAGTACTGTGATCTACAACTGCTCGTATAGGAAAGAACCATTAATCACATGCAGGTTAATGGTGCCTAGGGTCGGACAAAGTACAAAGAAATAGGTGGTTGAAAATAACGGTTCATGCTTACAGAGGCACCACAAATATGTATATAATAATAATCATCATCATCAGCAGCAGCCTATTTTTGTGTCCACTGCAGGACGAAGGCCTCTACCTGCGATCTCCAATTACCCCTGTCTTGCGCTAGCTGATTCCCACTTGCGGCTGCAAATTTCCGAATTTAACCCCCCCACACCTAGTTTTCTCGTCCTCGACTGCGCTTCCCTTCCCTTGGCACTCATTCTGTAACTCCAATGGTCCACCGCTTATCTACACTATACGCATTACATGGCCAGCCCAGCTCCATTTCTTTATCTTAATGTCAACTAGAATATCGACTATCCCCGTTTGCTCTCTGATCCTCACCGCTCTCTTCCTGTCTCTTAACGTTACCCCTATCATTTTTCGTTCCAAAACTCCTTGCGCGGCCCTTAAATTTGTCTGGAACTTCTTTGTTAGCCTCCAAGTTTCTGTCCCATACGGTAGCACCAGTAGAATGCAATGATTGTACACTTTTCTTTTCAACGACAGTGGTAAGCTCCCAGTCAGGATTTGCTAATGCGTACCGTATGCCCTCGAAGCCATTTTTATTCTTCTGTAAATTTATTTCTCATGATCAGGGTCTATGTATATGTATATAATATACATATAGACAGGGTAAATATGTGTACAATTCAGAGCAAAATGTCGTTAGTCATCTCACAGTGCAGATTACAGTCGTTTTTCTTTTCTTCAGTTAGAGTGGTGAATACTTCACCCCTCCCACACCCCTGTTAAGTCAGCCCCTAGCCTATATTTGCTACGTTTCGTTTTTTCATTATGATTAAGCGAAGTCAGTGGGCTAGACTGCCATTACCGTAACCTGGGTCGCTAGTGTCACATGTAGGACATTTCCTCAAAAATGTTCCCTGAAGGTTTACGACTCCCATAATTTGGAAACACTTCAAGAGTGGCAGTGACAAAGGAGGCAAATAGCCTACGTTGTGTGTATTTTAGCCGCTTTCTGGCTTATAGGAGTGCTAATGTCCTCTGAGTAGGGAGATAGAGAGAAACAAGAAAGTCGGAGTCCTTTCCGAGTAATGGTTACAGTTTCCCGAAGTGCTGCCGGACTCGCATTGAATGGTGGCCCCGGGACTGAATTTCAGCGCTGGTGTTACTACTCAGAAGGTGGTTAAAAGCCGCGGAAGTGTTTACCGGCACTTGTAACTCTCTCATATACGCGGATAGTTACATGCTAAATATGTTTCGCTTCTGAGATACAACTCCGACGACTGATAGTTTCATTACATTAAAATAAAAAAAAACAGTTACTTGTATTGTTGAACTGACTTAAGCGACGAAAAAAAAAAGTTCCTGACCATACGCTTTCTGCCTTCACGAGGGTTTACCGCAATAATAATTGTCCATATGTTGCAAGCACGTTTCGTCAGGCAATTAAGATGCAACGTGACAGTGATGTAAGCTAACAAACGGTTATTGCTGTCTTAAGAAATGCGAATGCCTATGCGATGCCTGCAGAGAATCTATTAATTTTAATCCTCGAAGCACATTATGCAAAGAACGTTCGGATGAATAAAAAGAAAAAGAATGAAAAGCGGCCAAAAACAGGAGAAAAGTAATTCTGGAGCGTTCAGAAAATTTAATAGTGCTTTGCGGTTTATTCTGCAGGGGTTGTTTTTCGCAATGAAAGCCACAAATTGAAGATAACGAAATAATTGCGCGTGTAATTGCGTTACGCTTTTTTTAGCTGCATTTTTGTGCACGGGTGAAACGTGTCGCACTTCATGGCTAGAGCAGGTATTCGGTGATAACCGCAAACAGTAAAACGGAGCTTTCAAGTTGGTGCATGTGACGTAAAGGCTATAAAGTTCCGCCAGCGTAATCTGGTCCTGTTATACGCCCATAAGCGGAGCTTTGGTGCGAAAGCTGTTCACGACGTTTTTATTAGCGTTGTATTTTCTGATCTCGCTACATCAAAGCAATAGCAATAGTTGAGGAAAACGAGGCGCATAGAAATGTTAAATAGATTCAAATAAAAATAGCAAGCGCCTGTATTTAACGTCGGCAAGGACATTATCAACGCTTTCAATAAACTACAAATACAGGACGCCGATCTGCGGCGCCGCAAGGGTGCACCTTGTGGTTATTGTTTAAGTTGGCCAACTGATATTTAAATTTTTGCTCTCCGTGTCACACGGAGAACCGAAAGCAAGCAAATATAAATTAAAAAGCTGGAAGTTTCGTGGGACTACCTAAGACAGATGTCAGTTGAAAAACACAGTTAAATTCGCAAAAAGCTCCTACTGAAATTCGTCACCAACGAGGAAATCAAGAAATAAATATCAGCGTGTTGTCAACAAAGTAAAAAAAAAATTAGCTTTAGTTTTATAAAGTTTGATAAATTACAATACTTGTTCCCTCCTCCTAGCTATTCGATACGGTGGTCGCGTTCAAAACAAGAAAAGATAAATAAGCAAGGAAAAAAAAATAGAGAGAGAGAGCCTCCCTCGAAGTCACGTCGCTGATGAGATTCCTTACAGAAAAGAAGAAAACAAGCCTTCGCGACACGACGACATTACGTGCGCAGCGTTCGTGTGTTTAAAAGTGTACCTCGAAAAACCCTGGGGAGAAAGTAACTTGTCTTCTGAGGCACACTTTTCCGCTAAGCGAATGCACGAGACCCATTCGAAGTGTGCCGTTCTCACCAGTGTTTCTTCTACGCTAGTAGTGTCACTTGCCATATTATTGGTGATAATAAGCTGAAGGGGAAGCTTATTATCAAGCATCTTATAAATCAAGCAGATATGAAGTCCTTATTAAACTAATAGGGATGAAGGATTCTTCTGAGGTATACCTTGCTTGCAGAATCAACATTTCATTCAACCCGTTCGTTCGTTTCGTTCAACATTTCGTGCGCATTTAAGGTGCGCAAGCTTTTGGAAACGGTTGCAGCACTTATTGAAACGGCATGACACAACGATCAAGAGCAAGGTAAACTGGCTTGCTTCAAGAAAAGTCTTTGTATCTCCTCTCGCCCGTGCGAAGGTAACGCTCCAGCCATATAAAGTTTTCTATCCAAAAAACTGGAGAGCTTTCTGGCGTTACGATCGTTCAGCTAACATGGGAACAATGGTTAGCGCACGAATTTCTCTAACTTTCGTGCTTGTGGCTTCAGGCGTTCTTGCAGCGCTATTTTGTTTTATGCTTTTGATTATTTAAAATTTCCAAGCACTACTAGTTTCTTAAACAAGGCAGCGCAATAAGCATCGGCGCACATGCATAATTATTGCGAATTGTTGCGTTTATAACGCTATATTTTGCTGACAATAATAAATTTACAAAGTCGCAAAGCTGTTTGAAGCCAGAGGGACGACGTTTAGGCAAATCCATGCGTTCTGCTCATCACTCCCACGCTGTCTGAACCGCCATACTTGCAGCTGCCGCAGGCACTAGCTCCTCAGTTTCCTTAGATAGAAGTTTCTGTAGAAAACTTCGTGGCTGCGACCTCCCACGCCACATCGCGATGACAACACAAAAGTTCCCATTATCTAAGCTCTCTCCAACAGCAGGAGAAAAGGCCAGCTTCATTCTGAGTAATTTTTCCAAGGTCTTTGAAATCATGCTTCTCCCAATTCCTACATTTGCTTCTGCCTGCCCTTACGCACGTACTCTTATCGCATTGCCGGAAGCGTCTTAGTGAGCGAGTAACACCACGCCAGCTGAATACGAAATCGCACCCTGCAGTAAGCGGAAAGAATATTTCTACATTGTATGCAGCTCTCAAGGCACCGTTGTCTCATTCAGGACTGATAGAAAGTTTAATAAACCTTCGCCGCCTCCTAATTGAAGATAACTCAAGAGCCAAGATATGCCATTCTAGAAAAAAAAATGGCAGAAACCATCTCTCGATGCCTGTCTACGGTAATGCGTTTAGCATTGAATCGATATAGGAACACAACGTATTGCTACCGTCGAAACGAGCTATGTGTGAGGAGTGTACTGCAGTGGGACTCATCTTTCGCGTTTCCTTAAGAACACTCGGCGCCATCTAGCATCGCCACCGTGAAGCCTGCGCGTGGCCTCCGAAATGCACGACGCACGGGTGCGTGCGAACGCTGAGTAACGCGTCATGCAGCGACCGGGCTCCTCTCTCGCCCTTCTTTCTGGACACGCTGCGCCATCTCGTGCCACTGCCGAGAAGTCCGGGTCTGGCCTCCGAGACGAGAAGCATGGCGCGTCGGTGCCTGTGATGCGGCTGTGATCCGCTACCCGTTCGACCACGGACTACCCAGTGACCCAGGTAGGCGGGAAAGTGGTTAGGTAGTACGTACATACATAGCTAGATAGATAGATAGATAGATACATACATACATACATACATACATACATACATACATACATACATACATACATACATACATACATACATACATACATACATACATACATACATACAAAGTTGCATAGGCCCCGGAAAGTGCATGCGCGAAGTACCCTAAGAACGACTAATGCATTAAAAATAACAAGAAAATTATCCAATGTGTACGTGTTTCACAGGCCTGAGCTTAGTGTTTGTAAATATGTTTACTAAGGTGACCACGTGTTTAGTCGGATTGTGAGCATTCAATTTTGAACTCTACTCCCCGCAGAAATTTGCTCCTCTGAAACAACCTGTTTTGACCTTGTCTGAACTTAAGGGTTCTTCAATTATGTCCATCTAACTGTGGAACTGTGCATATGTCAGTGTAGTGTGGAACTCTTACCGCTAGTATTTATACCTCTTTAACATAAGGAATTAGAGGAGGAATAGGCGGTGTCAACGCTTCCTTCAGGTTCATAACGTTAAGACAGAACATAATGCCGCGAAGCTTATGTATGTTTTGCTCCGCATATGATTCGATCATCATAATCATTAGTGAATAATTTGGCCAGTGACCTTATTCTACGCAAGAAATATGGCCACCGTTAATTATGACAACTTTTTAAAATCTGTCACACCAAAATGTTGCAGCCTACCACGTTTAAACAATGTCATAAATTACCTAGAAATTAGGCAGTCTACAAAATTAATTTACTTGTTGCCACAACGCGTCTAAAGATAGGTGCTTAGCACCTCGCTGTGTTCCTTCTTAAAACTTATCGCTCTCCACACACCCGACAGAAGTACAGATTAGGCAGAATAAACAACAGGTGAAGCAGAGCCAAATAATAATTGTTAAGTACCGATTGAACAAGATTCGCATGATACAGCAAAACACTAGTTCAGTTCGCGGACGTAGCATGACGTAGCTCACATGCAACGAATCGTGACGTGCAAAAGCACGCCGCCGACTGGTGGTGGGATTCCGTGCCGCTGAGCCACGTCACGCGCTAAGCCCGTGCAAGGAATGAGCCCGGGAATCCCGGAATCAGACCTGGGAAACCACCTTGAATTTCGTACGCCTGATCGGGTTCTGTATTGGGCGCTTTGCGACTATTACGTTACGGCACCACAATGATCGTCAAAAATTGGAATGATTCTCGATCATAGAAATGAGGACGACGACGTAGACCACCGAGTGCAGTCAAATTATTGATCCGGGGAAAGCAGCAGCGCGGCAAAAAAAAAAAAGAAAGCGGTGCACTCGAGTCACCACCAGCAAACTCAGGTTCATTTTGTCTCCTAACCCTTTACAGAGTATACGGGACCTTGCACCGGTTGTAGATATTGCTCAGCGCCACGCGACTTCCTTTTGCAAGACACCTTCTTCCCGTTCATTTTTATCGCAATAGGGCAAAGAGCCATCTTTTGAACAATAACGCATTTATTCAATTAGCCAATACAGGTTCCCGAAACTATCCGGCCACGAGTGGTGCTGGAACGAGCTAGTGTATACGTTTACTTCTGACTGTTCATAAAACTGTGATTTCTGGCTGTTTTCTGGGTAATCCTTTTCCCAGAACTGAGTTCCTAAACCCTAGAAAACCGCTAGAAACTTCCAGTTAATATTCTAACTTTTGTAGATTCATGTTTTGCAGCCTCAAGAGGCGCCATATTTAAGGGATCTCCATTAGGTACCTTGTTCAAACTTCCCCCGTTGTTTGGAACGCGTGACTGGTGCCTCAGCTTGCAAAGCCCTTGTGTATTTCCTCTGGTAAGTCCCACTTCACGGCTTATCCGAGAAAAACAAAGAAAAGCAAGAGCCCCCTCCGACGTCTTTCCAAAGAAACCGCAGCCTATAGCTAGTCGAGGCGCTCACTGATTGTGTGGGGTCCCTAATCGAAGGCTTCAAAACTGCATCTCAGCAGACTGCAAGCCATAAAGCAAACACGCTTGATTCGGCGGCTTATACGTAGTGATTACTGATACGCAAAACTGAAAACCAAGTGTTTTTTTTTTTTTTAGAAACAACCGACCGGTTGAATTTAATTGCTGCTTTACATTGTAATTGTCGAGATAGCATACTAAAGGCACACGTAATAGTTGAGCTGGATTTTACAGTCATATATACGTTTCATGGTATTCCAATTGCTTTACTCCATTTATTTAACGGTTGTACTGCAATTCGTTTCATTTTCCCGCTTCATGAGGGGTCTGATGGGTGCTCCACCTCTACATTAAGATAACCAGAATCAGTCGGTCGAGAGCAGTGTATGATAAGCCGACATTGGATGTCTAGGTACTAAAAGTTCAGTTTCATGCGCCTTTAACAGGCACTAAAGCTGTCAGTTAATGCATTTATAGGCGCCAAATACTGTCCTTTAGCCATCCCCCCCCTCCCCCATATATGGGCTCAAATAATAACAACTTCTGCTATGAGCCTGAGAATAAATTATGATTTACTAAGAAACACAGCTCACGAAAGTGAAATTTTAGTGAAATTTACTTTGATTTCTCGATAAGATGGATTGAGCCAAGTTGACTAGGTTACAAAACTTATCTAAAATTCGGTATGACTAGACACTGCGAGCAAAGTTGCGAAAGCAGTGACAAACAAAGAGCATAATCTCAACATTATCACGTTTCATGTTGCGGCTTTTTTTTTACTGAATACTGCTTTGTATGCCGAAAAGGAAAGCGCAATATCTCCAAAGAAATTAAATTATGGGACTTTTACGTGCCAAAACCACAATCTGATTATGAGGCGCGCCGTAGTAGGGGACTCCGGAATAATTTAGACCACCTGAGGTTCTTTAACGTGCACCTAAATCTAAGTACACGGACATTTTTGCATTTCGTCCGCAACGAAATAAGGCCGCCGTGGCCGGGATTTGATCCCGCGACCTCGTGCTTAGCAGCCCAACACCATAGCCACTAAGCAACCACGGCGGATGCTTTATCTACTAAAGTTAGGGGCACATATTTGTACTTAGGAACGTTCGATGATCCAACTCCCTTTGGAATTCCAGATTGTTCACCGGTTAAAATCTTTAACAGTTATTTCAGTACGAAAAACACATAATTTTTGTCCAAGACAAATTGAAGTTTTGAACAGGTTCATTGGGAATGGTAGCGAACCTTTCCTGAATGTCCAAAGTCCCACATTTGGGATCAGAGTCCCACCCGAGCATTCCAATTTCTCGATGATGTCTGCAAAAGCATGAAAGGAGCGCACAAGTACGCTAAGTCGCCTTAAAGTGTATTGTCACGTAGCGCAGTTTGAGCTGTTCTCATATCGATGCTCTTGTCTGCTGCAAAGCTGTTAATAACATCCTTTACATGGGCAAAGTGTTTG
Organism: Dermacentor silvarum; assembly: GCF_013339745.2. Lineage (NCBI taxonomy): Eukaryota > Metazoa > Arthropoda > Arachnida > Ixodida > Ixodidae > Dermacentor > Dermacentor silvarum. The sequence continues at coordinate 90,773,327 of NC_051154.1, read as the reverse complement.
TGGTAATAATCTGCTGCCGCCAGCCAAGTTTCGCAGCGGGAGGTAACATTCTCATACAAACACCTTATTATTATTATTATTTTATTTGAAAACATATACACAGGAAAGAGAAAGCGAGAAGCAAGGCTGGCAACTGCCACCAGAAGGGGCACAACGCCTCCCTACAAACAACTTAAGGCTGCGACAAAACACACAAATTTTGAAGAAATAAATTTAAAAAAGAAAGCGTTAGAAACCTAACGTCTCTGTAGATAAGGCTTCCACATGTTCATTTGTTGCTGTATATGAACAAAGACTAAACGCTGAATGGTGTTGCTTGCGCGTTGGTGAATTGCTAATACAATAACGCTTTGCAGTTTCCTTCTTTCTGCCACCCAATTAGAAGAAGGCCTCTTCGTCAAACTATGTAAATCACGCTCCTTAGGGATAACGGTAAGGTTTGTGCACGCTATTGTTCTTTTTAACCCTACATATCGAAGCTGAGTTCTACGGGCAAAATGTATACTCGTAAAAATACGCTTTTCAATGAAAACAATGCCCATCTTTAATTTTGATCAATGCACACTTCGTAAATGCTTCAAAATCACTTGATCCATTTTTGGGCGTCACTAATGTTTTTCTGATCCAGAAAATGTCAATAACATATTTGTGCCTACTTCTGGCACCATATGTGGAACTGTTCAAAAGTTTATTTTCGCAACATTAGAAGAAAACTGCGGCTTCAAACATATGAGCACCTACTCGGTGCGTACTACGCTCCTTTATATATTCCTCGCTGAAATCCGGCTGAACAAAGCCTGAAATTTCTATAACTTCTTTCGTTGAATTTTGGTTTGTTCAATTCTTCACGCTATTACGCAAGACTTCACTAGAGATCACTGTTCTGGGAGCACTAACAAGCGAAGTTGCTATTGAATTCTTCAAGAGAACCATTATCGTGTTTAGCGAAAAACTCTGTTACAAAGATTTAGTAATTTCGTGCAAAACCTACTTAGAATAAGAATGCGTCGCACAGAAGTAAAGTGAAGGTAGGTACACATCGTTAAATTGATGGGCACATACCTTTCCTTTGCTTCTAAGTCAGGCAAAGTTACATTTCGAGGTGTGAAACCGAAATTTATATCATGCCATTTATTACGCTCAAATACCTTCTTTCCTCTAGCACAGTCTTTATCAAACACAAAAATAGAAGGTCGCAGAGCAACATGAAGTGGTTTGATTTATCGGAGATCTTACTCGTTCCTTAAGTATACCCTAATTCTGCTACCTTAAGCCTGCCTTCAGCTTCTTGTCGCCTTTGAGGCACCTCTGTAGGTAGGCTAGCGAATCCTCTCCGTAGAAGTTATGCCTCCAACAAGTGTTTTCTCACGTGACACGATTTGCAATTATCACACCTGAGCGCACTTCAGCAGAACTTGCGCACGCAAAAAAGTGGCGAAGAAAATTACAGGCCGTTTGTCATCACAGCTATCGCTTTGGACAATTGCCCTCGGGGGCCGACACGCACGCGTTCCACTCGAGAAGAGCTTACCTTCCGTTCCAAGACTTTCGTGGCCGATGCGCCCGCAGCGCTTGTAAGTCTCACTGTCCAGGCATCTTGGTCAAGTCAGCTCGAAGGCTCGCGCAAAAAAAAACAAAAAAAAAACAAGAACATAAAACAAGTCCAAAAGCCAGCAACGTGCAAAACAATTGCGGGTTACCAGCAAGAAAAAAAAAAGAAAAGGGTCGAGGAATCCAGGGAGATAAAAAAGTTTTCCTCTCGCCCCTGTGCGATCGGCCGGGTCGCGCACGCAGCACAAATTTACTCAGCTGTCTCGTCGTGTCTCGCTTTGCAAGGGCGAAGAAAAGTTCTTGGATCCCGCTGCAGATTTGTCGCACGGTGCCAGACCGTCGTCACTCAGTCACTTCAGCCTTAGAACAAGCAGTCACATAGCGTTATTGCGCGCCCTCGACGCACCACCTCGACGGAACGTCCCACCGACGGCGAACGCGTCGTGAACTACGGGGCGCCAAAACTTTTTCGCGGCAGTTTCTCTCGCTGTGTGCGATACGGCCGACCTCTCTGAAGAGTCAGGCAAGAGTTCCACGCTTATGGTCGTAGTCAGTTCATGGTGCCGGGGCCCTAGCAAAGGGGCTCGCTGCCCGCGTCGTCGTCCTCGGCGGCGTCCGGTCCCATGCGGCGGCCGGGCTGCACGCGGTCGGCGGCCGGCGCTCGAGCTGAGGCGCCCTGGGCTGCGTGCCGCGCGGCATCCAGTGCGCGAGTGAGCGCCGCCGGAGCCGAGAGCGGCCCGGCCCAGTAGCGCATCTGCGCACGCGCCCGGACGGACATCGATTTCGCGGCCCCTGCCTTCATGTGTGTGTGTGCCGCGGCTCTCTGCTCCTGTGACCAAAGGGTATTCCCCCCCCCCCCCCCTCCCACGCCGCTCGCAGGTGATGCCCGTCCCGCGCGGGGCTCGCCCCCCCCCCCCCCCCCCTTCTCCCCAATTCTCTCGGATGCGGGATGCGCCACTGGGCCAAGACGGAAGTGTCACGCTCCTCCCTTGGGAGCCGGCGCCGGCCACCAGCGTGGCCACACCGCGAGCGGCCAGCCGCAAGCGTCCACACGCGAACTTTGGAGCGCGAACACTGCTTGCCAGGCCTCCGGACCCCGCACGAACTGCACGTCATTAGCTGTAGCTACACGAAATGTTTGTATACTTTTACGGCGACTCGCGCAAAACACGTCACAAAGTGACAAAAAGTGAAATTTCCGGCCTTTGAACCACCTCAGCCGTAAGTTCTTGTAAGGCGCATTTCGAGTGCTCGGAAAGCTGTCCAAGCACGAAGGCCGTTTCTGAGGAATAAAAACTCATCATCATGAGGAATAAAAAATATGGTGCCAGTAATATTTCGCTCCGGTAGCGACATGCAACATACACCCCCGAAGTATACGCTGGATGGCAAAATGATGGCAAAATTTTGATTATACACGTGCACAAATCAGGGTGAGAGTAAATTATAACTTGTTATTACAAGCTTGCGCCCTACACTGTATAGCCCTATATTCAAACAGCTATGGTTTCGGATTAACCGTAAGGGAAATAACTACCTGGAAAAGGCTCATAGAATGTGACATCAGCGTATACATAACACCAAATAGCGTTGCAAGCAGTTGAAGTAAAAATATTGTAGCTTCGATTATTTACCATGACGTTGAATAAAGGTTTAGTGAAAGGCGTGTAGCTGCGCGGTGCGCCTTCTCTACTTTTGTACTCATACGGTTCTGAAAGAAGCATAAAAAAGAACTAAAGAACTGGTACAGGACTTTTGCGGGCACGCACAATCATGCACATTAGTTTCCATTGGGTGCGTTAAGTTGAGGCGCTCGAGCGCGCTCTAGCCAGCAGAGTGCGCTCTTTTAAACCTAACGGCTAAAAAGTGACTTCCGGTGCGTAATCACGGAGCGCGCTCTACGCGCTCCACCCTGGAAACGGTAAGCGAGAGCGCGCGCCTGCTACGGCTTCCGGAAAACTGACGTTAAGTTAAGCTCCGAAGGCGTCGCACTCGAGCGCACTCGAGCGTGCTCCTTTGGAGTTCGGAGCGCTCTAACTTAACGTGCCCATTGTCTAATTACAACTCATGTATTTTGTACATGTAAAAACGAACACCTGTAAATTTCACTGATGTATAGCGTAATCGAATGACTGTCAGAGAATTCTCTAGCCACATAAAATTCTGCTCACGCCACATAATCGTATGAAAACCCGGAATGATAAGCCAACATTAATCACTTCCCTCATAATCGCATTGTGTTTATGAAGTGCAATGAATTTCCGGTTCCAATACGACGCAGCACTTCTAGCTCCACTATAATTTCTTGAAACGATTACTGTATCGATACTTTGGACTTACACCTTGATCCGATGCTGGCACCTAGTTCCTATCATTCCTGGCCTTGTGCTCATGAATTAAGAAATTATGATGCTGCTCCACGGCAAACCTGAAGTTAAAGTAAGTCCTGCCGGTTCTGTACAGGTTCACGGCTTGATGTTGTGAAAGCGCAAAGACAGAGTGGGAGAGAGAGAGAAATGTGCACGCTGAACTCTGTTCTTGCCGTTTAGTTCGTATAAGAAAGCTTAAACACGAGCTATTTACTCTGTTCTGGCGTAAAAAGCGATGGGTCCAAAAACGCCTTCCCCTGTGTACACGGCTACTTAGCCCGCATATCTGGCACCACGTTTGGCACAGTGCCAACTCCATTTAGCGATGCAGCAATGTAGCCCTTCTTTAGCCACAGTCGAAAACGTTTCTCTTTAGCGTACTTCCATAAGGAAAATGAACAAGTGTCTTCGGATAGATTCATGGATGTTTAGCTTTGTATGAGACACGAGTTTCATGCTGTGCTCGTTTCTTTTGGTTTACTCACTGACTACGACATTCTCTTACTGCAGTTAGAAGCTGGTTTTTACAGTAACTGTTTTTTCTTTTTTTGTTTTGTAGTAAGGACAGGTAGTAAGGACATAGCGTGACTCGGCGACAGTGTCGCCGCCAGGCGGGCGCTGATTGGCTGGTTGAGCACTACATCACGCGAAGGCGATAGTATCGCCGAGGCGATCGTCGCGGAATGCGTCTGCTGAACAGCTGAAGAGCTCAACTTTCACGCCCATAGTAGACGCCCATGACTGACGTGATTAATTGTACCTCACAGGTGGGTGAGCATCAAGTGAGCGCCCTTATCAAGTCGCAATCTCAGTCGCTTTATGATCGGCCGACAGTGAGGCGCAAGCAGTCTACGCCACTCATGGGCGTCTACTGCGAGCGTCACAGCTGCCTTCTTGGGCTGTTCAAATTCGCTTTTCTGTGTAAAATTGGACAGAATTCATTATGCTGTAGCAGCGTCAACTTCTTGCATTTTTGGATATGGTTTTGAGCTCATCGGATGGCGCACTTCTAGTCTCCCATTGGGATCAATGCATGACTCTTTTGGTTAGAAAGTGAATTAGCCTAATTTGCATAAGTACTTGTCTAATTACTACACTGAGTAATTTTCAAGTGTATGACTATGTGCTTTTAGCACATAGTCATACAAAAGAATTCATTTATTTATCGAACATTTCCTTTTTTTAAGGAATTTCTAAATCATTTGGTGAAACACCCGGTATAGCGTAAGCCCTCTTTACAGCGTAAGCTGTTATGGGCTCATTCCAATAGCCGTTTCGGTTCGCGATGGTGTCCACCGCCGCCGCCTCCACCGCCAATATCCGGTGTCCATGACAGCTATCGCTGTAAATGTAAAAAAAAGACCCGGTTCTCGCCGGGATCGTACGTGCGCCCGCTGCGCGGGAGTCAGACACTCTACCACTGAGCCACGCAAGCGCTTGCCATCAGGCGGCGGAAAAATGCCCTATAAACGCGCCATAATCAACGTGATCCCGAGCCTACGCCAGTATGGGGGCGCCATCTAGTTAAGGCGCCTGCAAACGCAGCGTGCCCCAGGCTAGGTGACTATTTGTCACCAGTCCGTTTTGAAGATTCCAATAAACAATCATCATCATCATCAAGAACAACAACGTACCGTGCCACGGGTCAAGGAATGTGAGATGTGCGCCACGTATTCTGGATACCTCTTCGGTACACGTTATGGCGTCCCCTCGCAAGGTACGAACCGCTGCTGAAGAAGCGAATCATAGAGCTACGTGCGCGGCTACAACCAGGCATCATCGGGCTCAGCAGATTGCTGTGCAGAGAGCATTACAAGCCGCACCTTGTCGTCGACGCCGGGCGGACAGTTCAGATCGTTCTCATTAAAACGAGGCGAAGAGACTGCCGCGAAGACCCTGTTTTGCGTGGTGCCGAAATTGGAGCTACTTTTGAGCCGCTCCACCAGCTTACGCTGTGACTGTGCTGCGTGTGCCGCGCACGCCTGTGACTTTTTTGTGAATACGCAGCCATGAGTAGCCCAGTAGCGCAACTGTACCATCAAAAATACGTTCATATTGTTACGGTGAAGGGAAAGAAGAAGGTGACGCGAACGAGAGGAAGACGAAGACTCTGGCTGTTGCCTGAACGCCATATTTCTTCTCTGGCCGTTGCCTGAACGCCATATTTCTTCAGGCATCATCATCATCATATTTCTTCGCTTGTAAATACATTCTTCTACACTCGTGGGCCTGCTTTCTTCCTGCAACATTTTGGTGGAAGGTGCGGGGTACAATCACGGAACTTCGCAGCGGACGTCATCTACCTGCTGCCACAATGGCAGATCAACCGACACAACCGGCAACGCCTCAGCAGTCCACGCCAACGGTCATCCTCACTCATCTGCGGGACCCGGGGACATTTTGTGGCACGGACAACGCCGACGTCGAGGACTGGCTTGCGATGTACGAACGAGTGTGCGACAACAACAGGTGGGATCCAACAACGATGCTAGCAAACCTCATGTTTTCTCTGACAGGAACTGCGAAGCAATGGTACGATACGCATGAACCTGACCTAACAAGCTGGGATGTCTGCAAAGAAAAAATGCGAGACCTGTTTGGCAGACCTGTCGGTCGTCAGTTGGCAGCAAAAAAAGAACTTGCATGCCGCGCTCAGACGTCCACAGAATCCTATGTCGTGTACATACAGGATGTGCTGGCTCTCTGCCGCAAGGCTGACAACACCATGACCGAGGCGGACAAGATTGGACACATACTAAAAGGTATTGCAGACGACGCCCTAAATCTCCTGATGTGTAAGGATTGTGCCACTGTGGATGCAATTATAAAGAAGTGCCAGCGCTTCGAACAAGCGAAAGGCCGCCGCGTCCCTCAACATTTCGACAGACTGCCCAATACCGCCGCGACATCTTCGTGCGAAGACCCGCCGCGGTTCGTTCAGCCGACAGGATCAGAAGATATAACGCGTATCGTTCGCCGTGAGCTTGAGGCCATGGCTCCGGCTCCAATTCGTTCCGACTGTCGGGAAAGTGTGCCCGCTATCTCGCTTATACAAGCGATCGTTCGGGAGGAAATAGCGAGTTTGGGCATTCCATCTCTCTGCTCGGTCCGCCATACGAACACCTACCAGATTTCTCCGGCCGCTCGCTCCCAGACGCAAAGCTTTCCGCCACTCCGCCGCAACCACGCTGACTGGCGCACAGCGGATGACAGACCCATCTGTTTTAATTGTTCCGGTATTGGACACATCGCCCGTCATTGCCGTAACGGCTGGTCGTCGTCTCCTCGGTGGTCGTCTCCGAGTCACTACCGCCAAGTACCAGACAATCGCACTTTCTCGCCCTACACGCCGCCTAGGAACATCAACGCCGACAGTGCTCCACCAAGATCCAGCCGCTCCCCGTCTCCGCAAGGCCGTCGGTCCCGTTCGCCTCTCGTTCACCGCTCTTCGTCCCCATCTGCAACCGGTCGCTTCCCTTCGCGAAACTAGGCGGTGCAGTTCCCGGAGGTGAAGCTGCAACTCCGACCCGCCGCACAAATCCTCTGTTGACCCTGCCTACACATGGAAATCTGCTGGACATTGAAGTTGATGGTGTTCCTGTTATATCTCTCGTTGACACAGGAGCGCAGCTTTCAGTTATGAGCGCTGCTCTCCGCGAAGGCTCAAAAAGGTTCTGACGCCCGCCGTACCGTGCACTGTGCGAGTCGCCGATGGGAGTACTTCACCTGTTCTTGGAATGTGCACAGCACGTGTGACCATTGCGGACCATTATAGCGTTGTTTTATTTATCGTGCTTGAGCACTGTCCACACGACCTAATTCTCGGCCTCGACTTCCTTTCGAAACACTCTGCCCAAATTGACTGCTCCGCAGGTGTTGTACAGCTGGATCTGCCGCTTCCTGCCGACGCAGATGCAACAACTTGTGCTTCACCCCGCTTATGTTCTGCTGAGTTTGCAAGGCTGTCTCCACAGGTGGCTACCAATGTCCTCCTGACGCCCTGTCCTCCCGTACCTGATGGCGAGTACGTCGTACGTGTACCCGCTTACTGACGTGGTTTTGTCACGAAATATTGCCCTACCGAGCACCTTAATCCGGATCCTCGAAAACTGCGCTCGGGTGCCCATCCTCAATTTTGGATTTTCGACGCATGTGCTGCCACACGGCATTGCCGTCGCACTTATGACTCCTTTGGAAGAATTTGAGATTTCTTCTTTGGTCTCCGAATCCTTCCTGAGTACCAACGCACCTTTGTCACCCACTCCTTCGTGCTCGACGCCTGCGGACGATGTTTGTAAGATGATCGCCCCTGACCTTCCTTCCGAGCAAACAACAGCTGTTCGTCACTTCCTGTCATCTTATCGGGATATCTTTGATTTGGACGACCGTCCACTTGGTCAGACATCTGTTGTCACGCATCGCATCAACACCGGTGACGCCAGCCCCATTCATAGGCGGCCATATCTTGTCTCCGCAACAGAAAGGGCCATAATCCAGAAAGAGGTCGACAAGATGATGGACAAGGACATCATTGAACCTTCCAGTAGCCCGTGGGCATCGCCGGTTGTCTTAGTAAAGAAAAAAAGACAACTCGTGGCGCTTCTGCGTTGACTACCGTCCCCTCAACAAGATAACAAAGAAGGATGTTTACCCCCTGCCTCGCATTGACGACGCTCTTGACTGCCTTCACGAATCCCAATACTTTTCATCAATTGACCTCCGCTCCGGCTATTGGCAGATTAGCGTCGACGACATGGACCATGAGAAAACCGCCTTCGTCACACCGGACGGTCTGTACCAATTTAAAGTCATGCCCTTTGGATTATGCAATGCGCCAGCTACATTCGAGCGCATGATGGACTCTCTGCTGCGCGGCTTGAAGTGGTCTACATGCCTCTGTTACCTCGACGATGTGATTGTGTTTTCGTCGAACTTTGAGAGCCACCTGAGGCGCCTCACGACCATACTCTCCGTGTTTCGCAGGGCTGGCCTTCAGCTAAACTCCTCCAAGTGCCATTTCGGTCGCCGCGAAATTACCATGCTCAGCCATCTCGTAAACGCCGCCGGAATCCAACCTGATTCACAGAAAGTCCACGCCGTGCGCCATTTTCCTGTACCTTGTTCAACAAACGATGTCCGTAGTTTTCTGGGCTTATGCTCTTATTTCCGGCGATTTGTGAAGCAATTTGCCGACATCGCTCGCCCTCTCACTGACCTTCTTAAGAAAGATGCCTCTTTCTCTTGGGGACCACTGCAGGAGCAAGCCTTCTCTACCCTGATCGAGCGGCTTACAACCTCCCCGATTCTGTCACACTTTGACCCTTCTGCGCCTACTGAAGTATGAACTGACGCGAGTGGTTATGGCATCGGCGCTGTCCTCGCTCAACGTCAACGGGGCCACGACCGTGTCATCGCTTACGCCAGCCGCCTTCTTTCCACGCCCGAGCGAAATTACTCCATCACTGAGAGGGAATGCCTCGCGCTCGTATGGGCGGTCGCGAAATTTCGGCCATACCTTTTCGGTCGGAGCTTCTGCGTCATAACCGATCATCACGCCCTCTGCTGGCTCTCCTCTTTGAAGGACCCAACTGGACGACTTGCACGTTGGGCATTGCGTCTACAAGAATATACATTTTCTATTATGTATAAGTCAGGGCGCCTGCATAAAGACGCTGACTGCCTGTCCCGCAATCCCGTGGATCAACCGGACGATACCGATGCAGACTCGGACATCAGTATTCTGTCCCTCTCCGGCTTTCTCCATATTGGCGACGAGCAACGCCAAGATCTTGTTCTTCGAACCCTTATGGAACGCCTAAGCTCCTCGCCTAATGACCCGTCTCTGCGGATGTTCACCTTGCGCGATGGAACTTTATACCGTCGTAGTGTTCGTCCTGATGGCCCGGAGCTCCTCCTAGTCGTTCCAAAGCACCTTCGACTGGCCGTGCTCCAGCAACTTCACCACGCTCCTACTGCTGGACATCTGGGCATCACTCGTACTTACGACCGCCTGCGGCGCCGCTTCTTCTGGCCCGGCATTTATCGCTCTGTACGCCGTTATGTCACTTCTTGCGACCTGTGTCAGCGCCGCAAGACGCCTGCTATGCCTCCTGCTGGTTTGCTTCAACCAATTGCTATCCCTACAGAGCCCTTCTTCCGTGTGGGCCTCGACCTCCTTGGCCTCTTTCCTATTTCTATGAAAGGAAACAAATGGATTACTGTAGCAACAGATTATGCCACGAGATATACCATTACTCGAGCGATGCCAACCAGCTGCGCTACAGATGTCGCCGACTTCTTACTATACGACGTCATCCTGCACCACGGCGCCCCTCGCCAGTTACTCACGGATCGCGGCCGCTTTTTCTCTCGAAGGTCGTCGATGATCTGCTCCGCTCTTGTTCTACAGAACACCAGCTCGCTACCGCATACCACCCTCAAACGAACGGCCTCACCGAACGACTCAACCGCACACTAACTGAAATGCTGGCCCTGTACGTTTCCGACGATCACCGCGACTGGGACGTCGCTTTACCCTACATCACTTTCGCATACAACTCGTCCCGTCAAGATATGGCCGGATTCTCCCCATTCTACCTTTTGTATGGCCGCGACCCCACCTTGCCCTTCGACACGTTGCTACCTTCCGCGGCACAATCATCCAGCACTGGTTACGCTCGCGATGCTATTGCCTTAGCCGCCCAGGCCCGAGAGGTCGCCCGTCATCGCCTCACAGTCTCGCAAGCTTCTCAAAAACGACGCTACGACCTTCGGCACCGAGACCACCATTTTTCACCTGGTTCCCTTGTCCTTCTCTGGACGCGTTCACGTCACGTCGGCTTGTCGGAAAAACTACTTTCCCGTTATTCTGGTCCATACCAGATCTTACGAGAACTGTCCGACGTGATATACGAGATCGCCCCAGTCGGTCAGTCTTCAGTGCCTCCCAACGTCACCAGCGATGTTCACGTCGCCAGGCTCAAGCCCTATGTCCCCCCATTAAGCGGCGCTCCATAACCTGCACCGGGACGGAGCTAACCCCACCGGGAGGGTCATGTTACGGTGAAGGGAAAGAAAAAGGTGACGCGAACGAGAGGAAGACGAAGACTCTGGCCGTTGCCTGAACGCCATATTTCTTCGCTTGTAAATACATTCTTCTACACTCGTGGGCCTGCTTTCTTCCTGTAACAATATTGATAGTTAATAACTTATTCATCACGAATTTTGACTGATGCAGTGGCAGATGCAGATACCCATACCCTCGCACGGAGACGCAAAAATGCACAAAAAAAAAGCAAGGACAGTCTTTTATAGAGTTCATGAGAGTAACCATTTCCTATGACTGGGAGAAGTGCGCTTGCAAATCTCTACATGAAAAGTATGCTGCTATCACGCGTAGTATGAATCCCGCACGTGACAATTGCATACTGTATGTAGTGGAAAACAAGCCCACGCGCTTGCCGTAGTTCAGGGGTTTGACGCCATGTCGAGTAATTTCTGCCGTTAGTATGTTCTCAACATTAGCAGAACCGAATCTCACAGCCAATAACACTTTCTGACTTGCTGAGCTAAAATTGAAAACGTGTTTACGCAGACCATCCATGCCAAGGAATCCGTGTGGCACTGTTATCCACCACCACTTCGATGACACGAGCTTGTTCACAAAAGAAGGAATATGACACCAGCTTCTCTCTGCTATTTGTGCTAACAAGTAGGAAGTTTAGCTGGCTTCTGTTCTCACTTTTTTGTATCGTAACTTAAATTTGGAAGAGCCACACTTCAGAAAATGTTATCAAAGAAATGTTTGTCATATTTTTTTTCCGTACCGTGTTGGGACCCTGAGTGACCTAAATAGCTTTAAATACCTACAGCCTCGTGAATTAACGCCTTCTACGTTTCAAATAAACCTCTGATTGTACCTTTCTTAGAAGAGTCTTACTATTTTTAGTGTGAAATGTAAGCAGTTGCGTGTTCAAGCTCCGGCCCCGGCGCAACGGCTGTCGCTAAGCCCGGCACGCGGAGCCAGTCAGGACGATGCCCGAAGGCTGCGAAAGGGTTCCACAGGAACCGGAAATGGTTCTTTGTCAGCAATACGTTCCAAGGCTACTGCAAATCTGTACCCGCCGCGGTAGCCCAGTGGCTGTGGCATTGAGCTGCGGAGGTCGCGGGTTCAATCCCAGCCGCAGCGGCCACGTTTCCGTGTGGGCCAAATGCGAAAACGTTCGTGTATACTTAGACTTAGGTGCACGTTAACGATCCTAGGGGTTCAAAAGTAAACCGGAGTCCCCCACGAGGGCGCACTGCGTAATCAGAGATTGGTTTTGGCTTAACACCTTAAACCCCAGAAATAAATTAAACAATTTTTTTTAAAGCTGCCGAGCCTGACGCCATGAATATTCGGTGACACTGCCATTGCATTCCGTACGGGCAAAAAAGAAAATTGACAAAATATACTAGCCTGAATTTACCGAGCGAGCAAAGCATTCTATGATTCAGTGAATGTGGGTTTCCAGAGGGGTGCTTATACAATCGCTTCGTGGAAGCCCATGCCAGAAAACTTAAATAGCGATTACTTTGTATCAAATGTGGACGCGTTATCCGTTCGTCTCGTTCGTGAGCAACAACGACAAAAAGACAGATAAAATAATTAAAAGAAAAAATTAAACGTAAAATAATGGCAAGTATAAAAGATTAGTTAACTGAGTGACTTGTCATTGATTGCAAATGTTGACAGCTTGTCCACAACTATAAATTTTTGAATGAATGAAGGGCAATGAATGGTGAAGGGAAACATTTCAGCTATTTTGCAGTTCGCAGCCACGCACAGGGCAGTGAATTGAAATTTAATAAATAAATAAGAAATAAAAAATAAAAATAAATAAATAAATAAATAAATGATATCACATTTATCATATTCTGATCTGTGGACTGCAGAAAACCGTTTCGAGTGCTCACAGACTTAACAGATAGTTAGCGAATTTGAACAAAATAATAAAGAAAAAAATTCGCATGGTTTTGAAGTACCACACGAAAACTATCACACATTATCATAGCCAAATAGACATTATAGCCCCACATTAGTGTCAAATGGCACCTAACCTATTGCTAGAAGTGAATTAGAGAGACTGGTTAAAATCCTGACTGCGGTAAGCAAGCCCCGCCTTCGCTCTAATTACCTTGTGTACAAGTACACGGGCTGAGTGACTTGTAATGGAGTGTTTATTGGCAGTTGACGCCGCATATATATAGCATGGAAAAACAGAGTTGCTGAAGATTAGGTGAAACGTAAATGCACCTGTCGGCTTGAGCTTAGCCATGAAAAGATAACATAAAGAAAAATGCGCTTGAAGCTATTTAGAACACGTACTTTCTTTTTGGAGAAATGACATCGAGCCAACAATAAAATGTCTGATTCTAATCTGTACTTCTTTTCCTTTCAGATGGACTTACCGTGGTAGCTTAGTGGCTGTGGCGTCGCGCTGCTAAGCTCGCGAGGTCGCGGGTGCGATCCCGGCAGCGGCCGCCGCATTTCGATGTGGGCAAAATGCAAAAACGCTCGTGTATACTTACATTTAAGTGCACGTTAATGTGCCCGAGGTGGTCAAATTTAATAAGTAGGCCCTCACTATGGCGTGCCTCATAATCAAATGACGGTTTTGGCCCCTTAACTCCGCAATTTGTTTTTTTTTTTTTTCGCGCATGAATGCACGTTTTTGACATTTTACCCCGGACTTGAGTTTTTGAGTTGAACGGCTGGTTTGCATTTACTATGACAAGCCATACGAATAATATCTCTCAATCAACTAAATCAGCATTAATTCTTCCGTGCCCACGCGCGGGTTCCCTTTGGTCACCTGTAATCGACGACTTCAGGGACACATTTCGCTTCACTTCGAGTACTTCTTTATCACTATAACACCTTGTAGCTAGCTGAGGCACTACATATTGTCAGTCGGTTGATGTATAATTTTCTATTACCGATAGATTTACTGCCGTCGCACATTTTTCTGAAGATATAGATACACATTTTAGCGGTATTTCGCATCTTTTCGGCTGGGAAGGAATGCTGAAAGCAAAAGGTCGGTTCCTTTACGTTCTAGAATAATACGGCCCATCAGAACTCCCACAAAAGTCAATCCTAAACGCGCATATAGGCTTGTTCGCAATGAGTAAAAAAATTAATATGGAACGTCTATTTCTATTATATGATAGAGGAGATGTTGTCGCCTTTAATTGGCGCTGGCTACTCCTTAGTTTTCACATAGAGATATGAAACGAAAAAAAAAAGAATTAACCTGCAGGCATTAAAACTAAAAGTCGACTACAAATCATAATAACACAAAGTTCAATCACATAAATACACTAATGCCACACTAATACTGAAAGTAAACTTAGAAACACAGCAACACAAAGTTCAGTCGCAAAGGCGCATTAAAGTAAACACAAAATCCAAGTGACATGAGTACACTAATGCCACACTAAAACTGAAAGTCAACTCAGAAAAGCAGCACACAAAGTTCAGTCACATAGGTGTACTAAAGTAAACACAAAGTACAGTCACGTAACTGTGCTAAAACCACGGCACATAAGATCGCACGGATTAGATTCAAATGAAGGTACATGAACCCAGGTGTTGAATCGACCAAATTCAGATAAAACTCTTTTCAATAGTTTCCTAGAATATTACTCGCTTCTAGAAATCTTTGGAGGGCCATTAACGCTCGTCTTTCCAACGAATATGTTGGCCAAGGACCTATTATCTTCCTGAGGCTGAAGGGCCTGTGGTCTAATGCCATTAAATCACGTGCTGAACGTTGTCTGTGTGTGTCGTGCCGCGGACAATCTAACAGAAGATGCTGCACATCCTTATCCGCGTGGCGACAAGTACATTCCGGACTATCAGCTCTTGAAATTGTTTTATAAAATGTTTTGTGTACGCGGTACCGAGCCGCAGACGGAGAATGAGCGTTTCAAAGGCTCTGGTTGTATCCAATGTGGGCGGGATTTTGAATTGAAGCGCGGGGTCAATGTGAAATAAGTATGAAGATTGCGAGTTCTGATCAAACCATGTCGCTTTGCAACCACGGACCGAGATATGTCTTAGTATGTGCCGCAATTCGTCTTGCGTTAGAGGGAGACCGTATGTGTGCATTATTAATATGCGCTTGTCTAGCTGCTTTGTCTGCTGCAACATTCCCAGTGATATTGCAGTGGCCAGGTATCCATTGGAACATTATTGTGTGATTTTTTCACTTGCCTTTGTGAGTTCCTTTAGTGTCTCTTAAACTAATGCCATGTTTTGGGAATTGTTGATGCCACCATGAAGTGACGACAAAGCTGCCTGTGAGTCAGAAAGGATGACCCACTGGTTCCCTTGTTTTGAATTTATGTATCACAACAAAGACAATATTGCAAAAAGCTCTGCTGTAGTTGATGATGTCGTGTGAGATAGTTTAAACGTCTGTATTAGGTTCCATTCTGGAATGACAAACGCAGCTGTAGAAGAATTTGTTTGACAAGAACCGTCTGTATACGCTTGAATATATCCAGGTTACCGAAAGTATATCTGGTATAGCGCTAGTTGTTGTGCTGCTAGCATAAACATGTCTCGTTTGCGAATAATTCCGTCAACCTAAAGTTCAATTTTTGGGGCGACAAGTCGCCATGGAGGGTAGGAAATATCTGAGATCCAAAATTCGTGATGTCGTAGTAGATTTTTTTTTGCACCTGAATCACAGTATTGATGTTCGCCCTGTCTCGCTCAATAAGTGTAATTGCTAGTGGGTGCCTTTTGTGCTGCACTGAAACGTGAAAGTAGTGTCGACAGGTTTCAACCGTCCTCATAATAGGGAATGGAGCATGAAGTGCCTTTGCAATTACTAAGGAACTTGAGGTTGCTCGAGGAACACCTAAGCTCCTAGCTAAGGCTCCTAGCTAATAATCGTTGAAGTCGCTCTTCAGATGAACGGGAGATTCCTTGAAGAACAGGTAGCACAGGCGTCTTACTGTAAGACAGTTCCATTCCCCTTTCCTTTAAGAATTTTTCCACAATGTCTAGGCCTTCCTGCAAAGTTGATTGAACAAGGGTGGCACATGGACCATAAGTCCAAATACAAACATCATCCGCATATATAGAGCAGTGTAGTGCAGGTGGAAGTCTCCGCGGTAAATCCGCCAATACGCAATGAAACAGGAACAGGCTTAAGGCACTGCCTTGTGGGACTCCTTGGATAAGATTATGAGAGGAACTTTTTCCTTCGCTTGTTTCAATAAATATTGTTCTGCCGTTCAAGAAGTTGGATATCCACCGTAGCGCCCTTCCAGAGACTCCCAGTTCTAGCAGACCACACAATATATGAGCATGACTTACTGTGTTGAAGGCTCGCCTATAATGTCTAAACAACCGCTATTGTGACATTTCCCTTAGCTCGTTCATGTTCAACATAGGTGACGATATCGAAAATTGCATCCATGGTGCATCGCCACCTTCGAAATCCTCTCATGTGATCTGAAAGGGCTTCTGTTTGCTCACACCACCATTGCAGCCTAGTGTCAAACATTTTCCCCATGAGCTTGCATAAACAGGTCGTCAGGCTCACAGGACGAAAAGATTCAAGAGATAGAGGAGTTTTACCAGGCTTCAATGTAGGAATCACACGTGCTGTTTTTTCAAGAAACAGGGACATACTCATTTTTCCACAAGTCATTCAGTAACTCCAAAAGTGCCAATCGACCATTAGGTCCCATGTTTTGCAACATACTGTATGTAATGGAATCTGGACCTGCAGCAGTCTTTGTCTTACAAGACGCAAGTGCACATTATAGCTCAATCATAGAGAATTCGTAGTCTAATTGTACATGCTGTGACTCAGAATACGCAAGAACTTTTTGTTTTGCCATTTCCACTAAATATTGAAACTCAGCAGAAGTAATAGAAACACTCGTTCTAGTTATAACCTTGCAGAATTTTTCAGCAATCACTAATTCTGAAGTATCCTTGGCTACTGAGAGAGCACGAAATGGTTGTGTTTGAACAACAGGGCTGCTTAATGCACGAATCGTCATCCATATTCGAGGAACTGGCGTCAGGGGATAACGTATTGCAATATTCACGCCATCGTTTTTTCCTAATTTTGGAGTCGTCTTCGCATGGCAACATGGAACGTCAACATGGAACGTCAACAGGCACGCACTACCACAACAGAATGGTTAGCCATAAATGAGCTATATGATATGCATGCAGACAGGCGAAAGCACAGAGAGTAGCACGGCTTCACGGAGAACGTTGCAAACAGATACAGTAGTGTTCGTTAACATGCACTGTCGAGTAGCTCTAGATAAACAACGAAAACACCTGCAACGCCACCGCCGTGATGATCCATACACGCAATGTGATAGCCTGTTTTTGGCAACCCCCCTCAGCTTCGGAGGGGAACATTGCACATGTAGGCCGTGTAATACGCGGACAAATGCTGGACCAGACCTAGCGACGGCCTACTTGTCTTGGTGCCTTTGCCTAGTGCATATAGGCTTGCAGCCGCTAGTAGGCAAGAGGTCAGGATAACGCGTCGTCGCAGTGAAGACATGAAGCATTCTACTTCTGCGTTCTGTGTTTTTGTAATTGTTAATGTGAAAAAAAAAATGTTGTTGCCTTATGGCCGTAAAAACAGAATCGTTTAGTTTGTTTTTTCAACGGGTCTCTTATGTCGTAAACTTGTTCAAGTATATGGGAAACAGACGCATGTGTGTTATATAAGTTATGGAAGCCCGGCATTTGCATAGGAACAGGTGTCGGTGCCGTGTTTGAGTGATGAATGCAATGAACTCCTATGATAGGGGCACCGAAGAGTCTAGGCTTAAAATCTCGCAGTATAGTCCGATGTAAATTATTTATTTACTTCTCAACAATATTTTGCATTTCTTCTTCCGTTTTTTCTGCCTACGCATAGCGCGCGGGTTATGGAATTTTGCTGAACAAGAAGTCATGATTTCAATTCTCGGCTGCGGCGGCCTCTTTCTGCAGGGGCAGAATGCAATTACGGACATCTACGGAGCTCTGGGTGCGTGTTATAATACTCGAAGTGGTCAAAATTAATTCGGATTTCTCCCCTATGGAGGCCCACATAGCGTTTGTGTTGCTTTAAAACGTTAAAATCAGTCAATCAGTCAGTCGGTCGGTCGGTCGGTTGGTCGGTCGGTCTAAACTTTGCCCATTTAGGACCCGATTTCGACTTTTTTCTTTATTTATGAGGAAATTTTCCTAATAGCTAACCTTTATATGTGCTCATATACTTTATTATTTATTTATTTTTATTTATGTGTTTGTTTATTTATCATGACGGGAATAGTTAGAACAGAGGTGCAGCCAGAGAGAGATAGCGACTGAGGAAAGGCAGGAAGGTTAACCAAATGCGAGTTTCCGGTTTGCTAGCCTGCACTGGAGTGGGGGAAATAGGGGTTAGAAAAGGGACAAAGAGAGATACAGAGATAAAAAAAATGAACGGGAAGGGCGTGTCATTGTAGCCAGACGTTCGCCTGTACTTATGGACAGGCGTAAAATGAACACTGTGTTAATACTACATGGAGCTGCTTTGTTGCGCTGCAGGCTGTTTTTCATTTAGGGAGACAGCCAGTCTAACCTCATTAGCGAGATTGCATGCGTTTACGTTACCCCAGGTGGGAAAGAATAATTTAGCACGTACTACATACCTTTAGCCTTGTACTACAGGGCGAAAGTGTCAGCAACATTGATAATTATTCAAAGATAAATATTTTATTCTGTACTCTTTTGGGCACATAATCAATCACGTAGACTCTTTTCAGATGAGTGAAGTGCTACACTTAGCTCCGTCCATTCACACAACCTGCAGTCTAGTTGAACAGCTGCATTTGCGCAATATTTCAATGCAAATGCACGAAGCACTGCAATCACAACACTATGCGATTCAGGCCTCTGAGGCCTTGCACCTTGTAATTTTCGGCGCCTTAAGCTGTAAACGGGCTTGAGTTGAAAGAAAATGTACATGATATAGTTCTTTGATGGATTGCTAGCCCTCGATCCCGCGTTGTCCATCTGATAACGTTTATTATCCCGTGAGGTTTCGAACACATTAGACACAGGAAGTTTTTCACTGCATAGTCACTTCTCCGTGTCACTGCAGCTTCTCAAACACTATTAAAGGTGAACAAAACAGCCTAAAATGAACTTCAGAAGCATGTGTGTAAGCGCGGCAAAAGCATTTACGAGTGAGTCGATCACCGGCGAAGAGCCATTTCGCTGTCGTTGCCAGAGGGTTTCCACACTACGGGCTGCTCATGCTAGCCTAAATACAGTTGACTTCATTACTGCAGCCGCGTGACCAACGCACTGTCGACAGCCTTGCCGCACAGGCAATTATGAAATTGGAGAAAACGTCTTCTTAACATTAGCTGGTTACTTGTTGGGCAATAGTCATGGAACGCCATATAATACGACAAACTCACGCTTCAAAACACAATCGGGACCTGTATTTCACCGTTTCTTGCAAGGTGTGTCGCCGGAACACAGTCACACTACGGATTTGCAACGGAAACAGTGATGCACTGGAGAGAACGATGGTCACCCATGCGACTGATCCAAAGGTGCTGTGCTGACCGAAATATGAGGGGTCCTCTCCTGAAAGGGCTTGTTGAGGAGAAAACGCCTCCTGGAAATTTGGCAACGAAAGCTATCTTTCACCGATGCGCACTCGCTCGAGGTATCCTCCGCAAATAACTTCATTCTCACCGTCGTGGTGGCGTCAGGCATGCTTTGAACACAAAACGCCTGAAGAGCCCTTCAAGCCCGCAACCTCGAACTAAAGCAGTTCGCGGATGCCTTCCACATCAAGGGACGGCAGGCCCTGTCGGAGACTGCGGTTTCTGGATTCCGAATCCCGTTAATGGTGGTGTAACAAAAGAACACACGCTGTCAATATGACCCAACGATGCGTCGCTGTTTAGCTTTACGGGAGGAATCGCGACCAAATGCTTAAATCAATATTTAGTCTTTTTTATGTTTGTTTACATATGCGACAGTGTTTCATCTTATATACTGCGCCAGACAGCATGATTCGAGCACATAAGCGCAGAAAAAGGCAGCAACGTGGCACGGGATCGGTCGAAGGCGGCCGCCACCCTTGACGGCGGCGGTGGCATGCAGGGAATGCGAATTGCGGTTACAGTTTCTGCTAAGCGGTTGTTGGTCCATGCGCAGCTATGTATATAGTTTATTCTCCAGTGTTTACATAGCTCGTCTCCCTTGAAGATGCTGAGATGACAACTGCTAAGCGATTAAGCCGGCAACCGTCTTCATCAGCGCTTGGAACTTCGTAGCACGCGCTGAAAACAGACGACTGGAGGAAACTAGAAAAAAAATGCAGTTGTGCCTTCGTAGCACATCTCACGAGCAGTTGCCCCCAAACAAAGAAGAAAGAAAAATTCTACACTGAATCAGCGCCTGCAGTGAGGTGTTCGGTAAAAAATGCAGAGGACGGCGTAGAAGGGGAATATGTGCCCATTTAGGGCTGCGCTAGTGTTGCCGGAGTGCCTTGTGCTTCTATACTCCCAACTAGTTCGTGCCACCGCAACCGAGCGTATAAGATGGCGCCAACCATTCAGGTATACGTATACGAGAGAGTTATTGCCACGGCAAGTGTTGGCAACGCAATCACTGCTGCCAAAGTTGTTTTGCAGTATACATAAGGATGTTCGGTAGCGCGTTTGTTGACCATTACCTCGGCAACTGAAGCAAGTCACAGTTTCGCCAGAAAGGTGAAGCATCGATTGCGATAGCAAATCAGTAGACAGCTATAGGAAGTAACGATAGTAGTTTTATCGGCCGTATCAACCTGGAAACACTCGCTTACTAAATAAATTAACAAGCACAGTGTACGCGCGCACAAGCAAGCATGAACACATCTCATTCGATGACTGGACTGCGCACACTCCTTATCAAAACATTGTAGTGAGAAAGCGCGGCAACCGCAACGCGCGAATTGATCTTCGTGCTGCCTCTCGATTCTACGCGAAGTAAGCGGCGGGAACATAGCGCTCACGAAGCTATCAACACTAGGCGCACTCTGTCCCCCATCGCAGATTGTTTTCAAGATAGGGCCCGCACAGCCGCACCATACGCAGCCGCCACCAGATCAGCCTATGGCGTAAATTTTCCCCCTCCTCCGGAACAGAATAGCCAACCGGAGATATTCACTGATTAACCTCACTGTTTTTCCTATGCCTTTATATATCTCTCTCTTTCAGACAACCGCTGCTTTCTAGCGCCGATATTCAGAAATTAGAGGACCACAAGCGTGGCCATATGCACCAATTTTCGGAAGGAAATTGGCTTATTAATGAAAGGCCGACAGGCCTGTTACGTATGCCTCGTCACTTTCTGCTCATAATGAGTGTGATGATGATTATGTTTATTGACATCCCCTTTGACACCGGGAAGAGACAGTCACCTAGCCTGTTTGATTTAATAAGGTTTTACTACATCTATTGCCATCTAGCTTTTTGCCTATCTGATCTCGATCTTAACTTTCGTATTTAAAACCTCTATCACTATATTGTACGATTATCTACGCCTGCACTGACTCTGGTTGTATCAATCTTTTCTCTGCTTTTTTTTCTACCGATACTCTAATTGTCTCTCACTCATCTCGACTGCTGTCCAGTTAATCCTTCCAGCGACACCACAGCGCCACCTTTTTTTTTTTTTTTGAGGAGTGAAGTATGTTAACAATAAGGACACGGCATAGTACAACCTTTGTCAGAAACGTTCCATGACTGAACTCGTGTACGAAGTGATTTGTTCAACCAACCAATTAAGCATTGTAGATATTGTCAAAAAATGTAACAGTTTCGCCCTAAGGGCGAAGCAATGAATGCGATAGCAACACAGCAATGTCATACGAAGTAAGGTGAGCGGCTTTGGTAGCAATATGAATTGTAGTAAACATGAGCTGATTAAGTGAGCAGGTGTGCTGCGACGTAAGTAGACCGACATGAAGAGATACTCGATGACCACGAGAAGGCGCGTGTGAAATGGTGGTGTTGATGAGAAGCGCTTCCCGTGGGCAGCGCGTGCGAAGGGACACACCTGTAGCGCTGCACTGCCGATCCGGGCAGCATTGCATGTGTAGCGTGCGTTGGAAAATGTGGCCCGACTATTACTAACTGAACAACAAGCGTGGTGTGAGCGCGCACAAACAAACATGAAGAGATCACACTGAATGACTGCAGACAACGACTGTCAAAACGTTGGCAGCAAGCGCCTAGCTACGCCGCAGCGGGCGAAGGTACGTGCAGTCTATCACTTCAACGGAAACTGAGCGGCAAATGCACAGCGCATACAAAGGTCAGAGCCGTGTGGAGATAAGAGACGGTGCGGGCGAGCGACGAGCGCGGTTGTTGGCAGAGTAGAAGTGCCCCCCCCCCCCCGCTTCCCCCCACTTTCTCCGGCGCTGGCTTCCCGCTTCCTTGCTTGCGCGTGGGAGATTGAGTGCGTTCGCTCTCCGTGATAGCGCGCGTCCCCGCACGCTTCCGCTCGGGCATACGGCGCGCGGCGAAGATATTATCTATACGGAACCTCACGGCGACGGCGACGCCGACGGCAGAAATCCGGTTGAAGTGTCCATATAATTGCTATCGCAATAAAAAATTGGAGGACGTTTAAGCTTCACCTTTCAGAGTAAAAGGCGATAGCGTTATCGGGACCCGTTCGCATCGCATCGTTCGCATCTGGCAAGTAGGCTTTATTCACTGCAACACAAAACGTGGGAAAGCCAGGTTACAAAGACAAAGCTTACACCGATCCCTTTAAAGTCGGCTTCACTTTTAAACAGAAATGCATTGCTGGGAAGACATTTTTCAGGGGAAATATAAGTCGTCTTTTAATGAAATGTGAAGGCTCTCAGGACCTTTTTTCATTCTTTATTAATTGTTTGCTATTGCCCCGACGCGCGGCGTGTCCAAAACGCATTAGGCGGGCCAAGTTCCAATTTGAGCTGCCGAGGACGCGAGCGCCATCTGGATAATATTTTGGCAAGTAGCCCACCCGAGCACGCGGTAGCCTACCCGGTAGAAATTTTGACAAAAGCGGTTTGTGTTTGAGTTTCCTCGTAACAGATTTATGTTTTCTCGTACATTCAAATAAGTCTTGTGCCACCATGTCTGTAGGTTGTGCTTAAGTTGTACTTTACCATTTTTCTGACGGATTTCACTGTGAGAAATTCAATTTTTGTTCACTAACACCTTGCAGCACGACAAAAGGCCTGCGCAGTCGGGGTGATTCGGAATTATTTTCTTCTGCACTAACACCTTGCGCCACGCGGAGGGCCTGCGCGGTCGGGGTGGTTGCGGATGATTTTCTCCGCCACGGACGCCGAAATCTATGCCGGCGCCGACGCCGACGCTCGGATTTTCTGCGACACGGGGCCCTTAACGCAATGTTAATATAGTCCCCCTGGCTATCTGACCATCGCTGCCACAATTTCTGAAGGTCATGGAAACAAGCGGAGAAAGCTTCATCCGCGATGGTTTTCAGCACATTAGTCACAGTAATTTCGATTGATGCGATATCGTCATGACCCTTCCCTTTCAGCAGAATTGTCGCACGGAGACCTGAAACAAAGAAGAAATCACATGGAGACAGATCGGGCGAATATGAGGGATGTGGTAGAACAAGAATGTGGCGTTTGGCAACATATTGCCGGACTCAACAGCAGTGTGAGGCTACGCATTCTTGTGCAACTAGGGGCCCTATAGCGTAAAGCTATTCCAATCTGTTCTTATTCCAATCTCCTTGCGTCAAACTTACGTAACCACCTACGCAAATATCAGGCTGTAACCCACAGCTTTTTTTTTTTTTTTTTTTGAAAAGCCCAATTAAATGCTCTCCTCGTTTAGAGGAGGTCACTTCTGTTTGTTTTAAATGCGGATAACATTACCTAGATAAAGCGGTTTTTCTTATCAAATTGGCTGACAAGAGGTGAGGAGCACGCTCAGGTGGAAATGGTTTCGATGGGGCGGAGCTAGCGCAGGGAAAGTTAATAACGAGATGAAGAGGGTGGCGCCGGCGTCTGCGATTGTTCCGGTTCCCCTTACTTAGCTTTCAGCACGTGGCTCGTCTAAAATCGCGGCAACCTGCAACGGAAGGTTAAAAATAGCGCTAAGACGGATTCTGAGCGAAGAAGAGTAGGCAGAGCGATGTCATATACGTAACGAAAGGGCTCGGTAACGTTATACAGGCACGCAAAATACTTATTATGCGCTAATAAATTCATGCTACCCGGTAGCTCCGAGTAGACAGTGCCTGAGCGAACGGAGACAGCCATCTTAGTGTTGTGACCTCAGGGGCCGTATTCTGAAACAATCCCCTTCGGCGGTAGTATCGCCTCGGCGACGATATCGCCATCAGGCGCGCGCTGATTGGCTGGTTGAGCAAAATTGAATGACGCAGTGCTCAACCGGCCAATCAACTCATCAAATTTTGCTAAAACAGCCAATCAGCGCGGGCCGTTGGCCAAGGCGATAGTATCGCCGAACTGGATCGTTTCAGAATACGGCCCCAGTAGACTGAGCGTAACGCCTGGGCTTACACATGTACAAGGGTTCATTCTCAGTAACAGTTACAAAAGGAAAGTCAGTCTGAACATAACTTGGCTGCCTTATGTATAGGCAGTAATTACGATAAAGGTGGCGTCAAGTCCTGTCACACACACGCACTGACGGACAGGCACTAACACAACACTCATTCCCATTTATGCGAGCGTTTGCAGGTCGCTATGGAGCGATCTGGGGGTCGCCTCTGACGAGTACTGCGACGCCCTGGAGGCGGAGTCTGGCAGTGTGGTGACGTTGCTCCGAATTCTTCAGGTTGCGACTGGGTGGGCGAACTCGCTCCACGAGTTTGGTTTGCCGACTCATTTTTCCTGTCTTACTTTTCTTGCATTCGTTGTTTAAGATCCGGGTGCAGAAGGCTGAGCCGTATCCTGGCCTTCCACGACAAAAACAGCTGGGCTTGTGTTTCGCCCGTCGTTCCGGTTGGCGTATTCCTGTACGTGAAAAGGAACTGATCAATACGGTGCTGGAGCGACCGCTGTTCACCGCTTCTTTCCTGATCTAGGACTTGTTTGAACAGGCTTCTCTTTAACGTTTGCACACAATGCTCAGCCATTCGAGGCAGGATGATAAGGAGGGGTCTTCCATTTCCATTGCGTTTCAAAAAGGTATCGAAGCAGGCTGACGTGAACTAGGTACCATTGTCCGTTCCTATTTCTTCTGGTGAACCATAGGCATCAAACACATTGCGCAGCTTTTCCACCGTCTTCTCACTATTTGAACTGTTCATCTCGAAAACTTCCAGCCACTTTGAATGGGTGTCCACTAGCACAAGAAACCGCTATTTATCACAATATGCAAAGTCAAGATGTACTCTTTGCCACCCGCGTGCAGGCTATCCCCACGATAACAGCGGAACTTCGGATGCAGAATTTTGGGTCAACTGACATGTGACGCAGGCCATCACTGTTTGTTCGATGTCCTGGGTTAAGCAGGGCCACCACACGTGGTATCGCGATAACATTTTCATGCGTGTCATTCCTGGATGACCTTCATGCAGCATCGACAGAACGTTCTGCTGGAGGGACAATGGCAGAACCACACGGTTTCCCCACGTTACACAATCTTGTTCTACGGAAAGTTCTCGGCGTCGACGAAAATACGCCATTAATGCTTCATCTGCTATGTTTGATGGCCACCCATTTTTCGTGAAAAATAGAACCTTCGAGAGCACTTTGTCTTTCCGCGTTTCAATCCTGATCTGTTTCGCAGATAGCGGAGCTTCATCAAACACCGAAAAGAAGTGCACTTGCTCCGATTCATCCTCCTGCTCCGGAAGCGGCAACCTAGACAGTGCGTCCGCGTTTGACACATCAAACTGCCCAACGCTGTACACGTGCTGTCGATATGACAGGGACCGGCGTATCATGTCCTAAGATGCCGAGCAACGGTTAGTGGTCCGAATATATAGAAAACTTCCGAAAGAACAAGTATTTGTGGAATTTACGCACCCCAAACACCACTGCAAGGGCCTCTTTCTCTATGTGCGCGTAGCCTTGTTCCGCCTTGCTGAGTGTTTTCGATGCGAATGGTATAACCTTCTTTTCTGTGCCTATCTTATGAAAGAGTATCGCTGCAACTGCGTACGACGATGCGTCGCAGACGAGACCAAGGTCCTGTGTTGGGTCATAGAAAGACAGTACGGAATTCTGCGTCAGCCATTCCTTCGTCATCCGAAAACATCGCTCCGTTTGTCATTCCCGTTTTGCTTTCTCGCTTCGCAGAGCAGATGTTTGGCACGAACTTACCGTAAAAATTTAACAGCCCGAGATAGCATCGAAGCTCTTGCCTGTTTTTAGGTGTAGGCGCTTCCTTAATTACGCACCGCTTTTCCTCAGAAGGCCTGACCCATCTTTCGTCAAGAACATGACCTAAGTAGATTACCGATTTCTCGAAAAACTTGCATTTTTCTTTGCGCAGTTTGATTCCTCGCTCCTTGAACCTCATTAGCACGCATTCCAATTTTTCGTAGCGTGCTGCCATTGTTTGCCCCACTACAATAACATCATCTAAATAGCATGACACTCTATCCAACTCCTTGAAAAATCACTGGGGCACTGGTGATACTGTACGGCCACAGCGTGTATTAAGGCGAAGGCCTTTAATGGCTCATGCTCGCGGTCGCGTCCGTCCGTGCGCTAGAATCGTGCCAACTATGGCCTCTCCTCCGCGCAGCGGCGCGACCTCGTCCCCTCCTTGGCAACCGGCGCGCCGGTGGGGGGCGCAGCTGTGCATAGCAACCGTGACGTCACACAGTAGCGGTAGAACGAGCGTGCGCGCGTCGGCGGTGGCAGCTGCACCGCCGCTCCTTCGCCAGACGTCTCGTTGCAGTCGAGTGAGTGAGACGCATGGCTCCGAAGCGGCCCAGTTATTCCGCGCCAAGTGGTTCGGGGAAGCGGCAGCGGACACCAGATTCCCCCCAACACCAAACGCCAGAAGAACAAGGAGCTAATGCGCATGCGACGACTGAAGATGTCACCAGATGCGAAAGCAAGGGAGGCAGAACGGAAACGCCAACAGCGACTGATTAGATCGCCGGGTACCAAAGGCAGGGAAGCAGAACGAAAGCGGTCGCAGCGACAGGCGATATCGCCGAACACCAAAGCAAATGAATTGGAGCACAGACGGCAGCAGCGACTGGCTATGTCACCGAACAGCAAAGCCAGGGAGGCGGAGCGCAGAGGGCAGCATCGTCTAGCTATGCCACCAAACAGCAAAGCCAGGGAGGTGGAACGAAAGGGGTTGCAGTGGTTGTCGCAACCAGGCCCATCAAGAAGCGCGTCTAGCAAGAGGGTACATATACCATGTACAACATGGTATATGCAGTGGGTTGACCACAAGGCTTTCGCCAAGCACACTTTAGAATTTCCAAAGTGTCTTCGGTAATTTTTTTTAACATTCCCATATGCGTGTTCACTGTGATGAGCGACTGGTAAGCCTGGTCGAGCTGTAGTTGCTGATAAGCTGTAGAAAGATCCAATACAGTAAAGTATTTGCATCCGTGCAAGATTACAAAAATGTCTTCCACGACGGTTAACGGGTAATGGTCAGTCCACAGACGAGGATTCACAGTCACTTTGTAATCGCTGCCGATGCGTACCTTGCCATTGGGTTTCGGAACTACTACAAGGGACGTTGCCCAATCGCTTAGTTGAACTGGAACTAGCACTCAGCCACTCATGAACGACTGCAACTCTTGTGCAAAGTCTCGCAACGCGAAAGCTACCGGTCTCGCCTTGCAGAAAACCAGCACTGTGCTATCCTTCAAGATCAACTTTACCGGACTGCCCCTTATTAATTCCAATGCTGGCTCAAACACATCGGCAAATTATTTCTATCAGTGTTGCCGCTTTATCGAGATTTATACCGCACATGCTCATCCAGCCTAGTTTTAACGCCTCCAACCAATCTCGGCCCAGCAACAAGGTCCCGCATTTTTGTGTCGTTCGTTTGTTGTTGTTTGTGGCAGGTTCGCTTTCTGGTCATGATTACATTTACTTAGCACTTTTAAGGAAACACCACCGCAGACGTTTTCAACCGTAAAGTGCACGGGGCCAAAGGACAGTCAGGCCAATATTTGCTATAAGCGCTCTCTGGTGGGATAGAAACACACGCCCCTGTGTCTGTTTGCATTTGCACATTCCAGCCCCCCACTTTAACAGCCACCGTGTAGCTACGACCGTCACAGGAAAAGATATTATGCCGCAGTAACTCGCCTTCACAGTGTGTTTCCGTGTCCTCTGTGCTGTCTTTCACAGTTTGTATCGCATGTAACGATGTTTGATAACACCTAGCTAGATGCGCCTTTCGGTGACAAACATGGCACCGGTATTTCCGGAATGGACAAGTGCTGGCGGCATGGTCCTGACCACATCGGAAACACCCTTGTACCTGGCATTCCTGCCTTGCCCATGTATCTTTTGCCGCTGTTTTACCGCCGTTTCTTGATTCAAACCTTTTGCATTGAATATGCCGTTGGACCGTATTAATTTCTTCTGTTTCCTTAGACGAGTTCACCTGTATTTTCTTTATCTCAGCGAACGACAATTGCTCCTCTTCAAGAGTTGTGCTTAAGTAACCGGGCCTATTAATCCTGCGACAAAGCGGTCTTGCAAAGCTTCGTCTAGGAAGTCGCCGAATTCACACGACGTGGCGAGCCATTTCAAATCAATCGCAAATGCTGCCACGGACTCGTTTTCTTGCTGTACTCTGCGGCTAAACCTAAACCGTTCCGCGACAACCGTCCTTCTTGGGGCGTAGTGAGCCTTTAAAACCTTAACGAGGTCTTGATACTCCGTGTTTTCTAGTTTTTCTGGAGCCAGCAGGCTCTTCAGTCTTCGATACACTTTCTTTCACATGGATGTTACAAAAACGGATACTTTCAACTCGGCGCTCAGCTTGGTAGCTCGGAGGTAATGTTCGAAGCGCTCGACGTAGGACTCGAAGTCTTCGTCCCCGTCTTCGACGAACTGTTCGAATCGACACGGTGCAGTCATGTCGCCGCCTTCCACTGAGGTACTCCAGACCTGCCGGTAACGGCGTTTCAATTTGACGACAATCCCATCCTCGTCGTCACTGTTGTGACCTCAGTAGACTGCGCGTAACGCCTGGGCCCAGGCGTTACTTAACATGTAACAGTTACAAAAGGAAAATCAGTCTGAACATAAGTTGGCTGCCTTATATATCGTCAGTAATCACGATAAAGGTGACGTCAAGTCCCATCACACGCACACGCACTGACGCACATGGACTAGCACAACACTTAGCACAAACATGAGATCAATTCTGACGCTTTCCAATAGTTCAGGAGCAATTGTTCGTCTGGTTTTGTTTCTGTTCTTCTGTTGCACCACCTACACCCCACGAGGTTCATTTACGAGTGCCCGTGGTGCACAGACTATGTCCACACTGAAACACATCACATGGGAGTGTCCGAAGAGTCCTCCGCACATAGACAGCCCAATAGTATTTAAACATTCACTCATGAGGAATAGGCAGTGGGAGGCATGGCTTGCGGGCGAGGGCCGAGAGAGCCACTTGGCTATTCTGGACCAAGCCCAGCGAGCCGCTCGTGCTAGTGGAGCCCTGGAATAGGGGCCCCAACCATCGTGCCTTCTTTTATTTATTTTCAAAAAATTTTGCTCACTCACTCACTCTGAGAATGTCAGGGACGATTTTTCGAATTCAGTTTCAGTTTACCTAAATCCCTGCGTAAGCTCTAATCACACACAACCTTGTTCAATTTCTGTTCAATTTCTGTTGTTCTGATATAATGCACACAGTATATAACAGGGGTAGTTTCATGCAGTAACTGTCTCACAAGTTCTATATTTGCAGCGTTATGTGACATCGACGGGCGAACGACTCCGGCATTGTCTTGCACCAAATCTCAGCCCTGCCGGAACCAATGATGTCCTTCAATGACATGGCTTCTAAATAACGTTTAGTCACCATATTCCTGCTAAATCATGTTCTGTGTCTCACTAAGGGTTTTCTGCAGGTTAACGGAAAAACCCAGAACCTAATGCTATTGTTTGCACGGAATTTGTGTTTATCATATCATTCGCGTAAGATCAAGTTAAATGTGCCAACAAACCGAACGCAGGGAACTTAACACAGCTGTGCCACCTAGTGAGTTGACATGGAAACCATTCCAAAGCTATGTTTATTCTGGGCACATAAAAAGCGACTCAATACCGCCTATATTGGAGTTTGAATATAATTGAACGAAAAAAAAATCAGGCCTGTAACTTTTCTGACAAAGGGTATGCGTTGAGACCGTATTATTTCTTATGTTGCCGGCATCCTGCAAGTGATTCAACAGTACGAAAATAGCCTATGGGCCCTAACGTAGGTTCGACGGAAGCCAGTTTGCATAGCGTTACCTTGTGCCTGACTTGAAGACCTTTAGTTCAACGTTCGAGAACGCAAACACAGAGGGAGTGTAAGCAGGCGTTCCATCTTCTAGTGCATGGTGTTAAATCTGTCCAAGGCGAGACAATAAATTAGCCGAAACGTGGCTTCTTTATGCCGATGCCCCAGAATCGCCGAACGATCGCAGAAATTTGATGGGCTGGCTGCTCATAACATGCATTTCAGGTTAGCGGAGAGGAAGTCAAACCATTTATTCGCAATCTACGATAGCTAGAGCACAGCTATCACAATTCTCATGAAAATGGTAGCTACGG
Source organism: Dermacentor silvarum (assembly GCF_013339745.2). Lineage (NCBI taxonomy): Eukaryota > Metazoa > Arthropoda > Arachnida > Ixodida > Ixodidae > Dermacentor > Dermacentor silvarum. The sequence continues at coordinate 90,742,576 of NC_051154.1, read as the reverse complement.
GTTCCGCCGTATTTGACAATGGCAATTCTTAGTGTACGTACGTTAAACTCGCCAAATAACGTATGCTGTATGATAACATCGCGTAAATAAGTCACGGAAATCCGATTACGCACTGTCAGATTTGGATGTCATGGTCTCTTTAGTTTGGTGTGACACTGTGGGCCGCGGTCTACCCTACCCCCCCCCCCCCCCCCCCCGAGGCGTCTCGAAAAGGGTAGCTGGCCTGCGCTACCGGGACGTCGCACGGAGGCCAAGCGGGTCCACGCCATCGTCCGCACTTTCACGGCGAGAGTTGCTTTCTTGCTGATGAGTATGAGGTCGGGAGGTTGGAGGAACAAAACAGGGGTTTATGTACATGGGAGGGCAAACTTACTTAGAGACAAAGGTATGCGATACATGCAGGAGTACCGAGCGCCGTACATGTTAAACCGTAGCACCATAGTTCTCGGAGCACTTCTGCATGGTGGCAGAGTACGCTAAATTGTTCTGGGAGAGCACACACCACACACAGAGGATGTCTCCTAAAAACCCTCCATACTTCCTACATCACTTGCTAGGGAAACAGTTAATTCATGTCCTAATACCCCAATCCGGTGGTTATGTAGACGTCACAAACTCCGCCTCCGAGGAGGAGAAGGTCAACACAAAGTACACGCGCCACGCTCGTGGAAAGGGGGAAGCAATTTCATCATACTCATGGCCCAGCGATGACAGGGAGAGGTTAACAACAAAAGCCGCCAGAAGGAATGCCACTCCCCCAAATTTCCAACCATTTCTTGACTGGCTTGATGAGTTGGCATGACGCACACCACATGGCGTTGGTAATTGGCAGCCTCTTGGATGAATTGCTGAAACTTGCTGAATACGCACGCACATCTTTTTCGTCCATTAGCCCACACCTTGAATAAGACGTGCCTCCGAAGTCGGCTTGTCCATGAATTCACGGGCAAGTCGCTTGGTAAGAATGCAGACGCGGAATCTTGTAGGAATGCCGAACACTCAGTGGAATGTCGTTTGACTCCGGTACCACAATTACGCCAGCCTCCGCTCTTCGGCCAATACGACAAATGTAACAGCAGGAAGCATATGCAGTGAGCAGAACGCTATTTCTTTACGTCCGTAAGGCCTTTACCTTTGCTTGCACATGCTATTCTAAAGCTGTCTATTACTTGCGTGAGTACGCTTATATATTCCATGACATTATACTCAAGTTGGTTTCCTACGTCCTGATACTTCTTGAGTATGAAGTATTTGTTGTAAATGCAGGTGCAGGTGCTTTGTTATGGCAACCGGTGTGCCTTGTCCTTGGCCTGTATGTGTACTAATTATAGCAGTGCTCTATCTTTATCTCTTTCTTTTCATGCGAAAACGAGTAAGTGGCCGAATTTACCAGCGCCAACGTACATTCTCTTCTGCATATATGTCTAATAATAATAATAATAATAATAATAATAATAATAATAATAATAATAATAATAATAATAATAATAATAAGAAGAAGAAGAAGAATAGCCTGACGTAAAGAAGACAAAGTGAGAAACATAATGTACAGTGCCAGAAACAGCTCTGAAAGTTTGCACAAGGTTGATTGACATAGCATGGAAAAGCAAGGCTCAAATGCCAGCGAAACCATTATTGAGCGACATCAATTTATACGCTGCCGTTACAATGCAATTGAATCGTGACTGTGGGCGTGTTGCATTTTGTTCGAGCTAGCAAAGCTGTGCAGCTGGATGCAAAAGAACGCCGTCATGTATTCGCACTGGAACTTGAGCCCGCTTTGTTGTGCCTGGTGGTCCTTCGGGACAAAGGATGCCTCACCGACAGGCATGCAGATGTGGAGTGCTGTTCACGGTTCATCGTTTCTCAAGGCCGGGGAGCGTCGCCGTCACCTGGGACTAATGGACGAGCAATTAGACCCCAGGCTGCAATGAGAAATCGGCCTCGTGCGTCGCCAAAACGGCAACGTCTCTCTTGGTGTGTTTCAGTGAACCACCGGCACCCGCCCGGCCTACGGCGGGGCTTGGCAGTAGCTTCCGCGAAAGCTAGTCTCCTGATTGACAAGCTGACCGTCACGAAGAGGTCACTAATTCTTCCAAGGTGCCAACGTCAAGTATTTCCGTGGGAACAGCTTCGACGTTTCGTTCCCAAGGGGCCACCCGTTGCCTGCTATGCGGGGGCAATCGAGCAACATTGGAGGTGGAGCCCGGCTGAACGGCGCCATATGATGGGGGGGGGGTTTTGCCAACGGTCGACGACTGTGAATGGCCGAGAAGAACCAAAGTGCAATCACTGGACGAGTGAAAGGGGGAAATGAGCTGATAAAAAGTGGGGCTTGAGTGTTCTGTAGACGCTTGTAGATATAAACGCTAGGACATGCAAAGACATTAGCAATTAGACGGCTCCAATAATCATGGAGCCCTTCGTGTAAAATACCATGTACAGTTGTATATAAAACCCTTTTTTGATATCTCTGGACCTCTCCTTCTTCTGGCACCTGGCACGGCACCATCCCATGGAACCTGCGTGGCCGCTAGGACCCTCGGACTTCGCAACAGCCTTCACATTGTTTGCTGACTGGCATGAGAATTTTGACAACCTTTGAATAGCAAGCATTCCTTAGTGATAATCTAAAGGTAAACTGAAAAAAAAAGCGTTGAAATTCTTTCCTCTTCACGTGCTAGTGAGAAAATTTTTCAGTTATAATTTTTACTTGCCATGTTATGCTAAGCATGAAGCTGACAGCATACTTCTGCAGTTTGAGGGTTACTTTTGTAAGCCTAGCTCATAGACCCACTTTTGAAGAATAATGAGTTTCATGAAAATAGAATTCGCACTTTATGCTTCATGATTCAGGCGTGGCAACAGGCCTTCAACATGTATCACCAAGGTGGTAGTTTGGGCGAGTTGGTGCTGCATTTTGAGTATGTCAGCGCAAAACAGAGAGAGACAACGCACATGCTCTGTGAGCACATGTGTGTTGTCTCTTTTGGACAAGAATTTTGGACAAGAACAGAGGACAGGCATGTGTGTCGTCTCTTTTGGAGAGACGACAGACAGACGACGACAGACACGACAGACACACACGACAGACACACGACGACAGACACACGCGCTGTTAGTGCATGTGTTGTTCGTTTTGGACAAGAATTTCGGACAAGAACAGCTCACAAGCACTGTTAGCGCTTGAGTGTTGTCCCTTTTGAACAAGAATTTCGGACAAGGGCAAGACACACGCGCTGTTAGCGCACGTGTGCTGTCCATTTTGGACAAAGCTTTCGGACAAGGACAAGACACAAGCACTGTTAGCGCATGTGTGTTGTCCCTTTTGGACACGAATTACGGACAAGGACAAGGCAAATCCGCTGTTAGCGCATTCGTGCTGTCAATTGTGGACAAATCTTTCGGAAAAGGATAAAACACAGACATTGTTGTAGAGCATGTGTGTTGTCCCTTTTGGACAAGAATTTTGTACAAGGACAAGACATACGCGCTGTTAGCGCAGTTGTGTTGGCAATTTTGAACAAACATTTCAGACAAGGATAAGGCACAGGCACCGTTGCCTCTTGAGTTTGCTGGAGGCGCCCCAAAGTTTACTAAATAATGACACGATGGTTACACTTTGCACTTGCGAAAATTCTCACTTCCCTTATCCGCATTACACAGCTGTATTGCGGTGAAGACAATAAAAAGAAAGACACTTGCTCAAGCGAGAAAGTAAAGTTGCGTCTCCTCGAGATTGACCAGGCGATAGTCGAAGGCGCAATGGGGGGCCCATGGTGGGCGGAAATTGAGACAGTATCGTTGCGGGACGTCGATTCTTTCTGAGCGGTGCTGTCTTGTCGCTGAAGTGCAAAGTTCACGAAAGGAGCAGTTTACTGAGAGTTTATAAAAAGAACTATGAATGCCAGGTAAAGAGCACCCTGCAGTCGCTACTTGTCCGATGTAAACTGGGAGGACAGCGCGCTAACGAGTCAGCGCCGCTTTGGGTGAGCAACGTTGCACAGCAGAGTGGATCTCAGACTGATAATGTTGCAGGTACGCCGGAAGCCATTTTCCCCAGCTTTTATGCGCGTAAGAACTCCAGGGTCAATTCTTTCTTTCCCTTCTTTGCAGAATATCGGTTATTCTATATGGTGGAAACAAAATTCCATTTTAGAAGGCAACGAGTTCACAGCTTCACTCTGAAGCAGGCGCTTTCACTTCGTTCGAGTGTGTTCAAGGTTTACTGTTCACATTTTCAATTAGCAAGCTGCACGCCGTGTTTCAGTCGTATAATATAGTTTACATTGACAGATGGCGCTACGGCTCGGTTGCAACAAATTCGACACTTTGTGCTAGTCATCGCCGTAAGCGACGCGTACTTCTGATATAGTATTCTGAATGACAGTCAGTTACCTGTAAGGAAGTGAAATTTCGCGGTGTATCCATTTTAGTGCCACGTTTAGGTGCGTTACTTTACTGTTAAATTATTTTTTAATTTAAGAGTACAGTAACGCGCCTAAACGTGGCACTAAAATTGATCCACCGCGAAATGTCGCTTTTTATGGAATATAACTGAAAACGAACCGTTCAGCCGGAAAAGTGACGTCTACCTGGCGTTCTTATTTGTGCACAAGTCTGCATTTTACTCGAAATAGCGTACCATTTCTGGTCTATATACGAAGTAACTGCCCAGCTGCAGGACACCTCTGTAAAGTTGAAGGCTCCCGGTGTCTCTATATGTAGTTAGGTGCTGCATTGGAACGTTCTAAGAAACATGCGAACATTTCTAGGGAAAGCGTGATTTTTTTTTTGTTAATAAACGCTCGTGCGAAGGGCCGCTGGTAAGTTTACAGGGAAAAAATACTATAGGTATTCACGTACAACACGATCTGAGGCGAAATGCTCGAGGACGCTTCGCCAAGGTCTTGTGAACGATTGAGCAGGAATGCGTCGCGAACTCCCGCCCGCCCGTAGTGTGAGCAACGGTATTCGTGCCGCCTGCGTTCGGTGTCAGCACACGCATCCTGTCTCCTCTGGCTCGTTTTAAGCATGAAATGCTTTTAGCTCCCGTTCTCGGCGACCTTCAAGAGACCTTGAGCCAAAATCCAGAGCTGTTATCCCGGCACTCACGACAAGGACGAAACGAGAGCACCCGGGCATCGTTGCGAGAGCAAACCGAGGTCATCCGGGCAACCAGTCAAAACTTAAGGAAATGCGGTCTCTGGCCCCCAACCCCTTCTACAGGACCACATTACATATGCTGGTTACTGCCCAAACCAGTTAAAAAATATGTTGCTTCCGATTTCTGCCTAATCTTTGTTCACAATATCACTCAAGCTCTAACTTCTAGTACGCTGATGTTTTATTTGTAATTTCCAATAGCGACGTTCAAAAGGCAGATACAGTGCACCATACACTTGATTGTCATCTTTTGGCACTGAGACTGGGTTGCCTCCGCTCTTTTCAACGCCACCGGTCCGTGAGTTCCGCGACCCAGGTTTTGCGCCGCCTCCTTCGAGAGATGGCGCCACGCTGCGTGGCCAGGCCGGCAGCGTCCGGCACGCAGCGGATGGTTGTTTGGCCGAGACGAGACTTGCAATGAGGTTCAGTTCAAAACAGGTTCATTTCGGCTCACTAAGCTTTCAGGCCTGCGTCGCGGCACCAATCTGTTTTGCCGGTTTGCCGGTAGACATTTCATGCTTACATGCACTCTCGATTACGGGAGAGCCAGCATTTTTTACGTTTGCCTTCTTGCAGCTCGCATCTGATGATCGTATCAAACGTTTACCTCTCGCTCCTTGACCCATCTCCCATGTCGTTTTTCACGCTTCACCACCGTTTGGTTGCTTTTAAAGCGAAATTCTTTTGCGTCTCCCACCGTGTTTGACGTCCATCGGTTTCTCTCCTAGTACACGGGGCCCAGCCCGGAAAATATGTAATAGTAAACTGGGACGATACTACGGCGACCCTTTATTCAAAATTGGGCCTATCCGAGCTACTGTATTTAAAGGAGGTGACTTGGTGACCGATCTTGTTACCAGCGCCCGGTATGTGTCCTCGCAAGGGCTTTAATGTGTTATGAAAGAGATGCGCAGCGAGAGCTAACCTCAAAGCCCTGAATTACGTATAGTGCCCAACTTTAAATGGTTTTGTGCAGCGATATGCCGATGTCAGCTGTTAGCGACTGCTCTTTTATCGCCATTTCTTGGTGCGTAAGAAGTACGTTTATTATGCGAGTTGTTTTATGCCAAATCGACAAGCAGTAGTGTAGGTGGAATTGTATTAAAGCAAAGCGCAATTGTTTATCTAGCCACAGTGGCAAGAAACCTCTCCCTTCGTTTATTGCACCTGCTGCGCGGCAGACTTTAATAATACAGCTCAACTTATTTTTCTCTTTATTGTGCCTTTAATATGGTATCAGTAAAGACGGAGGATACTTTTGCGGTGGGTGACCTGCTACCGTGGTCCTGCAGAGTTATATGGCTGGTCCTGGTATCACTGCTACAGTGCATGAGACAGTCAGCAATACAAATATCACGGGACAGCTTTGTCCGTCGATCTACTTTTCTAGCGTGTTATCTATTGCAGCCCCTTTAGTAAGTTGAAGACAACCCCGAAATACGATACGCTCACTAAGCTTTAGAATATTCTTTAATCGACCATGTGTCTAGTTTTTACGAAGCACCATCAGCACCAATAAAATCTTAACCTGATATTACTTTGCAATAAGCTTCTGGATTTCACCTACCGTGATCATAAGATCGGCAAGAGTGATTTCTGACAAAAAGGAGATGGCTCAAGTCGACCCTTTGTAAGAAACAAATACCTTTAAAAACGCTACGTATGAATTAAAATACAGACACATCCGTGAAAAGCTACTCTCAAGATCGCATTCACAACTAAGTGGCCTAGCAAATCATGCATCAACGGATCATTAGCTTTGTCAGCCGTTAAGACGACTTATTCAGCTTTAGTGAAGCTGTGATTTCAGAGTATCCAGCTTTTAGCTGAACGACTGTGCGAGCAAGGCAGCTAACATTGTTAGGAGGTTTCGCCACTGTGGAGCAGGCACAGAACACGGTATTCAGAGAGGCGCGCCACGTTCTTTGTGGCGTGACCAAGCACGCTCTGTAGTGATGGGGCAAAGCACTTGTGCAGCGTAGGAACTGCGTCGTTTGCGAAAGGCTCAAGCCGAGTGTATCTTATGGCGTGGCCCAGACGCAGTCAATGCTGCAGCCTGTCCAGAGAGCGTGCAAATCCGGCGTCTATAGCGCACACGGAGCGGAATACTAATCAGGAGCTCGTTGGCGCTGACGCTTGCGACAGAGGTGAGAAACTGTACTCCATTAAGCGCTCGATAACCACAGACGTGATAGGGGATTTGACATTTCTTTCGCTCATTTTCGTCTTTTCATTAAGAGCGTGCAGCTCTATCGACTTATGCAGGCAGCCGCATTCCGCTTCATTTCCCCACAGACATATCGTCAGTAAGGCGCTAAAGAACGCAGAGAGGACTTAAAAGCGAGTGGGGTGACTACGTGCTCATTTCTTCCATACCTGATAGCATATTCATAAAAGGCTGTTGTACTCTAATTGCTCGTGATCTGAAGTTCTAGCCAATTATAACGCTGGACGTAAAATTAGAGTGGGCGGCCAGCCAATGAAAATGGCACTTACGAATGAAAAGCTTTGCGAATACGGCCCCTGTTCCTTTAATCAAACACACACACACACACACACACACACACACACACACACACACACACACACACACACACACACACACACACACACACACACACACACACACACACACACACACACACACACACACACGTTATTACGCTTCAAATTCTTCGTAAGAAAAGGTACCAGCCAATTGTTACTTGCACACATTATTAGCTGCCCATTTGCGAACAACTCTTAGAAAAAAAAAAAACTGTTTTCTGAATTCAATCCCTGAAATTCTACCGTGTTTCATTAGCCAAGCTGCTGAAGGAAAAAAGAAAGATTGAAAAAAAAAAATCGTCCCCGATGCAATTATAAAACCTGCGGTGTTCGGTTGTCGCAGGGCTGACTACCGAACACCGTAGGCCTTATGATTGTATCCTGCACCATGTTTTTCAAATTTTTTTTTCATTGAACAGCTTGGCTTACGTTAGTTAGGACACCTGATACAGGTTTTTTTTTCTTTAGCTGCCCCAAATTTTTAAATATTTCACGTGGCAGATAGCACAATTCTAACCAGTGATCTAAATAACTCGATGAGGCGGCCGTTACATTTACGAGAAGTCGAAATGCTTAATTGGACAATGCACATTTTTACGCTAATTAACACTGAATTAATTGTGTAACTTTTCTCACACACACACACACACACACACACACACACACACACACACACACACACACACACACACACACACACACACACACACACACACACACACACACACACACACACACACACACACACACACACACACACACACAGCACACCACACACACACACACACACACACACACACACACCCACACACCACCACACACACACACACACACACACACCACACACACACACACACACACACACACACACACACACACACACACACACACACACCACACACACACACACACACAACACACACACACACACACACACACACACACACACACACACACACACACACACACACACACACACACACACACACACACACACACACACACACACACCACACACACACACACACACACACACACACACACACACACACACACACACCACACACACACACACACACACACACACACACAACACACACACACACACACACACACACACACACACACACACACACACACACACACACACACACACACACACCACACACACACACACACACACACACACACACACACACACACACACACACACACACACACACACACACACACACACACACACACACACACACACACACACCACACACACACACACACCACACACACACACACACACACACACACACACACACACACACACACACACACACACACACACACCACACACACACACACACACACCACACACACACACACACACACACACACACACACACACACACACACACACACACACACACACACAACACACACACACACACACACACACACACACACACACACACACACACACACACACCACGTATTCATTTGGGGCGAATTCTCAGGTCTGCACCAGTTTCGAGATATTAACTTAGAAAGTGTCCGACGAAATGCATGTGTATTCTAGTTACTTTTGTTCTGCGATGCATCAAAAGTTTTCTTTTAAAAAAAGTAACTTGAACGCCAATGCATTTCATCGGACACTTTGAAAGCTAATATCTGATAGCTGGTGCCCTCCTGAGAATTTCTTCCAAGTGGATATGCCTTCTGAACTCACCTGCTTCAATTTGTATAGATTGAAATATGTGCCGTAAAGTAATACCTTAGAAAGTTAATTAGCGTAATTATGTTAACTACTCAATTAAGCATCTTGGTTTCTCTTAGTAGTAACGGCCGCCTCATCGAGTTATTTATATCACTGGTTAGAATTGTGCTATCTGCCATAGGAAATTTTGAAAAAATTTAATGTAACTAAGAAATAGCCCCTATATATGTATATGGACCACTCACATACTACTTTTCACTTGCTTTTTGCTTGTGGAATATCCTTCCCAATAAGTACTATCGAATATAGTCGCACCGTCAGTAATCGTGCGTTGGCGTTGTGGATGCTCATCGTTAACGCTGTATGCTAAGGACACACAAAAAATAGTTATTTATTACGTCTTAAGCTTCATCATAAAGTTTAAGAAGGCGTGATTTGCTCTTCAGATAACGGTACGCCAACTACGCAGGATTGTCAGCTGTATGCCTTCACTGGTAGCGTGCATTGTAGTGTGAACACAAACTATTACGCACTAGATAAGGTAAAATGGCTGAATTGCAGCCCTCAGCGACTATACTACACTGAAAGCACCTACTGCCCATTCCCCTAGCATACACAGCTACTGTGAAGGCGCGGCGAGAAAGATTTACTGTGCATCGTAAGCTCACTGTGGGGTTCTACCATAATCGATGGGTATAATGGCGGTACTAATGAAGGCACAATATTTTTTATCATTCTTCATAGCCTTTTTTTTTCCTTCTTATAACACAAAACAGTTCATTCTTTGCCGGTCGGGCTCCACGATCTTGTTCTCCCAAGAAGCGTGTTTTCCCGAAAGCAATAATACTAATGATGCATCTCATCTTCCATTTTCTTTGTGCTTTAGCGCGCAGATTACTTTCTGGAACTGCCCTTGTCCCTATGGTAATCAAATTTCAGTGATAGCAAAAAATAATAGATATCATTACGTAAAAGAAGAAGGTGTAAGCAGATCATAATAGAGAGCACTCCGATGAATAACGACATAATAAAGACAATGTCGTGCTGCCATTACCATGTTACTATAGCGTCTATATAGCTGGAAAAAAAGAAGGGGGTGGGGGAGTGCCGGATGCGCGTAAGTGCCGTGGGTGCACAACTGATCCACATTTAATTTGGCTAATATTTAGGGCTGGATTTGTATAATAGACTTTAGCACTTTAGCCAAATATATCTATAAATATAGCAGCCTGGTCTTCACGCTGTATAAACTTCAGATATAATAGAATTCCTCTGGTTTATACACCGAGCATGTCCCAAAACACAGTATGTCTGAACAGAATGACGTGTCCAACACAATGCCGTTATGTGCCTGCTGCCTACCAGCCTGTCAATCAGTGAGTCAGTCGGTCGGTCGGTCATGTCAGCGGTCATGTCAGCGGTCATGTCAGCGGTCATGTCAGCGGGCATGTTAGCAGGATTTCTTTCTGTAACTGCGTATTCGGCATTGACACAAAAGCCTACCTTTGGTACTACTCGGCCCTGTTTTGGCGGGGTTTGTGTAAACAACGCCGAACCGATTGAACTCCCAGTCTCCGTACTCGATCGTTTGAGCCACGGCCTGTGCCTCTTCCCTAGTTCGTCACAGACGCCCAAGGCATTTAGACTGGGTCACGCTCACGGCACTTCCGGGCACTGTCTTCTGCGCACTATCCCGCGAGCTTTTACTCGGCAGACTAAATGTTGCTTTCGAGGAAGTGTTGCCGTTCTTTCAGTTAGATCCGTTCGTAGCAGGAGGCACCTCGAAATGATTTCGCTTGAACGTGTTCCACGGGCAGGATTCCTGTTGATTCTATAGCCTCAAAGGCCCCGTTTGCGCTGTCGAATCTTGGAGGGCATTCTCCCGTGGTTGGATGGTAGGTTGGTTTGTTGGTTGGTTGGTTGGTTGGTTGGTTGGTTGGTTGGTTGGTTGGTTTGTGAAGGTGTTTACTACACGTGGTGCTATCCTGGCAATATGGGCCGGCAATCCGCCTTTTGCCAACTCCGAGCGCGCATGCGCTGAACCCTAAAGCGGCGAGCGTCCCGTGAAGCAGACGAGGCGCGTGCATAGCGCAATAGCGCTATTGCAGCAGAGTCGATGCTAACGCGAATTCATATTGTGGGCGCAGTGCCGATGGCGCGAAATCTACGCTCTCTCTCTCAGGACAACTTTAAACCGACTGGACTCGAAGACACTCGTACCGTGGCTGCACCCGTCATTGGCACTAAAAGCGATTCGGGCACCAAGTAAACTACTTGAAGTGCTCCGGTTTAAGAGACTTGAAGTGCACCGGTTTAAGAGATGTGTAGTGTTCGTATACATCGTCCCAGGTGTACTCAGTACTCACTCTCTCCCTCTTTTCCCCTTTCTATTCCCCTTTCCCTTACCTCTAGTGTAGGGTAGCAAACTGGACGCTCGTCTGGTTGACCTCCGTGCCTTTCCTCTCCTTGCTATCTCTCTCTCTCTCTCAGTTGTTCACAACGACATTCGGTTAACGTGCGGTACTTGACATCTAAAGGCCGACACGACACCGATGCCGACAGGAAGTCGAACTGACACCGACGCCAACATTCGGCTGGCTAGTTGGGAGACTGGGTCAATGGGAGACATACCAGTTGTTTCAGCGAACACTCTAAATTCTTTTTCTTGCGATAGCAATTATATGGGCACTCTAGGCGAATTTCTGCCGTCGTCCTCGTCGTCGCCGTGAGTTTCCGTATGAAGTCCACGGGCGACAAAACCGTCGCCGCGCGCCGTACGCTGTATGTGCGAGTTAAAGCATGCGACGGTGAGCCAGCAATCGAGGCTCGCGCACACAAGGGCGGGAAGCGGGAAGGAAGCGTGCAGACTTCCAATGGCACACAACGCTCCAAGCCCTACTGCGGCCGCGCGCTCCGGCCGGACCGGAAGGCTGCGGTGGGGGGGAGGAGGAACACAGTCAGTCTTCCCTGTGTTTTCACGGCTACGATCGCGTTGATGCGAGCGCCGGCACGAAGCTCAATTCGCTCGCTGCTGCATCCACTCCAGCGTTTTGACACCCAGTTTCCGCGGTCAGCGAGTGTGATGCGTTCATGTTTGCTTGTGCGCGCATGACACAATGGTTGTTAATTTAGTTAGTGTGCCTATATGTTTACAAGTTTATACGGCCGACAAACTACTATCCTTACTTTGTATAGCTGTCCGCTAATTTACTATCGCAATCGATGCTCCGCCTTTCGGGCGAAACTGTGCTTTTTTTTTTATTGTCTGTGGCAGATATATAGCACTGTTATAGTCCACGAGCTGGTCTACTTGAAAAGGCGGACATTACGTGCACAATAAATTGAAATGCACAATAGTTTAATTAAAACAAATTCACTAAATAAGTTTTTAACTAATTACCTTATGGCACAAATTGCAATTTACAAATTCTAGCCGGGGAGTTCGCAAATCGGGTCCACTTGGAACGGATACTCAGGATGACACCAGTTTCGAGATATTAATTGCCAAACTTTGCGGAGAAATGCATTGGCGCTAGAGTTACTTTTGTGCTTCAATACATAAACCCACGTTTTCTTAAGAAAGTAAGTAGACCGACAGTGCATTTTTACCGCAAGTTTGACGGCGCATATCTCGTAAATTTTGTCATCCACACAATTCTTTTCAAGTAGATATGCCTTGCAGTCTCAGCTGCTAGAATTTGTAATTGGCAATATGTGCCAGAAGGGAATTACTTAAAAAGTTAATCAGTGAAATTTCGTTAATTAATCGATTATGCGTTTCCATTTCTTGTGCAAGTAATGTCCGCCTCTTCGAGTAGACCAGCTCATGGACTAGAATTGTGCTATCTGCCACAGGGAATTTTTTAGAATATTTGAAAGTGCTCGCTGAAACACCCTATATGTCTGCCTTGTCTCACAACTCCTCTGCAAAGTCGCCACGTTCACTCGCTGATAGTGTATCATAAAAAAAAAATCTGTGTAACCTAAAACAAACAAATAATAAAAAAAAACACCTGGCATAATTACAATGCGAGGCCGCAAAATGCCCACAGAGGTTTTCTAAAAAAAAATAAATATATACTTGGGTTTTACGTGCCAAATCACCTGCCGTAGTGGTGTAGTGGCAAGCATTGCGTTGCCATATCAAATTCCGGCCGCGGCGGCCGCATATCGATTGGGGCAAAATGCAAAAGCGTGCGGGTACTGGGCATTGTGCGGACTTCAAACAACCACAGGTGTTCAAACTTAATCCATAGAGCACCCTGCTACGGCGTGCCTCATAATCCTATCGTGGTTTTGGCACGTAAGACACGAGAATTTATTTTTTGCGTGCAAGAACCACGATCTGATTATGAGGAATGCCGTAGTGAGGTGCTCTGGATTACGTTTGACCACCTGGGCTTGTTTAAAGGGCACACAACGCACAATACACGAACGTTCTTGCATTCCGCCTCCAGCGGAATGCGCCAAGCCGCAACCTCGAGCTCCTGCAGCGCAACGCCCTGGCCACTGGGCTACTGCGGCGGGTCACGGAAGTTCTCTGCGCCAGGTAATCTTTAAGAGTGCTATGTGTTAATCAAGATGAAACATCAAATTATCTAAGCTGTGAGCGTAAGTTCATGTCTTATACCAATGAGGCACCATGACCAATTGCGCACAATTACGTGGCCCATTACCCAGATGACCCTCTTAGGTGGCAGCATGCTGTAACAAATGGTCCTCTGAAAATCAATGCATTTAGTTCAACCACCTAGACCCCATTAACCGCCCTGTTTCCCCTTTCTACAAGAACGGCGCCTCAGGCTTCCCGATCCCTTTTTCCTTCCAACTTCGTCTGTAAATTCTCTGCCTGGGCCATGGGCTGTCAAAGCTGTAAAACGAAGCTTTCTGCAGAAAATTTTGGGCCACCAGTGATTACTTTAACAACTTCCGCTTAGCTATTACAACATGCATGGTGGACACAATTAGTGGCTATGTCGTACGCTTTATTCTTGCGAGTCCAATGGCAGGGTGCCTACCCGCAGCGGTGGCTTAGCGGCTATGATGTTGCGCTGCTAAGCACTAGGTCCCGGGATCAAATCTCGACTGCGGCGGCCGCATTTAGAGAAGGGGGGGGGGGGGGGGGGGCGAATGAACAACGCCCGTGTCCCGTGCATTGGGGGCACGCTAAAGATCTCCTGCGGGTCAAAATTTATCCGGACGCCCCCGCTACGGTGTGCCTCATAATCAAATCGTGGTTTTGTCACGTAAAACCGCAGAATTCAATTCAATTCAGGGTGCCTAATTGAATGGCGGTTAGAAATTGACCGGAATACCTAAAATGTTGTGTCTAAATGGTTGTAAGGGCAGTCTTGTTCCTACCACCGCATCAACCTATTGTCCCCGCCGGGCATAACCAATTAACCAGTACATGACGTTAGAAAACCGTCGTTAACGTAACTAAGGGTCCAATCATTTCTCGCCACTGATTAAAAAAAATTCGTGCTGTAAGCTTGTCGTGACGCTTTCTCAGGCTTGCGACCCTGGGGCGCTATAACCTAAAATGATCCCAAACTGTTTTGATTCCAATTTCAGCAATCAGCCTCCACGATTGGACAAAACTTTTTCGGGCCACTCCCAACTTCGCCTGTCTGTCACGCAATCCGCGATAGCTCCACATTTGATATAACGTGTACACAGTGATTATGCATGCTTAAATCGCACAAAAGAAAAATTATCATTCCTGATTCGACGCCTTTTCACCATTAGCTCTCTGCTATTGGTCCAATGTTTTATGGCTACGCCCACTTCGCCTGTCCGTCACGCGACGTCACAAAACCCCGAAAACGCACTACGTCAAAGTGACGTGTACTCGAAAAAATGCATTAATATGCCGAACAAAACTGAAAATGTTTCTGAATATCCACAGACTGCCCCGTTCCGAAAGGAATAGAAGATGGCTGCCCGCCGGTCGCTTAGGCCCTCGCTACTCGCACCTGCCGGTGAGCATGTATTTATTTGCCATGATAAACCTTTTTGCGTGGCAGTAAAACGTTATCGAGCCAACTCTTCCTTGCTGAGGATCCGTTTTAGCGGCATTATTATCCTTCCGTTGCATGCCACCGCGATTTTCGACCGGCCACAGCAAGCTAAGTAAGGCGAAGCGGACCAATCGGAGAAGCCGGCGCCACCCACTTCATGCAGTTATCTATTTTCACTGTGCTGTCTCGGCCCCATCGAGACCCTCTCCACTAGAGCGTGCTCCTCGCCTCTTGTCAGCCAATTACATAAAAAAAAAAACGCTGAGTGTAGACAGTGTTATTGGTTTTGAAAGCGAACAAAGGTGACCTCCTATAAACGAGGAGAGTGTTTGATTGGGTTGTTCAGACAACGCTGCGGGTCACCGCCCGATGCTTGCGTCGGTGGTTAAGTAAATTTGACGTCAGGAGTTTGGAATCAAAAACGTTTGGAATCATTTTACGTTATAGCGCCCCTGGTCTGTTTTCTGGCTTGGACGGCACTGACGTTGAAGAGTGGATCAACCTTTATTAACGCGTCAGCACTGATAACAGGTGGGATCCAACGATATGCTCGCTAACGTCGTTTTTTACCTGAGCGGTACCCCACGCGTGTGGTACCGAATTCACGAAGACGAACTAACAAGCTGGGACATTTTCAAAGAAAAACTTCGCGAACTTTTCGGCGACCCCTTCGGGCGCATGGTCTCACCAAAAAAGGGTCTTGCTGCCCGTGTTCAGAGCCCCACAGAGCCCTAGGTATCACTCATACAACACTTACTGGCTCTTTGCCACAAAACTGATGACAAGATGTCTGAAACAGACGAAGTTACGTTTCATTTGCACTAAACGTAACGTAATTGCAGAGAAGACAACCAGAAGATTTGCCCTCATGTATATGCAGGAAGATGAAAATCATGCTGAGCGGGTAGCTTACGCAAACAAGCAGATATGGTTCGGAGGCCATTAGCGTCCATCTGAAATACGGCTCCATTATATGTTCTCTAATGTGAACACAGGACAAGAGAGCAGCAGGCAGCGTTGGCAGCGTGTCTCAACCAGAGTAGCTCAGGCAATCTCGAGCTCGGCGATGTGGCTGCAGCGCGGGGCATTCCTATTCACTATAGTTCAAACGGTTATCTGCCGATGCTTACGGCAGAACTGCTGCAAGTTGCTTAGTAGCTAGCGGCTCCAGTTATTGAATTACCCCAGTCATGGCGCCGTAGAATGAGGGGCATTGCCTGGCATTGCGAGACCATAGTGGAAGGATTGACGGTCTCGACAATGCTGACACTCCAGAGGACCGACTGATGGGTGGAGGTACGAGCAAAAAAGAGAAGTAGCAGAAGTGTCGGTTTGCAACTGCGCAAAGGCAGCCACTTGTATAAGAGAAACATGAGCGAGGGCGAAGATAGTGCTGTTTTGCAAGTCTCAGTTTAGCAACGTGATTCGAGTATAGGCAAGGGGAGTAGAGGTATTGGTTGAGGTATCATGGCGGATCGCTCAGAAGTTCTGGAGTCAGCGTGTGAACGCGATCATTGCCGCGAATGCCTGCATGACCAGGCAATGTGCTCGTGGGGCTGAAAAAGACGCGCTCAAGGAGAGCTGCAGCGTGAGCGTATGGATTGTTCAGTATTGAATTGAATTATGGGGTTTTACTTGCCAAAACCACGATCGTTTGATTAGGAACGCGTAGGGGGGGGAACTTCATATTAGATTTGGGAACCTCGGTTTCTTTAATGTGCACCTAAATGTAAGTACAAGAACGTTTTTGCATTTCACCATCATTGAATTGTGGTCTCCGCGGGCGAAAACGAACCCATGAACTTGACCTGAACAGTCCAATATAAGGTACAGCAGCGGGTGAGTGCACAGTAAGTAGTTGTGACACGCTGTGTGCGAGTCTCTAAGAATGTGGACTGGCTGTGTGTGGTGCACTTGTTGTGTGGCTAGAATAACACAGGCAATGGTCCACTCGTCTGGCTGGGGTAAGGTTAAATGGGGTCTAAGTGGAGAGGCTGAAAGACCCCCTCCCCCTCATTCCCAAGAATGCCTTCGGCTACGGCATTTCACTTCTATGAAAAAAAAAGTAAAATTGCTTGAAAATAAATAAATAAAACATGATAATAAAATAGCATTACAGTACGCGCAAACATTCACACATAGAAGAGTGAAAGAAAAAGACAAAGCATGAACTAAGGCCGCGTTAATGCACAAAATCGTCCCTCTAGTAATTTGAGTACATTTCCATACTTATAAAATTCCGACAGTAATTCGACCACATACCCGTACTTATAAAAACCTATTTCACATGGATGTCGCCGTTTATGCGATTAGCCTTAAAGCAGTGCAGTGACGCACCGTATTTCAACCGCCGAAACGCGTCATGTATGAGGCGTGCATGCAGCTGGGCTCCATTCTCTTGCTTCCCAGTAGCCATGTTTCGCCATCAGAGGCGCCGCCGCTTAAGTCCGCGCGTGGCGCGTGTGGGAATATATATTCAGCCAACATCGTCTAAAAACATAGCTCTATGAAGTGGGCTCGATTCCGCTCAGCACAGGAGAAATTTTACAGGATATTTTGAATGCTTTTAGCATTCTTCGGGAACTTCACCCACTTTGCGGTAGGTCTCGATGCATCTATGTGTGTCAGTGCCCAACCTCCTTCCTGCCAACCCGGGTCACTAGATAGTGCATGGTATTTGATCTTGCCGTTTAGTTCGGGAGTTGGCCGACGTTAAGGAGGACTTAGAAAAATGAATGTTTATTTATATTATGTACAGGAGTAGAATAAGCAAAATAACAGTAAAGCAATCATCGTTTAGGCCAGCAGCAAATCGGACGCTGCGGCCCACGGTACGAAGAACTTTCCTCACTTCTCGATGGTTCTCTGGCTTATAACCCCTTCAGTCCATTGGGGTCACGTCATTTTCAGCCGATCGTCAACCCCGTACCTGTGTCGTCGTATTCCTTCAAATCAAATCAAATCATTTCATTTTTTCCAAAATACACATTGGAAATGGTTGCTAGGGCAAAAAGCTGGTTCAAACATCTTGACGAGGTCCTAGCAACCATGATGTGGCAGTAGTTTTGACATGTCACATTTCGTCGTTAACAAAGGAACGTAAAAGCATATCATAAAGGATAACAAAAACGTTGAATATTTTACAAAGTATTATAGTAATTATACAATAGTGAACATATGTCGGTAAAGCAGAAAAGGATGACGAAGCTATCGATAAAAATAAATTAAAAAAAGAAAGCAGAACAGAACCAAAAGTAATGATATTGTTTTACAAGGTACTCTCATTACACAACAGTGAAGTTACACAATAATATAAGTAAAGCAAACAAGGATAACCAATAACATTCGGATTACAAAAGGAATACTAGTAGTTGAAACACAGAGAAAAGAAAAAGAAATTGTCAGAGGAAATGCGCATAAATAAAATGTTGTGTTACTTCGCTTAAAGTGTAATGATTAATGTCGGTATACTTATTTAATATAAAGGGTAAGTTGTGTTGTTCCAACATCTGCAATTTATCATTTGTGCGGAAGCTTGGGAGGAACCATGTAGGATCACTCCTAGTGTTAGCACGTTTATTGTGAAATTGTAGTGATGCGAGTTTCGTGCAGTAGATGAGAAGCGGAAGGAACGTAAAATGCGTAATTCATACATACATGTGAGAGGAACAATACTGTATGTGCGGAAAGCATGTTCTGTATGCGAGAGGTAGGGGAGATTCGCTATGTAACGAACCACCCTCTTTTGAAGTGTTAGAATCTTGGTGATGTCGGTAGTAGTAGCCGTTGCCCATACTAAATTGCAGTAAGTAAGATGTGATTCGAACAGTGCATGGTATATATGAAGTTTAATGCGAACAGGAAGAAAAGCGCGACAGCGTGATATCAGTCCAGCTGCAGATGAAATCTTTTTGCAAATATTATTAATGTGAGTGTCCCAGCTAAGGTTAGAGCAAAATGTGACACCAAGTATCTTGTGTTCACCGACTAATTCTATTTATTGCCCACCATGCATGATAGCGTTGTTTGAATTAGGAAGTTTTTTTTTTGCGCAGAACAACACAACCTTAGTTTCTTACGGATTAATTTGTAGCCCATTAGACAGAGACCAAGAGAGTAGCCGGTTAAGTAAGTTATTACATTTTACTGTCAAGTCATCTGCGCTCGGTCCAGAAAGTAGCGCAGTAACATCATCCGCGTATATAATGAAATGTGTTGTTGTATGGGTGTTGACAATATCATTAATGAAGGCGTTAAACTGGCTTTTGTTACTTAGGTAAGATTTAAATAGCTCACGAGCGTTACTGCGAATTCCGTAGGAAGATAATTTATTTAATAAAATGTCATGAGTGATGCAGTCAAACGCTTTATTGAAATCTACAAAAAGGCCTAATGTGTAAAAGTTGTTTTGAATGTTTTTTAATATATGTTCTTTAATTACCAATAGGGCATTTTCTGTCGATCTACCTTTCCTAAATCCAAAGAGAGCGTCAGAGAATATATTTTTTTGATCGAAAAATTTAGTTACGCGAGCACAAATTATTTTTTCAAGGCCCCTAGAAAAAATAGGTATAATACTTATCGGTCTGTAATTTGTAACCTGATTTTTCACACCGCCCTTGTAAAGAACTGAGACTCTGGTTTTCTTCATAGCCTGAGGGAAAACACCCGACGAAAGAACCAAATTGAATATATGCACTAACACAGGTACGAGTATTCTAGAACGTATTTGATGCGCTTAATTTGAAGATTGTCTGCATCTAGGGCTCTGCTGTTATTTAAGTTCATGAATGTGCTATAAACTTCAAAAATCTCAGTTGGTACCAGGAACAGACTGTCAGCACAGATAGAGGCCAAACCTATTGTTGCAGGACAAACTGTGTTTGATATCGCCGATTTAACAAAATGCTTATTGAAGTAGTCAGGTAGTGATCTGCCAGCTAGCTCTTGGCCATCGTGAAAAACTTTATCAGGCAAGGCATTGCATCGTAGTCGACCTAAAACTTCGTTAATCGTTTTCCATGCAGCATCTGGATGTCTCATGTTAATGTGGGCGAAAATTTCAATCGCCGAGCCCGAGCAGGTGTCGTCATTTTCATCCAATCTTCGGGTCCGTTTAAGTGGCGTCATGTTCGGCCAATGGAGACACTCCAAGGGCTCTATTCTCCGATAACTGACCTGCGTCTGGCGTTGCATCCTCGCCTGGATGGTGCTCAGCTGGAGGGATAGGTCCTTCTCCTACGGCATTGCAGTGCTTCAAGGCGGCTTTTCCCGTGCCGAGGGTGAACGACCTTGAAACGTGCCGGCTTCCAGTTGCAATTTCGGGAAGCGTCACGCAGGGGGAGACAAAAGCTCTATGCGAGGCACACGAGGGTGGGATTGCCAACCTGTTTGATGGGTCCGGTAGCATGGTCGACGCGCACCTGCGCACCATAATTGTCGTGCGCCAGCGAGTGGCTGCGTTCGAAGAACTTGACCGATGCAAATAATTGTACGTATGTAACAATGGTCTGAAGGCTAGAGCACCGGGCTCCTGTGCTGGAGGAATCGGGTTCAAAGCCCCGATTGGATTGACTGGGTTATGTGGTGCTTAGAGCACTGCACGGGCCGATTTTTGCAGCCGGGGCCCGGCCCGGGCCCGTTTTTACATTGGGCGGCCCGCCCGAGCCCGATCAAAACTTTTATGGCGAGACCCGGGCCCGGCCCGGGCCCGGAAATAGTCTACGTTACCCGCCCGGCCCGGCCCGCCACCCCTTTACCTTAGGCCCGAGCCCGGCCTGAGCCCGGCTTGAAACCGGCCCGAACCCGGCCCAAGACTGAAAAATACATGTTTTTCAGAGTTGAGAGGCCCGAGAATAACTCGCTGCACGTTACATGCGCACCACCAGAAAGCCCGAGCCCGGCCCGGGCTCGCGTCAGAAAACCCGAGCCCAGCCCGGGCCCGGGTCAAAAAGCACACGGCGTGCCCGAGCCCGGCCCGAGCCCGTGAAAAAACTGCTCTACCCGGCCCGGCCCGGCCCACGGGCCGGGTCGGGCTCGGGCTTTCGGGTAAGCCCGAGACCGTGCAGTGCTCTAGTGGTGCTCTTCAGTGAACCTTGTGGACGTCATCGTAGAGGCGACCGTGGTCACATTTATTAGAGAGCGCAGATGGTAAGACGCGCGTAGCGGAAACGGCTGCATACAGCCCAGGCCATGGCCATTCGATGATGATGATGATGATGATGATGATGATGATGATGATGATGTCCTCAGCACATGGCTCGTACCCACTTCGGGGGATTGGCCGAGAATTGAGCACCTGCACTTTCAGATATGGATTCTGAAACTACAGTTAATGTGCAATTTAGTAATCAGAACAGGCAGATTAATTTTCCTAAACTGCATAATTTATAATATTAATGCCATGCATTAAAACTGAAATATCTCTCAGAGAATTGTAAAAGTAGGGATTTAAAATTTTATTCGTTTTGTTAATTGAATGAAACCACAAACGGCATCAAATACGTCCCTGTGGCTAAAGCCAAATACCATTCGCGAGGCTGTCTTCGTCTTCGTTAGCGGCGTGAGTGATGGCGATGCTCGAAGCTCGAAGCAAAGAAATGCATGTTTATGTGGACGGCAAAAAAAGAGAAAGAAAACTAATGAAAGCAACATATGCACATATGCACAGATATTTACAATTTACGCGATTGTGAGTGACGTAGACGCAAGTATATGCAGGCGAACATGTGGGCTGTCGAGGTAAGCCAGAGAAGACACCGGAGATGCGAGTGGTGACTTCGGGCGGCCGAGGCTGAGAGAAGCGCGAAGCGGCAGGATGATGACGCCTCTAATGTGTTTGTAAGTTACGCCGGGACTTGTGAAACAGATCGAAGAGCCGTCCGCTGAGTGCTATGACTCAAGCCTGGTCGCCAGGATGTGGTAATTGTTCTGGGCTTTTATGCAGCACAGGAACGCCTCTGATGATGAGTCCGTCTCGCTTGGATGGATGGAAAAACTTTATTTATTGAGGGAGGGGAAAAGGGGAATAAGGAAAGTGGTTGGGTGAAAGGGAGCTGGTGGGTGGGTCCTTAGTCCAGGACACCAGTGATCCTTGCTACCCTCTGCGCCTGGTCCAAGAGGCCCCTTTGGGCCTCCAGCTCCGGCTGGGCGAGGAGGATCTCCCACGGCTCCCTACTGTAGGTAAGGATGTGACGCGAGTTTGCTTCCTGCGGTCTATTCGTGCATTCCCACGTCACATGCGGTAGTGACGGCCATGCACCACACCATGGACAAGCGCCGGCATGCAGTGTGGGATTCATGTGGTGTGCTCTTCCTAAGTGTGGATAGGTGTGTGTTTGTATTCTTCTGTATGCGCGGGCTTCTTGTAACCCCAGTTGCCGATGCGGGGGGGCAAGGCGCTCTCTTGTGCGACGTTGGTGCTCGAGGATGTCTCGGGCCGTAATTGGGCTATCTTGGCAAGGGCTGTGGTTCCCTGCTCGGTTTGTGAGTTCTCGAGCTAGGGAGTGTGCCCTCTCATTGCCTGGGATGCCCTCGTGTCCTGGGCACCATATGATTGCATGTTGTTCTTGGAGTGCGTCGCCTATTATTCTTAGCGCGATTCGTGGCAATCTGCCTTGCATGTACATTCTGCATGCTGCTTGAGAGTCGGAGATAACCAGTGCCGAGTGCCCGGCGCTGTCGCTGTGTTTGATTGCCATCGCGATTGCTGAGGCTTCGGCAGTGGCTGTGCAAGTTGTTTTTATTGAGGCCGTTATATCGGCTCTTTTTCGCTGTGTGTTGCGAACTGCTACTATGACGTGTCCTCTGGTGGTCCGAGCGGCGTCTGTGTATTGCACATCTTGATTGTTTCCAAAGCTTTTGATAAGTTGCTTGGCTCGGGCTTGTCTTCTGCCTTTGTGGTATTCGGGATTCATGTTCTTTGGTATCGGTGTGGCTTGTATTTGCTTCCTGATTTGACTTGGGATCTGGTGGATTCGGTCACTGCAATATTGCGGTCTCACCGGGTAGCTTAGTTCAGTCAGTAGTTGTTGTCCTGCTTCTGTGAGACATAGGCGCTCCATCTGATTTATCAGAACTGCTGCCTTGAGCTCTTCAAAGGTGTTGTAAACTCCTGTGTCGTGCAGTCTTTCATTTGAGGTGTTGACCGGTAATCCTAGTGCCGCTTTGTACGCGCCCCGTATGATCTGATCCACCATCTTTGTTTCTGTGCGATTTAAGTTTTGATAGGGTAGAGCGTATGTTATCCTGCTGATGATAAAAGCTTGAACGAGTCGTATTGTTTCGCTTTCGTGAAGGCCTCTCCCCTTCTTTGTGATTCTTCCGATTAGTCTTGCTATTTGCTTCATTGTCGTTTTCAGGGTTGCGATAGTGTGATCCGCTCGCCTGTTGCTTTGGATCCAGAGGCCCAAGACACGAATCTTGTTCCTTTCTGGAAGCGTGCTGTTTTCTAGTTGGAGGTGCAGGTTTGGTCTGTTACGGTAGTTTCGTCCATGGACTCTGATCCATTCGGACTTTTCTGGTGCACAGGCCATGCCGTATTCTGCCACGAAGTGTTGGACAGTGTTGATGGCTTCTTGCAGGGTGCTTTCTTTGTGGCCTAACGAGCCTTTGTGCATCCATAAGGTGATATCATCCGCATAGAGCGCGAATTTGAGGTCTTGGATTAGATGTAACCTTCTTGCTAAATTGTTCATGCCAATGTTAAACAATAATGGCGAGAGTATAGCTCCCTGTGGAGTTCCTTTGTTGGGGAGGTTTAGCTTGGGTGATCGTATATCTTCCAATCCTATCGTGGCAGTCCTGCCAGTTAGGAAGGATTTGATGTAGTCAAAAGTTTTTTTCCCACACCCCATTTTTTCTAGTTCCTCCATGATGAGCTTATGAGACATAGTGTCGAATGCGCTCTTTAGGTCTAACGCCACCACTATGTTTTCTTCTCCAGTCGCCACGTTGTTAATTACTTCGTCTCGGAGTCTGAGAAAAACATCCTGTGTTGCAAGATGTTTGCGGAAGCCATACATGTACAGCGACAGGAGGTTCTGTCTTTCGATATAATCGGTTAACCTCGTGAGTATCACTTTTTCAAACAGCTTCCCGAGACATGACGTAAGAGAGATTGGCCTCAGGTTTTGAATAGTTTTCTGTTTTCCCAGTTTAGGGATAAGGACTATGGTTGCTTCCTTCCATTGCTGTGGAATCGTACCAGTTTCCCATATGTCCTTGTTGAAGTAGTCTACTAGTCGTACGAGTTGATCATTGCTGAGGTTGTGCAGCATTGCGTTGGTGATGCCGTCCTCTCCGGGTGCTGTGTTTCGTCTGATGTCCTGTGCCGCTGCATATAGTTCCGCAACCGTAACGGGCGCATCTAGTGGATCGTTTGTTGGCCCTTTGTAGTTGAGAGATTCGACGCTATCACCCCCTGTTTTGATATACTTGTCCCTGAGGGCTTCGATCAGTGCATCGGTGCTACTTTTGTATTCACCTACTATGGTGCGTATTGTTCTCGTTGTTGCCGTTTTTGTAGAGTCCGGGTCTATCATACTACGTAGGATAGCCCATGTTTTAGCGGTGGATAGCGTCCCTCTTAATGAATCGCAAAATTGAAGCCAATTTTCTGCTTGCAGCTGTCTGGCATACTCATTTGCTTGTTCCGTTACGGTTGCTATTCTTGCCCTAAGTTTTCTGTTCAGTCTCTGGTTTTTCCAGCGCTTGGTTAAGCTGCGCCGTCCCTCCCACAGGTGTAGCAGGTGTGGGTCAACTGCAGGGGTTTTCGCGTTAATTGATATGTTTCTTGTTGTGGCTTTGTGCGCGACTTTGAGTTCGTTTGCCCAGTCCTCGGCAGTGTTGGGGGGTGTTGTGGACATTGGATATTTTCTGTACGCCGTCCAGTTAGTGACTTTGGCCTGCTTTGGTGCGCGTTTTAGCCGGGGTGTGGTCATTGAATAGCTAATAACATAGTGGTCACTACCCAGATTTTCGTCTAAATTCCTCCATTGTCCATCCGCTATGTTTAGCGTGAAGGTTAGGTCGGGGTAGGTGTCTCCGCACACGCTATTTCCTAGTCTAGTGGGTGTTAGTGGGAGGGTTGCTAGCTCTAGATCATATTTGTCTGTAATTTCTACCAGGCTTCTGCCTTTGGGCGTATCTCGTCGGTATCCCCAATTTGTGTGGGGAGCGTTGAAGTCGCCTAGGAGTATAAATTTGTCTTTTACTTCTAGGTGGCCGAGTGCGTATTCAAGAATATCCGCAAACTCTGGTCGACGTTCCTTGGGAGGGCTGTATATGTTGCAAATAAAGGTCTTCGCTCTCCCTTTCTTCGTTGTGTGTATTTCAATGATTTGATGCTCTGTTGTGCATTGAGGGGCATAGTGTGCGCTGACCGCGATCCCTGTGTGCACTAATGTAGCAACACGCGGGTATTGCTGATTCGTAACTGTGTAGTAATCCCTCAGCTTGACTGTCCCCTTCCCTATTTCTTGGAGGCATATAATATCAGGTTTGCTGATGGCCGAATCGATGTATATCTGTAGCGCTGCCGCTCTTCTTTGGAAAGAGCGGCAGTTCCAGTGCCATATCTCAGCGGTGTCTGCGGTTCTGGGCGTTTTACTGGCCATTGTTGATCACACTTTCGACGTCCGTCGAGTCCGAGATTGTACAATTCTTGGCTTTTCTCGCCGACGGTGCGTTGGGGTTGCTATTCGCTCTTTTACGTAGTGGCCTTTGCCGGGCTAGCGTTTCTTCTACGTATCCTTTAAGTCCCTGTAAATCAGCGTATAATTGTTGTTGGAAGTTTTGGATGCTTTGCATCTGTTGTACCAGGAGTTGTAGTGTTTTGTCCATAGAGGGCGTCGCTTTCGTGTGTTCTTGTTGTTGTGACGCATGTGTGGGCTTTACTTGTACCGCCTTAGTTGTGAGTTGGCTTTTAAGCGTGGTGATTTCCAACCTAAGTTCTTCTAAACTTAGCTTGAGTTGTTTGTTTTCGCATACGATTTTTTGGTATTCTGGGTTGGATGTTATGGGAGCCGTGGTAGAAACCATCCCCGCCCAGCTCACCTTATTGTTGGTGGGTTCCTTCCTCCTTGTTGGAGTGGAAGATCTTTGCCTGGACCCTGTATCCGTGGGTTGGCGTTTGGAAGTGGGGTAGTCTGAAGAGTCAGAGTCCTTATCTCGTCTTCTTCGTCGCTCTCTTGATCCAGATCGCTCTTGCCGTGGCGATGCCGCTTGTAGGTCTTCCTGTCGCCTTAATGGTGGCCATTCGTCGTCTTCCGTGTCGTCCGTGTCGTACCAACGTGGCCTCGGTGGAGATTCCTTGCTCGGAGCTTTGGATATTCTGGATGATGTTTTCCTTGGCGTTTTGTTGTTCTGCTGCGGCTTTTTGAACCGTTTCTTGCAATCCTTCGAGCCGGCAAGATGCTCCTCTCCACAAGTGGTGCAGGTGGGTTTACATTCGTGCTCCGGCTCTGGCTCTTTAGTGCCGCATCTGTTGCATACTGAGGTATGAGGTTGAGGGCACACGTCCGTCCTGTGGCCTGTTTGTATGCACGCCTTGCAGAATTGTACGGTATTCTTGAATGGGTAACAGGGCATTTCTCCTCCCATGTAGTAAACAAAGCGTGGTATCATGGGGCCATAGAAAGTTATGACTGCTGTCCTTGATTCCCCGAGCATGCGCGCTCGTAGTATCTCCACTCCTTGCGTTCGGATGCGCAGGTTGGCTTGGAGTGTTTCCGGACTCGTGTGCGGTGACAATCCGTGCACGACGCCTTTCTTTGTGTCTTCTCCGGCCGTCACGTAAGCCTTTACTGCGTGTTGTTTGCCGTTGATAACGAGCGTCGTTATCTTCCTGACTATATCTGCTACCTCTTGTTTGGGGGTAGATATGATAAAGATGTTTGATCCTGGCTTTAGTCGTAAAAGGAAGTGTTCCCCTCTCACCTTCCTTTGCGTGGCGATGATGACCGCTTCGGAGATCTGCGGTGCCGTCAACTCTTTGATTGGTAGCCCTTGATGTGGTCGGACTATTATTTTGAAGTCTTCCTTTGGTAACGGAGGTAGTCTGTTGGCTCGTGACTTTTTCTTCAACGGCGGTTTCTTGGGTGGTCCGAGGTGCTGGCTCGACGAGTCATAGCCACCCCCTGCTCCCACGGTTTTCCTTCCAGCTCTTGCCAGAGCCTTCTTCTGGCGAATGGTTAACACCGTTTGCCAGTCTCCTTCTTTGTCCTCGTCTTGCTCGATGCGTGTAGTAGGCGTATCGGTGTCGTGTGGGATGATGTCATCCCCTTCGTCGGTGTCTTGGCACTCCATTTGTTCCCGGTCCAAGTCCGAGAGCGCGGCTTGTGCTTTTAGTCGTTCGAGCGAGCTTGTAGCTTCAGCATAGCTTGGTTCAGGCGCGTCCGTCGTAGCGTTTGCCGCCGTCGGCGTCGCAGCTCCGGCTGCAGCCGGCGTCGCCATCTGTCACGGCAGCGCGCCCGGCGTCTCCCGCGCAGCAGCCGACGCCGTAATGGGTCTAAGTGTTAGCAATCCGCACACGTGTGGCGGGCACGTCCTGGCCCGTATTCACGAAAAGGCGAAGAGCTCACCGGTAACAGTGGTGTCCGCAGAGTCCTTAGATGTTCCCGAATCACGTATCCCACACGAAATTCAGCACATCGTAGGAAAAACTGGTCAAAAGATGGAAAATCGCGGAGCTCCATGCAGAGCCAACCGCTCTGCTCGGCTCCACCTAGGCGTCTCCGGCGCTGAGTGCGCTGCACTGTTGGGAGGAGAAAAGCGGTTGAAGGCGGCGGCACCACGTGCAGCACAAGACGCCATATGGTAGCCATCTCCGTCTCGCTTGAAAGCGTGCCTGACGGCGGTCATGTTAGATGCCAGCAGGACGCCGGGCGTGCGAGTGGCAGTTGGAGACGCCAAAGAGGTGCGATGGCGCTCAACAAATAGCAAGCACGGGTTTACTGCGCAGATGGCGCGGTTGGTGCTTCAGCACGTGCTTAGCCACGAAAGGCCATGAGCAGTGGCTGCAGGCGAGCGTTGGCGCGCGTTTGAACGCGAAGTCAACTGAGGCGTCGTTCGGCACAAGAAAGACGGTCATAGGTGATCGTACGTACTACCTCACCGTTAGACGAAAAGTCTTGTGGAGGCCGGTTTGACGTGGGTAAAAAGGCGAGTTGCTCGGCTGCGTTGTTGTGGCTCATGTTCCGGCGAGGTCGATGACTGACCGAGGAGACGGCGACGAGAAAGATCAGCGGCTGACGTTGTGGTCATCATCTTCGATGACGCCGAGCTTCTGTCGGAGCACGTAGGTACGGAAAGACCGCAGCACAGGTTGCCCTTGTCGATGTGTTGACGGGTTAGCAGTAGACGAGACGGCGGTCGGTGAGTCGCAGTCCTCTACAGGTCCGGTGTGACTGGACAAAACGGAATGATTGATGCAGATATCCAGACCCTCTGACGCTGACGGAGAATTGAGCGGCAAATGTGCCATCGAGTCTGGAGATACTTGATTTCGGGGCGCTGCTAGGCTGGCGGAATTTTTCATTCGTGCAGTCGGCAGTATTCGGTGGGCCTTGGCGCAATGTGGCGTGCACTGTAAGGGACTGGGACACCGGAGGAGCGGGAGGACTGGTGTGGTCTGATATGGCAGGAACTGCACGGAGTTCAGCTGGCCAAGGCCTTTTGTTGCGCTATATACTGACGCTCAGGCAGGTGGCCATTGAATGAAGGGCCGGTGCAGGTGGTTTAACTGGCAGTGATGGATCTGGGACGTCCGAGTAGAGGTCCGGTAGCGGGAGGTTTGCAGCGCCTAAGAAATTCCGCTTGTCGTAGGTGAGTGTGCCCGGCGGTGGTAGCCTGAGGCAGATTTGAAGGTCAACTGGTATGACGTAGTAGAGTACTTCGTACTTGAACTCCTGGATCTAGATGTTGTTGTGCTCCAGAGTGGTCTCAAACTGTGTAAACCATGCGCCGACGTAGTCAGACCGGAACAGCAGTAGTGGTGGGCTGAATCAGGTGCCGGACAGTTATCCATGGCAGCGGGTTCCCGGGCGGAAAGCTGTGGCTTTTCGAGTAACCACAAATGTGGACGCCGTCGTAAAGGAGACCACGGCCACATTTATTAAAGAGCGCAAATGGTGAGATGCGCAGAGCGGCAACGGCTACGTCCAGCCCAGGTGTTGGTCGAATCTCCACTTCCGATGACCGTTCACATGGCTGACTTCATAGTTGACAGCCCGGGTAATGGCGATGCCTGCTACAAATCTCTTTGACGCTGACATGGATCACTGGGTTTGTACCACTGGGTTTTTGCAGCTCTTTAATGACCCTCTTTCGAGCCAACTTAATTGGGTAACTGGGTATGTGCCACTGTGTATGTGCCGCTCATCAATGAAACTCTTTGATGCCAACTTGGGTCACTGGATATATGTCACTGCGTATGTGCCGCCTTTCATGGAAAGTCGCACTTTCACCCGAAAGGCGAAGTATTGATTCCGATAGCACGTTATTAGACAGCTCTACGACGTAAAGTTAGTAGTTTTATTAGGTGTATAAAGTGCTGTAAACATTCGCTTACTAAATTAACAAGCATGGTGTGACGCACGCACGGCCGCACATGAACACATCTCTCTTGATGACTGCGGACACTCGCTGTCAGAACGCTGGCGTGATGAAGGGCAGTAGCGGGACTGAGCCAGTACCTCTTCGTGCTGCCTCTCGCTTCAACGCGAACCAGGAGCGCCAGAACACAGCGCACACGACGCCATTAGCTATCGCGGGCCGACTAGCCTTCGAACTCGGCGCGCATTACCTGCAAGGTAAGACGCGCGGTCTACCTACCACCGCGCAATGCGCAGCCACGGTCGCAGTAGAAGCGGAGACGTGCGCTAGCGAAGGGTAACAAACCGAATCTTCCCGTGTGGTTAACCTCCCGGCCTTTCACCTTTCTTCTGTCTCTCTCTCTCTCAAACGATTCTGGGTAGTCAGCAACCAGCAAGATGATGCGCATAATATTGATTTCCACAGTGCGTGGGATCTCCTTCATTTTTTCTTTATCCCATTCAATGTTTACAAAAAGGAAAAAAAAAGGGACTCGTAGCTCTGGATCTATCCATGACAGCAGTGGTGCTTCATTGTGTTGTATAAGTGGAAATATTGATTCGTACCCGCCCAGTTGAGAATAAAAATTACATTCATTTCTCACATTTATCAATGGCAATGCTTCCGAAAGTTTGTGGTGCTGATGATGACTAAATATAATAAAAATGCCATAATGTCTCCCTCTCACTCTTCACAGTGAGCTCTAACGCTTCCGCTATGACCACTGTGCAGGACGTCGACTTTGGAACTCCAAGACCAACTCGAAGACTTCTTGCAATCAATAGGCACAACTTGTCTTCTGAGCGTTGCACATCTCGGAGTATCCTAGGCTCCATAATACGAAGAGGCCTTGAAGGTTGCCACACCGACATGGTGTTCCGAACGGTCACCACGGACAATTTAATGAGCCAGAGCTGCCATATCGATAATGGACATAGTGACCTTGTGTCCAGCTGATGGTTTGCCTCTATAAACATTATCTTGTTTTTCGGGAAGAAGTCTAGTGTGGATTCAGAAAAGCCTAGCTGCACAGGATAGAACTCGGCCTTGATAATGCAGCAGTAACATAAAAAAGTGCCCCTTGATGATTGGTAACATAGGAAGAACATATAGAAGAGCCCATTTGTACTAATCTCAACCTCAAGAGAGCAGAATTCTGGCCGAGTTCGGGGGTAGTGCATACTGAATTGGTTGTGGGGCATCATCTTGGCAATCATGTACAGCTATGCCGCAGAAACGCAAGTGTCAGTGAGCTATACTCGTATTGTGGGCGATATATTACCGTTAAAAATGTTGCAAGGCATTCTATAGAACCATAGGTCGGAAGTTCGCCGTACCACCTTAGAAGTCTGCGCCAGAGCTGCCTGCCATTGTAAAGGAAGTCTCCAAGTTTGCCCAGAAAATAGATGTGAACGTTGCAATAGCGAAGGTGTAGAAGTACTTTTTCAGCAGGGACATCTCTGAAGTGAAGAGTTACTCTTCTTGGGAGGCGCTACTCTACTTTGCCGGCCGTATCGCCAGTGTTACCATGTCTGACCGTCGGCTGTAGTAAATTTCTGATTTTTTGGAAACTGAACCCGCTGTTCATTTGTTTACTGCGCCTGAATGTGTCTTATCTTACCGTAGCAAGATGGGTGTGATTGCTCTTTAAACCAGCAGTTTTCATTTATGGCAATATATATTTACTAACTATACCAGGGAAGCGTAACTAACACGAAGATTCCAGCTTTCGTTTCTAGTAAAGGACCGCATCTTTTCTATGTGGTTCCCGTGTCAACGCAATTCAGGTTTACTTGTTACGTATTGTGAACTTCCGCTGATAAATGGAAAATGAGTCGCATCCTTCTGAGGGATTTCAATGTAGTGCAACTATAGTACTACCAGCAAATCACAGAAGCTAATACTGTAGCAAGATTTGGAGATATATGTGTAAGCTCATAGCCTGTACCTTTATTAAGTAAAGAATTGATGTTTATTGGTATGCCGGCCCGTTTACAATGAGCTGTATTTTTATTTGTGGTTTTTTCACTGAGTATAAAAGCTTTCACAGGTGTCACTAAATAAGGAGGTGGAAGCTTAGCGCCCTCCTGTATCCTGTTTGTTCTTGTTGGTCTGGTTTCCTTCACTCACTCCGAGTTTCGCTCATTCAAGGAAACGTTGTGGTATACCAAGTGAACAAAACCCCCACCCTAGTACATGCACAAAGAGAAACAACAAGACACACACACAGCGCTGTCTGTGTGTCTTGACTTTCATCAGCATTCAGGTACCAGTTGCATTACACTGAAAGGCTTCATGATGATGCACCAACAAGCCAAATTCACAATGCTGATCGTCTTCCGAGGGGATTTAACTTGACGATATATTACAATGAGATACAGGTAATCACAGTCAGTGTCTTCACATTCGCACGAGGTCATAAGCTTAGGTTTTATTGCCATCGAGATGCGATTTATCCCCCTTTGGTGTCTGCACTGTTTGGAGAACATATACAAGGGTCATGCTCTGGATCGATCACTTTGAAGGATATCCCATAGCGCAGATTGACTGGCCAAGATAACGGAAGCTGATGGGACTGTACATATAGAACCAGCATACCTTCCATCAGCGTTATCTTTACGTTGTATAGTTTTCGTCTTTCATTTGCAAGGTGCCTGTCGCTCCAGTGAGACTCCTGGATGTTAGGTTGCGTAAAACTGAATGCAACTCGACAACGATCGGCCTAGAAAGGCTCAACCTCCTGGCATGAAGGGTTGCTGTCCTGACGACATTATTTATATGCTGTATGCAGACCTGCTGTTGAGTGCATTTCTCTGAGGCAGCATGTGCCCCGGAAGGCGCTGCCGGAACGTGAGGCCCGTGCCGGTGTTGTCCGCTGCCAGGCGCCGCTTCGCTATGTGCTGCGAGCCAGGTAATTAAAACAGTACGGTAACGTAGGCACCTAGTCATTAAAGCGCAGGTATCTTGTGGGCGGCGTTTCGCTGAACTCAACATTACGAATCACTTCACGCTTGACTGTTGCAGAACTCAAGAAACTAACCGAGACCGAAGCAGCAGCAGAGACACTGCGTGCTCTTTTCATCTTGCTTATTCAGTCTTGCTTTCCATGTTTTCATTTGTCGTTACCAGAATGTTTAGCGTTGCGTGACCATACTTTGAAGGTTTTTTTGCCTTTTTTTCTGCTGTGGTCACATATTGTTTTATGTTTTAGTTTGGCGTGCAGAGTTTTGTTCAGCACAGGCGCTGACTCTATAGTGTCAGTTAGCCACAAGCTACTTTCTTCCCTTCGTCTGTTTCTGCACTTCACAATCAGTCAATCAATCAATTTCTTACCATACACAGGAACAACCTGGTGGGATTGCTACTTGCGCACGTGATAAATGACATGACATGCATACACAGAAATATATATATATATATATATATATATATATATATATTGACACGTAATCTGTACAGAATCTAGGCAGACTGCAAGGTAATCTATACAGAATTGCCAGGTGTCGTCCTTCTTTTTTACCAAGACAACAGGAGAAGCCCACGGGCTCGACGATGGTTCAATAATGCCCTTGGTAAGCATCTTATCAACCTCATGTAGGATTACTCGGCGCTGGGCGTGTGACACGCGATAGGGCCGTCTTTGAATAGGCGGTTTATCGCCGGTATGTATGCGATGCTGCACAAGGGAGGTTTGTCCCAAAGGCCGACCGGCAAGGTCAGAAATGTCGGAATAAGATGTGAGCAGATGACGAAGATCGTTGGTCTGTGTGGGGGTAAGGTCGGACAGGGCTATCATCTTGGTAATGTCGTCGTGCGCTGGAGGCGACGTTGTGGAATGAGCATTGCAGGCGGCGGAAGAGTTGGAAGAAGATGAATGAGGCGAGATGGAAGAAAGGTCGTACTCGTGAGATGGCGATAGTGTGGCGAGAGAGATCCCTTTGGGTAGTACCTGAGGGCAGAAACCGAAATTCAGGATTGGAAGGTAAGTTTCGTTAGCCGATATGGTCACTACGGTGTGAGGAAACAACACGCCGTGCGAAAGTAAGGCACGAACACAGGGAGTGACGACATAGTCACCATCGGGTACACAGGGGTTTGGCACAGCAGTGATACAGGTCAGTGCCTGCGGAGATAGACGAACAAAGTTGGCGCAACAGAGCTGGATCGGCACGATGTCGGTAAGGTTGGTAAGATCAGGGGAGTCAAGTCCGACTACACCAGCCGAGCAGTCAATATAGCTGAGTGGGCAGATAAAAAAAATTACTCCACCTCCCGCTAAAGGGAACCATGATCATGAATATGATTCCTCAATCAATGGCACAACCCACTGTGGGGGATGGGCCACGAACCGGCTGGTATTATGATAGAAATTTAAAATAAATTGATTTATAAATATATAAGTAATAAAAATGAAAATAAATGAATAATTGAAGATTAGAAAGAAAGCGATAATAAAAGAATCAAGTAGTCTATATATATATACTAAGTTAGTCAGCCTTGCCTGGATAGGAATAGTAATATGAATTTATTAATAAATTAAATACAGTAAAGGATAGACGTAAATTTTGAATAATAATAATAATAATAATAATAATAATAATAATAATAATAATAATAATAATAATAATAATAATAATAATAATAATAATAATAATTGTGATTTTGTGACTTTTTGAATTGTCTAAATCCATAATTTATTGAAGTATAAATAAATCAATCATAGAAAAATGGGAAAATAATAATAAGGCAATCTTTTTGTGTCATATAGAAAATTATAAATGGCTCGGCAAACATTCCCGTGGCTATATCCTAACAACGTGGCTCCAAGTGAGAGTACAACTTAACTGCTTAACGGCAGTCCTAGATTACGAAGTGGGATTTCCAAACATCGTTGTCGATGATTAGAGAACCGCCGACACGATAATAAAAAGTAACCGATAGATTCTGGTTCATTGCAGAGGTAGCATAATTGGGATGCCGCCAGACCACATCTGTGCAAATAGAAATTTAGTTCTGGAATACGGCAACGCAGTCTTGTAAATGTTACTTCGAATTGCCGGTTAGGACACCACTGTCGGTTCCAAGAATAATTTAGATGTATAAAGTCTGTAGATTTTGCTAATGCGAGGCTTTTCTTGTCTTCGGTCAAAGAAAACTGTCGATATCTGTCTGCAGTGATACACACAGTTGCCGGCAGCGCAGATATCTGCGGACCTTTTAAAGAAGCTCTCGCTAAAGAATCAGCTATTTCATTAAGTTGGATGTCTCGTTGGCCTGGTACCCATACTAAATGAACTAACTTTAGGTACGGTGGAGCTAATGTATAATACATGTTTAAAGCTGTCAAATTTGTAGAGGCGTTAAGCACGCTGCATAGAGAAAGGTAATCTGTGACAATAACAACTGTTGTAACATGTAGCGGTAACTTTCGCAATGCAAGAACTATTGCCAGAAGTTCGGCCTGAAAAACTGATGTGTAATCTGGCAGGCGAAGTGAAAAAGACCAATCGAGGGATGGTGAGTGAATTCCCATGCCTACCTTCTCTTCACACGAGGAAGCGTCAGTCGCTATTACATTTATTGGGAAATGGGCCTTGCAAAAGGGCATTCAAAAATGTTGGGGGCAGAAATTTTGCGTTATTGTGGAAAATGTCCGCAAATTCTATTTTAAGGGACAATGTGGACCTATCAAACGGAATGATTTCCCTAATGCGAACATTTAAAGGTGCTAATTGTGCCTGCACAAATACAACCTGTGGGGTATGTAACCGTGGCCACGTGTTTTCAAAAAATGAATTTTTTTCACTATTAAATATATATTCTGTACGTCTAAGAGGATATTCATGTCCTTAAGTAGGTTTGAACCGTAAGCATGCAGATTCTCGTGTGAAGAGAAGGTAAGCGCGCCTCCTGGTATAATACATTATTTGCAACGAATTTAGGCAGACCTAAACATATTCGAAGAGCTTCTCTCTCTAAAAGAACAAGTGGTCGTATTTTATATTCATGTGTGGATGCGAAGCAGCGGGGAGATGGTTAGCTTGAGCGGGAGATGGTTTCGCGGCAGCGGCCCGAGCGCTTATCGCGGTGCTGCACAGGAGAGAGAACGAGGCGCGCGCGCTCCGTCATTTTCATACCGCGGAACTACCGTGGCGCCCCCAGCGGAGTATGCAGCTGTCGCACCACCTGTCGTGCGCGCCGCTCCGTAGAGTAGATGATTCCTAGAGCAGAGAAAGGGGGGAACGTAGGAGAGGGGAAAGAGGGGGAGTGAACGCGCATGCTCTGTGGGGGTGTGGGACGCGGGTGCGGCTCCGTAGAGTAGAGGATTCCTAGAGGAGAGAAAGGGGGGCAGCGTAGGAGAGGAGAGAGAGGGGGAGGGGACGCGCATGCGATCTGGGGTGTGGGACGCCGCGGGACGGAAGGAGGGACGGACAAAGCCCCCGCCATAAGCTGCTTCGCATCTAAAAATCAAGGCCAAGGATCTCGTCGTGAGGGAAATGGTCAAGTAAATGGAACAATACAGATGTGTGACGACCGGCGATACTGACACGAGCGGCACACATTCCCAGCAAAGCAGGAGTTCCTCCATCAGTGACTCGTACGACGCGGGACTCAGCAGGAGTGGGCCCTTTCTTGAGCCGCTTCCGGAGATCACCACTCATGACCGAGATGTGTGCGCCGGCCTGTGTCGATCAGCGCAGTGACAGGTAGGGCATCAACTTCCACGGCGATTAGGTTTTGATCTGTCGGTAATGCAAGGAAAAGATTTGCAGGTCGAGAGTCCAATGCAGCGTCACCTGCGGGAGCTGCATCCGTCAGTTTTGAGAGGATGAGCGTACAGAAGGGTGCGACGATGAAAAACGACGGGGCAGGGGCGAGCGGGACCGACGATCGTGTGGCGATGGCGAACGGCTCGAGCGTCTGGTGGACGCAGAAAGGCCGCGGTCACGGTATGTGGGGTCGTTTGGAGCATCATATGGCTGGCGCTTGTTGGCATTGCGGTGGTAGTAAAACGTGGAGCGTGAAAACGAGGGCTGACAATAACGGAAATAGCGAGAAATGTGCCTCACGCCTATAGTGAACTAGAACACCCACGCCGCTACAATGGAAACATATGGGCTTGTCGTCAGATGTTCGCCATTGGGCCGGATCTCGATAGCGTCGAAACGTTGGCGGAGCTCGATGAAGAGGGGCAGGGCTAACCGGAGGGCGTGTTATGGGGCACACGGGTTGAATTCCTGCGTTTGCCAGTTCTTCGCGGACAACTGCCTGGAGGAGGGAGATCGTCGATTGAGTATCCTCAGAAGGGCGCGTGAAAGAAGATGGGGACGCAGCCTCGATTTCGGGCCGCACAATTTGGACAACGCTATCCGTAGTGGACGACTGAAGGGCCGAATGAGCGTCTTCGCACGACGACGTAGCGGTGGTGTTGGGAAGCCGCACGAACTGACCGGCGATGCGGCCGGCTTTTTGCATCTTCGAAACGTCTGCACTCATGGATAATTTCGTCTACCGTCGAGCAGTCTTTAAAAACGAGCAAGTTAAACGCGTCATCGGCGATGCCTTTCAGAATGTGCCTCACTTTGTCAGCCTCGGGCATACAGGAATCGACGCGGCGGCAAAGAGCTAGGACATCAAAGATTTACGCAACGTACGACTCGGTAGCTGTCTGAGCCCGACAGGATAGGTCTTTCGCAGCGGCGCACTTGCGACCAGCGAACTTGCCTAACAGATCGCTAAGTTTTTGGTTGCATACATCCCAGCTGGTCAGCTCTTCCTCATGTGTGTCATACCAGGTGCGTGCTGGTCCCTGGAGCTAGAAGAGAAGATTTGCGAGCATCCCTGTTGGGTCCCATTTGTTGTGTGCAGCGACACGTTCGTAAATGCCAAGCCATTCTTCGATGTTGACTTTGTCGGTGCCGTTACCAGAGAAGGCGCCGGGGTCGTGCGGATGCGTCAAGACGGCTGACGGTTGACGACTGACGGCGTCGCGGATTCTGACGGACAGGGTGCGGCGGGTGCTGACGCCGTGCTTGACCCAGCGGCCTGGTCGTCTGTCAGCATGGTAAAACGGCCGATGACAAGCCCGCTGCGGAGTTCCGTCTTGTGCAATACGCCGCACCTCCACCAAAATTGAAACGGGCAAAGGTATAAGGTTAAATGGGACCATGTTTACTTTGCAGAATATATGGCCGGTACAACCAGTATGGCGGGACGTTAGGGTTAGCCCCACTACACCATCTCTTTCGTCTTGTAGGTGATCGTCTTCTTTGTCCTACTCGTGGCACCGTGACAATATATATGCATCAACAACGAGGGATAAAAGGTGCACATTATAGACAATTAAACTTAAAATTAAATTATGGAGTTTGACGTTCCAAAAGTACGATATGATTATGAAGCACGCCGTATACGTAGTGGAGAACTCCGGAATAATTTGGTTCACCTAGGGTTGTTTGGCGTGCACCTAAATCTAAGTACATGGGTGTTTTTTTTTTTCATTTCGCCCCATCGAAATGCGGCCACAGTGGCCGGGATTTGATCACGCGACCTCTTGCTTAGCAGACCAACACCATAGCCACTAAGCAACCACGGTGGGTCATTCTATACAAGTGCGGTTTACCATATATAGGGTTTCTCAGCTAACGTTAGCCTAGCTGCACAACGAGCAAAGTTATTTAAAAGAATGCGGTGCAAGATACGATTTGAAGACCTACGGTGTTCGGTTGTCAGAACGCTGACGATCGAACACCATAGGTTTTATAATTTTATCTTGCACCGTGTTTTTTTTTTCTTTTTGTGGAACGGCTTGGCTAACGTTAGCTGGGACACGCCGTATAACACACATATTATAACACAAAATAAAATAACATTACATTACAAAGTACAACCCGTAAGATACAAAAAAAGGAAACATCAGGATTTGTGGAAATCTGGATACCAAGCACACGGTAACCGTCACACGGAAGAAGTCGGACACATGCATACGGGCTGTGCATGAAGCTGAAGGCTGAATCCGATGCGTGGTTGTCGTACGCAGCGATAGATAGGTAAGTGGAGTGGTCACTTCGTTCAAATTGCGGCAAAGCTTTTCACTAATAATAGAAACGGCGGCTCCGGTGTCAATAAGTGCTTGTACGGTGACGCCTTCTACGGACAGTTCAATTTCTTTCGCAGGAGAAAAATGAGGCCTTGAAATGTTCGACGTAAACGCAATTCTTGCCGCGGGAACTGCGACTGTTGGTTTTCCACGCGGGCTGGACTGAGTCGACGAACCATGGGGGAAATGGATCGGCGACGTGGGGAGGGCGACCGGCGTGTGTCGACGGGACGGCGACTAGAAGACGAGTCCGGAGGAAGGTTAGACACGTCATGACGCGGAATTCGAGCAGCCATGTAACCGGAGGCGCCCCCACTGTTACGGAAACGGAAGTTGCGACGGTGGCAGAATCATGCTACGTGGCCCGGGAAACCACACGAATAGCATATTGACCGGTCATCAGGTGTGCGCCACGGGTTGACGACAGGGGCTCCCGCGGCCGAGTAAGGAACGGGAACCGGACGTGAAGGTGGTGGCGGCACATAGAAAGTTCCGATGGTCCGGTGGGCGTCAGGAGCCGGAGGAACATAAGGCCGGGCGAGAACGTTAGCGTACGTCAGTGGTTCAACAACGGGCTGCGGAGGAGGGGCAGGTGGCAGCGCCTCAGCAACTTGCGTTTGAAGCACTTGACGAAGCGAACGAGCCAAGAATGTCACCGGCTCAGGAGGGATAGTCGCCAGAGAAGGTTGACGCACGACTTCCTGGTGGATGAACTACTTTATCTGCGGCATTAAAGCAGAAATGTCGGCAGCGTCGCGGCTGAAATCCAAGGGAGCGAGATCCGCGGTATCCGGCTGAGCAGCACAACGTTTTGAGGCACGCTGCTTGCGCAGCTCGTCGTACTGCTGTCAGAGCTGAATTACCTCGGCAACTGTCTGGGGACTCTTGGCGACGAGCATCTGGAAGGCGGGGTCATCGATCCCTTTCATGACGTTCTTGATCTTGTCAGCTTCGTCCATCGACGAGTTGACGCGCCTGCAGAGCGAGAGCAGGTCTTCAATGTAGCTGGTAAAGCTCTCGTCATTGCGTTGAGCCCGCACGCGCCGCTCAGCACGAAGGCGGCGAACGGCGGGACGGCCGAAGACCTCAGTCAAAGTGCTCGTGAAAGCGGACCAGGTGATAAAACTGGATTCATGATTTCTGAACCATAGGTTCGCCACACCGTCAAATAAAAGCTTACATTAGTGAGCTTGGCCTGGTCGTACCACTTATTGTATGCGCTTACACGGTCGTATTCGACGAGGCAGTCCTCGACGTCGAGGTCGTCTGCTCCGGTAAATATAGCAGGATCGCGCTGCCGGATGACGCCAGGGCAGGCAATGGTCGTGGGAACGGGAGAAGCTGCCTGGAACGGTCCGGGATCATATATCGCAGGAGCAGGTGGTAGCGTCCGACTGCGGTGTTCCAGGATGTGGAAGAGAAACCCAGCACCTCCACCAGATGCAATGGGGATGTTTGCCTAGCAGCACTCGATTTAGCGTTCCAACGGTAGAACGAAACAAGTCAATGGGAGCTATGGCGAAGCGGGCGAGCAAGCGTTGCTTGTCTTCTTCCACCTTAACCAGCACCGTGGCCCAGTGCCTTCAGTACAGTGCCAACACACAAGAATATAGAGTGCAAATACCATACAACAATGGTCCACCTCATTACATATAAAATGAACATTGACATTTCTGGAAATAAATCATGAAATGAATTTGAGTGCAGCTTGGAAAGTGGGTAGATGCTTGTTGAATATGTCAATTTCGTGTGAGTGCTCGTTGCAGGCCCGCAGTATCCTGGACAAGGGACTTCAAAGCGCAAATGTAGATACACGAAAAGGTAGAGACACCCTAGTTATTTTTTCCCGGAATTCTTATACTTTTCTTATTCAAAATTTCTGTACAATCAATGAGACCATTTACAAGCTTGAGTAAGAAAGCTACGTCAGCTTTCTTGCGTCTGCAGTCCACATCTTCTCGACCGAGCGAGCACTGAGAGCGAGGCTGTTCACGACCGACCTGCCTGGAGTACCGATTTCGATGTAGAGAGACAGATTTCCTCTGAACTCTGTCTATTCGCTCCTTGTTATACTTGCAAATACTGTTCCACACGACAGCGGAATATTCCCGCAGAGGTCGGCAGAGGGATGGGTAAAGCATAAGAAATACACCTGTATTTCTGAACTCCCTAGAGATTCGACTAGCTATGCCCAGGGTGCGCAGGTCGCGCTCATATATTGATACATTCTACGTTGGGTGAGAAGGTGTGCTTGGAATCAAAAATTATTCCAAGGTCAGTAACTTCGAACTCCCGACAGAGTGTGGCTTTGCCCAGGAGGTAAAAGGAACGGAATCCTTCTGTATTGCGTGTATAGCACGTTACTTTCGTCTTCTGGCCTTTTGGCACTATAGTTTGTTTTGCACGCCCCAATCGGCAAAGGCGGATGCATCTTGTCGAAGTAGAGTGCCGTCATGAAGGTGGCTAATTTCTTTGGGTATCTTTATGTCATCGACAAAGCAAGAAGGGTGAGTTCTGCATGACGTTGGATACATCATTTACAAAGAGGTAAAGGAGAAGCAGTTCAAGGACAGAGCCCTGTGGCACACCACTAATAGCACACCACGCTGTATGCGCATCACGCTGCATGCCATTAATGTGTACAGCACAAACTCAAAACTTTTCGAGGCAGAGCATAGCAGAGATATCGGTCTCTTGTTTTGTACGCCTGTTTTAAAGTTAAATTTATGGACGGGAATGACGCGAGAGATTTTCCATGGTAAAGGAAATGTTCGTGTTTTGGGGCAGGTGTTGTATGTTGAAGTTAGGATTGGACTAGGCGCATCACTGAATAATTTAAATAAAGCCATGGGAAGGCCATCAGGGCCACATGATAGCGATGGTTTTGCACTGTGAAAGTTTTTGGCGATAAGTTCTTCAATAAAAGCAGGGCTTAGCGCATCACCACTGAGCAGCGGAAGTTCGGACGAAGTGGGCCCACCGCCCCTGCTGAAAACTGATTGAAAGTGTTGTGCAAACGAAGAAGGGTTTTTAGCTGTGCTTGTTGCGCATATTAACTTTTGAGTGAACTGCGCGAAGGCGGGAAAAGAAAGGAAACAGTGACACGTGCGCTCGCGTCTGTTTCCTTTCTTATCCCGTCTTCGCGCAGTTCAT
This sequence comes from Dermacentor silvarum, assembly GCF_013339745.2. Classification (NCBI taxonomy): domain Eukaryota; kingdom Metazoa; phylum Arthropoda; class Arachnida; order Ixodida; family Ixodidae; genus Dermacentor; species Dermacentor silvarum. The sequence goes on along the minus strand of NC_051154.1, from coordinate 90,700,290 downwards.
CCAAAAGTTGTGCAAACGCATCTGAGACGTCCTCGATAGTTTCATGATTGCTTGTTAACCGAGAGATAGTATCTTTCTTTAATTGGTGTCGATCTCAGTTGCACATATTTTCAGAAATTGCTAGCCTTTTAAGGAAGATCATATTCGATTGAGCTAATGTAGCTATTGTGATCCCGATTCTACAGTTTCTTGCTAAAATATCGGTACACTTTGGATTCAGCTTTCCATTTTTCAGATCTGCTCTTCGCTCTTGTGTGGGCATGCTCTTTCCATTTCAGTGATTTGCGAAGCTCAGTCGAAAACCAAAATAGGTAGCGTAAAGGGCGACTTCGTTTTATGGGAGCGCACATACGCATTCCCTCCAGCAGAACGCCAATTAAATGTTGAAGTTTATGATCTGCATTATCTTATTTTAATATAGAGGACCAGTCTGCCTCAGATAGATAATGATAAAAACTAACGGCCTCGTCTGAGTGTTGTAACAATTAAAAGACACAGTGATACTTTCCTGCTCGAACCAGTTTTCTGTCATCATGGGACACACGCACGCTTTCCATGATAGACAAACATAAATCCAATATGTTACCATGCGAGTTCGGCACGTGGCTCAAGAGGTTGTTGAAAGAAATATAATCTAGGAGAGTGGATCTTTTATGTGTTGTGCAGTTTTTTAGGTGAGATATCGACAGGTTGTTCAATTGTATTCCAGCTACGCTAAAATCTCCAAGTACTATAAATTTATGCTGAGGGTGAAAAGTGATAATATTCTCAAGTGATTGAAGACGCTCATGAAATAAAGATGGATTCGTTGAGGGAGGTATATAAAATGTGTGATATGTAAAAAGAGGGAATAATAATAATAATAATAATAATAATAATAATAATAATAATAACAATAATAATAATAATAACTGCTAGCAGCTTCTTAGTTGAGTAATGATTTCGACTGTCAGACGATGAGCACATACTGCATACACCACGTGTCATAGTTGTTAACTACAATAACCTGGTTCGGATGGAAAGCACGCATGAATTTCGCAACTTCTGCCTCCATTCAGCACATTGAACTTATAAAGGTGCCTCTGCCCTCAGTCAGCGGCGCAAACCGACGATGAGTGAACCACTGTCGCAATGCGCCTTTCGGAAGAACAATCTCGCGGCTAGTATGTATACTGTCTCAATCTGAGTTCCAAAACAATGGCAACGACTGATGTGTGTGTGCTGCTTTATCAGAAAATACATCCCTCTTGGAGAGTGAAAGCGGTAAAACGAGGAAAAAGCAGCGATGTTAACCAGATTGCAGCTGGTTTGCTAGTGTACAATAATGGAGGAGGAAGTAGGAATATCTATATACTTTTAAATGGTAACAACGTACTGATGTTTTTACCTTTAGTTTTCACTCGTAAACACTGGGTGGGCTCTGCCTTCCAGCTATCAACACAACTAATTTGTTGCAGGTCGTGTTAAGCGCCATAGTATATACACGCAAAGAACAGAAGTCTCTCAAATGTAGCACCGCCATTTAGACGACGGGGCGCGCTTACTAGTTTCGTCGAAAGCACATACGAAATGTTTGATGTTCTCAGACTTATAATATATATAGGCAGTTAAACGCAGCACCGTGCAGACCAGCAGACTGCACCCTGTAACCCCGAGCACGCACGGCACTGCCCATTGAGCAGCAGTAAACGTGTGTCTGGTTTGGTTTCGATGCGCGCTCTAAGAGTCTGACTCTCCCGGGCAGGCCAACGAGACGTCGATTGCCTTTCCCGGTGTCGCCCCCTCTTTCACGGCCGCATATCAAGTGGGCGCTAATTATCCGTTTCATTAGCCAGCACGGCTGCTACACACTTTCGAGCAGTCTGTCCCATTGCACCCGCTGGAGCACGTGCTCTACGACGCTTTCTGCTTCAGGTCGCGCTTGTTCTCTTTGGCCGCCGGGCCACTGATTTGAGCTTCTTTTGTTTCTGGGCGTTCGCGACTCATCAGGCCCTCTCGTGAGAGCGAATAGCTCGCTTCCTCGTTTGCTGTGTTAACCCGGCCGCCTTCTGGCAACACGGACAACTTAATTGCCGAGGATTGAGTTCGGTGTGTCACCCGATCGCGTGCACACTTTCGATCGGTTACGACACCCGTATGCTTCGACCGGAAAGCACACGAAGAGCAAAGTAATGTGGATGTTACAGCGTTTACACATTTGCTTAGTGTTTGCTTGGTGTAGTTGCGCATCGCAGAATTAGCCTTTGAAAAAGTGTTGGAAAAGAGACGTTCACTGCGAGGTAAACAGATATTCTAAGCAGTGGTTTGTTGCTTTACTACCTTCATTAAAGCAATGTATGTAGTTAGCCCTTACAGGTTCATCGATTTCTAACTGCTAGGGTCGAAGATTTATCAATTGAGACGGATATTTTGGATTTACTTATTTTGCTCGGTAAGCACTACCATGTCCTTGCACCTATATGCTTTGTATTGTGCTCCACTGAATAATAGCAGTATGACGGGTAGGCTGGCAAAAAAGAACCAACGAAATAGCGCTAGAGCATTTAACATGGGCTGCTGACTTGGCCTTTTATTCGCTAATGTCTACCGTCACGAACACTTGGTTGGTGCGGCGCATTTATTTTTCTCATCGAAGAAAATAAGTTGCTTTACAATTTGCATTCTAAAGTGGGCAAGTTGTTCGTAACGCGACAAACACCCTTTCATGCGAATAAAATATACAGGGTGCTTCAGCGAACACTTCCAAAATTTTCTAAAATTACCTGTGGCAGATCTGACGATTCTAGTCCATGAGCTGGTCTCATCAAAGAGGCGGAAATTACTTGCACAAGAAATTGAAATGTTTAATTGAATAATTAACAAAAATTCACTGATTAAGTTTTAAGTAATTACCTCATGGCACATATTGCAATTTACAAATTCTAGCGGGTGAGACTGCAAGGCATATCTACTTGAAAAGAATTGTGTTGAATGACACCATTTACGAGATACGCGCCGTCAAACTTGCGGTAAAAATGCACTGTCGTTCCTCTTAACAACACGACGTTGTTTTATGCATTGAAGCACAAAAGTAACTGGAACGCCTATGCATTTGTCCGCAAAGTTCGGGGATGAATATCTCAAAACTGGTGCCATCCTGATAATTTGTTCCAAGTGGATCAACTCTCAGGTTAGAATTGGTAAATTGCAATATGCGCCATAACGTAATTAGTTAAAACTTATTTAGTGATTTTTTGGTAATTGGATTATGCATTAAAATTTTTTGTGCAAACAATGTCCGCTTCTCTCAGTAGACCAGCTCACGGACAAGAATTGTGCTATCTGCCACATGCAATTTTTGCTAAAGTTTTTAAAATCTTTGTTGAAACACCCTGTAGAGCTATAACCTCGTGAAGCCAACTGACAATGAAGCCAAAAAGTGAATAAATAATTATGTAGAAGGGCTATTTCTTACGAAAAACTTGATATTCTAATGAAGTAGCGCGAACTCATGGTGGAACAAAAGACACGTTGCAGCGAGTGGTAGCGGAGCCCAAATGAGTATGACGCACACGGTTCTCTACTAATTGAGCTACGGCGATAGCTATCCCTCTCATTAAATCATATGTTTCTCTCTATCTATCCCTCTGTGCACTTTCTTGGGTATTTATGTATGGACACCCTCCCTCATAAGTTTTCGGAACACGAGATGCGAATAAAATCTAAATTTCATCACAGCCTAGGCCCAGGTCCTTCAACCGAAAGGGAGAGTTGATACTTCACCGTAATATCATCACATTCCGGAAATAGATTTGGCACCCTGTGGTAAAAGTAGCGAGAAAATTTAACTTATTCTCATTTTCTGTGTTCGGAAATATTCTGAGGGCGGCTGTACATCTAACATAACGTAGTACTGGAAGTGTCAGCCAGCGCCACTCACGGCCATGGCGGTGGCTACGGAACATCTATGAAACTGCAGAATTACGTATACGTGAGATTAGGAGCAGGCAACTGGCCAAGAAACCCCTGTACGCTATACCTCAAGGCACCGAAGCTGCCTGAGTTCTGATCGTCGCTCTACAATGAGCGAGAAGAATCAGGGGAACTGAGCGGCTCGATGTTAAGTAACAACATTACGAAGTCAACAGACAATGAGGACAAGGAAAACATGCGGGAAATGTTGTGTTAAACTACAGGCATCACGTATAATACGTGATCTCAGTAGCAGGCAACTGGCCACTAAACCCTGCTTCGACAGCCGCTGCCAAGGCTGTACGTGGCGCTGGCTAGCGTTACCAGGGCTACAGCTCATACGCTCTTAATCCCGTTTCACATAAGTTCCACTAAGTAAGTGGGACATTTTACAGCGTGAGCTGTTATGGGCTCATTCCAATAGCCATTTCGGTTCGCGATGGTGTCCACCGCCGCCGCTGATGCCGGTGACCATAACCGCTATCGCCGGAAATGCGAAAAAAGGTAGCCGGTCCCTAGCGGGATCGAACCCAGGCCCGCTGCGCGGGAGTCGGATACTTTACCACTGAGACTCGCAAGCTTTTTTTTTTCTTTATTGCACTGAGACACGCAAGCGCCTGCTATCAGGCCGCAGAAAAATGACCTATAAGCGCTAGGCAGGCGCGCAGGGGCAGACGACGAAATGCGGTTCAGACGAGGCGTGCAATCAACGCGACCCCGAGCCTCCGCCAGTATGGTGGCGCCATCTAGTTAAGGCGCCTGCATACGCATCGTGCCCGACATGTAAGTTGCATATAGCAGTTGCATGCTGCGTGTAACTGTGTCTGGTATCCTGGATACCTCTTCGGTACACGTTAAGGCGTCTCTTCGCAAGGTACGAACCACTGCTGAAGACGCGAATCGTAGAGCTACGTGCGCGGCTACAACCAGGCGTCATCGGGCTCAGCAGACTGCTTTGCAGAGAGCATTACAAGCCGCAGCTTGCCGTCGACGCCGGGTGGACAGTTCAGATCGTTCTCGTCAAAAGAAGGCGAAAAGATTTTGCCGCGTAGACGCTGTTGTGCGTGGTGCCGAAATTGGAGATACTCTTGAGCCGCTCCACCAGCTTACGCTGTGACTGTGCTGCGTGTGCCGCGCAGGCCTGTAACTTTTTTGCAAATATGTTCCACTTATTTAGCGGAACCTATGTGGAACGAGACGAAGACCCTATAGATACTCTATGCACAGTGCTCAGCGATTGACACACGATACTCGGAGAGCATGGCTGCCAGCGCTTCTTGCTCCATTGGGTGGTCTCTGAGGACACCGAGCTGATGTGTTGTGGTATATGATGAAAGCAAAGAGCTTTTCTGACGCATTGGGACTGGTTTTGTTATCCCAGCGATCAGCCAGCTCTCATTGTTGGCGCAAAAAGTGCCGACCGCTACGCGGTCCGAGTATCACGTTTAAATTGCTCAGCACTGTACATAAATATTCAAGAAAGTGAACGGTGCGAGGATTGTCGCCGTATCTCAATCGGTAGAGCACCGTGGGCGTCATGTTCAGCTCCTATCGGCGGTTAAATACCTTTTTTTTCTGCTTTGACACTGGTTTCATTGGCTCTAATAAATTTATCGCTAATGGCATCCTCATACACAATTATTTTTACATTCCAATAAAAAAAGGAAGACAGTTTAGCTACCCCTGCTTTTTAGCTTTATTTTCGGCTGCCTTGATATGGTTGCCTGTCGGTTCTTCTGATTCTTCTGGCTGTATAGCGATAAATAATTTATAGCGCAGTGTGTAAACACTGGACATGAAAACAAGGTCGAAAGAGATATTAGATTCGGGGCTGACAAAAAATAAAAAATAAATATGTAACAGAAGGGATCGAATCTTTAATAAGTATGGCAAACTATGTCGACGTTGACATGCATGCAAACTAATAAAGGGCAGAAAAGTCGCAGTGACGCTTCACTTCGCGAACGCGGGTTACGCGCAAGCGTTTGGACGCCGCGAACATGCACAGCGAGTACACCGGCGTCGAAGCACAAACGAAATGGGCGCGAACGCGGCGATTTTCTTCACCTCCAGGCGCCTTCCCACACCGGCGCTCGCTTCGCTCACAGGGACAAACATATTCTCTCTGATTTTACAAACAGGGTATCTACGCTTCCGCGTAAAACAAATTGTAAAGCGTGTTAGTGTCGTATGTGTTGCGACATGTCGGGGCTATATTATTGCGATAGAAATTATATGGACACTTTATTTCCACTTATATGGGCTTTATTTCCTTTGTAATACCTGTATGTTCTTCTGAGATTGTGTGTTTACATTGTCACATTTTCAGTTATGCGTTATATGATGTTAAACTGCACAACAGGGGAACCGAGGCCTTCGTCAGGCCTTCCAGCCTTTAGTCCCGGCTTCCTCCTTTGTAAGAAGGAAAAATAAACTTCAATCCAAGCGGATTTTTGCCGTCGCCGTCACCGTGAGGTTCCGTATAAAGTCCAAGGGCGACAAAATTGTCACCGCGCGCCTTATGCTGTATGTGCGACGGAGGCACATACAGTGCGCGAAGGACGCGTGCTCTCACGTAGAGCGAACGCACGGCGGAGAGCAAACGCGACGTCTGCATCGCGCGAAAGGCCATGGGCGGATGGAAGTGAGGGAGGGAGGGGGGAGGGGGTGCCGTTGTGCTCTGGAACCAACTGCGCATTTAGCGACCCGGCGCCAGGGGATCTGGCGATTCAATCTCGCGCGCGAAAGGAGGAAAGTGGGAAGCACGGTGTAAGAATAAGCGAGAGAGGGGCTGACACTCTCCCCACAACACGCGCGAAAGCGCCGCCCGCTCGCGCCCAGATTATGTTCGCCTCCGGTACAGCTCGGTCGGAGCCGTCGTAGAGGGCGCTGCGGAATGCGGTCCCAGCCTCGGCGGCAAGGCGCGTGCTGCCGCTACTTCGTCTTCTGGCTTGCATGTGCGGTCGCGCTGTTTTGAACGCAGACTTTTTGTTCGCGTGCGTTTCATGAGCTTGTGCTTGGGTATTGTCGCCACGGGCCCTTGACAAAAGTGGCAGCGGCCTTCTGAGCGGCGTTTGAAATGGCTAGAAAGTGCTTCGTTCCGATCTGCAATTCTGGATACCTAACTTGTGCGGAGCGTGTGCCTTTATTCAAAGCGCCGTCCGTCAGTGGTCGTCTAAAGCAGTGACGCCGTGTAAATCTGAGGGCAGACCGAACTCTAAAGCCTATCCGACCATGTCTGCGCCAACCATTTTTCAGAGGATACGATATCGACGGCATATTGTGCGGTGCTTGATAAAAGGGTTCCCACGTTATTTCCGAACCGTCCAAATAACCTCACACGGTCAAATAAATCTCGAAAGCCGCTGCGAAAGAGATAACCACCAGTGTGCCACAGAAGTTTGTGAAAATTTTGCTGCATGGGCAAGATATATACTGGGTGTCTTAACTATCATGCAGCAAGATTTTAAAATATGCAAATGTCACGTAGCTGGACAGAACCAAGGTAATGTTGTCTACCGTCGCTTGGAGATACTCAGATTATCTTTTTTGCATTCCGCCTAATTACATAATTATTTTCATAATTGATTAATCAACTTTTCTAATGCTAACATTGGATAGAAAGTGTGAACGAGAAAATTGTACAGCAACATGGAAAACTCCCGATACAGCTTTCTGTAGCTCAATACGTGATACATAAAAGTGTTTTCCGAGCGTGAAAGAAACCCGCGAACACACGCAAAATTGCCGCGCGACTGGCCGCTCGAGGCACTTTGCGTGTATTCGCGGGCTTCTTTCACGCTCGGGAAATCACTTCTACGTAGCGCGTATTGAGCAATATAAAGCTGTATCGAGAGCCTTTCATATGTTGCTTTACAATTTTCTCATTGACACTTTTAATCTAATTACAATATTTGAGACGTGGATTAATTAATTAAGACTAATTATGTAATTAGGCATAATGTTACAAATAATCTGAGTATCTCCAAGGGACGGCAACTACATTACTATGGTTCTGTGCAGCTACGTGACATTTGCGTATTTTTAAAATCTTTGTGCACCCTGCATAATACTGCTGTTTTCTGTGCAGATGTGCGCCTGATTTTCAAATTTGTTCCATCCTGGCTACTGATGTTTTTTTACAGTGCGCGTGCGGTGTATATAGCACGCTTGCATGTTTTTATTCGACATTTTTTCCATTGTGGGAGTGTATAAGAGCGTAAGCTTCTGGGATGGTTATCCCCTATTAAAATTATCGAGCTGCTTCATGCACAATTTTTTCGTATTCTGTTTTTGCAAAAAAAAAAAAGGTCTGTGGATTATTATGGGGGTGGGTGTAAGTGTATTTGTGGACAGGCTGCAGCATGCATTGTCAAACACGCTTACATTGGCACGTTCTCATATGCAATTTAATAAAAAAGAAAGTCACCTCTTTTTTTAGATCTTGCAAGAGCCACTCAGTCCTCAATGTACGAAAGCCAAATGAATAATATATACAGGGTCTATGTTAAGTGGAATTGGAATAAAAAAGCATTTTCTCAGGTTTTCATCAGCAAACTGTATTAGTGATGTTGTAATCCAAGATAAGACGTCTGCCTTCGTCCCGCCTAATAAATTCCCATTAGAAAGAACTTTTACATAGCTGATGTGCATTCTCATCTTAAGTTCTAGCCATGAACAGCAACTTTGCTCTAGTGCGTTGCATATCGCAAGCTTGCACCGTTTTATTTCTAAATTTATACCGCAGCCACACTGAATTCGCGCAACGATGCTTGAATGGTTTTCAGAGTGTGATTGGAAGCAGCGATAAGCATGAAAAACAACAGTTTACGGTGCAGTCACTTTTTTCCTCTGATCGAGGTGTAGCACGCAGGCCAATGCTTTTTTTTTTTAATGCTTGGATGAACGGCTAGCCCGGACGAATCAAATTGTGCGCGCGAGCGGAACTTGAGTGGGCTTTGAGTGCTGCCCGATCGACCCGTGTTCACGTCATTCACGCCCTGCGTAAGATACCTTCACGTTAGTGAAGCATTAAGCCTGGTACACTTATCACTGCAACCTGAAATAACGAATTTCCTGCGCGCTTTGAGTTTTACTCATTCCACTATCAAAGAAAATTTAGAGCAAGCAGAGCAATGTCAAGCCGCCGGCGCAGCTAAGCTGGGACCGCTGACACGGCGCCATCTATCTGCTCGCAGCAAAGCTACTCGGTGCGCCCGCGCGCTGCCGAACATAATCCGGACGCTCGCGCGCGCGCAGTGTCAACACCTAAAGGTTAAACCCTGCGTGGAAGGGAAGGGGGCGCGGTTTCTACTCTGCCAACTGCGCGCTTGTACATTGCGCTGCTGCGAGCGGTCGCGCGCACCGTGTCTTGAAAGCGATCTGAACACGGCTCCTACCTTTGTATGCAATGTGCTTTCGCCGCTCAGTTTCCGCTGAAGCGATAGACCGCACTAACTTTCGCTCGCTGCTACTGCCGCCCTTGCTCATGCCAGCGTTTTGATAGTGGTTTTCTGCGGTCATCGAATGTGATCTATTCTTGTTTGCTTGGGTGCGCTGACACCATGCTTTCCGTTATAAGCGAATGTGTCCAAGTTAGCACGTATATATAGCTCTCTACTAATTTGTTATCGCAATTGATGTTTCGCCTTTCGGGCGAAACTGCGACTTTTCCTTCAGCTGTCGAATAGCTATCGATAGGCTGGTGTCGTCATTGTATCACCAGCTGAGGCAGTCACGTTTAAATCGATTTCTTTTTCAGGTGAGGTTTGTGGTTTCTTTTTTTTTAATTATGGGGTTTTACGTGTCAAACCACGATCTGATTATGAGGCACGCCGTAGTGGGGTACTCCGGAGTAATTACGACCTGGGGTTCATTAACATGCACCTAAATCTAAGTACACGGGTGTTTTCGCATTTCGCAATGGTGCACGATTGAAGCGCGACTATAGGTGAGGAAAGACAAACACTGAAACTAGAAAACCAATGTGAAAAACATGTTTGACAATTTTTAATCAAAATACTGTCATACGAGTACATATTCCGTTTCAAATATTTTTTGCTGCACTATATATAAAACAATAAATGTTATTTTTTTGTATTTCACAAGTTATAAGTTCATTCTTGGTGAGCCCTATCAACGAGTGATTATGGCGCAAGGCTTGGCAAGACTGTGCAAGCCAGTTATTATTGAGGAATGGCGCTGCCCACATCAACGCGGTGGTTTTTCTCCGAGTTTTTTTTTATTTCCTTGTGTGTTTGTTCAAAGTGTGTCGTGCGCTTCATTCCAAAATTTTGCGGGACCTAGCGCGCGGCATTCATTGGCGAAAGGTGTGAGTGCAGGCTTTTTGTTATCCTGTAAGTTCACGCTGCGGCATTCGACGCGCTGTGCCTCGTCGTGGCGATAAATGTAGAACACTCCGCGAATTAAGAAACGTCGCGCTATGTTCGTTCACTCTCCGTAACACAGGCTCTGAGTGTCTGACTGGCAGGAAAATTAGTAAATCGAATGTTCTCTAAATGATAATGTGGGAAAATGTTGTCCGATAACTGTTGGATATGAATACGTGGTGTCGCACGGAATTGTGAATGATTCTGTGAAAAAGGTTTCGCATATGTTGTTATACATTACTTCTGTGTGCTGGCCACAGTACTTTTCATCTATTTAAACTTGTGTTTTGATTGGTCAGTTATACTGGTTGCATTATTCTAGACGCATAAAAGTGAAGTTGCTTTTGAAACCTCTGTGGCGCTGTCATTTACGCGTATTTCCAAACTCTTCGCTCACGTTCCTCAGGAACCTACTGTAGCGATTGCCGTTAATAACAGCCTAATTATGTTCATATTAAGACATACTCCACTCCAATAGTTTAATGACACGCTGGCGCTTTAGCTGATCCTCGGCCTCAAAATAAAAAATAACTGCTGGCGTAGCAGTCGAAATGCTGGACGCTAAAGAAATTAAAACATTCGCGCCAAGCAGCATAAGATCTTGACGTCACTGCCATTTCAGTTGCGTCGTAATTCTTTACTTTATTTTTATTTTTTCTTTCTGTTACTTGTCTCCCCGATACGCACATGGCGACAGTTGCAACGAGCCGCTATTTTCTTGACATGTGGCCTTCTATGGAAACTTCGCTACCAGTTTACATATATCTTGGCTACTATGTGACTACCTTTCCTTATACATGGAGGTCAAGCGTAAGCTATGCGTCGCTTGACAATGCCGGCACTTCCGCACAACGTAATAACCTCAGTGCTTCAAATTCTTGCTCAGGCGATGGTATAGTTGTGCTACTCGCGGGTGAGCTGGCACAGCCAATAAATTCGCAGCCTGCTTTCAATTGAACTGATCCAGAAAGTCAAAACAATTGAGGAGCAAAAAACATTCACGCAGAAACTCCATTGGAGTTCTCTAAGTAAGCGTAAGCATTGTACCACTTGCTCATGTCCATGCAGCCCACTGTCATTATCAATCTTACCAAACTTGATCCGACCAGTATAAACACTTATCAACCCTTATCGCTAGTTGCCGATCTCATTGAACTTGAACCGACCCTTATCAACCATTATCGGTTATTATCAACCTTATCAGAATTGATCCCATCCTTATCAACCCTTATATGTCCTTATTAACCTCATAAGACATGATCCCACCGTGATAAACTATTATCGGTCAGCATCAACCTTATCGGATTCAATCCGACCCTTAATAAAGCTTATCGGTCCTTATCAACCTTATCAGAAATTCTCCGATCATTGTAAGTCCTTGTCGCACTTTAGCACGTTATGCATCCGCGTCGAACCATTATCAACCGTGATGAGACCCATATAACCGTTCATAACTACTTATCTTCCTCATCAACTCATTGACTGCTTATCTTTCAGTATTGCGCAACGCGAAGCACGTGATCCCTCAGAGATCGGTGGCATTTCAGTCGGTGAAGAAACGCCCCAACGGAAGGCGCATGCCGCAACCACCGAAACACATCGGGGATGTGGCGTGTTGCATTAACTTTACGCAAAGTCGGAATTTTCCCGATGTCTACGATGCTCCAAGTCGACTCTGCATGTGGTCCTAGAGATGGATTTTATTCCACCATCACCAAGTCTTTCACCAAAGCCTTCATAGAAACTCTTCTCTTTTGAATTTTCCTGATGTCTACAATGTTCCAAATCGGCTATACATGTGCTGCTAGAGATGGCTTTTATTCCAGTATCACCAAATCTTTCAACAAACCTTCATAGAAACTGTTCTCTTTTGACATTCGGCGGTACAACAAGAATAAAAATCAAGAAGTTGTACCGAAAAAAAAGAGAATAAAAGAAGGAGCGTAATTCACCAAATGATGCATTCCCGCTTCTACACTTAAGTCGTTTCTCTCCGTACGTAAAGGATGAAAGGACTCGCGCATTAGGCGGCGAGAGAAAGCAGTGATCAGGCCATCGTCTGTTTCCGTTTAGTGTGGCATTTGTGAAGTAATGATATATTCAGTCTGTAAGTAACGCGTTACACGCCGTTGGCCGCTTCTATTCATCTACTCTCACAGCGGCTAAGAGCACTTTCAGCGAAAGCCTGTCCCTCTCGTACCGCGCCTTTCCGTTCGAGGCTCGTCATTTACACCACACTGCACTTGTGCCGCTGAACACTTGGCACGCGTGCACGTGACGGCGTCAGCCATCACCTTATCTACACTCGTAAAGCAGGAGTCTGTGGGAGATTTTCAAACACTTGCCTCGTGCAGAGGAGATGTATTGAAGTGAAATTTCGCGGGGAGCCGAGTGGACCATGCGTTCATGCTAGCAGGAGCGTTTGGTGAAATGCTCGAGACTGTTGTATAGAGTGTGGTGTGTCGAAGCCTGGACAAAGACGAGTCCCCTTGCCGAAACTTTGGCTCCAGGGACATCGTTTGTTCGAATACTGTTGACCCCTAAGAAGAGTGTGGGTTAAAATTCTAAAGGCCGTAATTAATTGCCAAAGTTGCAATGATCCTTGTTAGGAGAGGTCGGACGCTCTCACAGCCACCGGAGAGCCTTCTCAAGACTTCTAACGCTCTTCGTGTAAACCTCTGGAGGCAGAAATGATCTCTGTGAAGACCTTATCACCAGCTAAAAATTGTATATTCAAATGCTTGTCTTCCTTTAGGGGTTCGCTACGAGCCGACACTGCTTTTGATGTATGTCCACTAGCAGTCTGAATGAGCCTGCCGAAGTTTTTTTTTTTTCAGACATACTTTCGTAGGGATCGAATACACGTTCCGAGCAGTAACGCTGACAATTCAAGTCTTTTCCTTTATCGTGATAGCGTTAAGGGCCCCGTGTCCCAGAAAATCTGGCGTCGGCGTCAGTGTCGGCGTTGTCCCCGGCATCCGCGGCTGAGAAAATCATCCCGAATCACACCGACTATGGGGGCCCTCCGCGTAGCGCAGAAGGGTTAGGGAACTAATTCAATTTCTCAAAGTAAAATCCGTCAGACAAATTTTAAAGTACGACTTAGCCACAACCTACAGACATGATAGCGTCGGACTGTAATTTGAATGTACGAGAAAACAGAATTCTGTTACGAGGAAACTCAAACACAAACCCCTTTTCCAGCATTTCTACCATACAATAGCGGCGCGCCCGGGTAGGTTACTTGCAAAAACACCATCCAGATAGCGCTCGCCTCCTCGGCAAGTCGGAGTAACTGTCCAAGAAAGTTGGCAACCAAGTACAGGGTAATTCATACTGTAAATAAGAGTCATCCAGGAGTCATCCGAGGTGGCGGCGTCCTCGTCTCTGTCTCTATAAAGTTTTTTTATCATCATGTCAACACTAACCTAGAAATCATCTGGGTGTTTTAATAATTGAACATCAAAATATAGTCATGGCCATTTGCTACCGTCCTCCCACATACACTAATTCTTTTGTCCCGGAACTTCATGACAGTATTGGTGATATTGTCTCACGTTTTCCCTTATCCCCAATATTTTTATTCGGTCACTTTAACTTTCCCAACATAATGTGGAACACAGAACCAGCTGTTATGTCGCCATTTTCCTCTCAAACTCACGATTTTTTAGAACTATGATGTACGTTTTCATTATCGCAGTTAACCACTCAAGCTACTAGAATCACGCCTGTCTCGGAAAACACCCTTGATGTAATACTTACAGCTAGACCTGAATTTGCTGCTAGTGTTTCTTATTTGCCAGGTATAAGTGACCACTCGTTACTCTCCTTTTTTATTGATGCGCAAGTTCCAAAAACCAGCAAATACGCAAAGCAATACGCGACTATGCTAGAGCTAATTTTGACGCAATTAACAATGAAGTAGCTGATTTCATCAACACATTTTGAGTAACTTTGATGAACGTTCTATTCAACATAACTGGGACATGTTTTCAACTATAGTAAATAAATTAATTGAAAAATACATCCATGTTCTTATTATCACGTCCAATCCTCGAACACCATGGTATAACACCCATATCAAATGACCTTCTAATCTAAAAAACGTCTGTATGGCTTGGCCAAATTATCATCAAACTCGCGCTGGACGGCCTATAAATCTGCGTCTGATACTTGCATTGCAGCATTAAAGGAAGCTAAAGACAACTTCATGTCGAATACCTTACCGCAACTTCTGAAATCTAATGTTCGACGTTTTTGGCGTATGATTAACCCCTGTCTTGATAACTCCATTGGCTTGGTAGGCACAGCTGGCAACCCCGTTCCACCTAACCAATGTGCTACTATTTTAAATGATACATTCTCGAGAAATTTCTCCGTAGTTACATACACTAATCTTCCAGACATATTTCATTACAGTTACCCATTTATGCCTGCCATGATTGTTGACACGGCTGGAATTACGATACTCACCAATAACTTAGAGCACCATTCCTGCCCTGGTTACGATTCTATTGATTGCAAATTTCTGAAAAATACCTGTGTCTACAGTTCAATCATACTAACAAAAATATTTAAGACTTGACACATCTACTCTTCCAACCCAATGGAAAATTTGGAAGGTGATTCCAATCTTCAAATCAGGCAATAAAAGTTCACCATGTAATTATCGGCCCATTTTGCATTACTCTTAGAACATATTATATACTCGAACCTCATCACCTTTCTTGAATCAAACTCTTTTTTCTCACCAGCTCAACATGGCTTCTGGAAATCAATTTTGTGGGAAACGCAGCTCATATCATTTACTCATAAACTACACCGCATGTTTGATCGTTCTTCGCTAGCTGACTGTATTTAGTTAGATTTTTCTAAAGCGTTCGACAAGGTCTACCACATACTTCTTTTTCATAAATTTAGTCAACTTAATATCGATAGTAGTCTTTTTTTGTGGATCAAAAATTTCCTTTCAAATCGTTCCCAATTTGTTGTAGCCATTGAACTTTCGTCTAACGAATGTCCTGTTCAATGTGGAGCCCAACAAAGATCCGTATTAGGCCCCCCCTTCTTTTTCTCATTTACATTAACGACCTTCCTTCTTTAGTTTCTTCTAATATTAATCTGTCCGTTGATGACTGCGTAATTTTATCAATTATATGGACACTCAAAGAGGATTTCTGCCGTCGTTGTCGCCGTCGCCGTCGCCATGAGGTTTCGTATGACGTCAACGGCAATGAAATCGTCGTCGCGCGCCGGGTGCTGTATGTGCGAGTGAAAGGACGCGAGGGACACGCGCTTTCACGGGGAGCGAACGCACGGCGCAGAACAAACGCGCGTTCTGCGTCGTGCTCCCTGAAGGGCTGCAGAATTAATCGTCTCTTTCCTCCTTTAGAATCGCCATATATATAGAACAAACGCGACTTCTTCCGTCGTGCGAAAGGCCGTGGGGTGACGGGAGGGAGGGAGGGGGGAGGTGACGGTGACGTTTAGCTGCGGCACCAAATGCGTATTTATATAAAAAATCTCCCAGTTTCGCCCTAAGGGCGAAGCAATGAATGCGATAGCAACACAGCAATGTCATACGAAGTAAGGTGAACGGCTTTGGTAGCAATATGAATTGTAGTAAACATGAGCTGATTAAGTAAGCAGGTGTGCTGCGGCGTAAGTAGACCGACATGAAGAGAGACTCGATGACCACGAGAAGGCACGTGTGAAACGGTGTTGATGAGAAGCGCTTCCCGTGGGCAGCGCGTGCGAAGGGACACACCTGTAGCGCTGCACTGCCGATCCGGGCAGCATTGCATGTGTAGCGTGCGTTGGAAAATGTGGCCCGACTATTACTAACTGAATGAACAAGCGTGGTGTGAGCGCGCACAAACAAACATGAATAGATCCCACTGAATGACTGCAGACAACGACTGTCAAAACGCTGGCAGCAAGCGCACACGCCGCAGCGGCGAAGGTACGTGCGGTCTATCGCTTCAACGGAAACTGAGCGGCGAATGCACGGCGCATGAAGGTCAGAGCCGTGGGGAGATAAGAGACGGTGCGGGCGGAGCGACGAGCGCGGTTGTTGGCAGAGTAGAAGTGTGCCCCCCCTCCCCCCCCCCCCCGCTCCCTCCGGCGCTGGCTTCCCGCTTCCTTGCTTGCGCGTGGGAGATTGAGTGCGTTCGCTCTCCGTGATAGCGCGCGTCCCCGCACGCTTCCGCTCGGGCATACGGCGCGCGGCGAAGATTTTATCTATAGGGAACCTCACGGCGACGCCGACGGCAGAAATCCGGTTGAAGTGTCCATATAATTGCTATCGCAATAAAACGTTGCGAGGCAAGAAGGTGCGTAAGATTTCCGAAGCTGCTCGACGAGCGTCCCATTCTGATTTCATCGAAAACCTCCGAGCCACCCCAAGAGGCACCAGAAACAGTCACCAACGCCACGCGCGTTCGGTGCGAACGCGGGCAAAACACCGACGGCATCGACAACAGTTCTGCGCGTTGCTGGTGCTGCTGCATGTCCAAGTTTATACAGCTGATAAAACTACTATCCTTACTCCGTATTCTCTACTAAGTTGCTATCGCAATTGATGCTTCGCCTTTCGGGTGAAACTGCGACATTTTTTCGTGAAATAGTCACTGATAACTATGCTAACATTCTTCAGTCAGATCTAAATTCTATATCGATCTGGTGCAATACTTGGCTAATAAAATAAATATGAACAAGTGTAAACTGATGCATGTCTCTCGTGCACCTAGTAGTCCGGGCCTTTTCCATATCACCTGAACAACTCTCCCTTAGACGCGGCTTCATCCTATAAATATTTAGGCTTTCATTTCACATCTAATCTAAGTGGGTCTTTTCATATTAAAACGATAATTAACAACGCTAATCGCATGTTAGGTTACTTACGCCGCAACTTTTCAGCAGCCCCTTCATCTTTAAATCTCTTGTTATATAAAACTCATTGGATCTAAATTAGAATACGCCACTCCATGTCTGGGATCCAAGCACTAACAATTTGGTTGCGTCACCAGAAATGGTACAGAATCGCTCCACTCGCTTCATCTGTCCTGTTATAACCGTACTGCCAGTATAACTTCTATGAAATCTGATATCTCTTCCATAACTAGCATCCCGCCGTAAAAATTTTCGCTTGAACTTTTTCCATCGGCTTTACTATCACCCGACCCTCTGTGGCAAATTCATTCTTCAGCCACATTATATATCTGACGGTGTTGACCATCGCTTTAGGGTTGGTATCGAGCCATATGTCACACTGAAACCTTCCTTTATTCTTTTTTACCTCGACCTTCACAAGATTCGAATCGCCTTCCTTCCGACATTGTTTCCATTAATGATAACATCCGATATAAATCTGCCTTAACTACCATTGTATAATTAAGACTTACCATGCCTTACCACGCTTTGTTATCTTGTACACTATGTTTTATTCTCTAGCCACTCCCCTTTTTAATGCTTCGGCCCTGAGGGTAAATAAATAAGTAAATAAATAAATCAGAAGGAGAGAGAAATTGAGACAGTGAATTGGATGCAAAGAATGAAAACAAAAAGGACCATGCATATTTACAACAATGAGAAGATTGAAATTACAAGGGAAAATCTGTACGATAATACAAAGGGCAGTGCCTTGATATCTGAGGCTCGAGTAGGTTGCCTAAGGACCAAATCATACCGGAGCAAATATTCGCAACTAGATGAGGCATGTTCACGCTGCAGCAAAAATCCGGACACCACTCAGCACATCCTAATGGAATGCGAACCGATTCACTCAGTGAGACCCGTATGTAACGTACACCTTGCAGAAGCACTTGAGTTTAAAGTGGACGGAAGCATCAACCCGTCAGCACTTGAGATAAGCAAGAGACGTTTAAAGTATTGGTGGGGAAAAACACGAAAGATATTGATACAACTTGATTTGATCTCTTACAGTCATAGTTAGCGGTACAAGGTATACTTTCGCGACATCCAATTGAAGGGAAAAAAGAGAAATGAAATGCATACAAAAATGCTAGATAAAAAAAAAAAACATGTGTAGCATACCTGATTAAATCAAGCAGACTAGGTGACTATGTGTCACAGCCCAGTTTCAAAGGGTTTGCCATTAAATCATCATCATCATCACCATCAGGTCAAACTGGGACTTAGCCTGTCTAATGTGTTTTGGACATGCGCGCGCTTCGGGACAACAGCAAACAATTAATAAAATAATAAAAGAAAAGGTCCCAGGGCCTTCACATTTTGATATAAGACGGCTTATATTGGCCCTGGTAAAATGCCCTCTCAGCAATGCATTTGTGTTTAAAAGTGAAGCCGGCTTTAGGGGATCGGTGTAAGCTTAGTCTTTGTAAGCTGGCTTTCCCACGTTGTGAGTTTCAGTGAAGCTTACTCATAAAGAAAAATGTGATGCGAACGGGGCCAGATAACGCTATCGCGTTCCACTCGAAAGGCGAAGCTTAAGCGTCTTCCAATTTTTTTTACTAGTTGACCACTGCTTACACTATTCAGCAAATCACCTACAAAAGACAGCAGCACTTTCATCACGGTAACTTGGCGACAAAATAGTGCCACCAGTGCATAGTTACTTCGTTCCAGAACAACAGTGGTCGAGCTATGGCAAAAGCCGTGCATTTTTATGTTCAAAGCATGCGAACCTAGAAGCAATCCTGGCACTAATGCCATATTTCTAGATTTCTGTCCCCCCGCGAATGACGGAATACATTGGCCTTCCACGAGCTATTTCCTCGCAAAGCCCTCCTCACGTAATTACGGGACAAAGCTACGTTGACGCTAAGATATTTCGTGGAATATACTGGAAGAGCGAATGCCACGATACAGATGTTGGCCCCTGGTTATTCAATAAATGAACACACCTTGAGCATTCAGAAGCTACAATCGCGCAATTAGAACATATGCGCTAAAGGTACTTAGAAAACTTTAGTTAATGCCATAGTGATAAGTCATGTTCACGATTCTTCGCTTTGCTAACTAATCTAATGTTGTCGGCGGCAGAAACATAATCCTACAAATCAATTGCAATCCCTATCAGCAGTCTGTTGGATGTTTGAGGGAGTACTGTGCGATAACAACATTCCGTACATTTCAACATACAGGGTGCTCATTTTTAAGTTTTACGGAATTTTTAAAAATTGCCTGTGGCATGTAGCACAATTCTTATCGTTGAGCTGGGTTATTCGAAGAGGCGGACATTAGTAGCACAAAAAATCAAAACACATATTCAATTAATCAACAAAAATTGACTCATGAACTTCTTAGTTAATTACTTTACGGCACATAATGCAATTTACGAATTGTAGCCGGCGAGTTTGCAAGACGCATACACTTGAAATGAATTTCCAGGATTACACCAGTTTTGAGATATTATTTCCAAAATTGTGGGACGAAATACATGGGCATTCCAGTTAATTCTGTGCTTCAATTTATAAGGCAGCATTTTGGTAAAAGAAAGTAAGTGGGACAACAGTGCATATCTCTAGTTTGATAGCGCATATCTCCAAACTAGCGTCATTATGGAAATTCATTCCAAGTGGATACGCCTGACAAGCTCACCGGCTACAAATCACAAATTGCAATATGTCTCGTAAAGTAACTAACTAAGAAGTACATTAGTCAATTTTTGTTAATTAGTTGAATATGTGTTTCGATTTCTCGTGCTATTAATGTCCGCCTCATCAAATAACCCAGCTCAATGATAAAAATTATGCTACGTGCCACAGGCGATGTCTAAAAATTCCGTAAAACTTAAGAATGAACACCCTGTATATTCGTTAGGCGCATTCGCCCCTCAAAGGCAGTGACAAGTACACCTCCCGCCAGCACCTTATATTCACCATAATTGGCATGCATCTATTTGTTCCTCTTTATTTTTGTGTATGTGTGAGCTTCCATGTGTTGCATTCCTTATAAATGAAGGTAATTCCGCAGAGCTTCAACGATTTACGGCAACTTACTTGGCAAAGCAGTCAGTGCACACCAGCCTTCAGTCATATCCAGTAGTTCTCTTCGTCGACTGTAATGATGTCCATAAAGTGTGCAACCTCTGACGGTACCGGTGGCGTAAATGTCCCACTACGTGTTCTCATCCTTCCAATCGACTGCAGTTCTGGAGGCTCCGCACATCATTGTAGCACTGGACGTGTACTTGACAGCCACAGCGAGCCTCGAATGACACCGTTCACAAAAAGGGGCTTTCCTTGCGATGCCAACTTCGAGGAGAAGCGCCGCCAACGCACCGCAATCAAGCTATATGCGGGTGCTTTCAGTTACAGAGGGCGTCTTCTGCACAGCCTTGAAGATATCCCGAACGACAGGGCAACTTTCCATCAACGGAGTGTACCTCGCGAACAGGTATTTGCTTTTCACGCGCTCCATGTCCCGCGGAGGTCACGTTCATGCGATTTGCGTGCATAATACGGCGCACGGAGCAGTCGAGTATGTCGCCATCTCATCGCGACGAAGCGAGGCGGGATGTTTGTATGGCGTGTAGCTCGCGGTTGGCGCTCGCAGGCTTTCACTACGGCTCACTCGCGCATCGTGGCTTGACTATAATTCCCCTGTTTTCTGTCGCTGGTCCATTCTTGCTCCGAAGAACTGGGCTGTCGACATGCGTCACAATATCAAAGGGAGCCGCGTTCAACGCGAACCCCTAGTCTCCCCCCCATGTTCAACAGGGGCAATATCAGCCGTCGCCTAACTTGAGTCAAGTGTATAGGCGAGCGAAGCATGTTTAAACTCTCCCTTGACTGGAAACAAGCAGAAAACCCTCAAGCACAAAGAAGCGTGCGTGCTTGATGAGATGGCTGACTTCTTCAGGCGTGAGCTCCATATTTAGGCGCACATAGTCGCGCACCATGTTCGCTGTCGGCAAACAGAAGAACGAGGCAACGAAGGCAGTTTCAAAGAAGCAGCGAGGTCGAAAACTGTGCCAGGCGCAAGGACGCACTTCTGCCCGCTGAAACCAGTCATCCTCGCGGCCGCCTGCGGCGGAATTTTCCTACCTGCAGCTGGCTGAGCAGACGAGGGCCGAATGTCAGGCGCGCTGGAGCTAATTAGTGGCGGCTGAATAACGAGGCTGTGCGGCTGAGCCTAAGAATCTTAGACATCGCGAAAAGAGAGTGGTTGGGTGCAAAATATAAATGAACACAGTCCTTTGATTTAATTGGAAACAAACTCCGAAAGCTACGCTATAACGTGAGATAGCGTGTGTGCGACGTTCCCGCGCACTTGGACCATACGGCATGTGCTGCGATGCTTGTAGAAAACTCTTGTGGACGAGATAATTGGGCTGTCTGTCCTTAATTATACATATTTAGTGTTGACACAGAGGCGTATTACATGAGAGATTAGTAGCACGGTCCACGAGTCTCTGTGGTGATGTAATAAAGGCAGTAATTGATAGCAAAATTGAAAATAAAATAAAGCTCCGTTTGGAGCACAGCACAAATAAGAATTAGCAGAAATAATGCGAGTTTGCTTTTCAAGTTGGGCACAATCGAGTACCACGAAATTGGCACATTTGCAGAATTGGGCAAACGATGCGATGTTGTATGCAGGTCTGTACCTACTAGATTGTACGTGCTTTATAGATTTTTGTTCTTTTTTCGTTTATCTCATATGTCGTACCGTTTTCCTTCTTTTCCTTTTGCCATTATAGGGTAAACCCCAACAGGGTATATCCTCTGGTTAATTGCCCTTTCTTTCCTATACCTTTATCTATCTCGAAACAGTGCCTAGTTCAAATGGTTAAATTTCCAAATCGAACAGAATACGAATACTCAAGAAAAAAACCCACTGAATGTACTCTATCATTTATAAAGTAGTATAAAATAAAACGTTCGCGTGGATTCTGTTTCGTAAAAGAATAAATGAGTGCTTATATACAATGACACATGCGTCTAATAGCGTACACGATTTGGCATCTGGTCAACTTATGAGTTTGTTAATTATAAACAACCGGTTTAAGTTATCTGCGGCACCATGGGCAATGACAATACTGAAAGAAGGGAACAGCATAAAACCAGTTATCCGTACAATGTTGTGTTCGCTGAATAAGAGTTGTGCGATTGTGTGTTTTAAACGGATGTGAACATGGTGACACCTGACTGGTCACACAATAAATGGGGAGAAATTCGTATATAGGCTGCCTAAAAGCGAGCTATTCAGATTGAGTGCCTGCAAATTATCCTGTCCCGTGCGTTCCTTTAGAAATCGTTGGTATGGCAAAACAACCGCAGCTATCTTGCAGCTGAATTATTCAGAAGAGTCTTAACATCAATTGTTCCGTCTCTATCGAGAAGTGCTTGGATCCCTTATATATTCGAAAGAAATGGATATTCGACAACTTCGAATAATCAATTCTTGAATCTGATACGAGTCAAAGAGCAGGCACTATTCGATTCGCATTCAATATTTTGAATATTAACAAAATCATACTTCAGCATAATCATAATACACGCAGTTACTGACAGTACATTTCATAGGAAAAAGTGACCGAGCTTGAGTCGGCTTGTAATAATTGCTTGAATTCGCACTTCAAAGGCTGTCCCACTCTAGGTATAGGGAGCCCTACGTATTTGTCTTTTCCAAACAATTTTTCCCATTACAGAGTTTAGATTAGGGGGCACAAGAGATTTGCGTACACAAAGCGCTTCGGTCCCAGCAAAATACAAGCCGTTTTGGGGTTCTTTCATATACGCGAGCCGGTTGGGCGTCCCCCTAATCTAAAACTCTGTATCATTTGTATTTGATTGTTTTAGTAGCCGGACGTGGGTTAGTGTGTGTGTGTGCGTGTGTGAGAGACCTAGCGGCAAGTTTGACCCTGTAGCGTGGCCTTCGTGTAAGCGCGCGCCAGGTTTGGGTCAGGTAGCGCAACGGTGAAACAAAAGTGGCAGCAGCGCGCGCAGCGAACCAGAGCCTGCGCTAAAAGCCGCCCCCAGGTCTCCTCCGTTCGCAGCTGTTTTACGACTCGAGTTTCCCTGCTCCAAGAACGCGCCGTGGTGTGGAAGCGGGAAACGAACGCGCCGCGTACACCAGAAGCAAGTTGCCCCTTTCTCGGACCCTTTGCCTCCCCAGGATCGTCGTTCATTCCTTTGTCTTTTGTTACTTATTTCAGGGGTGCCAAGCAGCCCCCCGTCTGCGGCGAAAGGGGAACCCGAGCCCCAGCGCCCGCTTTGGCCTCCGTCGCTTTTATCGAAACGACGGCTATTTCCCGTTGGGGCGAGGCCGATAACGGCCTCCACGTTGTCGGGCTCGCTTCTCCCGAAAGGAGCGCTGGAAAGGTGTTCGCTCCATCTCCGTGCCCTCCCACCCGCTCTCCGCATCGTCCTGAACGTCACCTGTCTGACGGGGAGTCCGCGGTGTCGCACCCATGGTGCGCTGGCGTGGCCCTCGCCCCTCTTCCTGCCTGCAGGCGATACCACGGCAGTCATTTACTGCGCGAAGAGTGTGACACGGCGTGGTGGGCACCTCTCACATGCTGCTGTTGTTGCTGCTGCTGCTGCTGCACAAACGGGAAAAAGATCGGCGTCCCAAGTTCGCATCAGCGCGACTTGACTATAGACTGCGTTGTGGTTACTCCTTGTTATATCTATATTTAATAGTCTCGTCAGACGGAACGAAAATATTGTACTGCCGCAACAGTGGGCAATGCCCCATGGTCATTAACTTAGTTCGCAGCGCGCCTATCTGCTCCGTACAACCTCATTAAATTCCACAGGGTATCGTGTCTCGAACAGAATTACTGGTATTATGCAAAATCTGCGGACTGTTAACGAGTTCTCGGATTATTAGAGAAACTGCTCTAGCTATGTCAGCGCTGTGTACAAGTTAAAACCACTCATGCTCCACCTTGTTATAAAGTCCCACATTTAGGCGATATTTCGTCGTAGTGGGCCAGCGTTCACCGCGTCGCGCGTATATAGAGTCCTCGTGCGCTGTTTTTTCTCTGAAGATCCTAATCTTAGAATACCGTTCAGTGGTTTTCTTTAGGAACGTGAATATCCACACACGGCGCTTGGACATCCGTACTTTCGTAATGCCGTAACACAAGACGAACTCCTGATATATCGGGGAGATTTGGTTACAGTGCGTTACAATCAGTCATTCACCGAGGAGGAATCTGATGACAATGTCCCTTTGTAGTATTTAGATCGAAATTATGCTTCACTCGTTATGACACGATGCGGATTAATTATTTGGGAGAAACTCTTCTAAATTACAGTGAAGCCGCTCTTCGCGCCTCGCTGCAACCAACATGCTGCAGCCGTTCATTTTGGCTAAAACTTTGAACTCCTGAGGCCATCCTTGTCCTGAGGTGTTCAACTTTCGGACGGTTTTAATTGTTTTCTTCTGTGCTCATATCTTCATATCATATCTTCTCGTCTTCCTACTCAATCAAGATGACTTTAAAAAAATAGGAGACGAAATACAAGAAATAGAAAAAGAATGGGGCCCATTTCCTATCATCGGCCAGAACGTCCAACGGTAGTATAAATGATATCAAGGGCAGATGTATTATAATAGCCACCCGAAGCCAGTTTAACGGTGTACCACGAGAGGTAGGCACGAGTCTGGGTGCGCTGGCTTCGCTTTTGCTGCGTTTCTTTTTTTTTTTTTTTTTTTGGTCTGACGCAAACGGCAGCTTTTTTTTCCCCCTTTTCTCCTCTTCCTGGTTACTTTCTGCTTTGTGAGTGCTTCGATCTCGTTGGGTATAACGCTGATTTTATCATTGAATCATTTGCATTGCTAAACTTCTTTCAGTGACCTTATAGGTTCGTTTTCCGGGTCTATTAGTTGGACAGAATTTTCTGCACTTTGATTCATTCCTATGTTACCTGTTCAGTGGGGAGAAACATGTTTGATGAGACCTTGGAGACTCGGCTAGAGCTTTCATGAAAGCTGATTAACGCTTGATATGAGCACTCGATGCACAAAGCAAAGTTATAAAGGTGCATTGATTTCATCACTCCTGGTACGTTCTACGCCTCTAGAACTTTCTGTGATTCTCTTCGACTGCAAAAGTTTGATTATTCGAAGGGGAAATGATCCATGGGAGAATAATATTCCTTACACCGGTGCTCTCGTTGAGTCCCAAAGTGATCCGCTCTTATTGTAGAGTTTTCAGGCTCCAGCCACACTCCTCATCCCCAACCCTTGCCTCAGAAAAAAAAGAAGAAAGATTGTAGATTGTCACCACGTGTGATGTTTGTTTTCCTTTGAGTGCTCCGCGCAAAATCATCAAGTTCAACTCGTTCGATTTGTGTACACACACACACACACACACACACACACACACACACACACAAAACACACACACACACACACACACACACACACACACACACACACACACACACACACACACACACACATATATATATATATATATATATATATATATATATATATATATATATATATAACCGAAAAAAATGGAAACCGGCAACTGAATGCACAAATCAACGAGCGAAGTCAGTAATGCGGTCGGAGCTAACACGAGGGTTTCAAACTCTTAAATGAGTTTTTTTCACATTACTTTAATCGCTCCATGTGCCATCATCGGGACGAGATCATCAGAATAGAGATAATGTTACAGCTAGGGGAGTGTAGCCCTATCGGGCGAAAACATAATTTAGTCAGGGCCACAGCTTGATTTGGCAGCACGTGGCAGGCTCGCCCGTTGGCACTCATGCTTTTAGCGCCGCTGTCGAGATATTCGGTCACCCCGCTATGCGTTGGGTGGCAGGTCACAAAATTGTTGCGCCATGTTGGAGATTGTTCTACCGCTGTTCGCGTTTTGTATTACCAGACTTGTCAGTTGGTCATTACAATAACGGAATTGGAGCCGGCGTTCACGAAAGATAGGTTGTTTGGGCCTTTAATGAACCAGAAATAGTATCAGCTAGATTCACAAATAAGCGTTCGCGTACAACCGGATTTAAAAAGTTCGATTATATCCGACGCCCATAAACTATACTCTCTGTATCAGTTTTAGCAGTGTCATTTCTCAGTTGCTTTGCGCCATAAGGCCCAAGAACGCACCGTTGGGATGATTATATATATGGCTAACTAAAGCAAGGAACACGAAAAATGAAACTGCAACTATGTCACAAGAAATTACTATAAATAAATTAAGACACAGAATAGTTATTCGGGTGGCATTGTGCAACGAAAAAGTCAAGTAAACTTGGGTGAAAAAGACCGTTGTCTCGAGTTTACATCGTATCATCAAGAAGGTTCCATTCGTTCGATGTATAAGGACAGCATGAATAAAAAATTTTAAAGCTATTCGTGTGGCCACAGATCTTACTGAAGTAAAGATGGTTGTTGTGTAGGCATGCAGATGGAGCTCAAGCATTATAAAACCAACTCAGGACAAAAATAGAAAAAGAAAACTTTCTACAAAACTAACGACAAGCTGCATGTCGCCGTTGTTGCACTTTATATAACAACTTGTTTTAGATAACTAACAGAGCCATATTATTTTGAGCCCTATTGTGGGAATTAATAACAGTGGCGTGAGTGAGTGATTTATTCTATGACATTAAAAATGTTGGCAACTGTTGTGCGCCCGGCTTCTCCCCGAACAATATATTGTCCATTGAGCAAAGAATAACAATATGAGGTGGGATGAAAAACAAACAGATGGTGCCCCATTAAAGCACATTTTGTAAATATGCTTAAATAAAAACAGTCACTATATACATATATAGAAAAGAAAAATAACAGCGCACACTTAATGTATGACCCATGCAGTATGCTGCGACATAACCATAACACACAAGGACATACAAAGTGTTAACACATAGATACAACGTAACTTTCAGTGAAGAAGGTTATTAAAGCTTTCAGAGCTGATTGCTGTGATGATGATTTATCCCATGGCCCAAACTACGTTTCTATGCTGAAGGGACGATTATCAAGGGTCGTTAATGTTGCCTTCAAAGCACATCTTTGCTGCTCAGATTTAGGACAGCTTAATCACGAACGTGTTCTCCGTTCTCCCATGAACAGCAGGAAGTGTAACGAGGCATAGCTGAACGACGTATACGACACAAAAGCTAACTGTATACGCTACTTTTAACCTGATACGATGAATGGAAGTCTGTGTCAGAGCCAGCACCAGCATAGATCATAAAGTGTAGATGAGGGTCAACTCTATACAGAATACTGTTCACGGAATTGGAGTCAAATCGGTAAATGTGTGTTAAAGAGTCGCATGACCGTTTTTTTCCTTCTGATGTTAGCGTCAGCACTTGCGAATTGAGTTAGTATGACCGGAACTCAATGATGTGCTTCTCAAGCCATTTTGTTGGCTTCGGCGTTTCCTGCTATGCCAACGTGGCCAGGAATCCATCGCGGCTTGGTTTGAAGGCCTGATGATGCACCTGTAGCTATTTTAAATGATACATGATAAATTAGGATTCCGAATGACAGCAGCATATTCAAATTTGCAAACGTTGTGGGAATTCCCCATGATGAATTGGTAGCTGTACTTTAAACCGAAATAACGGAGCGATGAAGACAGAGAGACATGGTGAGGAAGGCAGGGAGGTTAACCAGATGTTAGAATCCGGTTTGCTACCCTGCACTGGGGTAGGGAGATAGGGGTTACAAAAAGGACAGAGAGAGAGGGAGAAAGAAAAGAAAGCGCAAAAAAAAAAACGCCGGGAGAGCGTTCCCATCACAGTTGTTCAGATAGGCCGGTGGCTCGCAAGAAGCGCAGAGTGCCTGCACGGCCTTCTTCTGTGACGTTAAGTCCAGTCTGTGGTGGAGAATTCTTTCTTCCGACATAGGCCGGTCGTCCAATTGGTTGAATGTGTTGTTAAGAGATTGTCGATGCGCATTGTACTGCGGGCAGTCGCACAAAATATGTTCAATCAATTCTTCATTGCCGCAGTGGTCACAGGCTGCGCTGTAAGCCATTCCTATGCGGAACGCATAGGCGTTGGTAAACGCAAAGCTCAACCATGCATAATCGGCACAAAAGGGTTGCGTCACTTCGGCGAAGCCTTGATGATACTCGAAGGATTAGGGTTGGGTCCAGAGAGTATAAGCGAGCATGCCTGAATTGCGACTAATTCAATTGTGACCTTGTGCGTTGGCGAGCAAGCATGCGGAGCTTCCGTGCAGCGTCAGTCCTAGAAAGTGGTATTGGTGGTTGGTGATCTTTATGAGCTATGCGGGCAGCTTGATCGGCCCATTCATTGCCGATAATTCCGCAGAGACTTGGAAGCCACTGAAAAGTTATTCCATGCCCTATCCCAGTTAGATTGTGTATTGCCTCGGCAATCTCAAAGATCAGCTGCTCGTGTGGTCCGTGGCGTAAAGGTGATAGCAAAGACTACAGAGCCGCCTTTGAGTCGCAGAAAATCGTCCATTTGTGTGTCACTTGATCAATAATGAAATGAAGCGTGGTACGAGCGCTACTGCCAGTGCTACTGCCGTCGATGTTGTGACGTGAGACGTCTTGAATTTAATATTTGTGACCTTCGTTGGTATCACAACTGCCGCGGTGGAGCTGTTCGGCAGGACGGATCCGTCGGTGTATATATGGGCAGAGTCTTGGTACTTCTCGTACAACATAAATAAAACGAGCTGTTTAAGGGCTGGTGATGACAGCTATGTTTTTTTCTGGATGTCAGGTATTGTCAGGATGATATTTGGCTGAGTAAGGCACCACGGAGGAATCGAAGGTCTTGCGGCAGAAGTGAAGCAAGTTGGCAATGATTCACCATTCGCTGTTACAGTTTGGCAGAAAGAGGTACGTGGTCTGTCCGCTGGTAGAAATGTCAGAGGGGGGGGGGGGGGGGGTCGGGGAGCCCGGGCAAGATATCTGATATTTGTCCTCAGTGCTTCAACCTCAATGTGAGTCTTGGCGAAGTGGTCTCCAGCGATTGGTATATTCGTCCCTGTTGATGCACTCCGAGGCAGGCCTAGACAGATGCGGAGCCCTTGGGCCTGAACACTTTGTATTGTGCGCAGACTCGTTTTGTTTGTGTTAGTTAAGGCTGGCAAGATGTCCCGCAGGAAGCCGAGAAAATTAACAGCACATTGTATAGTTGCAACATAGCACTTGTGGACTTTCCCCATGTCTTTCCAGTGATGAACCTTAACAGGTGACATGAACTTAAACAGGGATACATGAGGGCTCCATGACATGTCTCCGTCAATTACATCACCTAGAAACTTGTAAGATCGAATGTGTGGTATTAAGTGGGCATTTATCAATACGCTGCAGTTCGCCATGGGCTTGCGTGTAAATGCCACAAGTGCGCATTTCTCAGACAATATTTCCAGACCGAGATTCCGGAGGTAAATAGCAGTCTAAGATGCAGCTTTCTGGATCCTCGCTCGCAGTTGTAGGCGTGTTACTGCAGACGTCCAAACGCAGATGTCATCCGCATACATTGATAGCTTAACTGTGCTTGGCAGGTGCTCAAGGAGAGAAAGGAGACTCATATTGATGAGCACAGGGCTCAGTACACCACCTTGTAGGACGCCGTGGTAGCTGTAATGTAGAGAGGTGTGGCCGTCCTCAGTGTTCATAAAAGAAGGATCGTATGGAGAAGTAGTCGCGTATCCATTGAAACATCCGTCCACCCACTCCTACCTCTTTGAGAGCAGCGAGTATGGCTTCATGCGTAACCTTAATTGTCATATGCCCCTTTCACGTCGAGGAACAAAGAAGCGCAAAGACGCCTTCGGCATTTTTTCGTGCTGAACGTACGTGACTAGGTCGACGGCGTTATCAATCGATGATCGACCACGTCGAAAGCACGTCATTGCCTCTGGGTAAATGTTGTGGTACTCTATAGGTACCACTCCAAGCGTCCTAGGATCATCCTCTCCATTCCTTTGCCCACACAACTAGCCAAAGCGATCGGGAGATAGGATGAGAGCTCCAACGGTGATTTGCCAGGCTTCAGTAGTGGAACCAGGCGACTCGTCTTCCAGCTTATGGGGAGCGTGCCATCTCGCCAAGATTCATTGTACAACTCTAGGAGAACAATGCTCGCGCGCTCACCCAGATGACACAGGGCTCTGTAAGAAATGCCGTCAGGTCCTGGTGCCGATATGTGTCCACACAAAGCTAGTGCTGCCTTAAGTTCATGGATTGAAAAAGGTAGATCCATGCGTTGATCACGCGGTGGTGGAGAGCTACTCGAAGGCGGAAAATTGTTGGGAGAAGCGAGTTGGCCGGATAATCTGGCGCGGAACTCTTGTGCCACGTCAATATCCGGCCGCTGTTGTGAGAGGGCTTGAGCCCTGAAACGGAACCGTTGCACGGGCAGTGTCCGGAGACTTCGTACCATCCTCCAAAACTGTCATAAAGGCTTGCGAGGGTCTACAGACTCACAAAAAGCAGCCCAGCGTTGTAATTCCAGCTTAACTAACCGGCACTGGATCGTCTTTTGCCTACGTCTGGCGGTCCGTAAATCATCTATTGCATTCGCGTGTTGGTATCTTCGTTCAGCACGTTGACGGATTGCTCGAAGTCATTCTAATTCTATATCAAATTCCGTTAGTTTCGAAGAGCATGTGAGAGTGCACATAGTGTCTTATACTGTGCTCTTGATTATCTCTTCCAAGCGATGTGAAATGTTGTCTTGACAGTGCTCTTCGATGAGAGACTGAAATTTGGTCCAGTCCGCTGTTCGGATGGTATCGTGTATCTTGGAAGGGGACAATCCTCTTTTCTTGACGTATGTGAAAATGTGGTCGCTCCCATGTGTTTCTATATCCGCAAACCACCCAGCACGTCTGATGAGGCTTCGTTAGACATACGCCAAGTCCAGACAGTTGCTGTACATGGAGCCACGTAAGAACGTAGGACTGCCGTCATTTAACAACAAAGGCTGGACGGCGCTGAATATGCTCAGGTGCACACGGCCTATCTTGTGGCAGTCACATTATTTACATTTGTTTAAATTTAATTACAAGTAGTGATTATCATGCCTCAAGCTTGGCCAAACAAGACGATGGAGTCGCATAAAGGTGGATACGAAATTATGACGCCTCCTGTGGTCGCCCAGTGTTTATCAAACTGCAAGGCTATTCAAATCGGGTGTCATAATGTATATGCAATCGTCCTTACGCATGTGATAATATAGGAGTGATAGGAGCCCATCTCGTAATAGGAGCCCCCAAACTAAAGCTTCTTAAGAGGAAGCTATAGCTCGGGCCCAATTCTGATGCCGCCTATCCAAATACCTGTAAAACGCAGAAACGCTTTCTCAGATAACTACTGGGAAAATTTAAGTGAAATTTTGGTTGCATTTAAAAGAAATATTTAACTTCTAGTGACAGTTGAAGTGGAATTTTGATTTAAGGCCTGAATTTTACTAAAGAAATTTTCAAAAATTAGTAAGTATGAAAAAATAGAAGCAAGACGTTTACAAATTTGTAGCTCTGTACCAAAAACAGATATGGCAGTTCTCTAAGCTGCTCCCGTTACACCATCGAAAGCGGAGAAATTTGTTATATCAATTTATATTTTACATGAATTTGTTACATTGTTGAGAAATGTTTTGCAAAGGTCCCACTCACATATTAGTGGTATATTTGAGAGCCATGTATAATACAGTATTTTTTTCTGCTTTAGATGTAACATTAGGCGCAATTGACAGAATTGTGATATCTTTTTGCATTGCTGAGCTTCAGAGTTGTAGACTTGGGAGCTTCGTATTCTGAAACTTTGCCATTCTCAAATTTTTATGAAAGTATTGCTGACCTACATCAAAGATTTGCTACAAACAGTCACTATATTTTAAGTCTTTCTTTTAAATGCAACAAACCTCATCAAATTTGATGGAGTGGTTGCCGATAAAAGCGATTTCTCCTTTCTCATGTATTTAGATAGGAGCATTGCAGCACCTAGACCGCGACGTCACAACTTTCGGAGTAAATGGAGTGACTGACCAAGACTTTTCTACTCGTAAACCACAATTTGGTAATTTAAGAAAACATTTGCAGTTTAATGACAGTGATGAAAGAATGGAGTTCATATTTTTTATACTATCGTTAATGTGACTTCCTAAAGCCATTTTGGGAACTAGAAGGCGAAAGATTTAACGGGACTGTTTAATAGTATTATTATTCCTCCCGCACTGCTTAATATGTAAAGGAGCATAGTTGTCCTGTTCTCACACGCATCTTCAGTAGCTCCTTAAAGTCTAGTACGTTTTCTAGTGCTTGTAATCTAGCGTGGTTAGTGCCCATATATATATATATATATATATATATATATATATATATATATATATATACTAACTGGATTTTTCAATGGGCCAAGCATATTTAGGAAAATCAGAAGCACAACTTCGCGGTTATCTTAGGTTTATTATTTACCCAACAGAACTGTTGGGTAAATAATAAACCTAAGATAACCGCGAAGTTGGGCTTCTAATTTTCCTATATATATATATATATATATATATATATATATATATATATATATATATATATATATATATATATCGGGTGCTAGAAGGGCAGTTACCATGTAACCACCGACCCATATCTACCTCCTGCGCTACGTCTAAATATTTAAACCTGTATTACATTCGCATCTATCTGGTAATGCTAAGAACATTTATTAGAAGAGCCACATGGCTTTGTACCAGGGCGCTACCCAACAACTAACTTGGTTACATTCATGATCCGTGCTTCCAAAGTGGTGCATAGTAGGAACTATTTAGACGCTGTTTACTCTGGCTTCAGTAAAGCACTTGTTGTAGTTTGCCAGTAGTTTCGCATTACAACGCTGACTCAAATCGACATACATTCTTGCATCACTACCGTGGTATCTAATTACCGAAGCAATTGATTTTGTTTCGTGAGAATTTATGGGTAGAACTCCACTAGGTCACAAGCGGAGTTCCTCAAGGATCCGTTCTTGGCCCTATTTTCTTTTTACTGTTTGTAAATGCCATTTCGTCAGCAATTCAGCATAACAATTGATTCCTTCTATATGCTGAGGACATAAAGCTATTTAAGACTGTCCACAGTTTTCACGATTGCAGTGGCATCCAAAAAGACATTTATTGAAAATCTCAAACTAGTGCATCGCCCGCAATAATCCCAATAAGAAAACACAATATGTGAAATTTTCGTACACTTTCGTGATTTTCTATTGCATAGTGTCGATGAAGTTAAATATTGTGCAAGTGCAAATCTTACACTGTAATGTAAAGTGAACGCAAGATATATTGTTCACCGGCAAGCTGTTGCCTCGCAATTTGTCATTAGAATAATATCTTGTCTGTTCAATAATAGTCTGCCGCACGAAAGTGCAATTTCATACATTACAGCAGAAGGAAATTCGGCCAACACGTTTCTTCATGCATGCACTTAAGTCCTGGATATCATTGCACACGCTGTGAGTAGCTTACGCCTTACGGGGAGCAGAAACAAGACGTTGCATGCCATATCTTTTGGAAAATGCAGGAAATGGCGAAAGAGAGGCATTACATGTAGAATTATGCTTTCTCAATTTTTTTTATTTTCAACCTTCAGTGCCATGAGGCCTTCCTCTTTCTTTATACTCACTTTATCCCCTTATCTTTCCTTTCTCTCTGTGTGGGGTTTATAGTATATGCTTATATGAATAATCGATCAATGAATCAATCAATCAATTGAATAATAGCAATAATAATAATAATAATAATAATAATAATAATAATAATAATAATAATAATAATAATAAAACATCCTGCAGAAACTCCACTGGAGTTGTCTAAGTATGCATAACATTGTGCCCCTTGCGCATCTCCATCCATACGACGCGACGTATGCTGTTTACCGCGATTGACGAAGCAGCAGATGGTTCATTAAATGTAGGCTTCATTGACCTTGTAATTTTTTTGGCTCTTGATCCGACCAGTATAAACCCTTATCAACCATTCTCGGTCACTATGAAACTTATTGGACTCGACCCGACCCTTATCAACCATTATCAACCCTTATCGGTCGTTATCAATCTTATCGGAATCAAATAGATCCTTATCAACCCTCATCTGCCCTTATCACCCTTATCGGTCTTTATCAACCTTATCGAATTTGACTCGACCCTGATCAACCCTTATCGGTCCTTATCAACCTTATCAGAATTGCTCCGACCATTATTAGCCCTTTCGCCCTTTAGCACCTTAGCCATCCACGTCGAACTATTATCAACTGCGATTAGAGCCACAAAACCCCTCATCATTATTTATCATCTTTATCAACTCATTGACTGCTTATCTGTCCGTGTTGCGCGAAAGTACGGACAACGCGATACAACACATTCATATGGATCTGATATATTCGCCTTCAGCAAGCGTGGGTGTTTAGTACAAGAGGTAACACACTCCGCATCTTAGCGTCGGGTCTTGGGTTCGAAACTCATCGCCGCCACCGTTTTAAGCGAAGCTGTGTAGGTTCACAAGTTTCAGCGGCGGTGGTGGTGGTGTCGCGCTGAAAAGTGGGCCAATCCTGGTGATTGTGCAGAAAGGGTCCA
Source organism: Dermacentor silvarum (assembly GCF_013339745.2). Classification (NCBI taxonomy): domain Eukaryota; kingdom Metazoa; phylum Arthropoda; class Arachnida; order Ixodida; family Ixodidae; genus Dermacentor; species Dermacentor silvarum. The sequence goes on along the minus strand of NC_051154.1, from coordinate 90,665,421 downwards.
AGCTCAATGGCACATACCAGGGACAATAAAGCAAGAAAGAAAGAGAGAGAGAAAGGGAGAGAGGGAGAAATAGAGAGAGAGAGAGAGAATGAAAGAGAAATAAAAAAAGAGAGAGAAATCAAGAGAGAAAGAAAGATAGTGACATGTCGTGAAGTTCACGTTACCCTGACAAAGGTCAGATACACGATAAGCTTCGCTTACCCCCCTTTTCTCGACAGGGGAAGCGCGGGTGATTTTTTTTCAAAAATTTCCGTTAGAACTTATTCTATTTTTCCTTATGAAGCGCATCTTGTTAAGCGTTATGTACGAACAGATTTCCTGGGGGAGTCGCCTAAGAAGGCTTACGCATTAATAATAAAAAACAGTCTTCAGAAACCGTTTGCGGCCTCCATTAAAGAAGATAGCTGCAAAAAGTAGACGTACCTTTTGAAGTGCGCTCATTTCGTAAAAGTGATTTTTCAAATGCAAGCTTACAACTCATTGTGATTTCATCTCGTTTCATTATCTCAGAATGGTAACTGTATGGCAGCCAGTATTTTGTAGACCGAGGATCGCATATCCAACAATGATCTTTAACGGCGAGAAATGCAGCTACAGATGAAGAAACTGCACATTGTCTTTCCGAAGCTTGATTGCTAGATATTTGTTCTTATTCGGTGTATTGTAGATGTCTTTCATTTTGCCTCAAATTTCTTACTGCTAATCTGCAGTTAAGGGTTCTGAAGGCGTTTCAGAATTATAGGTGACCCCTGTATATATGGCAGAAAAAAACAGCGATAACAAAGACGCAGGACCAGAAGGAGGCACACACATCCGGCGACTGTCGCTTCACCGATCTTCATGCTTTTTACAACCACGAATTTGTTCACAATAAAAAAAAAAAAAAAAACTAAATGATGACTGCATTGTCATCAGGCCATTGGGGAAGTTTATCTCTATAGGAGCCAACGCCTCTCAAATGCTCTCCAGCGAATTAAAACAGGCCTCCGCGATGGAAAACCATAAAAGAAAGACAAGAACTAAACTCTGATTGTGGGAACTACAACGGAGGTTCTACCCGCTACTTTGTGCAGCTAAGGCGTTGCCAGCGCATGACTGACCGCACCCGCACGAAGCTGAAACGATCGTAGCACCGTATGTTTCTTACGACAGCTATTGCTCGTACACCACCTTCTTATATAGCGTCTGTACAGAGGCATTCCAGCTCTTTCTTTTTACATACATGTCTACCTAACTTCGCGAGGTCCAGTATTTCACGCACGTGAACTACATTACCCTATACGCTACAGTACCTTCCACAACACGCTTTATAGGGCAGAGTAGTTGTTAGGTTGTTGTGGTACGGCGTGCGGCTCCCGAGGATTGCGAGGAGTTTCAGATGACGTAGGGATGACTGTGCCCTTCGTCCATAAAACCTTCATCTTTCCACCCTGCCTTGCCATTTCGTCCAAATGTGCGCTTTCTTTTCTTTCCGATAGCTCGTTTTTTGGGCATTTCGCCTACCATCAAACGCTCATGCCAAGCTGCTATTCCATAGCACTCGGCATCTATAATTTCTAATTTCCGGTTTACCTGCACATATGTATTCTTTGAACGCAGCTGGCTTTTTAGTTTGCTCTTAGTATCTTTATGTCATTACCTGATCTTTCAATGCTTTTTATGTTTATTTCGTCCCTGTGTTTTCTCGGCGATACAACATTCCTTTCTTACAGTTTTGCGATAGCTCATGCAACATAAATAACAAAATCTTCGTTTTCTCGGAGCCCACGATTTAGTTGCCAATTTTCTCGAACAAGCCTTGCCCTGCAATCTTTCAGCGCACTGTAAAGCCTGGTCTTGTCAGCCGAGATTTCATGATGTGAAGATCCTGGTAAAGACAAAACGGCACGTGAGCTATTGAAAGCGTCTTACATAAAAGAAAGAAGTAGTGCTTGTGTAATGCCCCTGTCACATGGCATATGTGACAGGGGCATAATGTAAATAATGTAAATTGCAGTAAATGACATTCATATCGAATGTCATTGCGGTCTTGCACTCCCATTGTACACGGGTAAACAAAATGGCATTCGCAATTGATGGCGATGTTTATCGGCCAGGCCTCCTATGTTAACGAAACCTTACAAATCGTGCTTCTTGTTTGCATATTTTCACTGTATTGTTAGCAATACAATGGTAAACATTGGAAATATATTTGAAAATACATTACATTTAACTATATTATGTTTTAACGTATCGATTTTGTAATTTTTTGCCAAGCCCCTGTCGTCGAGATTACACAAGTCACGCGTGCATTAGTTCGGGAAACTCATTCAATGAGCGAATGCCATTAGCTGTGAATGTCATTCACTATGCCGTTGTAGAAACAACAAAAATGGCATTGACACGTAATCTCATTCGCTGCGAATGACATTACATGTGCCATGTGACAAGAGTATAAGTCAGGCTTTTGTTTTGTACAACGTGGACCATACCTTCTTTAGATCTTTCACATGATCTTGCTACTTTTGATAATTGCCTTCTTTAGTCTGCGCAAGGTGGCTGGTGCGCCTGCGTGTTGGGAGCAGTATATGCACTATATCTCGTTGTCTTTCGAATAAAGTTGTTAATAGCGCCTGTGACGTGTATCTCTGTGTTTCCTTTGGGATTATGCCTTCGCTTTAATATGCCGTTAAACTTAGGTCTACAGTCGGTTGCATTTCTTCACGTTTGTGATAGTCTCTCCGCTAGTGTTTTCTTACGGCCTTAGTGGCTAGTGTCTTCACTGTAGCATTAAAACGTTTCATCTTCAATGGATGTGACATGTACGGCATGGCACTGCAAGCATGTCGGCACAGGCTCTGGCATAATAATGAGAAACATTCCGTCTCCGGTGCGCATATGGCGCCATGTACAGTCGAGCCATGAACTATTCTGTAAAGGACGGACACAAGTCATTGTTGAGGCAGCGTTAGAGGAGCTGGTCATCTTCGACTTGTACCTAACTGCATTTTACACGTAGCACTATTGGAAAACACCGGTTTCAGAGTGTCAATGCTTAAGTTAGGTTAGGTTAGGTTAGGTCGATCATCAAGCGCTTTTGCCGTCTCTGAAGGTCGATAACGCTTGAAGTAGATCCGTTCACAAGGAAGGGCCTGACATGTGGCCACTTCTGCACTTTGCAAAAATTCACACTTCTTGCACTTCTTCGCAAGCGCACTTCTTGCACATCTTGTACTTCTTTGCAAAACATTCACAGAACAGTGAATTTTCGCACAGAAGAAAAAGAAAACATCAGTTTCCACTTCTGTGCCCTCATTATTGAATGGTTGTTGTGCTTTATTGCAGTATATGCTTATTTGGTTCGTATTTGGGCTGTTGTGGCACTCTAGAAATCCATGAAACTTGCTAGGTGCAGTGTTTGGCTTTTTATAAGTACAATGTAGTCCACCTTTACCAATAAAAAATTATCCGTACACCCGAGCAGACGCTGTCAAAACCCATAACGCCACGAGGAGCAAGTCCGCAGATCTCCAAGCAGATCGCCATCTCCAAGGGATCACCATCATTCCTTCATTCTGGCGGGTTTTCTTACAGCGAAGCTGTCTATGGCTAGGGTTCTATGCATTTTTCGGGTCCGTCAATAGATCTGTGTGTGCAAAAACTCAGCTCCCGAATTTGATGCAAAAATGCTTCATTCGATGCAAAAGCTTATACGTCTCATCACTTGGATGTGCATTTTCAGTAGATGAGTTATCAACACGCACCTTTTTCAAAATCACTATACTCTCAGGTAGATAATAAGGGATTCTCAAAGACTTGCCGCTGTGCCCGCGTCGGCCATGTGTACGCTCGCATCGCCCTCTTTTTGTCGTCGTTCCAAGCGCTCGCGTGCCTAGTTTCCTTCCACTCTCCCGGCGTGGCGGTCCCGTCGCGCGTGTTTAGTTTCCTCCGGCTCCCCGGGGTGGCCGTAGTCTCCCACGCCAATGTATGTCGCCGATCAAGACCGCCGATCGAAATAAAAGTGCGTGTGCTTATGTCTTAAATCGGCATGACCGCCGTCGCCGCTCCAGAGAAATAAAAGCTGCTCATACCTTTGATCTAAATTCTGTGTCACCTCTATGTCATGTGCTAAACTGCTTTGCTGGTACTCTACCTTCACAGCCGGGGAATGGCGCTTACTGGTGGGCCTCCTCTGACGGCATTAGTGGCGTTTCTAGTATTGTAGAAGGGTAAGGCACTACCTCATCTAAAATTATTTTTGTTTGGTGTCTCTCTAAGATACAGGAAGACAGCGGCATGAATTAAAATAGTCCTGAACCTCCGCTCGCCGTGCACAATTTTGCGATTGCGCACGGCGAGTGGAGTTACAAGCGGAGCGCGAAGTCACCCTTTTCTCAAACATTCTCTTTTCAAACAAAGGCGTTCTCCTCACCCGTTCCGAAGCTGCGGCGACTTTCATATGTCGTCATACTGCGCATTAGCACGCGTTGTGAAAAAGCAGTGTGAAAAGTGCGAGTTGTAGCTGTTGTACGTCTCTCATCTGGCAACACGTGGTGCCTTTTTTTGACATTTTCTTTTTGCGGTGCTGCGGCGTGCTTTCCTTACTTTTCTCTTTTGCGTCAGCTAGAATTTTGTACGTTGGGCTTTTATATCTGCATATATTGCATACAATTCACGTATTTATTTATTTGTTTGTTTGTTTAGTGAGTTATTTATTAAATTTATTTATTTATTTATTCACATGTTTGCTTATTTATTTGCTTATTTGTTGTGCATAATGGCCATTGAGAGAAAAAAAATAATAGGGGCAGCTTCACACGAGTGGTGGGAAGACTGGGCAAACAGCGAAGCTGGCCACCCCGCCTAGCTTTATCTCGGTTCGGCCAAGTTTTTGCGAGTTTATGCTTCAAGACTAGCTCGGCCGCGTTTTGCGCAAGATCACCCCGGAATCATCGACCGCCCAAGGAGCAACGGACACTCGGTCATTATAGTATCTGGACGCTTCTGGACACTCAAACGCTTTTGCTCGGTTTCGCGGGCTTGCAGCTCCAGATCTTCTGCGAATCGCCGACGTTTCGCCGCCGCTTCGGTGGCACGAAACTCGGGATCGGACCAAAGTCGTCTCACTCGCTCTCGAGTAGCGGCGCGGCCGCTTTCGCGCCGCGCTTTCTCTTCTTCGGGAGTGACGCTCTTCTTTGGCCGTCCCATCTTCGCGGCGATGTGCTCGGCGCGGATACCGCGGGGCTTTTGTGTCGCCGCGGCGGCGACGCAGAGCTATATATCCCGTGGGTCAGCGCAGTAAAGTCACGGCTTAGCTCCGCCTCTGCGCAGCCGCGGCAACCACTCCGCACGGCGCGGTGACGTCATGGCTCGGCAAAGCTAAGGCGGAGCGATGCGGCGCACGCGATGACGTCACGGCTCACGCAGCTGTGGCGAGGCTCGGTGCGGTCGGCGCAGCTAGGGCGAAGCGTTGCGAAGCGACGCATTGTGACGTCATCACCAGCCGGAGGTTTTGCGGCATACTCTCGACGGACCATCCCGGAGCTTAAACAGCTTCGCTAGTTCAGGGGGGTAGTGCCATTGCGCATGGACCCTTTCTGCACTACCGCCAAGTTCGGCCCACGTTTCTGGTCGCGCCATAGGGGCCAACCTCCGGCTTAAATAGCTCCGCTGTTAAAATCAACTTTACGGAGGAGGAGCGGCAAACTTTTATAGACCTTGTGACGAGACACAGCAATGTGCTCAAAAACCAGCGAAATGATGCGGTGTCCTTAAACGAGAAGAAAACGAAGAGAAAGAAGATAGAATTATATGCCGCCCATACTGAAAACCTGCTTGTGAAATACAACATTGCTACAGCCCATAACATCTGTAACTGTAGACTACTACGCGAATATTACTTTGGTACCAAACGCAATAATACCTTACTTGTAGAAGTTGCAAAATATCCGTCAATTCATACCGTTATTCAACTCGTACACCTGAAGCATGGAAGGTTCCGCGCTCTAGAACTAATTACGGTTGTCAAATGCTGTGTAATAACCTTCCAAGATTACAGAATACATATGATAAAACAGGCTATAATTTACAGGATTTATCGCTATGGGAATTTAAAACTCTATTGCTTTCACCTCTTTAGAGCGCGTTTGCGAATGTTTAATAATGTATCTTTTGTTCTTTTTTTTTGTCTGTTACCAAGTGCATATCATTTAATTTTTTCAATGCCGCAGTGTGTTTGCATTGTTATTACATGTGGAAATATTTCATTGTTCTTTCATATATTGTATAACTGTAATGTTTCTATGGCCTCTATATAAATACAATATATATGGGGCTCGATGTGTTATCCCATGTAGCCATATTGTACCTAAGGGGGCGAGGTTACCTCAAGCCGCGTCCCTCATCCACCTCCATTTACCACTCCTCTGTAAGTGTGTGTGTGTGTGTGTGTGTGTGTGTGTGTGTAAATGGAAATCAATAAATAAAATCAAATCAAACTTTCTAGAGCGCGGCTCGTAAGGCTAATTCACACTAGGCCGACACGGCACCGATTTTGGTCTGCCGACTGTTGGCGACAGCATTTTCCTTCCTTTAAACCGTTGGCCACAGCGTTTTCTGTCCTGTAAACTGCGGTCGTCATGAGTTGGCCGACAAAAATTGTTGTGTCGGCGTAGTGGGAATCAGCCTTTAGGCGCCTCTTCCTGCGTTGAGCGTTGGCATCGGCGTCGGCCTTGGCGTCGGCCAACTTCTTTACGCTTCGAAAAACGTAACCTGCCGAGAAACTCACCGTCGTTGTATATCTCGACGGGATTCTGACGGACCCTGAGTACACGCTGCGGGATTTTTACTTATGGACTTCCCTTAACGCCGACTTGCCTTAGAAGGGTGGCGAAATCGACACACTCTGAAAAGCTCCTTGCAGGGTCGGCCATCTTCCGCCCCATAAATGGCGCCTTAAGGGAGCTGCCGGGCTAACTTAAGCAACGCTCCTTTTCCGAGGCGATAAGGTTAAGGAAAGGTTCGACTTAAGTATAAGGTTCGTTTATGAAACGTGTTAAGGCAATGAAAAAGTAAGGAAGGTCAAAGATAAGTATAAGGTTGGTTTGTGAATACGGGCCTCAGATAGCCTTGAACCACACAAAACTTAAGGATAGACCAGACGTAGCCTACGCCTGCCGTAGAGCACTGCACGGGCCCGGCCTGGGCCCATTTTTACTTTGGGCTGCCCACCCGAGCCCGACCAAAAGTTTTATGGCGAGACCCGGGCCCGGCCCGGGCCCGAAAATAATCTATGTTACCCGCCCGGCCCGGCCCGCCACCCCTTTGCCTTAGGCCCGAGCCCGGCCCGAGCCCGGCTCGAAACCAGCCCGAACCCGGCCCGAGGCCGAAAGAGATCACCGAGCGGCATTAAAAAAATTTAATAAAGAAGAGAATGACAGGAATTTATTCTTAAGGCATAAATAGAAGTCATGGAATAATAATACATATATAGGCTGATGATGATGATGATGATGATAATGACATGTCTTATGCAATTATGAACACCATTTTCGCGCTCCGGCGCGAAGTAGTACGAATGATCCTGCCGAGCAGTATCGCCAGCAGTTTCCAACGGCCCGACCTTAATGTTGCCCAATCCACTTCTATCACTGCGCCGCCACAGTAGTTTTCCACGTCGGGCGCCTCACTGAAAAGCATGCGTCGCCCCAGCCGCTCGTTCCACTCAACCGTATTCTAGTACACTATATAGCCGAAGCGCCGCCACGACCGGTCGTGAGCGCAGCGCATGGATGGAGTAAATGAAGAAAGAAAGCTTCTCGTTCCTCCATGGTGAAGTGTAATGCACTGCTGCTAAAATTAAAATTAAATTATGGGGTTTTACGTGCCAAAACCAGTTCTGATTATGAGGCACGCCGTATTGGGGGACTCCGGAAATTTGGACCACCTGGGGTTCTTTAACGTGCACCTAAATCTAAGTACAGGGGTGTTTTCGCATTTCGCCCCCATCGAAATGCGGCCGCCGTGGCCGGGATTCGATCCCGCGACCTCGTGATCAGCAGCCCAACACCATAGCCACTGAGCAACCACGGCGGGTTGCACTGCTGCTAGGGGCTGGTTGCGAACATGCGTGCAATCATGGATGGACGCAATGCCATATTTCACCCGCGTGACGAATTATCTTATCTTACCAGTCATCGTTTCCCCAATTCGCCTTTGAAGAATCAGCAAGTCGCGAAGGCGCTTGCACCGCGCTGACAGCATCAATTACATTGATTTAGGTAAGGAATACAAGGGCATCCTTTGTTTGGAAGTGACTTCGGTCTTTCTGGACTTTTACATTCTGTTCAAACAGCGCAAAATACGACGGAAGAAGAAAAGGGAAGCACGCAAGAGTAGCGCTGCTAGCTTCCAACTGCGCCGGGGCAACACGTTTTTCAGAGTCGAGACGCGCGACGATAACTCGCTGCAGGTAGAGCACTGCACGGGCTCGGGCTTACCCGAAAGCCCGGGCCCGGCCCGGCCCGTGGGCTGGGCCGGGCCGGGTAGAGCAGTTATTTCACGGGCTCGGGCCGGGCTCGGGCACGGCGTGTGCTTTTTGACCCGGGCTCGGGCCGGGCTCGGGTTTTCTGACGCGGGCCCGGGCCGGGCTCGGGCTTTCTGCGAGTTATTCTCGGGCTTCTCAACTCTTAAAAACGTGTATTTTTTGGTTTCGGGCCGGGTTCGGGCCGGGTTCGAGCCGGGCTCGGGCCGGGCTCGGGCTTAAGGTAAAGGGGTGGCGGGCCGGGCCGGGCGGGTAACGTAGATTATTTGCGGGCCCGGGCCGGGCCCGGGTCTCGCCATAAAAGTTTTTATCGGGCTCGGGCGGGCCGCCCAATGTAAAAACGGGCCCGGGCCGGGCCCGGGCCCGTTTTGCGGCCCGGGCCGGGCCCGGGCCGCAAAATTCGGCCCGTGCAGTGCTCTAGCTGCAGGTTACATGCACACCGCCAGAAAGTCCGAGCCCGGCCCGGGCCCGCGTCAAAATACTCGAACCCGGCCCGGGCCCGGGTCAAAAAGCACATGCCGTGCCCGAGCCCGGCCCGAGCCCGTGAAAAAACTGCTCTACCCGGCCCGGGCTTTCGGGTAAGCCTGAGCCCGTGCAGTGCCTGCCGCACCTCACAAGGAACTACAGTTAGCATAGTGGCGCGTGCCAGCGTACGCTAACTCCCGGCCGCTTCTGCCTAGACGCATTGAAAGACATAGCTTCGTATTGAACTATTAATAGCGCTTCAAAATTCGCAATCTGGATTTGGCTACAATCCGTGCAGCACAAAGTCAGTCCGCACCACGTAGCACGGCCAGACTGGAGCACACCAGCGCGAGCGCACACTCCAGCTCTGCCGGAGCACATAGCAAACATTGCGCTACCCGCAATGTTCTTGCGCGTATAGGTACCATAGCTGCGTCTGCTACGTAGCGTAGATACAGAGACTGTCGCGGGGTGCGGCGACGAGCCCTCTTGCTGTCGAGAGGCTCGAATAACCGCGTGCTCTGATTGGTCTCTGTGGGTGACGTGTTCCAGGCGCGTAGCGACGCAAGCCAGCCCGAGCGCCAACAGGTCGTCTGCTTCCTGAGTTCCACACCTTCGAGGTCGAAGCTCGTTACGTTAGTACTCCTTTCAACGGGATTCTGGAGTGGTAAATATATTGCTAAGCCGATGTGCGCGCTTTCGTTCGAGCTTCGGAACCTGTGTAATTGCCATAGATGATGAGTGCAAAAGGAAATGTGCAACTCATGCCACTCGGTCCGAGAAAAAGCAGCCGCGCGCAGCTATCTAGTACACTGTAGCACAGGAAAGTGATGAAACCAATGTCACTATAGTAACACCGCAGGAAGTATTGGTTTTCCGCTGAAAGAAGACCAATTTCCGCTGAAAGAAGAAGGCGACATTGAAGCCAGCTGACGTAACGCTGACGTAACGCTGCAGGTGGGGCACTGCCACCAGCGCCGCCCCGCTTTTTCAGAACGGAGCTCGTTGAGGAGGATGGAGAAAGGTAAATATTGCGCTGGTAATATCTACTCTCATACTAGATCTTTCTTTAAACAATAAAGTCGCAGTTTCTGCCGAAAGGCGAAGCATCGATTGTGATAGCAAATTAGTAGACAGCTATACGAAGTTTTATCGGCCGTATAAACTTGGAAACATTCGCGTACTAATTAAATTAAGAAGCATGGTGTCACGCGCGCACAAGCAAACATCAACACATCCCACTCGATGACCGCGGACACTCGCTGTCAAAGCGCTGGCGTGAGGAAGCGCCGCAGCAGCAGCGAGCGAATTGAACATTGTGGTGCCACTCGTTTCAAAGCGAACTAAGCGGCGAGACCACAGTGCACATGAAGCTATCAGCACTCGGCGAACTCTGTCCCCATGGCAGATCGCTTTCAAAATAGAGCCCCCGGGTTGTGCCATACGCAGCCGCCGCCGGAGTAGAACGCCTTGGAATGAATTTCCAGGATGACACCAGTTTCGAGATATTATTTCCCAAAGTGTGGGATGAAATACATGGGCGTTCCAGTTACTTTTGCACTTCAATGTATGATGATGATATGTGGTGTTTTATGGCGCAAGGGCGCTTCAATGTATAAAACAGCATTTTGGCAAAAAAAAAAAGGTAAGTGGAACAACAGTGCATTTTTACAGCGAGTTTGATGGCGCATATCTCCAAACTGGTGCCATTCTGGAAATTAATTCCAAGTGGATACGCCTGACAAGCTCACCGGCTACAATTCGTAAATTGGATATGTGTCGTAAAGTAATTAACTAAGCAGTTTATTAATCAATTTTTGTTAATTAATTGAATATGTGTTTTGATTTCTCGTGCTACTAATGTCCGCCTCATCGAATAACTCAGATCAATGATAAGAATTATACCACCTGCCACAGGCGATTGCTAAAAATTCCGTAAAACTTAAAATTAACACTCTGCATATAAGATGAGTTAACTCTGTGCTACCAGGCCGACGCCGATGTCGCTCAACACCATTATTAAAGGAGTGCCGGTGATTCGATCATGTTAAACGTTGCCGCATTTGACATCCTTTTGCGAGGCTTTCTAACATGGCTGCAACACTGTAACTTTCTCTTGCTAAGCCTACCTTATCAAGCCACGTCTTCAGATCTTACATGGATTATTCGCCATAACATTTAGTTCATGACTCCCTCTGCAGTTCATGCCGGATGACTCGAGGTCAGCTGGTTCCTTTTGTCCAAGCCATTTTCCGGTAGGAACTCAAGCCGGTCTTGAACTATACATTCTTGTAAGTGTAATTTCGGCTCACGCCAGATTCCTACGTTTGGCCAACTTGTCAGTTATACCTGTGTTCAATCGTATACCAACAATACGTCTGCAATGGAATAACTGCCACGGCAGTGCGTAGCCAAGGACGTCCACAGTTTCATCCTATTATGCTTCTACTTTCGCCGCTTTGTTCGAAAATTTAGAGACGTTGCCCTGCCTCTTTACGTAGCGCTCTGGCCAAGTTGCCTTACAGCCTCCTCTCACCCATACGCTCAACATGCCCCCCATATTGGCCCATTCTAACTTCTGTTCTTTGACTGTTGTTCGCACCAACACCAGTGGCCATTGCATGCAGACTATCCCTAACCAATGACAACACACAAGAAAACGAGCTATTTCCTGCGCCAGCCACCAACATTCGGCCACTGAACGGAAGTTTTTGCTATTGAGAAGAGTGTTTGGCTTTTGTTTTGAATTGTTACAAAGTTCCGGTTTACTTGTTTGGCGGAACGCCTTATGTGCTTACATACAAACGTGCCTTCCCTCTCTTGTCGCTCAAACGACAAACTGGAGACCTGGACTATAGAATGAGCAATGGCTCACATCTTCGGGATTAATCAACTGCCAACTGACCTCTAAGTCACCTGACCCCTCCATACACCTGTTAGAACAATAACATTCTGTATCGTCGTAATTAACCTCAGGACTGAAGGCCTGAACCCTCTGCTTGTTCTGCTTTAGCCCTAGTGCATCTAGTGCCTACATTCTAGTGTATGCACCAGCTTTGCGACACACCGACTGTGTGTAGCCTCAGTGACGCTCGTACGTACGTATGATTGGGCCCAGCATCGATTATTCTCCTTCGGTGTGTACCATTCCGTGCTGCAATAGCTTAGATGCATGTGTAGCCCCAGGCCTCGCATCTGTCGTAGTATCTTCAGAAGACTTCTGGGGCGGCAAAGGGGCGCCTTCTATTAATAAAATCTGATGATCTTAAGCCAAAAACACTGAAGATCCCACAGCCTACATTTCTAACACTTCAAAGAACAGAAATGCACCACACTGCTAACTGGCTGTTACAGATGGCACAGATGGCACCGCACAAAGGCAAACATTACCTTGTATCTTAACCTCAGTGAACACAGGTTGCGCCTTTTTCAAACAGGCATACGCAAAATGTACGGGTTTATAAAAAAAATGACTCGCCATCGCGGCCCTGCGAAAGTGGATGTCCAGCGAAGTTGTTGAAAACCACCACAACTGCAGGGGGGTATGCAGTGCTTGCGCTCGGCTTCTCTGGGGTGGCCACCCACATCCTGCCGGGTTTGTGGCTTGCGCTGAGCCTCTTGGGAACGAAGTTCATTCATTTTGCCAGCACACCGCCGCCTGACGTATTGCCGTTTCTTTTCCCTTTGCCGCTCTTCGTATTCACGCTGCTCCTCGGGCGTCCTAACTATGCTTTGCCTACCCATAGCGCTGCTGCAACAACAATGAAATCAGTTGCTGGGCTGGTTCTTTTATATATGAAAGGCTATTGTGACGTTACGGCAGCTTGCGCAACAGTAATTTTGTGATTTAGATGCTTGTTTAGTGCTTGTTTTTATTCAAACGAATGCTGTGTTGTATGTTGTATGCGTGATACCAAAAATATTTATTGCACTTCTCGCTTCAATCGCTAAAGGCTTTTTTTTATCGTTTTTTCCCGCATGAGGACGAACGACGCTGCGAAAAATCCCGACCAACTAGAGGCTAACAGCTTCGCTATCAAAATTAGATAGAAAGTTTGGTGCTTGAGACGACCAGTCGTTTCTTCTATGATAGTCCTGACATAACCTCAAAATAAGTGTCCGGGCTAGTGATTTTTGATAATGGGTTGCGAACCTACGTGCTCCGCGCCGGCTTCTCGTTCCAGAAAATCGAGTTCATCACCGAAAGTCATATGCCCTTCCTCCGGAACGTCGTGATCTGCTCGCGCACGCCTAACGCATCGCCACTCTGTAAGGTCCTTTCCAAGACGTTTCATTCTCAGGGCTCGCTTTACACATACAAATGACAAAAACTAAGCCACCTAGAACACGGCCTTGCCTGACGTTCTGCAGAACCCCCACGTCAATATCCCGCTACCCAAATCAACCCCTCACACCACCCATGTTTGTCTAAACCATTGTAAAGGTCGGGGGAAGGACTTTCACGATGACGCCAGCTATTCAGGGGTCCCTTGATGTGACCGGGCATAAATAGCGCCCGCTGGAGCCACGCCGCATTCGATTCGCCGACCGCTGAATGCGCACTCGGAGTTCCTCTGCCGCCGAGTCGTTAGTTTATTTTTGGAGCCACACGCCCGCTCGATAAATTACCTTCTGTTCCGTAAGCTCCAGGGTTTGCCACTTCTATAAAGTATCAGTTACGGCATAGATCATATTTCCTGTATCACCCGCCGTGGTGGCTCAGCGACTATGGCATTCTGCTGTTGTGCAAGAGGTCGCGGGTTCAATACCCTGCTGCGGCGGCCGCATTTCGTGGGTGCGAAATTAAAAAAAAAAGATAGTGTATTTAGATTTTGGTGCACGTTATATATAGAGAACCCCCATAGGTGGCCTAAATTAAATTAATCCGGAGCCCTCCACAATGCGGCGTGAACTATGCAGTTCATGGCGTTAAACCTCAGGCGCCGAATTCAAAAAGCTTTTCTTTCGTAAGTGATGCTTTCCATTGGCCAGCCACCTTCGCTAATGATATGTCCAACACCACGATTGACTTAACCCTGCTTTTAGGAACAGTTTTAGCTTAACAACGTTTTTGTGAATCTGGCCCCAGAATCACATGTTTCCCCCATGGCTTCACTTCAAACAAAACCCATTTCACGGTACGAAGGCCAATAAAACACCAAAACAAAACCTTCAATGGCATTTTGATCAATCAATTCGCCTTCGTTGTAGATTTTTGCTAGCACATCTTTTCATAAAACGTTCCTGAAATTCACTTGTCAGGCCAGAAAGTTGTTTTATCTTGTTGCTGCTCATTCAGTGCATGCGTGGTGGAATAAAGATTCGTTTCCTTCGGCACCCGAGGCCGAATTCACAAAGATTGTTGTTCGGAAGTGCTATCTGATTTGTCATTGGCCGGCCGCTTTCGCTAATAATATGTCCGGCATCAGGATTGGCTCGAACTTGCTCTTATACAAACAATTCTCACACAAAAGCTTTGTCATGAATACGGGTCCCGTTGTTCTGGCCACGTTACCATACGTTTACAGCGTGCAACGAACCGTTTGCAGTAACGCTACGCATTAACTAGGTCGCCAGGACCATTTCTTTTTGACCCAGGACTAGTGACGGATTGAAATTAAAATGTAGCGTATAGCACCGCTGGCTCAATGCACCGCAAGAGCACTTCTTCCTCTTCTTCACTACACAGGTAATAAAACATAGCGAATTTTTTTTCAGAACTTTACTAGAAACGCACAACGCAGCCACACACTTTGTGCGACAGATGAGTGACTTTGATTTCTTTCGGCGCGACTGCATATGTCAACTAGTATACGCTATTACTGACTATAGATGAACATAAAGCGGCTTATATACTACAATTTATACATTCAGGAAACTAAAGGAATCGTAAACACGCGCAAAAAAAATAAAAGTAATAATATCCTACATGCAGATTTCACAAGCGCACACCTATGACGGGGCAAGAGAAGGCACGTTTCTGAGGTGGGCTTTTGTTAAACCTGCAAGTATGAAGCAAAGAACGCAGCAACACGTTCCATTAAAAATACATAATAATTCTGCTCTTCAAGTGATGTATCAAATCCAACGATGACATCGTGCGCTACAAAATCTCATTTGCATTACTTTTAGACGTGACAAGGCCTGACTGGTGCGAGTATGTAAGGAGTTGTGAAATTCTGTGAATGGCGCATGAGATAGCACAGGTAAGTTATATCAGCCAGTGTTGAGAATCTCGGCAAAACAAATTTGAGCTACTTATAGCTGCTATCTTCACTGGAATATTCAGTAATGAAATGTTAAACATTGCAAATGCATTTACGAACGGCAACGTCAAGGATCCCGAACTATAATTCAGACGGAATGAGTGACAAGACTGAAAAGGTGTCACAAACCTAACTTCTAAGCTTATGATATGCCAGGCAAGCCAAGTAAAAAAAGTCTGACGTTGCATTATGATATGTTGGCAACACAGGTGAGCAATAAGCTTAGCACACCATAAAATTTTGGGGTGACAGGCACCGAGCTAAGGTTCAATATTTATCCCCCATAAGAGTTCTGATATGAAAGAAAGGAACATGAATAAGGGGAATTCGAGGCTTTTCTTTTTTTATTACAGTGCCATTTCCTTTATGCATATTAAGCTAATGCCACTTTTTCCTCGCTATGCGCGGCCGATTTGTATCGTGAAACTAGGCGTGAGTAACAATAAATGGAGTGAAAGCGCCATCTATATTACTTAACGGTCACTTCAAAGGGTTTCAGTGTCGCTAGCGCCACCTCGTAGACAAACGTGAAAGTAATTTCACGCGCGAAAACAGGATCGCGGAAAGAACACAGGCGGGAGTTTACGAAAAATAAAGTTTTTGCTGGCGTGTTAGAATCACATTTAGTTGCATCGGTGCCCCATATCACACGCGACATTGTAATTACAGGACACGACGGTGAACCGCACAAACCTTCAAGGTTTTTCAAGCACTCACTGATCGGTACAATTTACGTATCCGATCGCATCAGGTTTGATCGCATCTGTATTGAAGTTTTAGAAAGTTACATTTATTTTCGTCCGCTATCCTGGGTATATATTTACAAGAAGCTCTCACGCTACAATTGTTCATATAAGAAAATTCCCGCCAATTCTGGTGTTTGACGTAATATTAGCACAGGCGGCAGGCAAATATGGCGAAGAACACGTACGATCGAAAAGCTAAGTAACACAAATTCAGCCTCTAATTATCCTATGATTACTTACGTGCCCTGGTGGTCATCCTGTACCAAAATAACCTTGGACCGTCCGACCTTAGAGGTGCTCATTTGGGGTCGCTCTCGTGCTCCGGTTGTGAAGCTTCAGTATTCTAAACGCCACGCTCTCGTAAGCAGTGTTGCCATAATTTTTTTAAGCGTGTCGCTAAAATGAGGCGAGACAGTCGCCTTTTGCTGACAGACAGCTGCTACATTTTGCTGCAATGTCGCTAAAATTTTCACGAAATCTTTTGAGTAAATTTTAGGTGACGTAGGCGTCTTGGAACACCATAATATACGTTAACATGGCGTAAACGTTTAACCGAGACGTCTCAGGTCTTTCTGGTGAATAATAAACAGTGAATTTACGAAAAGTGTGTGGTGCACTTTTACATTATTAATATAATTACACAACAATAGACGATAACAGCTGAAATTCGTCGTTTGCGCTGAGATTGTGTTGTTCGAAATGCCGCATGATTCAATAGAACATAAAAAACAATCTTATTTTTCTAGCGCCGCAAGTACACTTGGTCTATATTAACCCTGATACTTTTCTACTTCTCGCCGCTTCTGAAAGGATAAAATTCTGGAAGACGCACAAGGTCGCATGTTAGCACGGCGATGACAATTACGTGACAATTAGGCAGGGGAAATACTACGCTTCCGTCTTTTGGAATACCTGCAAGTCTCTTCACTGCACTGATTTGTCCAAAACGCAAACAATAAGGAAGCAGTGTGTTCAGGCTTACGTGAACGAGTACAGCCTCACTTATGTACACGCCTTTCTAGAGTTGATCTGTCTTATTATTCACATGTTCTGTTCTATATGTATATAGCTTACAGTAAGATTTATAAATATCCAGTAACCGAACGTATTTAGTGAGAATGCAGAACACAGACAATTAAGACGCATTCAAATTGGTTTCGTAAATAATAAGAACAAACACATACTAAAAAATAAACATTTTGTGAGCACACTTGAATCCTCTAAATCCTATGAAGGCAACAATGGCTTCATCTTTCCTACGGAGCCCACGCGATTCTGGCCGCTCACATATAGCTTTTTTTACCCGCCGTGGTGGCTCAGCGGCTATGGTGTTGCGATGCTAAGCACGAGGTCGCGGGATCAAATCCGGGCCACGGCGGCCGCATTTCGATGGGGGCGAAATGCAAATATGCCCGTGTTCGGTGCATTGGGGCACATTAAATATCCCCTGGTGTTCAAAATTAATCCGAAGTCTCCCACTACGGTGTGCCTTACAATCAAGTCATGGTTTTGGCGCATAAAACCCCAGAATTCAATTCAATTCACATATAGCTTTCGAATAATAAAGTTCATTCTAGACGCCTATTTTGAAGCAACTTTTATAGCATCGAAGTCGCTAAAATGTTGCCAATTGTTCTGTCACTTCGCTACAAAAAAGTCACTGGTCGATAAATTGAAAAACTTCTCGCTAAACAGACAAGAAAGTCTCTAAATCTAGGGACAAGATCGCTAAAATGCAAGCGCTACTCATAGGGGGTGTTAGAGAAAGCTAAATCCTTTCAGAACAGCGCAGGCTGCTTTACTTTTCCGCTGTCAAGACTACGATTGTGCAAACTCTTCAGCCTTGTTTACGTTTAACTTGACTTTATTCCATGTTTGACGATTTCCTGACGGCCACAATACTCCAGCCTTTAACCCTATTTTCTGTTTAACATCACAATTATCTTCTGTGAAGAATTATATTCCACGGACCCTGGATTTTTTTCGTACTATCCCTTTAATCTTCGGTTTAGAACAATTGTCACTGTAATTGACTACTGGGTGTTACACATTCATTGCCATTACGCATTTCATTCCAACTTTCGATGTAGATGTCATCGATCAGTAGTCGACTCCCCTTGACTGTTATCCGTATAATCAGGTGCCCACTCTGTCTCCTCTCGCGATGTACCGCTAAGTGATGACTTCGTGGAATGCTTCTTTAAATGAGTACTAACACAAAAATTTTGTGCCTCGCATTGTATTGTATTGTATTGTATTGTATTGTATTGGAGCAAACAGGCAATGCTGGTGGGAAGATCATGGTTTGAGTTTTAAAATGGCAAATCACTTCTGCGAAAATTCGCACGGTGCAGTAAGTTTCATGAAGGGGAAAAATTGCCAAGCCCCTTAGAGTAGCGCAAGGATACAAAGAAAATCCATACAGGTTTCTCTATTCTCCTTCAAATGCAAAGCTTGCTTTCTTACTACGTTTTGTGTTCTCAATGAATTAGACCCGCCCTCTAATCTGCACCTCTCCTGGTAAGCTCAGGTGGTAGAGTGACCGCCGCAGAAAGGTTTCGCTCCCCGGACCAAGACAAATTTTCCTTCTAGTGCAAAACCTTCCTTCTGAGATACGCGCAAGAGCTTCTTCGTGCTACACTTAGTGCTACACTTCGTGGGAACACTTCGTATTACAGGTGGACGACATTTTTTTTTCGATGTTTGAGAATGTATGCAACACGAAAAGAAAACGCCGTACAAAATACGCTATTTCACCAAATACATGTCAAATACAAATCACATTCTAAGCCATCAAAAAATAGTTTATGCAAGTAAACAGCACCCTACAACATTAACAAGCTTCGTAATGAAGCAAAGTATATCGTCCCGCGGGGGTCCGCCCGTAATTGCAGACTCCGGGATTGGCCCATGGACCTTGGAGCGGTGCCCTTAATTAATAGCTGTAGCTACGGGTGGTGGTCTTGAGTCACTGTGTTCATAAGGCGCTAAGTGCATGAACACCGCTCGGCTTTAGCGCGCACAGAGGGCGTGAAAAAGGCAGCGCCCTTATTTTTAGCACAGAGAAACCGAAAGTTATGTTATTTAATGAAGAGATGAGTAATGTTGTGGTATCAATTCAGCAGCAAGTCATGCATCCATAGTCAATGAATATAAATACCTGGGTGCGTGCATAAATGAAGGGAAAACGTATTCAAGCACCCAATTAAAAAATCTTAGGATGAAGGGGAAACTGAGCGTAGCAAAAGTGGAACAGAGCCTGGACACGGGAATGGCGCAAGAGGCCAAGAAAGCTGACAACGAAGTATTGGGTAATTGTCCAGCCATCGAGCATCGGGGACCTGACTTCAGACATGATTAAGCTGGGGTCTAAGGGGACGCCACAAGGGGCAGTCATATCCCCAACCCTCTTTAACCTCGCCATGATTGGTCTATCCAGGAAACTCTCTGCTATCGACGGTATCAGTCATACCATATACGCAGACGACGTTACCATCTGGTGTACGGGAGGTAGTCGATGGACAGGTAGAGACGGCCCTGCAAGAGGCGATTGATGCTACCGAGAGATACCTCGGGTCCACGGGCCTTCGGTGCTCACCTCACAAGTCGGAACTGCGGCCATACACAACTGGCCATACACAACGTCGCGGCCATACACAACTGGCAAAGATCGGAGCGGGATAAGCTCAACGCATTAATCAGGAAGGCAATCAAGAGAGCCCTCGGCCTCCCCATATACACACACACGGAAAGCTTACTTCAACTCGGCATGCATAACACGCTCGAGGAATTGGCGGAAGTGCAGGAGAGGGCCCAGTTCGTCAGGCTATCTACCACACAAGCTGGAAGACACATCCTGCAGGAGCTGGGCGTTCCCCCCACAGTAGTCCAAACAAAGTTCTGCAGCATCCCTCGAGAGCAGCGGGACCGCATCACTGTCGCCCCGATTCCACGAAACGTCCATCCGGAACACAACGTGGGAAGACGTCGGGCGCGCGCGAAGGCCCTCCTGGAAAAGGCTCGTGAACGGGCTTCGGAGAACAGTTTCGTAGACGCAGCTGGCTACGCCGACGGACAGGCCTTCGCTGCGGTTAGCGTAGACCATGAAAGTAAAGTAACGAACGCAATCTCGATTCGGACGACGTCCTCTGAGACGGCAGAGCAGGCTGCAATAGCGATGGATTTATTGGACGACAAGAGGACATCAATCTACAGTGACTCGAGATCAGCCATTCGAGCATTTGCCAAAGGAACCATATCCGAGCTGGCCCTAGGGATACTAGGAAGCAAGCAGATCAAGCCACACACAGTGATCTGGTTTCCAGCCCACATGGGACAGATCGAGGGTGCCCCGCCCAACCTCAATGAGTCGGCACACAATGCTGTGCGAGGGATTATCAACCGCGTAGCTACGAGTACCGGGCAGCGTAACGTTGGGGGTACTGACTATCGGGACTCTCCTTCCTCGTACAACGAAATTACTAAGCATTTTTACTTGGCTCGTAGGATCTACCCCCTCCCACATTGTAAACTCAATAGACCTCAGGCTTTAACACTAAGGCTTCTACAGACGGGGGCATACCCAAACCCCCTACTTCTTCACAAAATGTACCCCGAAATTCAGACAACAAATGTATGTGCACTATGCAATGACTTAACGAGCTTACCTCACATGCTCTGGCGGTGTCCCGCGTTACGCGGCGATGAAAGCAACACTTCTTCACGTTGGGATGCGGTTCTACGCAGCCCCAACCTCGAAGAACAGTTATGGGCTGTCCAACGGGCCGGCGACGCGGTGGAGAGGCTCGGCCTTTCTGTCCCGTGGGAGCGGCCCGCTGCGCGCTAGCACGCGCCCTAAAGGACACTAATAAAGTTCTTCATCCATCCATCCATCCATCCATCCATCCATCCATCCAACCATCCATCCATCCATCGTGCATCGTTGAAACCGGCCTACATTTGCATATTTAATAGTTTATGCCATTGGGTGAACTTTCGAAATAAAAAAAAGTACGAGGGTACAAGTTCGTTGGATGAACTTTCGAAATAAAAACAAAAAAGTACGAGTGTACAAGTAGGGATCCCAGAATCACCAACAGAAAGTGAGAGAAACAGAGACGGTATATTGGACGCAAAGGATGTCAAAAAAAGGGGGGGTCCATGTAAATTTTCAGACAGCAAGCAAGCAGCCAGGAAGAAACATTTTTGAGCGCCGCTCTTAGGCGCCCGTTCCTGCGGCGAATGTCAGCGTCCCTCGGCGTAACCGAGCGAACGAGCACAGCGAAGGATGAAAGAGTGAACGTGGTAGACAGCGGGGGAAGAAAGACAGCGATAGCGAAGATAGCACGAGGAGGATAGCGGAGGAGGAGGGTATGGCGAAAGCGTCGCTCAAGACGGGCTCTGCGGCGACGATGGCTACGAGATGGCGCCAGAGTAGCGCAAACAAAGCGCTACGTGAGTGGAGGTATGTCTGCGGCGGCTGCTGTGAATCGCGCCCACGCGCCACCCACGCACTTCCTCTCGCGATCTGCCGATTAGCGAGGTTGTCGCGCCACACTTCACTCCGTTTTCAACTTGCCACACAAGACAGATTGTCCGCGCCAGCCAATATATCGCGAAATGAAAACACATATAGAGCTGCGCTCATATTTCGCATTAGGGAGCATCGTAACCGCAGGTGAACTTTCACTTTGTCGATGTCGCTTCTCACGGCACGCCGTAATAGATTACACCAATTGGACAAGCTTCCTCTTCTGAAGTAAGCTGTGTTTTTACATAAAACAAAGTAGGGTGCATTTGATTCTTCAGGGGCGAGCTGGGACCGGCCTGAGGACAAAAACATACCGGAGCAAATATTCACAATAAGGTGAGGCATCTTTCTGATGCAGTTATAATGTGGAGACGACTCAACACATTGTAGCGCCGGGTTTTTCAAGTAACTTGCACCAAGCTTTAAAAAAGTCGTACAGCTTAGGCGAACGAGACATACGGCGTATTTTTCGTAGTTGTCTTCACTTAGACTATGCTTTAAAGCCCGACTGGTTAACTAATGAAATTTATTTGTGCAATATTTAAATACTTGTTTTAGGTGATAATTTTAACAGAAACTGCAGATTGTGCTCAGAAACACCCAATGAAATTTCTTCCATGATTATATCTTTTACGTGATTCTTTTTTAACGCTCTTTTATACCGGCTATGGTTGGGAGTGGCTTTCACGAAGGCGTACTGTGCTTTGATTGGAATGACCGAAAGTGCTACGTGCGACGTCTGCGGCAGCGAGGAGAACATGTCTGTTTCGGCGGATTGTGTCACTGCGATCGATTTCAGTCGGAAAGACAAACTTTATCGAACGCATTGCGACGACTTGACGATCGACCGTTGTCCGTGCAGGTGCTCCTTGAAGACTGTCCCCATCGCTCGTCGGCTCACAAAGCTGTGAAGGCACTGCTGTCTTTCTTGAGTACGACTGGCCTATGTGAACGCCTTTGAATTGCTGAGGCCCTCCGCGTGCGTGCGCGAGCTCATCGTGCCCTCCCCCCCTCCTCTCTCTATCTCATATTTCTATTCCCTCTTTCCCGTCCCCCAGAGTAGGGTAGCCAACCAGACGCATTTCTGGTTAACATCCCTGCCTTCTCTCTCTCCTCCTCCTCCTCCTCCTTGTTTAATGCTCTGAAGAACGCGTGGTGTAGGCGAAACTCAAAAACGCTCGTGTAGAGTGCAAAGAACCCAAGGTGGTCAAAATAATTAGAGTCCTTCAGTCCACCTTGCCTCATAATCATATCGTGGTTTTAGCACGTAAAACCCCAAAACTTAATTATTTTGCCATAGAAATTATACAGACACTTCAAGAAAATTTCCTCCGTCATCCCCTTAACCGTAAGGTTCTATATAAAGTCCAAGTGCGATCACATCGCAGCCGCGTCGACTCCTGTAGGTGCGACAGTGAAGGGAGAAGGATGGTGCTCTTGATTCGCGGCGTCTTCGGGTTCGTAAGGCGTGGAGGCGTGGAGGCGGCGCGCTGTCTACTCCCGCGTGCAAAGGGAGGTAAGGGGAGATGAGCGCTGCGCAAGAGAGGGGGAAGGGGGGGCAGGTTTGTGCGCGCGATCGTTTTCATGGCGATCCCATGGGCGCCGCCATGTTTGATCACGTGGTGACGCGTCCACAGCTGCCTTCGTTGTCTCCGGGTTTACAATGGATGTTCATAACGCTGGCGCGGCTCTGCAAACCTCTGTTTCGGCGGATATTGTATAGCGTTGGATTTCGTAAGCTTTGGCCACAGCTTCACCAAACATGTAAGCGCTTTCGGAGATCATCGCGCCTTCTCCAAATACTATGAGTAGCGTATACGGTGCTTGTACTAGAAGCGAGCTCAAAACGCATTCCGAGCCATCCAAACGTTCCGGTTATGATTTAAATCAGGATCAGTGTCATTTGCTGTTCGTTCTGCATTTCCCAATCACTCTGAAGCTTGTCCTGTTTCTGACTCAGTAACGTTCTCGGCGCGGTCACATTATCATTGTTTATTTTCTGCCTCATCGCTCGCGGGTTTGCACAGTTGTGATAGATTTGTTCTTGCTGCGCACAAGCGGGCTTTGGACACATATGTTCTGCACTTTCTAATAGCTTATAGCAAGGACGTATTATCGTTAGCCACTCGCCTACTCTGTGAACCGTCAAAACATGTTCAGGCCGCGAACACTTATGTGCTGTCGGTGTCGTCTGTCGCCCATGCTTTGGCGCATTCATTCAAGAGTGCGGCCATTCACGTATTCATAAGTAGGCGATAGAGTGCGTGTACGTTTGAGTGTGAGTTGGGGTGGATGTGTGTAGATAATGTGCGAGAAACTTATTACACCAGGAAGCGGCGCTACACCCTTTGTCACCATGTAGCGAGCGGTATACTCACTGTTACCGACTTTCCGGGGTTGAAGTCCTTTCTCTGGAGGTTAGTGATACAATGTTGACAGATGAGAGATTTTTTTATCCTTGAGAAAAGCCATGCATCGCGAAAGGCCGCTAACATATGGGCGGTCCCTGTGTAGCATCGCTCCACGAATTTAGCCATACTGATTCATTCCATTCCTTAATATCATCATCATCATCATCATCAGCCTATATTTATGTCCACTGCAGGACAAAGGCCTCTCCCTGCGATCTCCAATTTTCCCTGTCTGATTCCAACTTGGGCCTGCAAATTTCTTAACTTCATCACCCCACCTAGTTTTCTGCCGTCCTCGACTGCGCTTCCCTTCTCTTGGCACCCATTCTGTAAATCTAATGGTCCACCGCCTATCTACCCTACGCATTACATGGCTGTCACATGTAAAGTGACATTGTGAATGTCAGCTAGAATATCGGCTATCCCCGTTTGCTCTCTGACCCCCACCGCTCTCTTCCTATCTCTTAACGTTAGTCCTAACATTTTTCGTTCCATCGCTCTTTGTGCGGTCCTTAACTTGTTCTCGGGCTTCTTTGTTAACCTCCAAGTTTCCGCCCCATATGTTAGTGCCGGTAGAATGCCGTGATTGTACACTTTTCTTTTCAACGACAGTGGTAAGCTCCCAGTCAGTATTTGGCAATTCCTGCCATATGCACTCCAACCCAATTTTATTCTTATGTAAATTGCTTATTATCATGATCAGGGTCCCCTGTGAGTAATTGACTCGATCGTGAATTCTTGTTCCCTTACCAGGCTATTGAACATTACCTTTATTTTCTGCGTATTAATCTTCAACCCCACTGTTACACTTTCTCGGTTAAGGTACTTAATCATTTGGGTTAATTCGTCCCCATTCTTGCTGAATAGGACAATGTCATCTCCAAATCGAAGGTTGCCGAGATATTCGCCGTTGATCCTCACTCCTATTCCTTCCCAGTCTAAGAGCTTGAATACTTCTTCTAAGCATGCAGTGAATAGCATTGGAGAGAATGTGTCCCCTTGCCTGACCCCTTTCTTGATAGGTAACTTTCTACTTTTCTTGTGGAGAACCAATGTAGCTATGGAATCTTTGTAGATATTTCCCAAGATATTCACGTATGTCTCCTCAACTTCTTGATTACGCAATGCCTCTATGACTGCTGCTATCTACTACTGAATCAAATGCCTTTTCATATACTCTGAAAGCCGTATAGAGAGGTTTTATGTACTGCGCAAATTTCTTGATTACCTGATTGATGACATGGTTGTGATCCATTGTAGAACATCCCTTCCTGAAGCCAGCCTGTTCTCTTGGTTGATTGAAGTGAAGGGTTGCCCTGATTCTATTGGAAATTATCTTGGTGAATGTACAGTACTGAAAGCAAGCTAATGGGCCTATTATTTATCAATTCTCTAACGTCTCCTTTGTTATGGATTAGTATAATGTTGGAATTCTTCAGTTCTCTGGTACATTTGAAGTCATAAGGCATTGCATGTAAAGGGCCGCTAGCTTTTCTAGCATCATATCCCCTATATCTTTGATTAACTCGACTATTATTCAATTTTCTCCAGCAGCTTTTCCCAGAGTAATGTCTTGTAAGGCCCTTCTAACTTCATCGCTAGTTGTAGAAAGAGCCTTTGTATCCTGTTCATCCCTCCTTCGAATGAAAGTAGCTTGGCTCCTCTGGGTACTGTGCAGGCCAGTATAGAATTCTTCCGCTACTTTTACTATGTCATCGAAATTGCTGATGATGATACCGTGCTTATTTTTCAGTGCAGACATCTTGCCTTGTCCTATGCCAAATTTTCTTCTCACTGATTTAATGCTGCGTCCATATTTTACGGCTTCCTCAATCTTTCCCACGTTATAATTTCGAATATCCCGTTACTTTCTTCGTGTTGATCAGATTTGACAGTTCAGCGAATTCTATCTGCATGGTCTCTTGAGTTTGACACTTTCATGTTTCGTGGTTTCTTTATTAGGTATTTTGTTACTTGGGAGAGCTTACCTACTGGTTGCCGTGTGCATTACCTCCCGCTTCAATTGCTGCTTCTGAGATCAGCCTAGTTACGGTTTCATTCAGTACCTCTATGTTGTCTTCATTTTCCTGTTCTAAAGCTGCATATTTGTTTGCGAGCACCAGCCTGAATTGGTCTGCTTTTAGCCTTACTGCGTCTAGGTTGGCCTGTTTCTTCCTGGCTAATTTTATTCTTTCTCTCTTCAAATTGAGGGAAATCCTAGACCTCACTAACCTATGGTCACTACACTTTACCCTACCTAACACTTCTACATCCTGCACTATGCTGGGATCGGCAGAAAGTATGAAATCTATTTCATTCCTTGTCTCTCCATTAGGGCTTTTCCAGGTCCGCTTCCTGTTGCTGCGCTTCCTGAAGAAGGTATTCATTATTCGGAGCTTATTCCTTTCCGCGAATTCCACCATAATCTCTCCTTTAGTGTTCCTAGAATCGATGCCGTAGTTGCCAATTGCTTGCTCGCCAACCTGCTTTTCCCCCACTTTAGCATTGAAGTCGCCCATGACTACAGTGTACTGAGTTTGCACCTTTCTCACTGCTAATTGAACATCTTCTTAAAACGGTTCTATTTCTTCATCATCGTGAATGGAGGTTGGGGCGTAGGCTTGTACTACCTTCATTCTATACCTCATATTAAGATTTATTACGACGACTGCTACCCTCTCATTAATGCTGTAGAATTCATCAATGTTGCCCGCTATGTCCTTATGGACTCGAAATCCTACCCCGAATTCTCTCTCATCTGGAAGACTTCTGTAGCAGAGGACGCGGCCGTTATTCAGTACTGTATAAGCCTCAGCAGTTCTAACCTCACTAAGGCCAATAATATCCAAGGCAATGCCTGATATTTCCTCAAACAGTCCTGCTATGCTAGCCTCACTCGAGAGCGTTCGCGTGTTAAACGTTGCCAGGTTCAGTTTCCAGTGGCGGCCTGTCCGGACCCAGAAATTCTTAGCACCCTCTGCCGCGTCGCAGGTCTGACCGCCGCCTTGGTCATGTGTTCCGCTGCCGCTGGCGACTGAGGGCTACGGATTAATTGCATGGGTCATGAGGGAGGTAGTGGCTGAATACTGCACCAAGGAGGCCAATTCCTGTTCTAGTGAGAGAGTGCCTTTGTTTAAGCTTAGTCCATGGGCCTTCCTAATTTGGTTGCACCATGGTATGGCCCCACTGGCTCTCGGCATTTTTTTTTTTTTGCTTGGTGTCAGGCGCCACCTCAAGCCTGAAAATGTAGTGGACTGGAGGAGGATTCGAACCTACGACTTTCCCAATAGAAGTCCGGTGTTCTACCTCTGCCCCATGCCACCAGGCTGCCTCTAATAATAACAAGCATCAAATAAAAGGGCAAACTTTCGCATTCCGGCTTACTTGATTCTGCGGACGGCGGTTACTCATACATCCCTGCTTTCCTTTTCTTACCATTTACGCGGGAAGGTGTAGAACTTGACAGGCGGCTGCAGGCCCAGGGTGTTTTTGTCACTATTGTGGCAGTTCACCACGCCACAGTACCGGGTACCTTGGCTACCCGACCGCCGAACCATCGCGAAACAACATTGACGCGATGAGCAATTTTGCAAGGATCGCGGGCACTGTGATCGCGGGCATCGCGAGCGCCTCACTTGTCGGCGACATGGTGACGCGGATCTCCGCCAGGCAAAGGAGTGGCGCTGGCGTCTGTCGGCAAACATGAAACTGGGCCGACTGGGCCCTATGGAGGTAATCTGTGGTGGATGGCGAGTAATCGACGCGCCGGCACGCCTACCCATGCGCAGATGCTCCGGGACAGATCGTCCGCGTCGAAGCGCGGCGCGAGCACGGATATCTGCGCCAGACAGATATCGGGCTATGGCGCGCCGGCACGAGCTCTCCCGCGCCGGCATTGCAAGCGCACGTGCAGGTTAGCCGGTTTAGCCTTGGTATTTTTCGTGTGCGATGTCTTTTGGCGCGCCTAGTTCGCTTTGTCGCGGGAGGCAGAACGAAGGAGAATTCGCTCGCCGTTGCTGCCGCTCCTCATCACGCCAGCATTGTGGCAGCGAGTGCTCACTGCCATCGAGTGAAATCTGTTCATATTTTCCCGTACACACGTGACACAATGCTTGTTAATTTAATTAGTAAGCGAATGTTTGAGGAAATCTGTACAGCCGATAACACTATGAACCTTAATTGCTTCTTGTAATTGTAATTGATAGCGATAGCAATTGCCATCGCTATCAATATCTCGCCTTTCGGACGAAACTGCAACCTTTTTTTTTTAAGACCGCCCGCAAAATATGAAAAAAAAGTCACGATACAGCGTGTTTGCGCACCTGCATTGCAGCAGTTCATCGTGCTTTTAAGTAACGATGCCTGCATGCGAAAAAAGAAGCGAAAAAAAAAAGGCCTACGAGAGATATGTTTGTTGTTCAGCGCCGGCCCTTGTCTTATTCTTTAGGACTGTGGGCGGATTTCAATCTTCCCAACGAAGATGCTGACGTGGCTGCCTTGTTTACACTGGGCGTTTGGCCGACTGCTTCCTTTTTTCTTGGTTATTTTTAGCAGGACATGCAAGCTTCGTTGTTTTCAAACACAATTGAGAAGGCTGTAATCCAGACTGATCCAGACACGCAAGCGCTCCTAGATGTCATCGTTTTTTTTTTCGTCTTTATTTTCATATTTCGTGGGTTTTCATGAGAGCCTGAAAAACAAAATATATGATAACATCATAGAAATGACTGAAGTAGGTGTTTACGAGTACGCGCTACAACTTCCCAAATATAACTTATAGCCTTAAGCGAAGATATAAAATTTTGCGTAACTGAGCTTAACTATAACCAGGTCGCAATGTTATTCGCAACCATTCGCAATTTTATTTATTACTTTCATTACCCTAAGAGCCCTACTAGGCATTACATAGGGGAAAAGAGGACGGGGGGGGAGGGGGATAGAATGGAGGTACACATTTGAATACATTAAAAAGAATAGACGCGCATCAAACATAAATTACATACTAAACGGAACATCAAAGCAGTTGGCGCTTCTGCTGGAATAACGCACTTACAGTTGCCGAGAAACAAGGTGCCCCCGGTTCGGTGCCGCCACGAATCCGGCTACTTGTATCTTTTTTCGCAAGACTTCCATTACTCCGCAACACAGACAGAGGAAAGCGCATTAAGTTTCCCAAAAATTGCCAACCACATTAAAAAAAATGTCATAGTTTCGCCCTAAGGGCGAAGCAATGAATGCGATAGCAACACAGCAATGTCATACGAAGTAAGGTGAGCGGCTTTGGTAGCAATATGAATTGTAGTAAACATGAGCTGATTAAGTAAGCAGGTGTGCTGCGGCGTAAGTAGACCGACATGAAGAGAGACTCGATGACCACGAGAAGGCGCGTGTGAAACGGTGGTGTTGATGAGAAGCGCTTCCCGTGGGCAGCGCGTGCGAAGGGACACACCTGTAGCGCTGCACTGCCGATCCGGGCAGCATTGCATGTGTAGCGTGCGTGTGTGCATGTGTGCAGCGTGCATGTGTAGTGGCCCGACTATTACTAACTGAATGAACAAGCGTGGTGTGAGCGCGCACAAACAAACATGAATAGATCACACTGAATGACTGCAGACAACGACTGTCAAAACGCTGGCAGCAAGCGCATACGCCGCAGCGGGCGAAGGTACGTGCGGTCTATCGCTTCAACGGAAACTGAGCGGCGAATGCACGGCGCATAAAGGTCAGAGCCGTGGGGAGATAAGAGACGGTGCGGGCGAGCGACGAGCGTGGTTGTTGGCAGAGTAGAAGTGCGCCCCCCCCCCCCCCCCCCCCCCCCCCCCTCCCCCCCCCCCCCGCTCCCGCCGGCGCTGGCTTCCCGCTTCCTTGCTTGCGCGTGGAAGATTGAGTGCGTTCGCTCTCCGTGACAGCGCGCGTCCCCGCACGCTTCCGCTCGAGCATACGGCGCGCGACGAAGGTTTTATCTATAGGGAACCTCACGGCGACGGCGACGCCGACGGCAGAAATCCGGTTGAAGTGTCCATATAATTGCTATCGCAATCATAATGCAGGTGGATTGCATGGGAAGATCGCTTGGCTATGCTATTACGGCGGTTACATTTTGTCGGCTTTCGTGCTCCTGACAGGAATAGCTAAACAGCGAGAACGAGGTGAAGTGGCAACAGAGACGCGATCGACGAAACACGAGCGCGGGAGCGGTGGTTCCCCATTCTGCAAGAAAAGAGGACACCTCAGATAACGCGTATACACATCCCAGAATAACTGCTGGCACTGATATCAATGCAGAAGAAACGCGTCGTTCCTACAACTGAGGCAAACTGCCCACCAGGTGTCCACGTAGGTCTCGCCTCTTAGCACCGACCAACATGCATTATTGATAGAAGATGATGTTCGATGGAAACATCCGACATTTTAAATGCAAACCCGTCAAGGCTTAGCGACAACGAGCATGCTCCCCTCTACATCTGGGCGGATGGTTTGGGCCGGTGTTTCTTGAACGTAAAACGGTGGTTTGGGCTCCGTGCTGTAAAAAGATGAGCGGGACGATATTTTGCCCAAATGCAATCACAGCCCTTGAGGCCATCCTCTGAATAAAGAAGTTTTTACTGACAATACTGAGGGACAATGCAACATGAGAATACAATGCGTCCTTGAGGGCTTTAAAGCATCGTGAGTAAATGACGCACCGAAGGAGTCATCGGGCATATCAATTGTATTACTGCGCAACACGTTACTTTGAAACCTGGAAAATTGCAGCTGTCCTCGCACAGGTTACGCTTAATATTGGATTTTATCTGTGCTCACTTCGATTTCATTCTGTTGCAGTGTGGAGGAGTGCCGAAGGTGCCCCAGTTAGCAGCTTAAGTTTCCTTTCTTGAGTCAAAGTGTATGGCTCGCAAAAGTGTAATTTTCCAAAGATGCATGTCGTCTTGGTGCTTATTCACAGATGTCAGAGAAGGTGCGGCACGCACAGGTATTTGCAATATGTATGTTGACTTCTCGTGAACGAGGATAAAATCCCGCCAGCAGTGTTCGAAAACACACAGTTAGCTCGCACTGTGCGCTGGCGCCACCTCTAGGTTGTTTGAGCCACATTTCGCGCTTCCTTGTCTAGAAAGCTGCCACCAGGTGACGTCATGCTCCTTTGCGTTGCGGTGTGGCGAAGCTGGCATATCGCATCACTGTATTCCACTCTTTTGTAAGCTCTGTATCTCTCTCTGCGCTGTACTAGTGCTGGGGTGGCGGTAGGGGGGAGTGGGCAAGAATGGAGGAGGTGAGGGTATCCAATGTTATTGCGCAGTAGATTATACAGCAAGAGCCCCCGCATAGTGCCCTCTCTGTTATTCCTTTGCTTTTATCTCTATCTCTATGGGCACGAAACTCGGCACAGTTTCGTCATTCCTTTATTCGGAATCAACTATATTCAGAATACCTGTGTGCGTGCGCTCGAGGGCCCGTATTTGTGTGTGTGTCTCTGTCTGCGTGGACCATTTCAATTTCCCATATTGTAGTTTGTGCGCGTTGTGTGATGAGCTTTCAAGCTGTTTACAAATTTAGGCCCAAGCTGTTTCCTGACCTACTGTATATCATATATGAAACACTCTCATAAGCAGAGCTACGGCAAAACGTCTCTGTAATTCATATACCGTAGCTGGAATAGGAAGCTACATTTCTGAACCGAAAAAACCATACAAATAGAACAGAGACCACTTTGTGTATAGGTACGTATACATCATTCTTATTGCTTCTGTTGTCAGCCTTCGAGCACACTCGCGTTCTTTTACGTTCGTCATTTTCAGGATGTGAGATGTCATGCACCATTGCACGGTACACATATGTAACTCGTTTTCGGCCCCTTTAAGTTCTCCTACGAGGTATCTCAAAGACCTACCCGAAATAACACTAACCGTATTTCATTTATTGATTTGTTCTGTCCGTGTATCTTAGAACGCCAAAGTACTGAAGAGAGGAATGTACTATGTCGAAAAGAAGGAAATATACCAATCATGATATACGTATACACTTGACTACGGACGGAGCACGGAAATCACCAAAAAGCTATATTTTCTATGACTTTTTCAACTCAGCCTGAAATTAAGGGAAGCAATGTAGATGTCGTACGTGGAAGTACTGGCTGCATTTTTTTGCAATTCCCGGGCAGATGCGTTGACTTAGATGAGAATTCGTTATTTTTTTTATCGAATTTCGTGCTCCGAAAGCTTCTTCGGTCAAGAGTACAAGGGCAGCAAAAGGTATACATAGTAGTCAAAAGAGATATGAAAGAAAAGAGTAAGGCAGGAAGGTTAATTAGCCAGTAGATGATATCCGGTTTGCTACCCTACAAGGGGATACGGCCAGGGGACGTAGGAAGATAAGAGAATGCAGATAGACCACAAGCAAACAATCACCAGCTTTTCGCGATCACCACACACGACCACAGCACACGATTTTGTGCAACACATGAACACAAATTAAGGTTAAAGCCATTTGTGCAGGTTGCTATACTTTAAGAATTGTTGCAGAGCCTTATTCGCGCCTGGCCATAACCGACAAAGCAGGGAAATATCGCCTCTTACAAGTAAAACGTAACACAAGGTGTATGATTTAATAAACATGGATACAGTAACCCAACCATTTAGCTGCAATACAGGCACCATAAGCACGGACAGTGAGTAAGGATGAGGCAATGACAAACTGGACTACATGTGTCTATTTGATGGTGGAAAAAAACAGCGCAACTTTTTACGCGGACGATGAAGAGTAGACACACTTTGCAGCGCTAGACTAACAACTAAAGTTTTATTGAAGATCTAACAAAATATATATCCCAAATTAGGGAAAGATATATAAATAATAAAGACTTACCATAAAAACAAGACAATAAGAAAGTATTCCTATAGACTATATCAAAACGACTGTTGCCCAGTTTGTTCGAAAGCACTCTTCGCCATCAGTGTGCTGCCTTCGCTAATATGTCGAACACCACGATTGGCCGGCATGAGAAGTTACGAGCAGTTTTAACGTAACAACCTTTTTGGGAATACGGGCCCGCCGGTTGTATTGAAAACTCCAACACACGCGATTCCAATGGGAAGGCGATCCGAATAGCTCTAGCCTTCGGCAATGAGTGATAGAGAGAGAGGGATAAAACAGGGTGGGAGGTTAACTTTGTTGCACCTGGTTTGCTACTCTGCAGTGCGGGAAGGGCAAGTGAGAAGAATCAAGGAAAGCAGAATGAAATTAAATAACTACTGAATTACTACTGAATGAAAACAGTAATAATGTCTTTCGGTAACAGTTCATTCCCGTCGTATCTTGAGTATTCATTCAACAACTCTTCCATAAATAGGGCAGCTAAGCATAAATACATTTCTGTTTTTTTTAACGCACATTTTCATGGTCAGAGCGCCGTACATATGGTAACTATAAAAGCACTTCAAAAACTTGGATACCTATAAAGCACAGGCTTTCTGCCGAAACTTGAGCCAAACTTCAAAAATATGCAATATCCACGTAGCTGGACACCATTGGTAATGTTGTTTGCCGTCGCTTGGAGATACTACGATTATTTATTGCATTCCCCTAATTACATAATTAGTCTTAATAAATTATTCAACTTCTCAAATATTAAAAGTAGATGAAGATTGTCCATGAGAAAATTCTAGATAACAAGAAAACCTCCCGATACAATTTACTGTTGCTAAATACGTGCTACGTAAAAGTGTTTTCCCAAGCATGAAAGAAGCCCGCGAATACACGCGAAGTATACCTGCCTCGAGCGGCCAGTCGTGCGGCAATTTTATCTTGTATTCACGGGTTTCTTTCACGCTTAGCAAAACACTTTTAGCACGCATTGAGCAACAGAAAACTGTATCGCGAGCTTTTCCTGCTGCTCTACAATTTTCTCATTGACACTTCTCATGTAACTATAATATTTGAGAAGTTGATCAATTAATTAAGAGTAATTATGTAATAAGGCGGAATGCAAAAAATAATGTTATTATCTCCAAGCGACGGCAAACAACTTTATTTTAGTTCTGTCCAGCTACACGACATTTGCATATTTTTGAAGTCTGGCTCAAGTTACGCGGGACACCCTATGTAGGTCCTAAAATGACTCGACCATGAACAGGTATCTTTTTATTTCCGTCTAAGAGAACTACACTAATCGAAAATTGCGGCAGAACCGATCTCACGATGATTGTAAGCGGTATAAATGCGTTTAGCATTGAACCAATATAGCGGCACAACGTATTTCCACCGTAGAAACAAGTTATGCATAAGGCGTGTACGGCAGCGAGATGCCTTTTCTTTTCACGCTTCCCTAAGAACACTCGGCGCCATCCAGCGTCGCCACCGTGAAGCCTGCGCGTAGCCTCTGAAATGCATGGCGCGCCGGTGCGTGCGTTTATCGAGGAACGCGGCAACCGGGATCCTCTCTCGCGCGTCTTTCAGTGCACGCTGGACGAGAAGTTCGCGCGTTGCCTCTGAGACAAAAAGTGTGGCGCGCCAGTCCCTCCGAACGCTGAGAATTGTTCCCTCTGTTGCCACACTCAGTGGCGCATTCTCAGTGACTCAATTTGGCGTGGGGTTCATTGAAGAGCGGCACATACCCAGTGCATTCGTGGCGCAACTCGCTAAAGCGTTGGCGTGAAAGGCGTTCATGAAAAAGTGGCACACACCCAGTGCATTTGTGGCCTAGCCTGCTAATGTGTCGGGTTGCTGCCCTTGAGAAACCCTCAACGGGGGTTCGATTCCACTCCGCATCGCAGATATTTAAGACATATTTCTCGTCATTGTAGAGCGGCACGTTCCCAGTGGCACATACCTAGTTGCCCAAGCTGGCGTCAGAGACGTTCATTGAAGATCGGCGCACATCTGCTGGCACCTAGTGACCCAATTGGCATCCAAGAGGTTCATTGGAGACCAGCACAGACCGAGTGGCACGTACCCAGTACTCCAAGTCGGCGTCAAAGAGTTTCTTCGAACAGCGGTATGTCTACCTTGTCACGCGTCTACGATGACATTTGCCGGCGTGATAGGAGTTAGTTGAAGAGTGGCACGTGTGTAGTACACATTGCCACGTACTCAGTGACCCAAGGTGGTCGGATGGTTGGTTTCGAACCATGTTACCTCAGCACAGCAGCCCAATGCGCTAGCCATTCGAACACTGACAGCCCAGTGACTTATAGGCAGGTGGGAAAGCGGTTTGATACAAACATACATACAGGGTGTTTCAGCGAACACTTTCAAAAATGTTTAAAAAAAATGCCTGCGGCAGATAGTACAATTCTACGCCATGAGCTGGTCTAATCGAAGGAGCGGACAATAGTCGCACAATAAATTGAAATGCATAATCGACTAATTACCAAAAATTAACTAATTACCTTATGATACATATTGCAATTTACGAATTGTAGCGGGTGATACAGCAAGGCATATCCACTTGAAAATTATTGTGCGGATGACACCGTTTACGAGATACGCGCCGTCAAATTTGCGGTAAAAATGCACTGTCGTTCCATTTATTTTCCTAACAAAGCGTCGTTTTATGCATCGAAGCACAAAAGTACCTGCAACGCGAATGCACTTCTCCGCAAACTGCGGGAATCAATATTCAGAAACTGGTGTCATCCTGAGAATTCGTTCCAAGTGGATGCGCCTTGCGAACTCCCCGGCTATAATTTGCAAATTGCAATATATGTGGGATAAGGTAATTACTTAAAAACCAATTTAGTGAATTTTTGTTAATTAGTGGATTATGCGTTTCAATTATTTTGTGCAAGCAATGTCGGGATCTTCGAGTAGACCAGCTCATGGACTAGAATTGTGCTATCTGCCAGAGGCAAAATTTTTTTTTAATTTGAAAGTGTTCGCTGAAACACCTGGTATACGCAAACACCTCCAGGAAAGTGCGTGAAGTGACGCATTAAAACACGAAGCTACTCTTCCATAAAACAGTGATCTCAGCGATACCTGAGTACGTTTCTGTTGTTTAGTTTCTTTTCAGCCAGTTTGATGTCAATAAACTCAATCCGGCCACAACAATGAAATAAAAAATAGAAAAGAAAAGAAAAACTGCGCGTTTTGTGTGCCACAGATACGACCACTACATTTCACCCTACACTGCACTTCTTTCCTTTAACTTAACACCACTCTTGGAGTGTCGTGATGTGAACTCGGAAACTCTAGTACAATATCACTAATTCTTCCTCTCGATTATCAAGCTCTACGCACTTAATATTCGCTATGAAAACTTCAACGAGGAGTTTCGATGAGCTTAACCTGAAACATTTCTCACTCGCGCATTAATAAATTTAAATACAACTTTTATCCACAGCAATTGACTCTTGGCATTCCTCACCGGGTACAGTGAATACTTCTCCTCTTAATGGTTTTATTTCTGCACTTGAGACTACTATAGCACGTCTGAATATTTTCGATTTATTAACATTCTTGTTGATGTTTCTTGTAGTTATCTATCATTCTTTGTAAAAAAGTAGTACGTAAATTAATTTATCGGTAGCGTGGGCATGCCTCCTTTCGAGAACTTTGATTTCCAACTAGAGAAGACATTGTCGGGAAGGAAAGACATACGGCAGGAAAGAGATCCTTCATAAAGCACACATTCAAGCGCAGGCAACTCTCCATAGAACGACCCCAGCATGAAAGCAGCTGGACGATGCAGACGAATGAAATTAATCGTTCAGTTTACATGTTCAGATTTAACGCTCATGTCAATAGTATGTCAGTAGTATTCAAAAAATCATGCTCTAGAATTCGTGGTTGATACGCTGGGAATAGAGCTATAAATTCTTAGTAAAAGCCAGACGGTGACATAAGAGCCTGTACTTTTATAAAGCTCATTTGCCATCCTCGTTGCAGTGTAGCAATCTTAAAAGAAACATTTACCTCAAAAGCTGCTGTCTAAATACATAGAAACAGAAAAAAAATTGTATTGCTCGACATCCATTGCTATGAATTTAATGAGGTTTGTTGCATTAAATTTAAAAAAGAAAAAAACTTTACATCTACCGATAGTAGGCAAAAGATCTTTTATTTAGACCCGCCATCTTTTTACAAAAATTTTTGAAAGCAGCAAAGAAAAAAAAGACAGAAAAAAAGAAAAGAAATTTGGAGTTGAAGTTTACAGCTTTCTAACTGAGAAACAAACAAACAAACAAACAAACAAATAAATAAATGAATAAATAAATAAATAAATAAATAAATAAATAAATAAATAAATAAATAAATAAATAAAAACGTTAACACGATTCGGTGAGCTGCACTTATTGAGACATCTAAAGCAGACAGAGTTGATGTTTTATACACAGCTTTGAAATATACCACTGGTTTGTTAGTATAGGGCCTTTGTAAAACCCTCGTAAACATCGCAACGATTTTCACGTAAGCTCTTAAATAATATTTCAGTTTTGTCTCCTTCAGATTCTCTAATGGATGCAGTTCACAGAACTGCAATATCTGTTGTTGATGCAGGCTTACGGATTTGGCAACTTACGCTGTATTCTTTTATCTCTTCAAATACCGATTTTCAGCAATATTTGGAGAAGCTATGACGCCCTAGATCAAAATCACACTCAATTCAACGCTTGTCTCAGGAGAGCATTTTTACGTTGCACGTGTTTTTGAGGGGAGAAATTGGTGTTGGGCACGAGGTGAATCCTCCTCTTAAGTCTTCTTCCCAGCTTCAAGTGGACACGAAAGAAGGCAGCATCGAAATCTACAAGTGTGCAGAATACATTTTCTGTCTAGCATGCAGCAGCGAATTAAGTCACATTAGTAATTCGCTTGATGAAACTAAACAGGACAAGGTGGAATGAAGACCTGAATAATTGCAGTAACATTCCTACCAAGTACGTTTCCTCTCAGCAGATAAGCTCTTCCTGTTCGCAATCAATGCTCCGAGCGGGGTGGCACAAGGCTTCGCACGTTACCTCCACTAAGATGCATAAAACAGCGCGTCTCCCGCGAGCTGCAAAGTGAGCAGAAATTAAGAGCGAAAGTGAAGACATCAAAAAAGAGCACACAAACAAAGAGTAAAGTGTCCGGGACTGAAAAAAAAAAAAAAAAAGCGGGAGCGCAACGACGTACGCACGTCGGCTTCCCGCGAAAAGTCACTAATTTACGTGGTTTCATCGCGGTGCTCCTTGCAAGAACGCGCTCTCCAGTACCGCCGGGCCCATCTTCCGCTGCCGCTGACAAATGCCGCTAATCGATATGGGGACGGTAATGGGAGTCGGTTTATGTAGGGAGAAGGAGCCGCACTAGGAGCCGCGACCAAGCATCAAAACCGGTCCCAGGCAGGCAGAAAGTGCGCGCCGGCGGAATCGCGCTGCCGTCGATATGGGCGCGCACGCGTGTGTGTCCGGCTGTCGTGGCGAGAAAGGAAACCCGAGTGCCCTTTTCTTTTTCCTTTTTTTTTTCTCTGCAGTTTGCTCGGCGGGACACAGCCTTTTCGAGTGGGCGTACCGAATTCCGCTGATGGCGCGAGTGCGCGTGCCTCTATACGCCGGAGCATGTCCGGACGGCGAGAGGAGACGCGCTATGCGGCACTCTGCCACCGAAGAAACAAGGTTAGGGAAGTTGCGGCCGTCGAATTGGCCGCAAGGCACGCCGGTACCTTCAAGCGGACGATGTGCTGCTTGTGGCCCGTACCGAGAAGCCCGGTCAGTGCTCGTTTACATCTGTATAGTGGACGGCCGCCTTTAAGTAGGCGGAGGTGGATTTTTTGCTGCTACGGCTATTCTCTCACCCGAACGCGCGCTGTCACTCGTCCTCCCTTGTGTCGCTCGCTGTATGTGGCATTGACAGACGCGGTTAAGCAGGCTTTCTCGCATCCACGCAGCGTCCTCTCCTGCCTCCTTAAGTGCATGCGGTCACAAGATAGTGCGCATACGGTGGTGCCCGGTGAAATTCCAGCACTGGGTGCAAAAGGAAATTTCCGATAACATGACTACGTTGACTTTAAAAGCGTTGTTCTGCATTTAGCTGTCTCTAAGTGTTGAAGAAATGAGTAGAGCGTGATTTTTCAAGAGTTCCTGCTGAGTGCGTAAGCCTAAAAACAAGCGCGCGCGCGTATACTATAACGGCCGTAATTCGATGTCAACTGGAGGAACAAGCCTTACTTTTATAGGGGAGGACTTGCTAGTACATTAATTACATCAGGTGAGTCATGAGCGTGCTTTGGAGTAATGCTCGGACTTCTTGTCTTGTCTCATTTTGGAGTCCACAGCTGTGTTTATAGCGAACAAGGATGACGAAACGAAGAGTGAAACAGAAGCGCTTGCGTTCGTGCCTTGTTTCTCTCGTCATTGTTTCTTGTTAGCGCTAAACACTGCGATGAAACAAACTAGCTCGCTCGCAGTGCTTTCTAGATTACATCAACAATAGTTCTAGTAGCGGTTGAAGAGACGTTCACATTCAGCCTTTGTATTCACTCCTCTCTCTTGTATATCTTGTTCATGCTAGACCCATGCATGCTATCGATTCGTTACAGCCAGTGCTTAAAGTGCAGCTAATGTCCCCCTCCATCTTTTAAGGAGGGGCCCCCCTCGGCAAGTAACTGTAGCACACACCCATTTGACAAGCACGGGAGATGATTTTATTACCATTGGTACCTTGTCTGGGGCAATTCTAATTCTCCAATTTTTCAATTATTGATTTAATCGCAATTAATCGGTTAATGCTGCCGAAACGTCAGTAAAATACAGGTTTTTTTTTCCTACGTGCTTCTAGTCTTTGACCTGTTTCACGGCCGGATCCTGTGCTGCAACACTTCACCGATATATATATATATATATATATATATATATATATATATATATATGCATACTGCGACCCCCCCCCCCCCCCTCCTCTGAAGGGCGACCTTAAGCCCTTAAGCCCTAGCCAACACCCGCCGTGGTGGTGTAGTGGCTATGGCTTTGCGCTGCTAAACCCACGGATGTGCTATCAAATTCCAGTGGCGGCGGCCGCATGTTGATGCAGGCGAAATGCACAAACGCCCGTGTACCGTGCATGGCGGCAAGTAAATGAACACCTGTCCTCCACTACGGCGTGCCTCATTATCATATCGTGGTTTTGGCACGTTAAAACTGAGAGAAAAAAAGAAACGCTATCCCAAAGCAGCGCCTTTCTTCATAATGTGTCGCAAGTACAAAATATATATTGTCGGAACGTAGGCTTTGTTTGATGCGCTTCGTAGGATAAAATTTGTTATTTTCTCGCCATGGCAATTTTGCTCCCCTTTGCCCATCTTCCGTCACCAAGGCTTCAGAAGTATATAGCTTTCACTTGAACTTTCAAGATATCCGTCCGAAACTTGCAGCAGAGTGCATAGCCATTCCACTTACTGTTTTCTTTTCTTCCCTTAGGAAGAGTTTCTAATACTTGTATCCCCCCCCCCGCCCTCCTCCCCCAACGTTATGAGGCAAACCATTATATTCCAAATAAGACTATGTAGACTAATATCTCAAGACTGGTGGTGATCTCAGGATTCCCACTGAATGGACGTTCCTTGAGCACTCAGCTGCTTTGGTTCAACACTGGCAAGAAGTCGCCTAGAGTATTTACAACGCCCATAAGTTAATTCTAGTCAACTAAAGACTTAATTAGGGTTTTGATCGGAATGCCCCATATTTGAATGTCATTTGGACGCCATTTGGACAAGACATCTGGACATCCCACAGCATAAGCAAAGTGTGGACAAAACCTATTTATCTTCACTACTGCACTACCTTCAAGGATCAGTTGAATTGAATTCTGGGGTTTCACGTGCAAACCCACGATTTGATTGGGAAGCACGCCGTAGTGAGGGACTCCAGATAAATTTTGACCCCCAGGAGATCTTTAACGTGCCCCCAATGCACGGGACACAGGCGTTTTTTGCATTTCGCCCCCGTCGAAAGGCGGCCGTCTCGGCCGGGATTTTCTCCGGCGACCTCGTG
This sequence comes from Dermacentor silvarum, assembly GCF_013339745.2. Lineage (NCBI taxonomy): Eukaryota > Metazoa > Arthropoda > Arachnida > Ixodida > Ixodidae > Dermacentor > Dermacentor silvarum. The sequence goes on along the minus strand of NC_051154.1, from coordinate 90,624,515 downwards.
TTTAGCAGCGCGACACCGTATCCGCTAAGCCACGGCGGCGGGTACTTTCAAGGATCAAAGTACTCACTGAGACAGGCGGTATACGGATTCGGTTAGAGGAGAAGACATATACAAAAGATTCAGAAGTGTTTGTTTCGGAGCATAAATAAATATCTGTGGTGGTTGAGGAGCTATGGCTTACTGCTGCTGAGCACGAGGTCGAAGGCCTTATACCAGCCTTGAGTGACCTTATTCCGACGGGGACAGAAGGTGATCATGCGCCATGCTTTTGATGCACGTTCAATAACGCAGTATTTCCTGCGGATTATTTTCCTTCTATTACAGCCCTTTCGTATCAAAATGCTGCGTCTATATTATCTGTCCACAGTGAGAACGGCGGCGTGGTGGCATGCGAGCAGGTGCAACGGCGGAAAGGATGTAAAACGAAAATCGTGATAGGATACGGTCCAGGTGGCTCAAATTGACCCAGAGCTTTCCATTATAGCGTATCGCTTAGCTTTGGTGATGTTTTGGGGAGGTTATAAACCTAATCATTGACTGCATATACGCCAGTCTTTGGTATTTCGGGACTTCTTTAAACGAAGAACCGCACTTAGGCTTGTCGTATAAACGCCAGAAATTGAATGAAGTTATATTAAAGGTCTAAAACATGAGTAAAGGCGCGTTCACTTTGTAAATCGAGTCGCGGAGGCCGCGGGACCTACTTACAATGGTTTTGCAAATGGTTTACTTGGATCGAAAGTGACTCGCTGTGTGCTTGACTTTTCACCTCTGTTACCGGAGTTGCAAAACTGCTAGATCAGTGGCATATCATAGCAGTACGTTGGAGTACGCCGATTCTTAATTTGACAGTCGACCATGGTTCTTGGGGGGCAAGCAAAGTGTAGCCAATCGCAAAAATGTACACGCCAGCTGGCCATTGGCGGCAACATTCAGTGGTGCCTTACTTTTTATTGCGATGAATGTATTTCCTGGGTATCGCTTGCAAGAATCTATATTCTCTGAAAGCGGTGTTGCATTTTGCCCCAATGTTATACGCTCATATTGCCATACATGTTGGTGTAAACAAAAAATGTACTGCTGCAATTAAATATATTATTTTATGCTTCTACTTAACAACAATAAAGTTCTTTATCTATCACAATAAAGTTCTGTATTTATCTACTTAACAGGGTACTTTAATTTCTACTGAACAGAAAGGTGACTCGCCAAAAAAAAAGCTAGTTGGCGTCCTTTGCTCAATTCGAAAAAAAAAAACAAGAATCAGGATCTATTTCCAAATTTCTACGTCATATTGTCCCACCTTACCAATCCCGGCTGAAATGACATATTTTACAAATCGAAGCAGCTCGAAAAAAATGTAGTACTTAGTCATTGCTGTGCATCCTCTTGCGCCCACGTAATTCTCCCTCTTTTCCTTTCTGTAATCCCTTTTCCTTTACGCCCAGTGTAGCGTTTCGTCTCACATGCACGCTTGACCTCCCTGCTTTTCAGGTTATACTTTAGCTTCAGAGGATTAACCACGAGGTAGTTGGCGGCTTCAATAGCTTGGCCGACGTAGAACCGACAATCACATCCGGGGGATAGCGTAGGCCGACATGGCTCACTGAATAGTGAAGGCAGTTGGTCCTATTTCTGCGGAAGAGGTCGATACAACGAAGGCAGGACTCGAGGTACTTCGATCAGCACTGTGGATGGTCTAACCTTCCCTTCAAGGCTTACAGAAAAACGTTTTCCTTAAGAATTTACCGTACCAGTTACGAAACATGCAGACAAACCAATGGAAGCCCATCGTTGGTGAATTGATGGGAAAGATCACTGCCTCAAACTAAAACATTCATGTTGTGATTTCCTATCCGTTCCCGAGCACGCGGCTATCGAAGACAATGAGTGGACCCCGAGCCAGGCGCGACCAGCACAACACAGAATGGCATCCGCACCGGTCGCATTTTGTCCAAGCTATATAGGCACGACCGGCCAACTCGTTGCCTGTGATGGAAAACGATAAGCGAAGGCCCACAACTGTTCGGCATTTTTGTCAGCAGCGGGAGTAGCGGCCTCATGACGAGGCGTGTGACATACCGACGATGCCGCAGGAATTACTGAGCGGCATTCGGATACTCGGGCGTCGCGTTGCTTCCGGCACTTCTATTTCCCATGTTTTGCGGCCCGCGTTTTACTGCGTCTACTCTGACGAAGGCGCATTTCGTCGTTGCTGGAGGCATGCGACTAGGATGCACGGGATTGCAGACTGTCGTACATATTCATATCTGTGAAGATTTAATTCCTGGGGACGTACATACACCAGGACACCGATGATGACTTGGCGCTCCCAAACTTACGCAATACAGTGAAACCTGGATATAACGAAATTGACAAATTCCCGAGAAACTTCGTATTAAAGAGGATTTCGTTATATGCAGCTTCGGCACGAAAATTCGAAAAGAAACGCTTATAAATAACCAAAAGGGTAACAGACGGCAGAGCTCACCCAAAACATTTATTTCGCGGTGAAAAAATGCCTGATTTTGCGTTTTTTTTTTTCCTTCGGCAAAATCAACTGCAAAAGGAGAGTGGCAGGCTTGGCGGGCTAGGCCTGCTGCAGCAAGCAGGCGGGATCAGGTTTGAATGAAGGCAGGGGGAAAGGTCACGCCCGCGGCGGCAAGATCGCCGGGTCGAGGGATGCATGCCCGCCTCGCGCACGCTCGCACACAGTGCGCTCGCTCTCGCCTCGCAGTAGCCGTGAATGCGAGCGCGCCAAGCGCGACGCCACCGCTTCGCATTCCCTCGCGGTGGAGAAGGTGCTTGCGGTTGCTGCTCGCGCAAAAATGACAAAATTTGGGGCGAAATCTCTAGGTTGTCGGCGGGGAAAATTCGTTATTTAGAGGGGGTCTCTCGTTGCCACTTCGTTACGTAGAGGTCTCAAATACATGTGCTTCTAGTGGCGTAACGGCGGGGAATAGAAAAACTTCGTTATATCCAGGAATTAGTTATATGGAGGTTCGTTATAAGTAGGTGTAACTGTAATGCAGCCGTCGTGCTCCTATGACCGAAGATCACTGAGTTGGTCGCTGACTTCCCGTGGGGTTTAGGGTTGGCGGCGGCTGGCTAATGAACAACCTTACCTACACCCAGCCGAGACATCCGTAACAACGGGAAAGTCATGCGTGTTGAACTGGCACAGACAGCAAGGCAATAGGGGAAGTCTCAAGCTCTCTAACCTGAGCAATGCCTCACCATCAGGTGGTAGGGAATCAATTTCTATTAGGGTGCCCTTTCCAGAACCTTATCATGGCAACCAAACCTTGAAGTTTAACATAGCAAAGATTTTTGCGCATAAATTCCTACTAACAATACGATATTGTTTTTTTTTCTTTCCGTATTGCTATCTAGAGGAATGAAATATGTTACACATAGCAATGAATATGCCGGGTGTTCAAAATGAAGCTTTACGCAATTTTTAAAATCGCCTGCGGCAGGTAGCCTAATTCTTATCGTTGAGCGTGGTTATTCGAAGAGGCGGATATTAGTATCACGATAAATCGAAACACATATTCAACTAATTAACAAAAAATGACTAATGAACGGCGAAAATCAGATTGTATAGATGAGTGATGTGAAACTTTTGCATTCATTTGGTTTTGGCCGCCTTTGATGATTGTGGCCTGGATCAAAGAAATATCTTAGAGCGGTTCGGTGCACCCCACCTCCCTTGTGTTCGTAAAGTCCTGTTTTCCGTGAATAAAATTAAGTTGAACTCCGGCGTTCGTGTAGTCTTACTCTTCTCGTCCGTGTTCATTTGTGCGCTGGAATTATGTTTCTTAATGCAAACCCTAGAATCTTTTTTAATATATATATATATATATATATATATATATATATATGGCGCTACTTCTTGGCTTACAGAAGTAGTTATACAGATTAGTCCGGCAAGTTTACAAACGTAATGATATATGGCTGACATACGACAAGGGAATGGTGAGTGATCCTTTGTTAAATCACCATTCGAATGATAAATGAAAAAAGGTGTGTCAACCAAAGCCGACGCGAAAGATGAGAAGGTCGACATACGTGGTATATATATTTGTATGTACTGAAATTACATGTTCATTAGAGATGAAGGAATGTTGCGTAATTGCAAGATAGTTTTGCATTATTTACATTATTTTCTTCGTTCTATTGTGCGAGCTTACATTGTTTTTGCCGGAACGTCCATTTCTTTTATTCATGTCGAGTTTTTCCATTCGCGTTTTTTAGGCGCATATGCATTGACACTGCCTTCTTTCGCAACGAATTTGGTTGACATGCCGTTTTTCTATGTTTTTTATATTTTTACTACGCGGCCAGGTGGGCCCATGGCAGTCTATGGTGCAATGTGGTTAATTTTCGACCATACTGGCCTTAATTACGCCCGGACTGTTAGTTTTGCTTACTCTGCGACTAATTGTCGCTTCTTATCTCGTTGAGACCTACTATTTGATTTCTTTATACCTTTATAAGTAAAAACTTTTGCGACTCACAAGGACGCTCTGGAGGCGCGATAGGGCTGTTTTTTGACCAAGAGGCCAGATAGATACCCAGATCCCAGGTACGCCAAATCCATGTGATGTCGCCAAGGAACCTCGCCCTTAAAAAGGCTTTGACGTGAACATTTGCAACGCAGTGAAAGCACATGCACATTGAAGTTTTGAAGCAAAGCTTTCTATGCCACCCACCAGGGCTTGGAGTGGCTGCTGCTGTCTGCTGCTGGGTCGGTCGGTGTATCGGTGAATATATCTATATTCACACGTGTGTGGTGTGTGTGTGTGTGTGTGTGTGTGTGTGTGTGTGTGGTGTGTGTGTGTGTGTGTGTGTGTGTGTGTGTGTGTGTGTGTGTGTGTGTGTGTGTGTGTGTGTGTGTGTGTGTGTGTGTGTGTGTGTGTGGTGTGTGTGTGTGTGTGTGTGTGTGTGTGTGTGTGTGTGTGTGTGTGTGTGTGTGTGTGTGTGTGTGTGTGTGTGTGTGTGTGTGTGTGTGTGTGTGTGTGTGTGTGTGTGTGTGTGTGTGTGTGTGTGTGTGTGTGTGTGTGTGTGTGTGTGTGTGTGTGTGTGTGTGTGTGTGTGTGTGTGTGTGTGTGTGTGGTGTGTGTGTGTGTGTGTGTGTGTGTGTGTGTGTGTGTGGTGTGTGTGTGTGTGTGTGTGTGTGGTGTGTGTGTGTGTGTGTGTGTGTGTGTGTGTGTGTGTGTGTGTGTGTGTGTGTGTGTGTGTGTGTGGTGTGTGTGTGTGTGTGTGTGTGTGTGTGTGTGTGTGGTGTGTGTGTGTGTGTGTGTGTGTGTGTGTGTGTGTGTGTGGTGTGTGTGTGTGTGTGTGTGTGTGTGTGTGTGTGTGTGTGTGGTGTGTGTGTGTGTGTGTGTGTGTGTGTGTGTGTGTGTGTGTGTGTGTGTGTGTGTGTGTGTGTGTGTGTGTGTGTGTGTGTGTGGTGTGTGTGTGTGTGTGTGTGTGTGTGTGTGTGTGTGTGTGTGTGTGTGTGTGTGTGTGTGTGTGTGCGCGCGCGCGTGCGTGTGTGCGTGCGCGTGCGTGCGTGCGTGCGCGTGCGCGTGCGCGTGCGCGTGCGTGTGCGTGTGCGTGTGCGTGTGCGTGTGCGTGTGTGAATATAGATACATTCACCGATGTGTGTGTAGGCTATATGTGTGCCGAATTCAAGAACCTGGAAAAGGGCTTCTTAAACTCCTGCTATCGACAACGCACAGATACTAAATACATATCTGTTTTGCGTACTAAAATTATAAATTTCTACGTCAAACCTTTCAGTTTAATGCCGGCTCATAGGCACCTCTAAAGCCCAGCGACCTCTTAATTAAATATTAGGGGAGTGCGAATATTTCGAAAGTTCGCATATTGTCGATTATTATATTTTAAATATTCGTATTCGATTCGAAAAGTAGAAATTAGAAGATGCTAGAATATTTGGTTACATACGAACGCTCAAATCAAATCAAATATATTGTTGGCTGTGCGGGAAAAAAACGCGGTTTTTACCTTTTGTTTCTATCTAATCAAACAATATTAGGCGATTTCGTGCAGAATTTTGCAATGATTTCGAGCTGCTAGCAAATCTTGTTTGTAAAACACACTTCGCCACTAAACCTCTAAACCTTGCGGGAAAGCCAGCCTCTCAAAGCAAGGGTACGGGTTTGCAGACAGCGAGGGCGCACGTTTTTAGGGGCGAAGTACCTTAGGGCTGAGCCTTGTGCTCCCCTCGTCGTCGTCGTCGTCCGTAGCTCTGGTTTGCACGGAGTCCGCTAGGGGCGCTACGGTGCAAAAGGGCTACATAGGTGCTCGTTCCCGACGCGCGTTCTCTTTCGCTCTTCAGCCATGGATGATAACGGTCGCTTCTGATAACGGCGCGCCCGCTATGGATGAAAAGGCGAGAGTGGCGGCTCAACTGCAGACGGAGTCGAGGGCTCGCAAAGCTGCTGCAGCACGGCGACGCAGACAACAAGCGGACCCGGAGTCTAGGGCGCGGGAAGCTGCAGCAGCACGGCAACGCCGGCATGCGGACCCGGAGCTGAGGGCTCGCGAAGCTGCAGTAGCACGGCAACGCCGGCATGCGGACCCGGAGCTGAGGGCTCGCGAAGCTCGCGCTTCAACCGAGCATCGGTGCCACCAACCTCAGGTAGAGAACGCTTCCGGCGTTTTGCTGCCGCTTCCGGCGCTCTCGCCGCCTCTGGGTCCGTTTGCCGGCGTCCGCACCTCAATACCATATACGAGCAATAAAACAACATTGTATATACGGTACACATGTGTTGTCACTCATATGCGTGTTCGAGTGGACAATGTACAGGGGATTCACGGTTACCCGAATGATCCCGCGGTGCTTCGCCCACTCATCATCATTCACTTCGTGGATATGCGGTGTTTTTTTCAAGTGAAGCTTGTATTGCTTCACTCGTGTTGGCGTCCGTGTTGGTGTTGGTGTACGAAAAAACCCAAGCCGCGCGAAAATAACAATTGCTCATCGGGCTGCGGAAGCGAACCCAACGACCTCCTGCGAGACCACCACGCTAACCGATTCAGCTACTGTCGGTTCATCATACGCGCCCTTTAAAGCGGGGTTTTATATGCATGAACAAGTAGACGGGACGCCCGCAGCTGGCGCTCGCGATCACGCCATAGCTCCAGCCAATCGCAGGCGTCCGCTGCCTCCGGAGGAGGGAAGTTAAAGTTGAATGTATTTCATTTCATATTACAAAACACTTTTCTATCACAAAGGATGTGATCGCTGTTCGGTCGCCTCGCGCATGCAGTTTCCCGCCAGTTCAGGCCCGGCAGTCAGATGGGAAGGCCGCGTTTGGTTCGTTCTGCCGAAGGGCAAGCTGCGTTGAAGGAACAGCAGCGGCAGCGGGCCCGTGAATAACTCAAACGCTCAAAAAATCTAACCAACCTCTCCACTAGGCTTGGACAAGCTTCGCGTGCACTCATGTTTGCGTAGGGGAGGGGCTTTAAGTTTTTTCTTTATTTTTTTTTACTTTGTTGGCAAGCGCCATCCCCAATTCTGAGCTCATTGCTTGACAACAAGTGCGATGAGTGACGACTGGCACAGGGTCAAACGACTCCGAGTTTACGGGCATTTGATGCGGTATAATAAGGCACAGGCTGGCGAGGACAGCTAGTGGGAATTACAAAATTTTCCAAGTTAACATGAGCCTAATACGCAATGTTCTAGTATAATGGCTTACTATTCTAGTTTTTTAACATTGACAATGTAATTACAACGTTCCAACATAACAAGTTCACTCAACTGGCGGGAACGTGCATGTGCCTATCATTAACGTAACCTTGCCCTTAAATACCAGAGATATTTTAAGTATAACAATGAAGGGTTCTTGTGATTGCGCAACCTAACAGAACCAACAGACATGTCCTACAACATTAGGGAATGAAAGAGATGGCTACTACCACTCTCTTGTACAAATTATGGATCAAATCGTTTAACCAATCGCGTCCAATCCTTATTAAACAAACTACATAAAATCGGTGGCGAGATAAACTGATATTACTAGGAAAACAATGCGAGACTACTTAATTCAAACCAAGTAATTATTTTTACAACGTTCCTTTGGCTATGGAAGTCACTACTTACTTCCTTTATTAAGTGGCTTTGCGTTTCAATAACAAACAAGAATACTAGTGCTTGTATGCGAGTATACATGCACCTGTACCTTGACAAGAAATATATATATATATATATATATACAGGGTGTCCCACGTAACTTTAGCCAAACTTTAAAAATATGCAAATGCCACCTAGCTCAACAGAACCAAGGTAATGCTGTTTGCGGTCGCTTAGAGATCAGAAAATTAGTCATAATTAAGTAATCAACTTCTCAATTATTATGATTAGATGAAAAGTGTCAATGAGAAAATTGTAGAGCACTATGAAAAACTACCGATACAGCTTTCCGTTGCTCAATGTGTGCAACATAAAAGTGTTTTTCCGAGCGTGAAAGAAGCCCGCGAATGCACGCAAAATTGCCGCGCGACTGGCCGCTCTAGGCACTTTGCGTGGCTAAAGTTTGGCTAAAGTTACGTGGGACACCCTGTTTATATATATATATATATATATATATATATATATATATATATATATACCTTGTATACCAACCAAAACTAGGCAGGCCCACTAAGCTACATCAAATTAAGTCACTCCCTCACCAGAACAGGAATTGGCCTCCCTGGTGCAATATTCGGCCACTACGTCCCTCACAAAAAGGAGAGGCCTTCGTCCTGCAGTGGACATAAAATATAGGCTGATGATATATACCTTTGTCCGTACAGTTTCCAGACTGATTTATTTTCTTCTCTAGTAATGATTCTGCAAAGCAAATGTTGGTGCGTATGCGTAGCGCCATCTTTTCGGGCTAACCTGAGCTCTTTATGTTAATTGCTGTGGCAGCCGCTAGACGGCACTACATGTAGAAAAATACGTTGTTACTAATCGTCTGCGCATTCTACTGTGAGTGAATGTGGAGAGATGGACCTCCACCTCGAACAGCCTGTCAACATAAAATTCTGTGTGAAGCTTGGCAAGACAGCCACACAGACATGTGAGCTCCTTCGTGACGCTTACGGCAACAAGACATTATCGCGGGCGCGAGTTTTCGAGTGGCACAAGGGGTTCGTTTCGGGGAGTATGCGGTGGAAGACGACACAAAGCAGGGGTGCCCTGCAACCTCATGGAATGAAAACAACGTGGCTCGGATCAGGGAGATCGTACAGCAAGACCGTACCATTACAGTCCGCATGCTATTGGATGCTCTCGACACAAGTAAGACAACATGCCACCAAATTTTGCGTGAGAACTTGGGGAAACGAAAGCTGAATGCCAGACTTGGGCCGCACTACCTCACACAGGACCAGAAGGAGACGCGGGCATCAGCGAGCGCTGATTTGCTCTCCAAGGCAGAGAAGGATGCTGAATTCATTGGTAAAGACGAAACATGGTATTTTTTATACTCAAACAAAGAGGCAGAGCGCCGAATGGCGGTCCACAAGCTCTCCGGCGTCGAGAAAGGTGCGGCGACAGAAGGCCAAAACAAAGACGATGCTGATAGTTTTTTTTTCGATGCCAGAGGTGTCATATACACCTCTGGCACCACAAGTTCGTCCCACAAGGGCAGACGGTGAATCAGGAGTTTTATATCCGCGTGCTCCAACACATGCGTGATGCAGTGCAACGCCATCGCCCTGACTTACGTGCATCTGGACAATGGAGCCTTCTCACCGATAACGCAAGGCCGCACACTGCTCTCAGCGTCACAAAATTTCTCGCCAAGCATAGCATTACTGTACTTCCCCATCCGCCATACTCGCTTGACCTCTCCCCATGCCATGTTCCCCTGTTTCCACGTGTGAAGCTGAGGGCAGCCGGGAGTCTAAAAGGCCGCTGGATATTTCAGGCAACATCAATCGGAGCTGCAGTGGAGGCTAAATACCCGTCTGATGCCAGTCAAGGGCACTGCAGAAGCCCTTGCGCGTCGCTGTGTACGACGTCCGTGAATAGGGTGGGACTGGGCCAATGACCGGAACAGGTGACTGCCAAATTGTCAGAAAATGGGGAAGGAGCATTTGTTGCGCTTCCAGTTGTGAAAGAAGTGTCTCCTGTTTCCAAACAATGACCTCAATGGGCGCTGAAGCGCCGATTAATCAGTGCTTGGCCGTCTGAGAAGCTCGATATGGTGTAGCCCCTGGTCTGCTTGCAGCTCAGGGGCATTGCGCTTCCGTGAAGTGGAACAATTGCGCCTCACGAGGTAAGCCAAGCATTTTCCCGTTCCAACTCTTTTGGCGGCACGTTCAAGACTGGCAAGGCATATCACGCCAGAGAGGACAGACGATTGGTATACGTAAGCTGAAAACAATAGAAAACGTCTTCAAGGCTGTTGGCAAGGCGAAGTATTGTGTGTAATGATCACAAAAAAATATTAACTTAGCGCTAGCTCGATGCCTATGAAATTAGATTTTCGGTGGTGTAGAATAACGGTGATGTAGGATTCGATATCTTAATGTCGCTCGGGCTCATAGCATACGAGGAGAACGCCTGCACCTTTGTTATCTCACACTGAATATATTTCCCGTTCATCAATACTGTCTGGAAGTGAATAACAACTTCGTCGAATTTAACAACCATATAGATCCCAGTAGCTGACTGCCTGTAAAGAATAGAGCCATTTATGACCATCAAAGACATTTGGTGTCCGCAGATCAGTGTCTATGTTCAGCAAACGTTCTTCCACTGAGTTATGTTCTTTCATTTATGGTGTAGTACGTAGCAGTAGGTAAAAACGTATTAACCCGTTCGCTGTATTGTGCGAAGCGTTGTTCTACTTCATCATCAGTTCTTTCCTGTCCAGTGGAATCACTTGCGGCATAATGTGTTTGCTATGACTATGACGTACTATTAACTGCTATCGTAATGGATATCACAAAAAGACGCAAAACTATCGCTCTATTTTCTATAACTTTCTTCCATTTTTTTAAAATGAAACCGACCTGATTATGGCCATGGAGGTGGTGCTTATACACCACGATAGGCGCCACTAGTGTGGTGGTCATGATAATAGAGCTGCGATAGCAGCGGTTACTACATTCTGCAGTTAATAACTGAGCCGCACCAGTAACAGCTCGTCTAGTTACGAAATGCTACTAACAATATCGTTACTAACGGCATTTTCCTAACAAGTTAGGAAAATGTATCACACACATTTCATAACCGTTAATTAGTATACAATATTTTTTACCGGGTGTGCGTGTTCTCCGGATATATATATATATATATATATATATATCATTGGAGTGAAGCAACAGCTCCTGTTGAACGGTGAACGGTGGCTTGAGGAGGGAAGGGAATCATTCACTAAATGTCATTTAGAAATATCCTTGAAACCACCAATAATACTGTACCTAGGTCGATACGGCTGCCTTCAGCTTTAGACACTGAGACTGATACTCACAGCTGTGGTGGGGATCGAATTGTTGTTATTAATTCGTTTGAAAACGCATATAAAAGTGACAGTGATAAAAAGGAAAGAAGCAGGTCGACAACTACCACCGGAAGGGTCACAACGCCTGCCCACAGTTAAGGAAGGAGGGGGAGATAAATATAGAAGTTGAAGGTATAGGGAGAAGACAGAAGATAGCGAAGAAGGAAACAAAGAAGATGGCAGATCCCAAGGACTAAAGAAAAACAATGGCAAAGAATAGAGTACGGCAGTGGAAACGGAAGAAAAGATCACCGCAGGTCGCGAGCACTGAACCCAACAGAATACCGAAAAAATACATCCAATGCGATTGAACTGATTGGGTGACCACCAAGACATACCACAGACTGCTGTACTTGCCATAATTGTTCTTTCTTGAAGTTTATACCTCCATGCCAATTTAAAGGGATACGGACACAAAAGTTGGTGGGTGGTTTTTTTGCGTCGGAACAAAAGTTTAACTGTTGAAAATGACGAATACAACAAGCTGCGTTGAAAAATAGAACGAGAAACATCTTTCTTTTTTTTTTCGAACTTCTGTTGCACCTTGCCTCCAAGCGGCCGCCGGCAGAAGCTGAAATTTGACGTCATAACACCCACCCGCGGCAAAGGTCGGCCCACAGCTGTAGCAGTGTTTCCAGGGGTGTCGGTCCCTTGCAGCGTTTGTTTAACCCCTTTCGGCGATCTTCGCGCGTGGTCAGTCTGAAACACTATCCCCGTCGGCGTTCCACGTAGGTGGTGCGTCTTACATGAGGCTTCCAGCGGTCGTCGCTCGGTATTGACGCGTTCGTCGCGGCGGAAGGAAATGCCCAGACATTGCTGTTGTAACAGCATCGTCGGTCGTGACACGCCGTCGCGCACGTTTCCCAGAGACGAGAAGGTGCGTAAACTTTGAATACCGGCCTATTAAAGAACTTTAGCTTGTCCGGTAATCGGGTAAACGCGGGCGTTGGGGCGTTCGGGCGGAACCGTAAGCGTGAGCGGCCTGTATGGTGCTGCCACCTGGTGGCGCAGAGCTCAAACAGACAAAGACAGCTAATATTGCAGTATCCAAGTGTATTATACTTCGCTGCTGGTGTAAATCTTCGGCAGCAACACGATTACGCCACTGCCGAAAATGTACACCAGGAAATGACCAATAATTCTTGAATAAAGCCCAAACCGCATGAGAGCTATTTTGTGCACGACGGCGACGAGCGACTGCTTCGAGCGACGAAACGGGCCGTCGCGCGAACAGATCGTTTGTTCTTGTCGCTCGATCGCTCGGTTCTGTAAATCTAGAATTCGTCGCTCGTCGCCCAGACGTGCTGTGAGCGACTAGCCAATAGCGCGAAGCCGGAACTGGATATACATCAGTCAAGTATTTCCGATTGTCGCACAGAATGAGCAAACGACTAGACTTTGATACGTGCAAGGATAATAACGTAGTGCAGGACCTTTAGAAATATTAATGCTACTCTTTACACTAAAACACATCAACTTAAATTAATAACGCACGCGTCATGCCAGTTTTGGCGAGTATTTGCTGCCCTCATACCGGCAACACCGGGAAGACGTTGCTCAAAGTCGTCGCTCGTCTCGTCGCTCGCATGCGGTACGACTTGTAGGCGACGAGCGAACGCGACAGCCATCTCCATCGCGTCGCTTGTCGCTGTCGTGCGCAAGATCGCGTGCATGCGGTTTATACTTAAGTGTCTGATGCAGAGCGAAATCTTCGCGCTATGGTTCGCGAAAACCTGACCGGCACTTCCACGGCCGCCTGCTCTTCTTCGTCGCTTGACGCGGAACGCTCGTAACCGTAAGCGGTAATATTTCTTGCCAAGTTGGAATTGTCCTCGTCTTCAGACGTGTACTCATCGCTGGTAGACGCACCAGAACTAGAATCCATGCTCGCGATGGCGGCGTCGGCGCGCTTCGAATGACCGCGGCTATGCGACGAGGGTGTCGTGACGTCACGCCTTCCAACTCCCGCGGGTCGGGCGGCGAGGCGCGCGCTCACAAAAGCGCCAAAAATAAAGCGATCGGCTCAAAAATGAGCTAAGTGACTACTTCTTTTCGGTGTAATCACACACTGAGGATTCATTTTCAGCATTTTCGTAAAATTTTCTGATTTTGCGTCCATATCCCTTTAACGTCATTTTTGTTCTTGTCACTACGACCTGGCAGACCCTCAACTAAGTAATATTTTTCTCCTTTACGGTTCATTCTAACGATGGTTAGAATTTTACGGTTCATTGTAACGATCGTATAAAAGCAGGCGTTTGATTTTTGATGTATCAGGGTGGCTTCAGAGCATTATACACATCTTTTTTCCTGGGGCAAGATACAAAGGGTCAATTTCCTGATCAATTCTTAGTCTACATAAGCGGATATACATATTATGCTTTGAGCCTTTAAATGTTGTGGTGTCACATTCTGCACGGTGAGCTCTCAAAGCTCGACCGATACGCATTGCGTGGGATCCTTTTAAGATGACACTTCATCTATACAAATGCATAGTGATTCACGTCATCTTCTCTTAAATGGCGCGTTATTTTCTGCACTGAATGGCGAAAACGCTACTTACATGCATTCGTTGCATGCGTTGGCGAAAGTTTTTGTATTGTAACGCAGGCGCCAGTATTCGCAAACAAATGCGTACGCTAGAACAGTTCGTAGGCTGCAAGCCAGTGACGACGGCGAACATTTGTTTAGCAAGCATGGCCGACTGATTACAAACACTTCAGACATTTCATGCTAAATTAATGGCATCAATTTACAGTGATCAAGCACCCCCCCCCCCCCCCCCCCCAAAAAAAAAAAGACACAGCCAGAGAGAGAGAAAAAAAAAACTGAAGATGGAAAGAAAGGAAGAAAAGAGACCGTCAAGCAATCGCGAGCTAATTGAAACAGCATTTTCCGGGCGACGGCACTCGAAACGATACTGCCGGATGGAAATGAATGGCCACCTTGTTAATTTATTTTCACTAGTTGCATTTCGTGACATTCTACACACTATAGACGTTCCTAATTGGTTCTACCACAAGATCACACATCATTTCAGTATCTGATGAAATCTAAGGGATAGAATGATGCTATAAAATAACTCGTGGTTCCGTTTCAAAAGGCTGGTCTTGTCACTTTAAAGGCTAACGACTGTAATCTATGATGATCTCGCGAGCCGTTAAATACCAACATTTAAATGTGGCGAGTTACAGAAAAGCTGCTGTGCATGTGCGCAAAGCCAAATTTGGCCGTTCCGTAAATGTGATTTTTTAGAAGACCTGCCTTGGTATCGTCATTTAAGAGAGTGGGTCTCTTCTGTATTCTGCCACGGGGATAATTCTAAGAAACGAGCAATTTCTGGCTTTATACCATCCGAAGGCGTGTTCTGTCAGACAAAAGTTGGTATTCCATAGAAGTTATTGTGGACAATAGCATGCAGGCTTAGTAAGGAAATTATCTTGCAGATTTTTTATCGAGCGCCCTTTAGCGGACGCTTAAAGATATATGGCCGGTTCTCGTCGCGTCTCCCTTAATTAATAATGCCCACATGGCGACAAACGTCCGTCGGTACGTGCACGAGATATGTCAACGAGCACCCGATGCTTCGGTACACAGAGTGCCCCTATATAGACGCCTTCATCGTGGAGACTTGAGATGTTCTGAAGCGGTAAATTACATTTCCCCGCGGCAAAAGAGGTAGTGGAAAATGAGTTTTAAACCTACTAGAGTGGGCTTTGGTGGGTGGTCAGGCTCGTAAGAAATGGATACTGAGAAGGATAAATGTCTTTATATCTAAATGATGTATTGGGCGAACTTTATGATCTTCTATAGTATATATGGCTGCGCTATGTGTTGCGCTTGCTTCCATCCACGTGTATGTTCGACGCCCTATGCGGCGAAGTGTTCGCACGCACGCACCCACGCACGCACGTACGCACGCATATAAGCAAGCACGTACACACACACACACACACACTCACACACACACACACATACACACGCACATACGAATCCTTATAGTATGGTCTGAGATGGGGTCAACGCACATAAATGTCCTAAACGTAATCTGCTAAATGTTTTGCGCGTACATGCAGGCTGTTCCTGGTTGGCACTCTCAGCGGTAACATTCTCACATATATTTTTGTGCGAAACGCTGATCAGCTCGCCGGGATCAGCTACGTCAGAATTTCGAAACCTCTATGTTCTATGCCAGGAGCCCTGC
This sequence comes from Dermacentor silvarum, assembly GCF_013339745.2. Classification (NCBI taxonomy): domain Eukaryota; kingdom Metazoa; phylum Arthropoda; class Arachnida; order Ixodida; family Ixodidae; genus Dermacentor; species Dermacentor silvarum. Next base: position 90,608,795 of record NC_051154.1, on the reverse strand, counting down.
AAAAACAAGTCTACCGCAACTAGACACAATCGCGAGCAAGTGGATAAGAAATAAGTAATAAGATCAGGGTGAAGAACCGAAAAAAAAATACCAGTTCGGTTCGGGTTCAACGCACTCCGATTCCGTTCCGGTTCAGTTCCGCTTCGGAGGAATAAAATTTTGTAACCGTTTGCGAACAGGTTCGCAACACAAACGGTTCGCAAAACTGTTCGGCACAGTAAGCATTACCTTGTCCTATGATGCCGACAGGCTACGGAGTGATATTGACTTGTCCGCATGGCGCATGCGCAGGTTTTGTCAAGAGGTGAAACTAATGGGATCCCTGGCCCATGGCCGCAGTAAAAATTTATGGGGGTGTTCGAAGAGTGAAATTTTTCAATCCAAACGAAAACGAACGTTGGAGAAAAACACACGTCTAATATTGAATCGAATATCGAGTACTCACAATTCCTTAAAAAAAAAGAACTGAAATGAAACATTTCGTGCAGTCTGTTCGGCAACAAAAGGCTTAATTGTTTACAATATTTGATACATGTACACCAGATGTGATATGATACGATCACATCTGTGCACAAGGACCATAAAAGCAATAAAATATAGGAAGGACAGGTCCCAGATGCATTTAGTAGAGTGTAGTTCTGGTTGAAAGAGCTAAAAGCAATACTAAAGCGCGGCGCTTGGTTTTGAAGAGATTAAAACATGTTGATATGGGTCAGAATATTAAATTGCTTTGTCTAAGTCGAGACAGCGAATTCTTAGGTCGCCTAAGACGAGACATGCTTACTCGACGGCTGTTTGTGTGCATGTCTACATTTGCATCAGTCTTTTCCCCAGCAGACTGCAAGAACTGTTTTTGTTCTACATGGTATTTGAATGAAACTATAAGAATTGGCCTTGAGGATGCAGCGTAGATCCGGGCGTTGATATGCCTATGTGCCGGAAAAGCGGCCGCGCGTTTCCGTGCTGGATCCACTTTTTTTTCTTAGTGCACTTTTTGTACGTTTTTTTCTTTCGTTTGTTTCGTTTTGTTTGTTTTTGTTTATCGGATAGGGCACCACATTCACATTGCATTACATAAATACTCCTAACTTCCAGTCTGTAGCAGGGAAAGAAGCTAGCAAGTGACATATCACTCAGTGTTCTTATCAAAAAAAAAAAAAAAAAACATAAGAGCAGGTGGCGACATCTGGACGATGAACAACAGCAGCTGAACTATCAACAAGCACAGTTTCTGCTAAATACTGCGATGTTATTTCTTACGCAACTGCACGTGGCACAGAGTCTTCCGCTGGCTAAGCGCGGACCAAAACGTCTAAATCACGTACATTCATTGTGCCCCGAGAAATATTTGAAAATCGCATAGCATTGTAATCTGCTTGTAAGCGCCAAACGCACGTTTACCAATGACATGCAACAAAAATCACATTTTTTGTGCTGTTAAGTGACGTTGTTGACGCGCACTGAGATAGTGACGACATTCAAATTAGCCACCACAGGGTTATTGTTACAAGAAGCCGTACTGATACACTCGTTGGTTTTCCTATTTTCCCTTCTCGAAACACCGTCATTTTTTGCTTTCCGTGTATCCTAGCTTGTTTTTTTTTGTGCTTCGATGCATAAAACAAAACGATGTTTTGTTAAGAAAATAACTGGAACGCCAATGCATTTCTCCGCAAAGTTCAGGAATTAATATCTGAAAACTGGTGTCATCCTGAGAATTCGTTACAAGTGGATCCGCCTTGCGAACACCACGGCTAGAATGTGTAAATTGCAATATAGGCCATAAGCTAAATAGTTCAAAACTTAATCAGTGACTTTTTGTTAATTAGTCGTTTATGCATTTCAATTCATTGTGCAAGTGATGTCCGCCTCTTCGAGTAGACCAGCTCACGAACTAGAATTGTGCCATCTGCCACAGGCAAGCTTTAAACATTTTAGAAAATGTTCGCTTAAACATCTTGTATATATCACCACTGAAATTATGTTTATTATGCATAGTTTAATATTAGGTATAGCCCTAGAAACACCCTGTATATACATTATATGCAATTAAGCACCCTGTATGCTTGAACAGTTTTGTACCGTACCGGTAACCATTATTATTTTTTTTTTCAGTTCAGGTTCCGTTAGGGTTCAGACACGTTCCAAGAATATCGATTCGGGCTCGGGTGAAGTTTAGCTAAAACTCCAGTTCGGGTACGGTTTTCGGTTCGGTTTAGGTTTCGGTTCGACACCCTAAATAAGATAACACCGATGGCATCAGATGGTAAGAATAATGATAATGATGAGGCAGGAAATAATGCTGCTACAAATTATAGTAAATAAATTAATTAATCAGTAATTTATATAATGGGCCCAGGAACAACAATGAGGTCTGAGTGCTGGTGCACAGAGAAACAAAAACAACAGGTATAAATTTAAAACAAACTCATGCAAAAGTAAAGAAATAAACAAAATTAGAAGGAATAAACAAAACAAAACAGAACTTGGTAGCAACTACATATTAAGACCCAATACAGCAATAGCATACAATTGAGAGACGGAGTACAAATACGGAAGGAGAGAGAAACTATAAGAAGGCAGGAGAGAAGTGCGCTGGAAAAACGGCTTATGAGAAAGTGCGAATCTCAGAACAGAAAAAAAAGAGAAGTTGTTTTGAAAGATATCAGCACGGAGAAAATGACAGTTGAATAGACTGCATTCCGTGGAAAGGAGTCTGCTGAAAGAGGCAGGAACGTGGAAGGGTCTATGTTGCCTGGTAGTCTTCTGTGGAACATACAGTGAAGCAGAAGCTTGTAGCTCCAAACATGCAATTATTCCATGAATTATTTTGTACAAAAAGAGGACGTCGGTACGACTACGTCTGCAGCCAAGTGACGGAAGTCTATGGTAATTATTCAAACTTGAAAAGTTGTTGGTGCGCAAGGCCGGAAAATGATGTTTATATATCCTGAGGAACTTTTCCTGTACGCTATCAATTAGTATGGTATTTGAATCACTTTGCCATTAGACACCACTGAGACGTATATTCAAGAAATGGGAGGCACATGGATGCGAACAATTTGAGGAAAGTACGCGGAGTTCGGAATTCTCTTGTATAAGTCTGTAGGCGGGAACCACGCGTGCGCAGGCCTCATGATGCTACGCACTTAGAGTGGGCGGAGAAGCGCACAGAGACTGACAACCAATTTTACTGGTGCCCGTTTTTTTAGTGCAAGGGAAAGCTTACCGGTCTGAGTTTCCAATCACGCAGTGGTAACGCGGAAAACGACGTGGAACATTTTTTATCAGAATATTTCTATCTGCATGGAGGATTTAGTCATGGTCAGGAAACAGGCAGGTTAAAACACGTTGGCGGGCTAGTTGGTTAGAATCCATGATAGAATGTGTAAGCGCGACTGCGTCCTCGTTCAGTCGCGCTTACTCACACATTCTATCACGAGAAACAGTGATAGGTGAGCTCGATAGCGATGATACGCCGGCATTGGCGGGAAGCCGACGAAATGGGCGGCACTAGCTGTAAGAGTGTAATATTCTGTTTATCAAGACGATGTTGATGTAGTTGGTAGTTTCTAAAGTCTTGATTTATTCCTACAGAAACTGACAGTCACTTAAGCATACTTATGTGATTTGAATGCGAAAGCATTACGACTTCTCCAATTAATTGGTTGCGTCCATGATACGTGACGTCATACATTGTCACATGTCTTCCCAATTCTACCTTAATCCACCTTAATCTACCTTGCTCGAATCTGTACCAACCTTAATCCACCTTAATCCACTTTAATTCACCTTCGTTCACCTTCACGCTATTCACTTTATTTCGCTCTAATTCCCCTTAAGTCACATTATTTACCCATAATTATCACCATCATCATCATCAGCCTATATTTATGTCCACTGCAGGACGAAGGCCTCTCCCTGCGATCTCCAATTACCCCTCCCTTGCGCTAGCTGATTCCAACTTGCGCCTGAAAATTTCCTAACTTCATCACCCCACCTAATTTTCTGCCGTCCTCGACTGCGCTTACCTTCTCTTGGTATCCATTCTGTAACTCTTATGGTCCACCGGTTATCCATCCGACGCATTACATATCCATTCTGTAACTCTAATGGTCCACCAGTTATCCATCCTACGCATTACATGTCCTGCCCAGCTCCATTTTTTTCCCGCTTAATGTCAACTAGAATATCGGCTACCCCCGTTTGTTCTCTGGTCCACACTGCTATCTTCCTGTCTCTTACCATTAGGCCTAACATTTTTCGTTCCATTGTTCTTTGTGCGGTCCTTAACTTGTTCTCGAGCTTCTTTGTTAACCTCCAAGTTTCTACCCCATATGTTAGCACCGGTAGAATGCAATGATTGTAAACTTTTCTTTCAATGACAGTGGTAAGCCCCCAGTCAGGATTTCGCGATGCCTTCCGTAGGCACTCCAACCCAATTTTATTCTTCTGTAAATTTCTTTCTCATGATTAGGGTCCCTTGTGAGTAATTGGCCTAGATAAACATACTCCTTTAGAGACTCTAGAGGCTGACTGGCGATCCTGAATTCTTGTTCCCTTGCCAGGCTATTGAACATTATCTTTGTCTGCTGCATATTCATCTTCAATCCCACTCTTGCACTTTCTCGGTTAAGGTGATCAATCATTTGTTTTAATTCGTCCCCCATTGTTGCTGAATAGGACAATGTCATCTGCAAACCGAAGGTTGCTTAGATGTTCGCCGTTGATCCTGACTCCTAAGCCTTCCCAGTCTAAGAGCTTGAATACTTCTTCTAAGCATGCAGTGAATATCATTGAAGAGATTGTGTCTCCTTGCCTGACCCCTATCTTGATAGGTATCTTTCTACTTTGCTTGTGGAGAACCAAGGTTGCTGTGCAGTTCTTGTAGATATTTGCCAAGATATTCACGTATGCCTCCTGTACTCCTCGATTACGCAATGCGTCTATGACTGCTGGTATCTCTACTGAATCAAATGATTTTTCATAATATATTAAAGCCATATAGAGAGGTTGATTGTACTCCGAAGATTTCTCTATCACCTGATTGATGACATGGATATGATCCATCGTAGAATATCCCTTCCTGAAGCCAGCCTGTTCTCTTGGTTGGCTGAAGTCGTGTTGCCCTGATTCTATCGGAAATTATCTTGGTGAATATTTTATACAATACTGAAAGCAAGCTAATGGGTCTGTAATTCTTCAATTTTTTAACGTCTACCTTCTTATGGATGAGTATAATGTTGGCGTTCTTATAGCTTTCTGGTACACTTGAAGTCGTGAGGTATTGCTAAGGGGCCGCAGCCTTTTCAAGCTTGATATCTCCTCCATCTTTGATTAAATCGACTGTGTTTTCATCTTCTCCAGCAGCTTTTTCTCTGGTCATGTCTTTCAAGGCCCTTCTAACTCCATCGCTAGTTATAGATGGAGCCTCTGTATCCTGTTCATCACTACTTCGGATGAACGTAGCTTGGTGGCTTTGGAAACTGTACAAGTCAGTATATAATTATTCCGCGGCTTTTACTATGTCATCGAAATTGCTGATGATATTACCCTGCTTATCTTTCAGTGCATACATTTTGCCTTGTCCTATGCCAAGTTTTCTTCTCACTGATTTCATGCTGCGTCCATATTTTACTGCTTCCTCAATCTTTTCCACGTTTTAATTTCAGATATCCCTTACCTTCTTCTTGCTGATCAGTTTCGAAAGTTCAGCGAATTCTATCCGATCTCTCGCGTTTCACACTTTATGCCGTTCTGTCGTTTCTTTATCAGGTCTTTTGTTACTTGGGAGAGTTTATCTACTGGTTGCCTTTGTGCCTTACCTCCCACTTCAATTGCTGCTTATGAGATCAAACTAGTTACGGTTTCATTCATTATCTCTATGTTGTCTTCATCTTCCTGTTCTAAAGCTGCATATTTGATTGCGAGCACCAGCCTGAATTGGTCTGCTTTTACCCTTACTGCGTCTAGGTTGGCCTGTTTCTTCTTGACTAATTTTATTCTTTATGTCTTCAAATTGAGAGAAATCCTAGACCTCACTAACCTATGGTCACTGCACTTTACCCTACCTAACACTTCTACATCTTGCACAATGCTGGTATCGGCAGAGAGTATGAAATCTATTTCATTCCTTGTTTCTCCATTAGAGCTTTTCCAGGTACACTTAATGTCGCTGCGCTTCGTGAAGAAGGTATTCCTTATTCGGAGCCTATTCCTTTCCGCGAATTTTACCAACATCTCTATTTACACATAAGCACTGCTAATTAACATTGTTATACCATTTACTATCTTCTGTATTACTACTGACATCATACAAGACGCTGATGGCGTCAATATAATTTTTGGTTCCACTCGTTGCGGACAACGCCGGCTGCCTGATAAGACATATAATGCTTTCGAATTAATAATAGGTGGCATCCAAATCAACACCCCAGTGACCGGCTCCCTTTAAGTAACAAAAACCAATCGCGAAATGCCATGCGCCAGGTCTTTTTTTTTTTTTCTTCTTCTTTTTTTAGCCAAGGCAAGCAAGGTGGTAGGCTATGCCAGTAGTTCTATTGTGGCAGTGCTCGCAGCCATTCACGGCATGGGTAGACGATGGCATTTTGAATCTCACAGAGAGATACCACAGTACTCAGGGTACTCATACGCTTAATCGAGACTCATGTGCGCCGCCATGCATTCACAGACGCCATCGCTTCGCCGCTTCACTCGTTGCCGCGAAGGCAGCGCCACTCGTTAGTGTGGACTTTTTTTAGTTCGTAATATGCATGGAAGAAATAGGAAGCGCCCATTTAAGCAATAATTTTTGGGGACTTAATAACAGCCTGTGACCAAATTCTAACCAAAATCTGACCAAATTCTGCTTTTAGTTGAATTAAGAATGAGCCCGTTTAAATTACAGCATTCATAGAGTGAAGATAGGTCGGACTGCAGAGCGCGGCAGTCCTCAATACCATGTAGGTCCTTAAATATTTCGGTGAAGTCAGCATGAAGAATAAATGAAGACTTTTGGATTGCTGAACAAACGTCAATGATGACTATTAGGAACATAAGATGACCTAACACGGAGTCTTGGGGTGCATCGCTAGATACCGTGTAGGTAAAATAAGGTTGATCATTGCCGCTCACGAAGCAGGACCTATCGAGGAGATTGCTGCGTAGTAGAGCTACAATAACAGCTCTACTACGCAGCCATCTAGCAATAGTAATGCGGGAAAGTGGAATTATTTCGACAGTTTGACGTCAGCAAAGATACAAAGATACTGCCGTAGGCTTTGATAATGGCAGCCAGGATGCCATCTGGGCTGCAGGACAAAGATAGCCTATGACGCCTGAGACATTCGCTGATGAGATCTCGCCAAAGAGTACCGAGCTGGAAAGTTCAGCAGTAGAACGCAGCTGGTCGACAGTGCTGTCAGGTGACAGATTATATATAGACCACAAACGGCGGAATTCTCCTGTCCACTTGTTAGGCTCGGGACTATTGGTATTTCTGTGGGCACTCTCTTCAAGCTCTAGAGCAGTTCTAAGTTCCCCAGAGAATCAGTGGAGACATTTACAACGTTTAGGCTTGTTGTGGGGGATGTAGTCATGTATACCATTCACAACGATCCCGGTAAACTGATCGACGTTGCATATACTATAGTCAAGAGAGATCATTCAGTTGCAGAAAAGAATTTGAAAAGGCGAACATAGCCACCAGATTTGAAAGCAAAGCGGGGAACTTGCTGACCCCACCGGCCGACAAGGACGCGGATATCTTAGGCAGGGGGTGAAACTTGTTAGGACGGATAAGCGAAATGTCAGAGTGAGAGGCTGTTACATTCTCTTCATTTGACAGGCACAAGTCTAAAAACATTACCGCGATAGTTCTCAGTTGCATCAAGCAAGTGATGCGGGGAAATGTATAATAACATTATACAATGCAATGCTCAACGCGATATATGAATGGAAAAAGGTGTAAACGAATGAAAATACACAATGCATAAATTTGTCGCAATAAATAAAAATAATCATATATTTCCCACTAGTAATAAGCAGTTAAATGGGCAATGAAAGGTATATACTGCACGAAACTGCTCAAAATTATCTTATACAGGCACGTACGTGACCACAAAAAACAAAAACAAAAAACAGTATAATAATAACGAAGCAGCAGGATCACAGACGGTGCACTGGCGAGTGACAGCACACAGACCACACGTTCCTAAAAACAAAGAAAAGCGTGAAACTTTTCGTACTTCATGCAAAGGTTGAAATCCGCGATTGCGCCGTAATGCTCGGACGACCATAATTATAGTGGACTCCCAACTTCTAGGTTACTTGCCTTGGCCCTAAAAAGACTCAGTCCATTAAAGGTACCGGCGGTCCGTATATTCCCACGTGCACGGATGTACATAGGGGCTATCGCAAATGAACGACAGCACTTTAGACTAAGCTTTATTGCATTTGTTGGGTGAAAAACATATCTTTCAGATCTCTGATTCTAATTCTTAATATATCAATATTTCTTGTTAAATACCTATTCAAGACATCAGGAGAGAGAGAGAGAGAGGTCATGAGGAGAAGGCCGGGAGGTTAACCAGGCTGAGCCCGGTAGGCCCCCCCGCCCTGTGGAAAGAGGAAAGGGGACTCAAAGATGAGAAGGAAGCGAGAAGTTCACATTTTGCACAGTAGGTAGACGGTATTGAAGGAACTGTGTGGCCGTACAGGTAAGTATCCCGATATATGGGGACTTTCCTATATTGTGCGCGTCGTGCGTTGTGTATACTGCCTTTTAACTAATGGACTAAGTCATGCGAAATAGTAAGTTTTTCATTTAGAACCTTTGATTAGTAATTTGTAGCGGTGGGCGAATATTCGAAGTTCCGAATATGAATCGAATATTACACACTAACTATTCGTGTTTGCTTTCGAAAAATAACTATTCGGGTATTTTTGAATCTTCTAAACTAACATATAATTTCGCAGCTACCGACTCTTAAAATCTTCTTATAGTTCGTCGTCTGCTCAACAGAGTATAGGAATTATCAGAAGAGAAACACCAACAACAGTTTTCGAATAAATTCCCGAACAATATGGATAGTGCACGCTTCAGGTTTTCGGTTTCGTGGTGTTTTCGGTTTCGTGGCCGAAGCCTATATGACGAACTGCGAGTTTTGGTTGTAGTCTGTCAGCGTTTTTTGCAGTATAGTCATGTAGGATTTTTAAAAGCAGTGATGTATTCCTAGCAGCATGCACTTTTAATGTTTTTATGGCACACAAGTACTTCAACAGCTTCTTTTTTTCCCCTTTTTACACAACTTCTGATCTTTTTTTTTTCGGCAGCCATTTATTTAGCCTTCTCGTAAAGCTCCATTTCATACAGGAGCTATTAATTTCTAGAAAGCTTGTTCGCAACCAAGCTCTAAAGATGTTGAGAGGCTATTCGTGCAATTTTTAATGACAATTAGTAATCTTGTGCTTCAAATTGATTATTTAGCCCTGATAGCTGTATTTTTTGGACTAGTCAGTACGGGCGTGGTACCTAACTATACGGCAATAAACATTCCTGCTGTAAATGCCTATTAACGTCTGCTTTCTATTATTCCTATTCCATACATAGCCCAAAAATTTGATATTCGCTCTGTTCCACAGAGATGGGCGAACATCTAATTTTCAGAATTCGAATCGAATAGTAATTTACACGACTGACAGTTATAATTGTCTTCTACGCATTACGCATAGAATCCTCAGTTTTGCTAGTAGCTCTGCTGGACGGAGAGCGAGTACTTTTGAGAATAACTTTTCTTTGCAGCCTACTCAAATTTTCATTACTCAGAGTTTTCGCGCCTGAAACTAATACCCCTGTCACACTGGCAAATTTAGTGTCATTTTGAGCAAGTGCACTTTGGCGTACAGAGTGCCACTTTGGCGGCGCGCTGCTACACGAGAAAGAGACGTGCACTTTGAAAATGATTCTGATGGCGATTTGTGAGTCAGTAGCGCCACGTATATTCGTTATTTTAGGTAGTACTTGCTAAGTAATAACTTATTATATATATGAACAGCATTTAGAATAAAATTTAGTTGCAAATGAAGTGAATCATTGCAATCGCATTAGCGCCATCGATCATCACGAGCCAAGACAAGACGGCGTCGTATCCAAGGCGAACGCATTCAAAATGGCGGATTTCGTAGCAGATGGCACGGAAAGCAGTTGCTGGCGTTTGGAGCTTCTTTGGCAGCACTTATTTGATCCCGAATGAGGCGCTCGCGGCGGACGCGGCCACATCGCGGCGGACGCGGCCATTGCACGGCATGTGCTCTGGCATGCCTCCTGCGGCCGTGGCCGTCAACAGCCTGAGAGAAAGACTAGTAAACTTGTAATTTTATTGCGATAGCAATTATATAGACACTTCAACCAGATTTCTGCCATCGTCGTCGCCGTCGCCGTGGGGTTCCGTATAGATTCCAAGGGCGATAAAATCGTCGCCGCGCGCCGTGTGCGCGAGCGAAAACGCGCGGGGGAGGCGCGCTATCATGGAGAGCGAACGCACGGCGGAAAGCAAACGCGACCGTCGCGCGAAAGGCCGTGGGGGTATGGGAGGAAGGGAGGGAGGCGGGGCGACGCTGTGCTGCTTCACCAAATGCTTATCTTGCAACCGGGCGCAAGGGGAACTGGCCACTTAATCTCCCACGCGAAAGCATGAAAGCGGGAAGGCAGCGCGGGAGGGAGGGGGGGGGCAGCTTCTCCTCTGCCAACAACTCCTCTGCACTTTGCCCGGCGGTGCCGGTCGCCCGCACTGTCTCTTATCTTCACACGGCTCTGACCTTTGTATCCGCTGTGCATTCGCCGCTCAGTTTCCGTTGAAGCGATAGACCGCGCGAACCTGCGCTTGCTGCCAGTATTTTGACAGTCGTTGTCTGCGGTCATTCAGGGTGATATATTCTTGTTTGCTTGTGCGCGCTGACACCACGATTGTTAATTCAGTTAGTAAGCCTATGTGTCCAAGTTTATGCAGCTGGTAAAACTACTATCCCTACTCCGAATAGCTCTGTACTAATTTGCTATCGCAATCGATGCTTCGCCTTTCGGGCGAAACTGCGACATTTTTTGTTGTAAAGTACGTTTTAATACGTATTAGTATTCCTAATATTGCAAACAATGGTTTAAAAAAGACTACCGACTCGGCTTTTGATATTAGTTTATTTACTTCTGAGCCCCTGCTGCCGAGACTACGCAATTCGGCGGAGCGAAGTGAGTTTGGCGAACGCACTCGCCAGCGAGTGCGCTTTGCAGCAAGTGTCACTACGCGTGTCCGTGTGACAGCGTGCGAATGACACTCGGGGCGAAGTGCACTCGCTCAAAGTGCACTTAGGTTGTCCCGTGTGACAGGGATATAACACATATTCGTCTAAGTATGAAATAAATTGGAAGTTATAGAGCAGCCACAAGGTCTCCTGCGGGAGGTGATATTTAGGTCTCTAAAGGATACCAATAACTGCTGCGAGCTTTGATAAGACATCAACTACGTACTTATTCCACGACAGACTATTTGCGAAAATTACACTCATAGTTTTACATTCAATCATGAACGATACATCAGAGTCACAAAATTCAAGTTTCAAAGTTGGTGGATTGACTTTTTTTGCGTGGAATATACTATTGTGTTTTGCAGCGAATGCTTTTATGGCTTCCTCCCCAAGTCGTTTTAATATTCGCCGGCGTCCGCCATTGGCACCAGTGTCCGTCACTGGAACCGCAAGGCGTTTCGCTCAATTTTTATGAAAGTAAGGTTGCAGTGTCCCGTGAAGGTTGTAACTCCAGAGACCCAAAAAACCCCCACTTGAACATCCTGCCTCTTAGTGAAACCGCCGATGAAAAAGCAATGAATAGTACATAACAAGAAATGCGCCATGCATTTTTTTTTCTTTTTGAGATTTAGGTTGTATTTCGTGGCTCGTTTGTTTAAGCGACACTCTGTCTACCCGATGTAGGAAACTCTGTGGCGTATCGCTGTGAGACGTCGTTTCTTGAGTATGAGTCTGAAACGAGACTTCTTAACCGTCGGTTGAGAGCCTTCGGCTCAAAGGGAATGTGCGTCCGTCGACTCACTTTTACCGCATCGGCTATGTTAGGACTCCGGGTAGCGTTTAGGCCGGGGATCCTCGAGCCACAGGGATGAGTACGTCCGGGAGTAGCAGCGAGTGGAAAAGGGTTTATTTTACATATTCACAGTGGCTCCAGGTATGGAAGCCCGCTGCATGTAGGAGCACTTTGACTGTGTGACTCACTACATGTCTCAGTACACATCAGAACACGTCAGGACACCTCACTGCACCCAAGGTGTCCGCTTATAAAACAGTCGTCTTCCCTAGGTGACTTGACTAGGGAATCTGATGACTGTCTCATCGCCAATCATAATCGTCGAATCGGTCGCTACATCCCTCCCCTAACGTCGCACTGTTCGACCGGCTCCGCCTCTGGTGTTGCACCGACGCCCCCGCGTACGTTGCAATCCGTTGCCATCTGGGAAACCGAGATCGACGGCGTTCCCACGGTAGTAGTTGATGTTGGCGCCTTTCATCAATTAGTTTTCTCTCCGTGACGGTTCACCTGTCAGGGTCAGGATCAGGTAGAGTGGCCTTCGCGGTAGTTGTCACTTCGACGTGAGCTCCTTTGTTTACGCGTCACAGTCTGTCAGGCCCGGTCGTCGCGAGGGCGCTATTGCGAAGTCCGAAGGTCCGAGCGGCCACGAAGGTTCCATGGATGGTGCCGTGCCAGGTGCCGGGAGTAGGAGAGGTCCAGAGAGAGATCAAGAAACGATTTTATATACAAACATAAATAATTTACACGAAGGACTCCATGACTTTTGGAGCTGTCTACATGCTAAAGTCTTTGTATGTCCTAGCGTTTACATCTCCGAGCGTCTCCACAACACTCAAGTCCCGCTTTTTATCCCTTTGGTTTCCCTCTTTCACTCGACGAGGGCATGCACTTTAGTTCTTCTTACCCATTGGCCATCTTCGACCAGTTCGCCATATTCCGCCCATGATGTGTCCCCGTTCCACCGGGCACCGCCTCCAAGGGTGCCTGATCACCCCCGCACACAAGGCAATGGGTGACACCTTGGGAACCAAAAGTTGACGTCTTTCCCACGGTAATGCTCAACGCTGGCCCCTTGCAAAAATTAGTCGCGTCTCCGTGACGGTCATTTCGCGAAAGCCACCGTATCCAGGGAGGGCGCGCTGGCTGTTGTCTCGGAAGGGGCTCCAGGTTGGTGCGTCCCAGTCAGCGCCGGGCCTCGTAGTTCGGGCGGGCGCTGGTGCTTCATGGAAATACACCAAGAGCGACGTTTCGGTTTTAGCGACGCACGAGGCCGATGACCCATTTCAGCCTGGGGACTAATTGCTCATCCACCAGTCCCAGGCGTCGGTGACGCTCCCTGGTCGCGAGAAACGACAAGCGTGAAGAGCACTCCGCAGCTTCACGTCTGTCGGTGAGGCCTCCTTTGTCCCAAAGGACCGCCAGACACAACAGCACCCCCGCCGCCAGATGATGCATCGGGAGGTCGAATTGTTCGATGCAGCTCGGCCGGATTCATGCCTATAAATACTTTGCTCAAAGCCATGGGGCCGCTGCTTCCAGGAATGATGACCTTCCCGCCAAAGGCCTCTTGATTGGTGCACGGGCTCTGACTGGACTGCAGAAATGCAAGATGACAAGCTCCAAGGAGTGACCTTTGTCAACCACACACAATGCCGCAAGCGCCACTGCAAGCCACTCTCATCGCCAGACTCTACCAATTCCAATAATCTGACAACGCCCTATCTAAAGAAAACCCTGAAACGCTAGGTGCGCGTTGATCGGGACAAGGACCAAGAAACCTTTGGTGATGTGCCCTCGCAAACAGACACCAACTGGGTTTCTGTAATGAAGCTAAGTAATTATGAATTAGAGCTTCCACAAATCAGGAAGGCGAATGGAGAACTGGCCTTCATTAATTCCCATTCCGTAACACTTAGCACAAGGGAACTACAAAATCATAACATAATGCCGAAAATACCAAATAAACAAATGGGCAAACCATCTACGACTTACCACGTGCCCAAATTGGCTCAGAAGGCCTGACGTATTCTGCCTTTCCTCTGGCGCACTTCTAAATTGTGTTGTTTTAATGCTATGCTCCATCTGAGCAGGTGGCCGTACTTATGTGACATACCCTTACAGAATACGTCGAAGAAAAATAATCTGTAGAGCATACCATTGCTAAAAGCGATCCGCGCAGCCCGTTTCTAAGGCGCGGTACTCTCTACGTGCGTGCGGAAACAGCCATCCGACGCTTACCAAACTCAGCTGAAGTAGACTGCAGAATAACCAGTCTCTAACCTGATATACGCTCCTGACACTGCCCAGGCGGCGCGGCGGCGCAGCGATCGTCAGCGCCTCTCGCGGGACTTTCCGTCAAAACTGACACTGACGGACCACGCTGCTCAGGCTGCCCGCACGGATCTGCCGACGTGATCGCGTGTCCACGCTTGTTTTGAAACGAACAAATGGCGCACATTTTGCTGTGTGGTTTCAAACCAATCTTAAAACTATATGGTCGGATACGCCCTGCCATTCGTCTTAAAGGGGAAAAGCTCTACGCTGCCGGGCACGTTCACAGCGTGAAAGAAGTCGCCGGTGTCACTGTGCTGGCGAAGTGTCACTCTCAGCAAGGCAAACACAATTACAGCGTTTCTCTGGACGTGAGTACAGTCAACTATCATTTTATGTTTGATTAAGCAGCTCAGTTGAGTTTGCAGGCATGGCTGAGCTTATTAAGCGTTTGGCGTAGGTGTTCTTGGCTAGCCCTTCAAGTCGCCGTAGACAAAACGTGTTCTCCCGTGGTGCTGTTTTGACCCAGTTGCAAAGCTTCATTGGCTACGGACGATAGGTGCCATATATTTTTGAATTACTAAGAGGGTCTTTTATGCAACGTGCACAAAAATTGTGTTGGACTGCTATGTCCTGCCAATCAACCGCACCACTTTGTTTACAACTGCCGTGGCACCGGCACCACCTTGGGCCGCACCGGCCGCCAAGACTCAGGTGACCGTATCCGGTAATCTGAACCCAAGCAGAGCCGCACAGCGTGAAGCGCTCAGCGACTCACGCAAGCCAGAACACCTGCAGCCACCGAGCAATACGCTTCGTACAGGAAAATAAATTGTTCCAAAAGACAGTTCATTTATAAATATCTGTAAGTCGGCTTCCCGGCAAGATACAATTCTTGTCAAATGTATTCTTGCCATTCAAGAACTTTTATTACTGCCAAGCATTCGCAGATTAGAGGGGTTTGGAGGAAGTGTCAAATGGGAACAGTACTTTGCTTTACTAGTCCGTGGTGGAAATTATTTTGATTTAATTACTTTTCTCGCGGATACGCAAATATCTTTGCAAACTGAGTGATTTATTGGCCACCACATCGAGATATTTTGCCAAGGTAATTATGTCGTGTGTTTTCATGCCACATAATTTCAATACATACTTCACTTATGACATCGCAGCTTCGATCTCTTGCACTAGAATTACCTTGAAGCTAAACATTTCGACAGAATTACATGTCTGGTTGGGAAAAATTGATTAAGACTTAGAGGTTGACTCCAACCAAATAAGGGAATTTATTAGCCCGACGTTTCGGAGCCAATTCGGCTCCTTCTTTAGGGGGTTTTCTTCGGAGGTGGCGGTGTGTAGCTTTTAAAAGTATAACGATGGACCTTTTAAAAGCGGCACACCGCCACCTCGTCTGCTGTGCCTATGCACAGCAGACGACATGCCAGAATGACGTCACGGCGCATGCGCAGTAGCGCACAGCTGGTGGGAGCTCGGCCGAGCAACCGCCAGAGGCGCCTGCTGCCGTCACTAGGGTGCCTCGATGCCAGCGCCGCCGTTCAGGGTGGTGCCATTCTTTGACCGCCCCCGCGCCGCCGCTTTCTCGCTGCGACGCCATCTTGAATCACAGCGAGCGATTGCGATTGCTTGGTGCCGGTGCTCACTTCGAGACACAGTGCGCGCGGATGCTTCGCTGACGCTTCTACTTGTTGGACAGTGTCAAGCTTGACAGGCTTGTCAAGTGCATCGAGTCGACATGACGTGCTGTTGTGTCCCCAAGTGCCCCGGATCGACACGTAAAGGGCTTCGTTGTTTACGCTTCCCCCGGGACCCAGAGCGAAGGAAGAGATGGGAAGCCCAAGTAAAGCGGTATCACTGGAATGCAACGGATAGCTCCTACATTTGCGAGGTAAGTGTCAAGAAAGTTTAGACTATCGCACCGTGTTCTTCATTTAAATAAGAAAGTATTCTCTGATCCTCGCTCACGAACTAAGCACTGCACCGATGCTGTCTGAGCGAGCGCGCGTCGCATAGGCTTTTGCCGTTTTGATCGGCGCAGTCAATGCGAGTAGTACCCTTATTTTAAGGACTGACGAAAAGGCTTCGCCGCGAAATAGTCTTACATTAGCTACAAATCGTCATGTAAACCACCTATTTTACTTTTTCACGGGAAGCACACATCGTGTGTCTCTTGTTTCTTTTTTTTTCTCAGTTTCTTTTTTCGCTACTGGTTATTTGGGACTAAAGAACGCAGTGCTTCTTCTGGGGAGAGCGGCTGTTGTGTACGTGGCAAGTGAAGCATTGTGATTTTCTCTGATTTCTCAGCAGATATCTTGCGGATCTCAGGTTGTTACGTTATATAGCTGATTTTTTAGACGAAAATATTTGTAGCGTGGTGCTCGTAAGCCGATGGTCATTCGTGCTCATTCCCGATCGTAGTGGGTACTGTGACGGTCTTTAAATGCCTGTGCACGGTATGCCCAGGTGTAGTAGAGTTAAGGGGCATCATGGGACCAAAATGTTTCGGCGCTTTCTGGCATGGTGTCTGTTGTAGCCTGTGCATTTCTTCGAAACGTGTGAAGCGAGGTAATACAGCGTTACTTCTGCGAAAATTTATTTTTAAGCACTGTAATGGGTTCTCTGTATTTACAAGGCAACTTTTCATATCAATAATCACTTTTGTTGTTTTACTTGTACTTAGAAACACTTTGAAAAGGACCAGTACGAGGGAAATCGACAGGATGGGCGCCGTCTGTTAAAGTAACAGCCCTACATCATCATGGACTATATTTTCGAAGGGAAAAAGATTGCTAATCTGATTTTGACTGCCTTAGTTTCATTTAAGGTTTTTGTACGCGATATGTATGCAGTGTTGTTTATTCATTCAATGTAGTTATCAGTGTTCTAATGGTTATTTATAGAATGTTCTGTACTCGCCATCGATCTGTTTGGCTGATGCGACGTATTCGATGGTGGCTGATGTATTCTGGCTGGATATCTTGATTGATATTTCCCGCGGTTTCAATTTATATTGTGTGTAATAAGGTTGATGTACGCACTTGAAACCCGCCCCCCCCCCCGCCCCCATGTAATGAATAAATTAAAAAAAAACTCTCCCTATCCCGAATTGTGTGTGTCGCGCCTACCTTACGAATTTTTTTTTAATCTCGTCTTTCAACATAACCTTCACGCACAGTACATATAATTTTTCATGTTTCATGATTGACTCTTTCATGATTGACTGTACTAGACATTACTAAGTAAATGTATTTTGTGCATCGTTTGGTTTCTTATGTGTACTACGCAAGATTGACACAGACAAGTTACGTTACATTTTTCTCTACAGCACTAACTAAACCTTATTTTCACATCGCAGTTATTTTTACACCAGCTTAATCCTGTCAGCACACAGTTTTGTGGGCAAAAAAAGCAAAATTGCGCGTAGATATCGTCAAATAATTGCAACGAACGCGAAGAGCACGCGCAACGCAAGGGAAAGTAACCGCCGTGCGCGAGTGGCTGGCTACGGTAAAGGAGGCGTGACGTGTAAACCAAAATACAACAGCGAAAAAGAAAAACTTCCACACACAGGGGGTCACAAACCTTATATACCAAGCATCGAAGCGCAAAAAAAAAAAATAGTGCGTATTTTAAACATACACACGGCATATTAAATGTGATTGAATTAGGCAACTTGGGGCATGTTCCCGGCGCCATACATTTACGTCTTCGACCTTCGACGAGGTAACGGCTATTGGTTATAAAGATGTGCCGATGCGATACCGATCAAAAAATCCTCATCAAGGCAAAGCACTTTGAAGTGCGCCGCGAGTAACACTTTTTATGAACGCAAGCGTAGCTGAGTCTGAGCTCGTGTGATTCAATATGGCGGCGCCAGCGGGGTTGTCTCCACCCTGAACGGCGGCGCTGGCATCGAGGCACCCTAGCCGTCACGGACACCGCGAGCGTTCGGCGCTAATGCGGGAAAACGGAGAAGGGCGGATGGCGTCGGCACCACCTCTGCGTGTTGCCTCAATGGTGCTGCTACAATTTGTTTCTCTCTCTCTCTCGCTCTCATTTTCTCTTTCGCTTTCTCGAGCATTGCGCGCGACGCGCACACTCTCTCGCTCTGATTTTCTCTTTCTCTCTCCCGAGAATAGCTTGCGACGCTCCGCGATGTGGTTGCTGCTTTGTCCCGAGCATATCGCGCGACGCTCCGCGAAGTGGTTGCTAGGCAACGCAGTGGCAGGCGGTACACATTACGGCCAGCTTAAACAGCTCCGCTGTCATAAGGAGTCTGGCGGTCCCATGCAGCAACTTCCCTTCTTCCTGTCCTTCCAACTTCCCTGTCCTTCCGAGTGCCTGTAACTTTGGTCATTCAGTGGTAATTTATAGTTCTGGACATTGGTTTCTATGTATATATATTCGTCAGTCGTCAACCTAAGTAAATCATTTGGCAGTGCCGTATCGGTGTGTATATTCTTTCTTCCTGTGTGTGTGTGTCTTTTAGCGGCTAATATTTATATCGGGCAACAGCATTGCCGTCTATGAGTGGAGCACTGCTTGGTCACGATGTCGTTTGCTTCACTGCACGAATGATCCGCCGCTGTCTTTCAGCAAGCGACGGAGCGTTCACGACAATCTTCGGCTGAAACGTAGGGTAGCGACGAGTGCCCTGAGAACTCCGAATCCTATAGCCTTTCGCACGAATTCCACTGCTGGGCAGCCGTATATACGAGTCACCGAGCCACGTTGTGCTCAGCCTGGCAGCTTCGAATACGTCGTCAAGGGTCGCAAGTGGAATGAAACCACACTGCCCCTCGGCTGCTTATCACGCATTCATTGCGGGCGCGCCGCGCTTTACGATCTAACATCACCTTTCAAATTCTAAGTACAATGGCAGACCTTGCAGGCAGACCATAGGGGCCGCAATAGGCGCTGCTGCTTCGTTTTGTTGCTTATTTGGTATAGACGGTATAGAGGCGAAGGCTTACCCTACACATTAAAATTCTAAAAGCAAATGTGCTAAATTTTGTGTGAATGCTGGTGTACAGGTGTCAGGGGCTCTGTCCAGCTCCGACAGAGCAGGTTTTCATCCTATCACTTTTTTTTTCACTGTATGTTGTAACAAAAAAATGTAAATAAAGATTTATTTATTTATTCAATTATTTATTTATTATTTTCTCTGACATGGCTCACTGCACTCGTATTCCGCGTAAGAAATGATTGCGAAGAATTGCGTTCCTGCACTTGTCTTAAAAGAACAAAATAGTGGCAGCTGAAAGGGGGATTGCGAAGTTTTTGGTGGCGTCAGGAAGTGCAGCCAACGAACAGCCGCACCGAACGCTTGAACGTTAGGCGTACTTGCCCACTGTGTTATTTATATTTCGTTTTCCTTTTTTTAGCGTCAAATAATAATACCACTACACCATTAACTTCAACAAAGACACTCTCGCACTAGAACAGGAATTGGTGCAGTGTTCGGCCACTACCTCCCTCATTACTCTTGCAATTAACCCGTGGCCCTCAGTGGCAAGCGGCAGCGCAACACTTGACCAAGGCGGTGGTCAGACCTGCGACGCGGCAGAGGGTGCTAAGAATCTCTGGCACCGGACAGGCCGCCACT
Organism: Dermacentor silvarum; assembly: GCF_013339745.2. Lineage (NCBI taxonomy): Eukaryota > Metazoa > Arthropoda > Arachnida > Ixodida > Ixodidae > Dermacentor > Dermacentor silvarum. The sequence continues at coordinate 90,588,804 of NC_051154.1, read as the reverse complement.
GGAAACTAAACCTGGCAACGTTTAACATGCGAACCCTCTCTAGTGGGGCTAGCTTATGATTCAGGGCTCTTTGAGGAATTATCAGGCATGGTCTGGGATATTATTGGCTTTAGTGAGATTAGACTAAAGGCCACCTCCTCTGCTACAGAAGTGTTCCAGATAAGAGAGAATACGGGGTAGGACGTCTCATTCATAAGGACATAGCGGGCAACATTGATGAATTCTACAGCACTGAGAGGATAGCAGACGTCATAACAAAGCTAAATACCACATGTAGATTAAATGCAGTACAAGCCTATGCTTTAATTTCCAGTCATGACGATGAAGAAATAGAACAGCTTTGTTGCATGTTGAATTAGCAATGAGAAAAGTGCAAACTCAGTATACTGTAGTCATGGGCGACTTCAGTGCAAAAGCGGGGAAAAAGCAGGCTGAGAGCAACTAATTGGCAACTACGGCATTCTATAGAATAGAATAGTAGAGGAGAGATGTTGGTAGAAGTTGGGGAAAGGAACAGACTCGGAATAATGAATAACTTGAAGCGCTGTAACAGGTAGTCGACCTCGAAAAGCCCTAATGAAGAAACAAGAAATAAAATAGATTTCCTACCCTCGGTCGATCCCAGCATAATGCAGTATGTAGACATGTTAGGTATAGGGTGAAGGGCAGCGATCATAAGCTAGTGAGGTCTAGGAATGCTCTCAATTTGAAGAGAGAAGAGCAAAATTGGTCAAGAAGAAACAGGCCAACCTAGATGTAGTAAGGGTAAAGGCAGGCGAATTCGAGCTGGTGCTCGCAAACAAATATGCAGCTTTAGAACAGGAAGATGAAGATAACATAGAGGTTATGAATGAAACCATAACTAAGTTGAATTCAGAAGCAGTAATTGAAGTGGGAGGCAAGGCACTAAGGGCAAGCAGTACGTAAGCTCTCCCAAATAACAAAGGAGCTAGTAAAGAAACGACAAAGCATGAAAGCCTTTAACTCAGGAGATCAGATAGAATTCGCTGAAGTGTGAAAGCTGATAAACAAGAAAAAAGTAAGCGATATTCGAAATTATAACGTCGGAAAGATTCAGGAAGCAGTAAAAAAATGGCTGCAGTAATAAATCAGTGAGACACGTAGGACAGGGAAGGATGCATGCTGTGAAATATTAGCACGCTAATGTCATCATCAATTCCGATGATATAGTAAAATCACCAGAATAATTCTATACTTACCTGTACAGTACCCAGAGCAGCCACGCGACCTTCATTGGAAGTAGCGATAGACAATATACAGAGGCTCCTCCTTTAACTAGCAATGAAATTAGAATGGCCTTACAAAACATGTCCCGGGGAAAAGCGGCAGGAGAATATGAAATAACAATCCATTTAATGAAAGATGGAGGAGATATGCTTCAAAGGCTCGCTGCCCAATGCTTAAAGACTTCAAGTGCACCTGAGAGCTTGACGAATGCGAACAATATACTAATCCATAAGAAGGGAGACAAACAATTGAAGAACTGTAGGCCCATTAGCTTGGTTTCGGTATTGTATAAAATATTCATCAAGATCATTTCCAATAGAATCAGGGCAGCACTCGACTTCAATCAACCAAGGGAACAGGCTGGCTTCTTGAAGAGATATTCGACAATGGATCACATCCTTGTCATCAATCAGGTAATCAAGAAATCTGCTGAGTACGATAAAAATCTCTATAGGGCTTTCATTGATTGTGAAAAGACCTCTGATTCAGTAGAGATACTAGCAGTCATAGAGGCATTGCGTAATCAAGGAGTACAGGAGACATACGTGAATATCTTTGGAAATATTACAAAACATTCCACGGCTACCTTGGTTCTCTACAAGAAAAATATAAAAACTTACCTATCGAGAAAGGGGTCAGGCAAGGAGATACAATCTCTAAAATGATATTCACTGCATACTTAGCAGAAGTATTCAAGCTATTAGTCTGAGAAGGCTTAGGAGTGAAGATCAACGGCGAATATCTCAGCAACATTGAGTTGTTCAGCAACACTCGGGATGAAAAGCAGCAAATGATTGACCACCTTAATCGAGAAAGTGTATGAGCGTGGTTGAAGACTAATATGCAGAAGAGAAAGGTAATGTTGAACAGCCTGGCAAGAGAACAATAATTCATGAACGCCAGTCAGCTTCTAGAGTCAGTACAGAAGTACGCTTATCTAGGTCAATTACGCATCGTGAAGGATCATGAAAAATAAATAAAAATGGGTGGGAGTGCATACAGTAGGCATTATCAAATCCTTACTGGGAGCTAACCACTGCAGTTGAAAATAAAAGTGTACAATCATTGCCTTCTATCTGTGCTAACGTATGGAGCAGAAACTTGGAGGTTAACAAAGAAGCTCGAGAAGAAGTTAAGGACCGCACAAAGAGCGATGGAACGAAAAATGTTCCGCGTGACCTTAAGAGACAGGAAGAGAGCAGTATCGATCAGAGAGCAAACGGGGATGGCCGATATTCGAGGTGACATTAAGAGAAAAAAATGGAGTTGGTAGGGTATGTTATGCGTAGGGCAGATAACCGGTGGGACATTAGAGTTACAGGGTGTGTGCCAAGGGAAGAGAAGCGCAGTCGACCGACGGCAGAATGAGGGGGGGGGGGGGGGGGGGGGGGGGGTGAAATTAGGAAATTTGCAGGCGCAACATGGAATCCGCAAGCGCAATTCAGGGGTAACTAGAGTTCGCTGGGAGAGGCCTTCGTCCTGCAGCGGACATAAAAAATAGGCTAATGATGATGATAATGATAAATAAAAGGGGCAGTAAAATCTCCTAGTCTTTTCATGCTTCTGTGTCAGTTTCAGTGCCGCAGCTAATGACGAAAAAAGATAAGATTTCGTAGCTCGACACAAAGGAAAGAGAAAGACCCGCCCTAAACATTGTAATATATGACCTGCCGTTGAGGTGTACTACTACTACATTCAAAATGTTCTATTCCGTCTGAAGAAGTAAAAGTCACTCATTCTAGAGTACTTGACTAGAACTTACCCGAATCATCTCCAAGAAGGACAGAAGCGTCCGTCAAAGCGGACGCAGCAGGCTGCACAGTGGCGTTCTGTATATATCCATGCTGAGTTCTGCTTAGTCTGGAAGTCTGAAACGTACGTGTCTGGTCTCATCGATAATTGTAGATGGCACGGCGGTAACTGATGCTTTGCGCAAACAAACGACTTTTCCTTTCAAGGATGTAGTACTGTATACTTATGGAATCGAAGACTGAAGTCCGCGATATCCCGTCCCGCATATTCTTGCAAAAATCACTAGCGTTCCTGAAAAACTTTAAAAAAAAACAGGGGGAGTTCCTCCCACATTGGCATTGCTGGCATTGATGAAGCTGATGCTTTTGAACACGCAGCCCTCTGACGTCCACCTAAAGTCATCTTAACAAAGAGTAATCAAGTTTCAAAATCGGACATCCTTACTCAGTTCTGGTCGCTTTGGGTTCCGCCACATGCGCCCTTTTAACCAAGTGGGTTCGTCGAGAAGAAGCATCACTACTACATCGGCTAAGGGTGTGATCGGTCTATACAACAGCATGCGTAGCTATTGAAGACACAGCGTAGTGATTCCCCGCTATGTTATACGTGCAACGAGACAGAACACATCCACCACTTTCTGTGGTCGTGCCCAAGCTACATCAATGAAAGGGACGCTTTTCTTGAGTACCTACCGAAGGAATATCTTTCACATGTGTGCATACAACGGCTTGCGCTTCCAGAGTGGTCGGTTATAGCCCCCCTTGAAAGGAAGCTTCACGGCTTCCTGTATGGTTAAGACTCTTTTTTTTTTTTTCTCTAGATGTTTGGTACATATCCCAGTGATAATTCAAGGGATGCTCAGGTGGAGCAATCGACGACCTAAATTACTAGTCTAAAACCAGCCTGTTGCTACAATACACCACCACATACTACCGCCGTAAAAAGCCCTGTAATCCGGCAAGGTACATAAGAGGAGCGTACTCATAAGCCACAGCAGAACATGCCCAATATTAATTTCATGGGTTTCGGGAAACCACAACATGGTTATTGTTTTGTTCAAAAACGGAAGTGAATATTTCTGTGAAAAATGCTGGTAAGAAAACGGTTTACAGTACTTATTACACATAGACGTGAGCGCGATGTACTGTCGATAGGAGGGTTAGTTCGACAAGTTTAAGCCTATCTAAGTGTTGTATATTTTTTGTGTTTGATAGTTTAAGTGAGTGATGCGATGTGCTGATCGGGCCAGTTCTCGTAACGCTTCATGATATACAGGGTGTTCATTTTTAAGTTTTGCGGAATTTTTGGAAATCGCCTGGGGCAGGTAGCATAATTCTTATCATTGAGCTGGGTTATTCAATCAGGCGGACATTAGTAGCACGAGAAATCGGAACACATATTAAACTAATTATCAAACATTCGCTAAATAATTTCTTAGTTAATTACTTCACGACACATTGAAATTTACGAATTGTAGCTGGTGAGCTTGTCAGGCGTATCCACTTGGAACGAATTTCCCGAATGACACCAGTTTGGAGATATGCGCCATCAAAATCGCCGTAGAAATGCATTGCTGTTCCACTTACTTTTTCACCAAAATGCTGTTTTATACATTGAAGCACAAAAGTAACTGGAACGTCCATGTATTTTGTCCCACACTTCGGGGGAATAAAATCTCGAAACTGGTGTAATCATGGAAATTGATTTCAACGGGATGCGTCTTGCAAACTCACCAGCTACAATTCGTAAATTGCAATATGTGTCGTAAAGTAATGCTTTCTCAGTATTTTCATGCAATACTATTGTTGCTATCAATTTTGTTGACTTGAATGATTATAATGCATATTTATTCTTTATGAAATCAATGTACCCACTCCTGCCATGGCTTCCAAAAGGCAGCCGGCAGTATCTGACAAATAAATAAATAAATAAATAAATAAACTAAGTTCATTAGTCAATTTTTGTTAATTCGTTGAATATGTGTTTCGATTTCTCGTGCTACCAATGTCCGCCTCTTCGAATAACCCAGCTCAACGATAAGAATTATGCTACCTGCCACAGGTGATTTTTAAAAATTCCGTAATGCTTAATTTTGAACACCCGGTATACTGCACAATGCAAAATTAAGGGTGGCAGGTAGCCCAGGTTACCCACAGGCCCACAGTCACACTCAGTTGCCTTCAAGTGAGGCACGGCCGGAACTCCACTGGCATCAGTGTGCCTGACCACTTAGGTGTCATCGGCTCGCTAGGAACGTAATGTCTGGTTCGTTGTGGGTGTTCCTCTCAGAGCTATACTGAGAATGGCTGCTGTATTGATAGCCGTGCAGCGAACGAGTGCTGCGTGGCGCACCGTTATGCTGCGTGAGTGCATCGCGTGGTTCTGCCTCTGAAATAAATGCACAGACCTCATCACATTCTGTCACTGCGTCACTCAGGCTACAAAACATGAATAAACTTTTAAGAGCTGGAATTTCGCGATAGCTTAGCGGTTAGTAAGTTCGGCATCAAAATATTCGCTGCCGAATTCGCATGAGTTAGAATCGCAGTGTCGATGTTTAGCAAAGATTAAGTTCTTTAATATAAAGTGAAAACTAATGACATACCTACGATGTGAGGCTCGTGAGTGATATGGGGCGCTATAATGTAAAGCTATTGCAGACTGTTTTTATTCCATTCATGGAATAAAAACACTTTTTATTTTACCAATCATGTTGGACCATGATTGGTCAAACATTTTTCGGGCTACCTCCGCTTCGCCTGTCTGTCGCGCGATGTCACGAAAACAGCGAAAACTCCCCATCTCATATGACGTGTGCACACCGTTTGCAGGATTAGGCGTGGTTAGGCCGAACAAAAACTAATTATTTCTGGCTCCAGACTGTTTTCGTCATTAACCCTCCGCTATCAGTCAAAAACTTTCGGGCTGCGACCACTTCGCCTTTCTTTCACGCGACGTCACAAAACCGCAAAAACTCCCCATCTGATACGGCGTATGCACATTGATTATGCATGATTAGGCCCAACAAAAATTATTATTTTTGACTTCAGACTTTTTTCGCCATAACCCTCGCTATCGGTCAAAAGTTTCGGGCTGCGCCCACTTCGCCTTTCACGCGATTTCCAAAAACCGCGAAAACTCACCGCGTAAAGTGACGTGCACCAAATTAAAATGCATTAATAGGCTGAAAAAAGCCAAGCGTTTTTCGGAATAGCGGGAGACTTCCCCGTTCCGACAGGAATAGAAGACTTCTGCCTACTTATCGATCGGGCAGTGGCTACTCAGAGCTGCCGGGGAGAAGGAATTGATTTGCGCGTACTGAAAATTTTTACGTGGTAGTACAACGTTGTGGAGCCCTTTCCTCACGTATACGACGTCGTTCCGCTAATTCTTCTTCGCAGAGGATCCGTTTTAGTGACATTTTTAACCTTCCATTGCCCGCCGCCGTGATTTTCGGCCAACCACCACAAGCTAAGTAAGGGCAAGCTGACCAATTCCAGACGCCAGAACCACCCTCCTCAACCGGTTATCTACTTTGACTGTGCTAGCTCAGCTCCACCGAAACCCTCTCCATTCCCGCGGGCTTGTCGCTTCTGCTCAGCCAATTAAATAAGAAAAACCCCTCAACGTAGGCAATGCTATTCGCTTTGAAATCAAACTAATAAGTTACAGAGGCACTTAAGTGTATTTATGTTCATTGAATGCGAAAGGATTCTGACTCTTCTGCGCGATACTTTTCACTTGGGGGTGTGCTCGAATTCAATTTGGGGGTGTCGGCCAATTCAATTTTTGGAGTACGCCAGCTTGGTTTTTGACGTGGGTCAACTCAATTTTTGGATTGGACAGTCAATTTTGTGGGCGTGGGCCACGGCGCCCGTGGCTATTCCAGCGTCGGGAACGTGTCGCAATCATTTGGTCACGTGGGGTTTGGTACTATCGGATGTTAATGCCGGACGCTCGCCGGATATTGCACTTCATGGGGCATACCTGCACTTCATGTATCCATTTCTGTTCCAGTTGGTAACAATAGTTTTGTTTATTCTACTTTTCCTGATTTTTCACGTGCCGACGACGCGTCTATTATTGATCTCTTATGCGATTCTTTTGATGATTTCGAACGGCTCAGCGAATTTAATGATGTGAACTCCTTGGCGGTCTCTTTTCAAACGATTGTGACAAGCTGCATCCAGCGCTTCGTCCCTTTGAAGACAAAAAAGAATAATCCTCATCTGCCCTGGATTTCACGTGACATACTTCACTTATCGCGTCGTGTTGCTAGGTTAAGGCGCTTAAAACGAAAAGGTGACCCCCTTAAAATTGCCGAGTTTAATGTCGCCAAGGAGGAACTTCGCCTCAAAATTAATTCATCAAAAGACTTCTACTTCGGCGTTACATTGCATCATTTAAAGAAGAGTAACCCTCGGAATTTTTGGGCTTCAATTCTACCCAGGTCAGCCTCCACAAATTGTTATAAATAATGTACCTTCCAGTGACTCTTTAATTATCGCCACCGCATTCAACGAATATTTTCAATCAGTATTCACAACTGATAACTTCGACATACCTGCATTCATTCATGACTCGCACCATTCAATTGTCGATATTACCGTGTCTCTCGAAGGTGTTTTGAATCTAATTCTGCACTTAGAAGATAAAAAATCTTGTGGCCCTGATGGCATTAACAACGCTTTTCTTGTTAGATACTGTGCTTGGACTAGCCGGTATTTGACTGTAATTTTTCAAAAGTCTTTATCTACCTCGACAGTTCCTTTGGCTTCGAAATTGGCAAAAATTCTTCCAATGCATAAATCCGGCAACAAACAGTCACCATTAAACTATCGTCCGATCTCATTAACGTCTCAATCATGTAAACTTCTTGAACATATAATCTTTAGGCATATTATGGAGTTTCTTGAAAATAATAAAATTTTGAGTGATGCCCAGCATGGTTTTCGTCGCTGACTTAGTACTATAACTCAGCTCGTAGAATTTTTGCAAGACATTTCTTACGCTCTGGACAGTGGAAATCAAATTGATGCCATTTTCATAGATTTTTTCAAGGCATTCGACTCTGTTACACATTCAAAACTTCTCCATAAACTTCGCGCTATACTTAATAATTCATCCTTAGTTGACTGGATCGCTAGCTTTTTACATAACCGTTCCCAGTATGTCTCGTTTAATTCCTCAAGCTCGTCTATAGTAAAAGTGTCATCCGGCGTTCCCCAGGGCTCTGTCCTGGGGCCACTTTTGTTCTTATTGTATATAAATGATTTGCCAAACTGCGCATCCGCAAAAAATACGCCTTTATGCTGACGACTGCGTGCTTTATAACGTAATTAATACGAATGCTGATCACATATCACTTAACGATTCATTTGCCCAATTTTGTAGGTGGTGCGACAAATGGCAAATGAATATAAACTTTTTAAAAACAGTCACTTTATCTTTCAGTAAGCGCGCCTCTACTTCTTTGTTTAATTATTCATTTAATGGCTCTTGCCTTGCACGGGTGTCCGAATATAAGTACCTTGGCCTCATCTTCACACCTAACATGTCGTGGTCAAGGCACATTGAATACATATGCAGTAAAGCATCAAAAAAAATAGGCTATTTAAATCGCACATTGCGAAAAGCTCCACGTGAAACAAAGCTGCTAACATATAAATCGCTCATCCGACCCATTCTCGAATATGGCGGCCCCATCTGGAACCCTTATAAGGTATCTGACATTAACACTCTCGAATCAGTTCAAAAGAAAGCAATCCGTTTCATATACCGCCGTTATGACTGGAACTTCTCACCCTCACCTCACCTTGTTGCACTAGGTCTACAACCTCTGTTCGAGCGGCGCGATTGTGAATCTCTTAAATTGTTGCATATTTTCGTTAACACCCCACGCTACTCATCAACGAAGAACTATCTGTCTCCTGCTAAATTGAAACCTACAAGGAATAGCCACAAACTCAACCTTGCACCATTTCAACCGCGCACTAACTTATTTAAGTACAGTTTCTTTCCGTGTACGATTGAAAAATGGAACTTAGTGCCAGGTGAGACTAGGTCGTTACCTTTAGAGGAATTTTTATATCAATTAGGTTGATTCATGCTGTGTTTATGTTACTTGTTGTATGTTTCATTTTGTAACAATGCTGATTTTCAAGGTGTTGAAGTTGAGTTGTCCAGACGAATGTTTTGATGTTTTATCTAATGTACACTCCCACTCCTGCGATAGCCCAATTGGGCTGCAGTATGTATAAATAAATAAATAAATAAATAAATAAATAAATAAATAAATAAATAAATAAATAAATAAATAAATAAATAAATAAATAAATAAATTCTTTCGCATTAAAATGCCTCCTGTAAACGAGGAGAGCTATGATTTGGTGATTCAAACAACGCTGCGGGTCCCTGCCCGATGCTTACGTCGGCGGTTACGTAAATTTGACGTCAGGAAATTGGAATGAGCACAAATTGGAATAGCTTTACGTCATAGGGCCCCAGCTTTGGTAAAAAAGCGGCACGCGAAATTATATTGTCCACCAAGTACCACCTTCGTTTATTAACAATCAAAATTTATACATGTTACTGAAAAGCAGGCGTGCAAACACCGGCGGAAGAAAGAATGAAAATGACAACACAGACAACAACTATCAAGTGAAAGATCGCACAGTGGTTGAAAAAAGGGGAAACCCAAAACTTATCTGCGCATGCTAAAGGAAAGGCAGCGTCAACCCGTCAATTCTAGACATGTGCGGGCACTCGCACTGTTTAGGTATGATAATTTGATAAAAGAAAGATAACTGTTTAGGCATAATAATTTCTCTTTGAGCAAGAGAATTCGATGGCTGACTTGCACAGTAAGGACTGACTTACGAGGGCTGACTTGGTTTAATTATGCGAAGTACCACTTTTGACAGCAGAGACAGCTGGCGGACATACCTATTCACCGTCATTTCGTTCTGCAGCCCTCAAATGGTCGAAAGCACTGCTCGAGCAAACGGTGTGCATCAGCACCTCAAACGTGGCAACAAGAGCATAGTGCCGCCGCAATCACAGCTGGACTATTCACGTCATCTTGGCGGAGATGGTGTAATCACAGTGACCAAGCCAGGTCGACCACTTGGCAGCAGAGGCAGCTGACCGCCATACTATTCACCGTGACTTTGTTCTGCAGTCTTCAAGATCATCAAACGTACTGCTCGTGCGAACGGAGTGCATCAGCACATCAATCGTGGCCACAAGAGCACAGTGCCACCGGAAGCTAGCTGGCTTACTAACGTTATCTTGGCAAAGCTGATATAACCAGTTACCAATTTGGGTCGACCACCTGGAAGCAGTGGCAGCTCATCGGCACAACCTTTTGCCGCCATTTTGTTCCTCTGGATGGTAAAACAGAACGGTAGCTTAGGAATATTCAAATATTTTTTTACAGCTGTTGCTGCTGCAACATCTTGATATGCGCTAGTATTTTTTTCGCATTACAACTGCTTAGTATCCTACTCTTGTGGTGAAACTGTCTTGGGGATAGCGAAGGCACTCGCAGATAGGAATTCTCGCATTGACAGTCTTGAACTTCACACAGAATCAAGAGAACCCAAGGGCCGCATGGAATTAATCAACTAGGAGTACGAATAGACGAAGAAGCTAGGTGTCGCCTGTACAGAAAGAAAGGCCTTGACGAAGGAGTTCAAGCACCTCCTCTGTGACTGTCCCTATTTCAATGGGGCAAGAAAAGTGCTTGCGACTGCGCTCAAAAAACTGGATGATCGCCCCTTCACAGTGGAAAAAGTTCTAGGACACTGGTCCAGACGGGTTTCGGCACTGAAGGCCTTAAGGGCTCTGCTTAAGTTCTTAAGGGCTTGTGTATTGTGCGACCGACTTTGAAAGTTGTAGCGCGTAGCATCGCGTTATTGTGTGAATTTTTCTCTTTATTTTTTATTCTATCACCTTTTATTGGCGAGATCTGCCGCCACAATCGGCACGTCACCAAAATATGACGAAATTGAAGACTTCCCACCGCTGGCGAGGACCAGCGAAGCGTCGCTGCAGCGCCAGAAGAGTCGCTCCCGCTCAAGGGGCGCTCGAGATCCGGAGGAAGATCCCACTCCAGGACCCCCGTCGTTCGCATCGCCGAGCGAAACGAAAGCCGAGGGACGTGGCTTCCAAAGTCAAGACACAACAGCAGCAGCCACAGGTAAAGGGGGGCACAAACCCAGAGGAAATCAGGGACGCGCTAGTCGCGCAAGTCCAAAAAGAAAATGCTAGTCTGCGCAGCATGGTGGAACAACTCAGGGCAGAAATTGCGGAACTGAGGAAAGAGAGAAAGACATGTTCCCTCCCTCCGACCGCGCCTTCTCCACTTCCACGCCCAGCAGTCGTTGCTGACGAGGTTACTAACGCGGAGTTTCCTATGGATGCCCAGTCAGACACTAGAGCCACTAAAAAGAGGGCACTTGACAAGCAGGCAAGGAGCGAGGAAGCTGATTTTTGCACTCCGTTTAAAGACAGTCTAGCCGAAGTCAAAGACGTACTCAAGCAATTAACTGAAGCGGTAGCATCCCTTAACGCTAGGATGGCCAAATTGAAGAAGGACGTGGTAAAGATCCCGACGGACAATGCAAAACCACAGATTAGGAGGCTAGTTAAGAGCAAGGCAGCCTCCTCCATGGCGACGCCTGGTAATAAATCGCAGTTTAAGGTAGTTCCCATTTCCGGCGATGGCTTCGAAACGTAACGTTGAAACTTTCTCGATCTGGCAGGGGAACTGCTGGGGCTTCCTTCAGAAAATGGCGGTCCTTCAGCAGTTTCTCTGATCATAGGTCCATAAGCCACAGGTCATTCTATTGCAAGAGACACTCACGGATAGAGTCACCCTTCCAGGGTACACATCTCACGTTGTCAAGAGTGTGGAAGGCAGGAGCAGCCAAAAAATACACATTCATAGAACACGATCTACCCATGGGGCGCAGCGCAATAGAACACTCCTTTGTCGAAATTATTCCAAGTGGTGGCCTTAGAAACAGTTTCTTTCTACTCCACATCTATAGTTCGCCGAAGGGTAGGTGTCACCGATTCCATGTATAGTTCTTTCTAAAGCGGTCTCCATGGCACGGAAAGAGAGGGCACCCATCGTGGTGGCCGGGGACTTTATTGCACCACATCACGCGTGGGGTTATCCTCGTACCGAGCCCAAGGGGGCCGACCTCTGGCAAACGGCTTCAGATCTCAATCTTACGTTGATTACGGATCCCGGTTTTCCTAGCCGAACAGGCAATTCATGCTCGCGTGATTACACTCCGGATCTCACTTTTGTGGGCTCCGAGGGGGAAGTTTCGTGGGTTAATCTCGGCATTGATTTGGGCAGTGATCATTGCATACTCAGCACGACTATCCAGTTACAAGGGAAACTCCCCAGAACGTTCACTTTCACGGATTGAGATCTCTTTCGTAAAATCAGATCGGAGAGAGTTGGCGACGAAGGCCTGTCCGACTTTGACGGGTGGCTATCTCGGGCCATCTGCGACGTCGAAACGGCCACCAGGTCCATATAAACGAACCTTGTGGTAGACAAAATGGATAGCAAGTTAGCTCATCTCATAGAGGTCAAAGAAGCTCTACTTTCCAGGTGGAAAACCCAAAAACTTAATCGGAGGCTTCGCAAACCCATCGCGGAATTGAACCGAGAGATTTCCGAATACTGCCAAACGCTAGAGAAACAGCATTGGGACGAAGTTTGTAACATAGTGGACGAACAGATGAGAATTGGAAGGAAATGGAACCTCCTCAGGCATTTACTTCATGGGGACAAGTCCAAGTCCAATCAGAGTCGTGCGGTGGATAAGATTCTCCACGCAGAAAGAAATAAACGTTCCGCGATGGAGATTGCGGACTCCTTGGCCAGGAGGTATTTGCCTTTGGCCGGAGAGCCCGCTACTCCTGCCAGAGACTATCCAAGCTATGAGGGAATCCCTGCAGCCGAGCTTGACAAACCCTTTCAAGAAGCAGAAGTACGAAATGCGTTGTTCAACCTGAACGGAAGGTCAACTCCAGGACTCGACGGAATAACGAAAAAAATGCTTCGCAATCTCGTTGATAATTCGATAAAGATTCACACTGAGGAGGTTAACCGCATCTGGGAGTCTGGGGTCTTCCCTGACAAATGGAAGATAGCCTCAGTAATTCTCATCCCGAAACCAGACCGCAGCCCAGGGATAGAAAACTTACGGCCCATATCCCTCACATCCTGTCTAGGGAAGGTTGTTGGGCATGTGATCAATGACAGAATCTCGAAACACATCGAGGACGAGGGGTTGTTCCCCAATAACATGTTCGGCTTTAGACCACACCTATCTACGCAGGACGTCATGCTGCTCATTAGGCACACCGTATTAGAACGGGTTGCTAAGATATTCGCCGTCGATCCTCACTCCTAATCCTTCCCAGTCTAAGAGCTTGAATACTTCTTCTAAGCATGCAGTGAATAGCATTGCAGAGATTGTGTCTCCTTGCCTGACCCCTTTCTTGATAGGTATCTTTCTACTGTTCTTGTTTCTACGTTTCTACTTTCCTACAGAATGGATACCAAGAGAAGGGAAGCGCAGTCGAGGACGGCAGAAAGTCAGGTGGGATGATGAGGTTAGGAAATTCGCAGGCGCAAGTTGGAATACGCTAGCGCAAGACAGGGGCAATTGGAGATCGCAGGGAGAGGCCTTCGTCCTGCAGTGGACATAAATATAGGCTGATGATGATGATTAGAACGGGATACTCGAGACATCAGGGCCGTTCAAGGCCTTTGACAACGTAGCCCACCATCACATTCTGGACTCCATCTCACGCCTCAACCTCGGAGAGAAGTTTCACAGTTTTGTTAGCTCCTTCCTTAAAGATAGCAAGGCTACCATCAAACTCGGTGATCTCAAATCAGAGCTTTACGAGCTTGGTTCCGTTGGAACGCCACAGGGGTCGGTTGTTTCACCGCTTCTTTTCAATATTGCCGAGCTAGAACATCTAGGCCGTATCGGAAGCGCCATTTACGCTGACATCACCGTCTGGTGCACTGACGGTTCGGACGGACAAGTCGAACGATCTCTACAGGAGTCAGTCGACTGCATTGTTAGTCACATACAGAAAATGGGACTCAAACTCTCGTGGTCCAAATCTGAACTCCTCCTGTATCGCCCAACTAAAAGGGGTTCCAAACCGAAAAATTGGAAGCCCTTAGACGAGATGAATATCTGAATACACACGGCAACTGGGCAAACGATCCCAAGGGTTGACTCTATCCGAGTTTTAGGCATGATAATCGAGGCCAACGGGCACAACGGTCGCACAATCAACAGACTCACTTCGCACGTGGAGGGAGTAATTAGATTAATCTCCAGGGTATCCAACAATAGAGGAGGGCTCAAATAAGACAACCTTCTCAGGATTTACCACGCGTTCCCTAATGAGTCATGTAAACTACGTTGCCGCTATGCACCAATGGCAAGTTCACAAGAGAACCAAACTAAACACGCTCATTCGCAAGAGTATAAAGAGGGTCCTTGGCCTCCCGATGGGTACTAACACCGAGAGCCTCATGAGCCTAGGCATTCACAACACCCTAGAGGAAGTCATTGAAACGCAGCAAATGGCGCAGCCTTCTAGACTTTCGTCCACCATCGCGGGGCGAAAAATCCTTGAAGGCGTTAACATCCATCCCATTTTTGCGATGGAACGCAACACGCAGCTGCCAAATCACACGAGATCTTACATTAAGGTTTCTCCACTGCCGGGGAACGTACACCCACAACACAATACACACATTAAACATTTTCACACCCTTAAGGGTGTTAAAATGGGTGTTTTCCGCATTTACACCCTCGTGCACACCCTTTTAGCACCCATTTTGTTAAAAACACCCTACCATATGGGTGTATACGGCACATAAGGTGTGAAGTTGCTCGAAGAAGGGTGTTAAATCGACGTCTGAAGGGTGTTGAACACAAGGATGCATGCATAAATCTGGCCATAAGAACGCGCATACGTCCGCGCAATGAGCCATGTGTCTATGTATGTCATTTTTTTCTAAGATACTGATGTTACTGGCATGACAGGGCACTCCAAAACGTATTACCTTGAAAAGTAGACACATTCACTTGCAATTTCATGAAATATCATTAGATTTAGTTCTCACTGTGATACTACAGTGCAATTAGACACTTTTAATACAAACTGCAGTAATTGAATGAAAACGCGCAAGCAACTCGCAAAATTTTGCAGGAATTTAGCAGTGCCCTTAACAGCCCAACAAAAAGTTGCGAACCCCGGTGAGATGTCTTTTTAAGCGATTCAAGGTAGTAATTAGACACGCAGGCATAAAAATTAGGCTAATTCACTTGTCAACCAACCAAGTCAGACGATCCTGCTTACTTAATTGAAGTCCATCATCGATATAGTTCATAAATGGTTCTTTGAATGCCAAGAACTGATGCCGCTAATTGCTTCAGTGTAATGAATTCCGGACTATGGAAATATGGAAAACCGAAACACGTACTGCGGAAGAGCACAACTGTCACTCCTTTGGCAGACGCCACGAGTGATGTGAATGCTTGCGCCTCACACGTGGCACGA
Organism: Dermacentor silvarum; assembly: GCF_013339745.2. Lineage (NCBI taxonomy): Eukaryota > Metazoa > Arthropoda > Arachnida > Ixodida > Ixodidae > Dermacentor > Dermacentor silvarum. The sequence goes on along the minus strand of NC_051154.1, from coordinate 90,573,186 downwards.
CCAATGATGTAGCGCTCTTATCGAGCCACGATCTCGCTGAAACTTTATGCTGTGACCTGGCATGGTCTCCTTGATCGGACGCAGCTGGTATTTTGATCGTACCTGTAGAAGCGCGCTGATCGGCTCACTCACGGTCAAGATTTCTGCGATGCACTCAAAGTTATGCAGCCCAGACATCGTAAAAAAAAGAAAAAAAAAACACCTTAACGCTCGACACGAAACGTATTCGCCACTCCCAGCTCACCGGTACAGCTAGAGACCACAACGAAGTGGCAGCAAGCACGCGGCCACGCCAACAAGCAAAGCTGTGAGAATAAAGGGGCAACGGCAGATAATTTTTATAGTTCGACTGAGTTCGGCGCAGCGCGATTTTACGCGGCTGCGCCCTCCCGACTGAAGAGCGACCGGAACTGACGCTACGACGCTTTACCGTTGCCTAGACAACCCGGCGCGCGGCAGGGTGGGAAGGCGGAAGCTGCTACGTCACCTCATTGACTCTTGCTTCAAAAAATGCGTTGTCTTTGTCCGCGTCTCGCGCTCTGGGAAATAATTTTAAACGTGTGATTGGTTTTATGTGCGGTCTAACCAGAGACGTGGTCCGTGCGTTGTGTATTAATCGTGCCCCACCTCAACTCAAAGCCTTGGCACGCGCTGGAAGATGGATCCACGGAAGCAGATACGAGCAGTTGCAACGTGCCCGGTGTCGGCGGTCGGTATACTACTGTCAGTATGGAAAGTTTCAGGCAAGTGTCCGTTCATTTGGTGTTTCTTTATTTGATTACGTGTTATTGTTGGCTGTAGAAGGATGTCATTGTGATCCGATAGCATATTTCACTAATGTAAGCGCAAAAGCAGTTGCACGCAGTACTACGGCAAGATGGCTACCTCGATTGCCCCCGTGTGACTAGCAAGATGGCTACCTCGATTGCCCCCGTGTGACTAACGTTTCTGTGGCCACGTCGGGCGTGGTGCGCCTGCATAATCCCGCTTTGTTTCTGAGCGCTTGAACTATCGGAAATGTGGTGTTCTTGCGAGTTCAGCGCGGCTTATAACACGGTCGTTCGTTTTGTGTCGAGTAGAAAAAGAAGTGACGACTGGCTTCGCCTTTCGAGAGTACCGGCGCAATATTGGCTCTCCCTCGCGCGCCCGCGTACTGCTGATGCTGCTGCTTGCCGGACGCCTTCTTCAGCGTGTTTTGGGCTATCTTTCTCTCTCCGTTTGTGTGTGTGTGTGTGGTGTGTGTGAGCGCGCGCGTACGTGTTTTGTAAGCGCTTTACGTGTGCGTGCGTGCGTCCGTGCGTTTTTTCTGAGCGCTGCGTACGTGCGTTCGTGCATGTTTTTGAGTGTTTTGTATGTGTGCGTGCGCGCGCGCGCGTGCTTGTATGCGGGTCTCTATGTGCTTGCGCGTGCGTGCGTTCGTGCGTGTTTTGTGAGCGCTTTGTATGTGCGCGCGTGCCTGTTGTGTGATTGCTTTGCATGTTGGAGAGCGCGCGCGCGCGCGTTGCTGCTTTGCGGGCGTTTTGCTTGTGCGCGCGTGCTTGTATGTGGGTCTCTATGTGCTTGCGCGTGCGTGCGTTCGTGCGTGTTTTGTGAGTACTTTGCGTGTGTGCGTGCGCGCGCGCGCGCACGTGTTTTGTGAGCGCTTTGCGAGTGCGCGTGCTTGTATGCGGGTCTCTATGTTCTTGCGCGTGCGTTCGTGCGTGCGTGTTTTGTGAGTGCTATGTATGTGCGCGCGCGCGCGCGCATACGTGTTTTGTGAATTTTTTGCGGGGGCGCGCGTGCTTGTGTGTGTGTGTGTATTGAATAAAGTCGGTAGTTTTACACGCAATAAACCTCTTCAAAATTGGTGCAGCGGCTGTCCCCGCCCTGAAAACCGAGTTTGGTGTAGAGCCACTCTGGAATATATGGAGGCGCCGGAGGACCAGTGGAAGGTGTAAGTTTCCTCCTTTTCCCCTCCTCTACCCGGATGAATCCACTTCCTTGATTGTTATTGTGAAATAAACAGTTCATCAACAGCATAAATACATGAATCAGAAATCCGGAAAGTGTGTTTCACGATTACACTAATTTCGATCGTGAAACGTCTACCTTGGGTTAGCCCACATTTCCTTGAAGTAGGCAACTGCTTATGAGGCGGCGGCGGGCGAAATGCTGCCGCCCTTTTCGCCCGCACAAAAAATCTTTTGCCTACAAATGCAAAAAACGCCCGTGTCTCGTGCATTGGGGGCACGTTGAAAAACCCCTAGGGGTCAGGATCAATCCAGAGTCACCCGCTATCCCGTGCCCCTTAATCAAATTGTCGTTTTGACACGTAACACTCCCGAATTCAAGGAGACAACTGCTTAAATTGTGAATAGATGGTTATTTGCGATATTCCGCATATAGCAATTGGTTTAAGCAGCTTTTACTGATGATATGAAGTGCTCAGATTTAGGTCTCTCTGGGGTGGTTCTCATGCCCTTCGAATATTGTCCTCTATAGCCCAATTATAATTCGTAAAAATGGAATTTATAAGGCATGCCCTCGGACTCGAGAATGTGTTTGATTGAGCTGTAGGTTTAATTGAGAAGGTTGCAGTGAGTCCAATAAATTTTTTAATGCTTTCTGAGTAGAAGTGTCAAAGTGTAAAAAAAAAGCATATGTTTGTGTGTAAATTGTTGAAAGCGAGTCATGTGGTGCAGGTGTGCATGTGTGTGTGTAAGACTTCGCTCCTCGAAAGGGCAGGACTTGTGTAAAGTGACTTGTTGAACAACACTTTGCAAATGTGGTGAACATGGTTTAAATAATGGATTTGAGACCTGCAAGGAGTTGCGACATTCTAACGCATTCCTCTTGCATTTATCACGGATTTGCCACTGAATTGTACAACTCTCTGGTGCTGTTTGGCCAGAAAAGGCAAGGAAACAATAATTAATCAAATTTGCTTCATTCACCCTATTTATAGCCAACATAGTAGCCCAAGTCACTAGTGTGATCGAGTATATATTTGCAATGTGGCCCTAAGATTACTCATTACATTCAACTTAGCCGCTTTCATAGCTGGTAATAAACTTAGTGAGCACTAAAAGAAATATTAAACAATAGAAATACCGCTGGCACAGCACTGGCAACAGTGTATGAGCAGGCAAACGTATATGTGTGTGGAAATTTCAATGCAATGAACTTTCACTGCAACATCTGTGGTATGAGGCTTTTTTTTTCTAAGTAAGCTGTACCGAGTCCATACTTTGATTTTTCTCTTGCCAACCAAAATCACCTTTATTGCCAGTGATCTTGTCTCTCGTTCTGGTAGCATTTGTTTATGTGGAACTAAAAATGTCATTTCTTGCAGGTCATCCAGATGACAGCCTCACAATTCGCAGCCTTTGTGCTCTCCATCAGAAACCCATCAGGGGCAAGCCACTTATGTTTGCCTTCAGACAAGACAACATTGTAAGTAGATATAGGCGTGTAGTCGAATATTCTGAAACAAGTTTCCATTTAATACTGTGAGGCTCCCTTGATAGCCTTAGGTTCATATTTTGTGCAGTTGTGTGTATGCAGTTTTTAGATATTGCCGATGGCACAGTGCACATTGCAGATATGACGACTATGAAGTATATACTTGCAATTTCATCATTGCCTTTCATAATGAAGTTTTTCTTTTGTGCAAGGATATTCAGAGATTGGGGCATTTCAGCATCATATTCTGTATTGTGCATTCAGTGCTCATTTCAAGTTACCCTCCTCCTACCAATTTATTTGTGGGAAAAGAGTATTTGTTTACCCTCTGCAATGCGATTCTTATTTGCTCATTGCGTCAAACTCCTCTAACTTTAATTATCACATAATTATCACAACCTCAAAATTTCGGCTGTTATTGTTTTGAAAACAGTATCAAAATCAAAATGTGCTAGATTGCTATCAAGACTGCAAGGGAATTGAAGAAATTGCAAGAAACCGTGGCTTCTTATGGTAGTTGAAAACCTCTTTTCAGCAAACCATGTGCCTATTTCGTTTACTGAGCTGCTCATGAAATTCGCAAGCATGTTTGATTTAACACAGTCGTTACAGGAGAAGAGAAAAAGGAGATTAACAGGAGCACTTTTCATGAGGATGCAATGCTTTTGGATATTCTCCAGGTGGCAAAGTGTACATTTAGGAGAGAGAGTGACCTGGAATCGGAGAGGGTGGGGCAGGGAGCCAATTTGCAGCCATTGTGACTCATGCATGTAGTGACAACACAGGATGAAAAATAGTTGTGGCACTGCGGTCTAGTAAATAGGTCAGCACTTACATAAACTCCCCCACAGTGAGGGGGAAACGTAGGATATGTTGTCCAATAAAGATGGTGCTTTTAGGAGACAGCAGGTAATTTTAGGCTCTAGTTGAGCAGCTACAATATGAAGGACCACATAAATTCTAGGAAGCCAACATAAACTGAGAAGGACATACGTCACTGTTCAGAGCACAAAGTAGAAATTCGGAGCATCAGGAAGGATTGTAAGTATAAATAAGGGAATAGTACTTGTCAGCCTATTGCCTAGCTAACAAGGGCAAAAAATAGTTGGCAGGATATCTATATTTTCCAGGGAAATGTGCTGAAACACTGATTCTTACTCAGTCAGTAAAGAAATATACAATAAATAAAAATAACTACGTATACAGAAAAGGCCTTATAGACTGCAGTGGAGAGTTGGACATTGTTGAGCTAGATGCAAGTACTGCTTTGCTACTGTAATGCAGGGCAGGTGAGAATGCAGTTGGGGGTTTCGTCATTTTCGTCTGTTGTGCACTCTCTCTGTACAATAGTGCTCTTCGTCTTGGAGTGTATAAATGTTGCGTGAAAAACAATTATTTTCTCATGCCTTGAGCACAGCAGTCTTATTGTCTTCTCCCATGAAGTCTCCTGCTGCAGTGCTTCTGAAGTGTAATGCACAACTACATTGCAGATTTTATATTGTGAGTTTTATATTGCGGTCACATCCATGCTCCTGGAGAAATGCCCATTGCTAAGAGATGTCCTTGGTAGAGTCTACATTTTATGCTCTTATTTTCCATAGTGAAAAGGCTACTGTATATTCATTTTTGCTTCTATGCCATTTTGTATTCACGATGACTTAGTGATCGCGGTTTCTAAATTTGAAAACTGGAACTTTTGCCCAATTGAGCTGTGCCTTGTGTTCGGTCACAATAATTAGGGGTGTTGTTTTCAGAAGCTTGTTGCCTTATCAAATTCCCCGCAGTGTATAGAATCGTAATGAAATCTAGAGTCAACTCTCATGATTCTGTTATTTTGCTAATGCAGGAAGCAAGATTCCAGCACAGCCATCTCCTGCACTTATGGTCAAGATGCTCAGACAATGGAGTCCCTGTTCCTTGTGGTTAACCGTGAACAGTATTCTCGCTTTTATGAAAGCTAAAGGTGATTTCCTGCATAAATTAGAATTTTGCAGCTCAAATGTATACACTTTATTCTAATTTTAATCAACTAATATATGCTGTTTAATACTTTTATACTGTTTGGTAGAATCATTTCTTGTTGGAAAATATTAAGCATGATGTTTAACATTTATTTATGCATTACTGGCTGATGCATGATGGCCTGTGTTTAAAAAATGTGAACTCACTCATTTGAAGCTTCATTCAGTAACCAGAGTATGGCTGATTCAATAAACATTATTTGCGCATTTATGTACAAGTCCTAATCTTCCATTATCACACCAAGTACAAATAATTTAGAAATTGGCAATGTATTATCCGCATGTGGCCAGTAGAGTACCTTAATGAACAGTGGTTTGTTTTTATAAGGCCGCCATTGATACGGCACTTCGCACCTAAACAGTAATAAATCTGGCATATTTAGGCTGTCTTGCAGTAGAAAAAAAAAAACATTTTCAAGCAACATATTTTCTAACAGACCATGCCTTGCCTTCGCATTACAAAATTTAAGGAAACGAGAATTGTAATCGGAAAATCTGCTACACAGCATTTTAACTCAGAGAACTCTATTTACATTTAAAAAAAAATGATTTAGGGGGGAAAAAAATTTTCTTGCTCAAGGAATCTTGTTGAGGAGCGAAAATTCATCTTGATGCTCCTGGATCAAACCTTATTTAAAGCAAGTTCATGTGTGAAACGTACGGTGTTTCAGTATATCAAAAATGTGCGCCAGTCAAGCTTTATATCGACTTTCCAAATCAGCTTTTCACAATGATTTGCCATGACATTGGTGTACAAAATAACAGGGTGTGTTTCTTGTGTGCTTGCTCTGCATTTCATGTACTTCCCTAATTGACCTTTGCAATATATATATTTTTTTCAAGGCCACCAAAACTAGAATTTTTGTACCTGAAATTTAATATTGAAAATTTATTCCTTTAAGTGGCACCAAACAGGCTGTTTTTGGGTTACCATATATACAGGTTGTTTCAGTTAACTTAAGCTAAACATTAAATAAATGCAAATGCTACGTAGCTGGACAGGACCAAGGTAATGTTGTACGCCGTCGCTTGGAGATACTCAGACTATTTTTCTTACTCGGCCTAATTCGATAATTAGACCTACTTATTTATTCAACTTCGCAATTATTATAATTAGATGAAAAGTGTAAATGAGTAAATTGTAGAGCAACATGAGAAACTCCCAATACAGCTTTCTGTTGCTCAATACGTGCAACATAAAATGGTTTTTCCGAGCGTGAAAGAAGCCCGTGAATATACGCAAAATTTTTGTCCGACTGGCCGCTCGAGGCACTTTATGTGTATTCGCGGGCATCTTTCACGCTCGGAAAAACACTTTTGTGTTGCACGTATTGAGCAGCAGAAAGCTGTATCGGGAGTTTCTCATGTTGCTCTATACAGTCTTCTAATTGACACTTGTCATCTAATTATAATAGTTGAGAAGTTGAATAAATAATTAAGTCTAATTAGGCGGAGTAAAAAATTGTCTGAGTATCCCCAAGCGACGGCAAACAACATTACTTTGGTTCTGTCCACCTACGGAGCATTTGCATATTTTTAAAGTTCGTCCCAAGTTAACTGAAACACCCTGTATATAGGACAGATTTGATCAGTTATATTAAAAAAAACATTTTTGTAGGAAATGTAAATTTTCATGTACTTACATATGTATTTGGTGATTGCACATTTTAGGTTGTTATGTATGTATTATGTAGTTATGTATTCAAGCATGGAATAAATATATTTACTTTCCTTGAAAATGCAGTATCGTATGTCTTGCTGGTTCGTATTACATTTTATATGGATATGTAAAGCGTAATAACCATTGATGTAGATATACACGCTCAGAAGTTATAGTTTGCTATGTTGCATTTGTGCAGTGAAGACAGGTTTTGCCCTGAATTACTAATATTTATTGTCATCCACACGTATAAGTGTTGTGTATGCCTATCGAAACTTCAAGCTTGGCTTTCGGACGCCGTGCTTGGTAGCTGAACTTGAACCTTCTGGCACACACGAGTTATGCCTGGATCGCTCTATATAGTCATAATTCAAGGTATGTACAGCTGAGCCTGCCTTCCCTATACTGTAGAAATAAAGGGTGTACACCCTTTCAACACCTATGAAAATGGGTGTTAATGAGGACTAACACCCTAACACCCTTCATAATTTTTGCTGGACACCCTTCCTCTAGGGTGCTATATTAGCACCCCAACGGTAGGGTGTAGGAAACAGCACCCTTAGGGTGTCCGTCTGGCGACAAACTGATTTACACCCTTAAGGGTGTTAAAATGTTTAGTGTGCAGGCAGTAGGGTGGCTAGGGCCTCTGCACTCCTGACACACGCACACGCGTCGGACGCATATTTCGTCGATGCCGCTCAATACGAGCGTTCCGGTAGCAGCACCTCCCGCTTTGCGGTCGTCTCCGTTGACACCAAGGGCCGGGTACTTTCGGCCGCATCAATCATTACCTCGTCGCCCGGTAAGCAGAACAGCTAGCCCTAGCATTAGCGCTGTTAGATCCAAGCAAAACGGAAGTCTACACAGACGCGAGATCGGCAGCCAGAGCATTCGCATCTCGGGCCGTCTGTAAGGAAGTCGCCAAGATACTCGAAGGAAAAGTACTTGTTCATCACACCATCACCCGTTTCCCGGCCCATGTAGGGTCGAAAGTAGGGGGGCTTATCAACACCAACGAATTGGCCGGTGCTCGGGCGCGAGGTCTCGCTTGCCGCGCTGGGCTATCCGGGGCCGGTGCACCGGGCGGGGCCCACGACGGGTTTGGTCCAATGGTGGCGGACCAAACCCGTCGTGAAACAGGTGATGGTGTGATGAACCGCCCCCTCCCCCCCCGCTTTAGGGACATACTCTCCACCTTTAACGAAGGCACAAAGCATTATCAACTTGCTCGCAGGACATTTCCGTTGCCCCACCGAAACCTATCACGGCCTCAATTGGTTACGCTTAGGTTATTACAAACGCACTCGTATCCCAGCCTCTCGATCTATAGTAGTTTCACGAGGGTCTCCCTAAGTGTCTCGACTTCGGCGATTACAGCGATTTCAACCATATGCTCTGGGAGTGCCCCTCTTACAGCACCACACGGATCAAGGGATCTCGTATAGACACGTTTTATTCACTGACTGGTTCCATCAACTCAAGGCAGTCCAGAAGGCCCACGATGAGATGGTGAGGCTTGGCCTTCCCGTCCCGACGTGGGAGCGGCCCGCGATCCTCCCTCCATGAAAACGGGTGGTGACTACTTCAGGACATCAATAAAGTTTACTACCTACCTACCTACCTACCTACCTACCTACCTACCTACCTACCTACCTACCTACCTACCTACCTACCTACCTACCTACCTACCTACCTACCTACCTACCTACCTACCTACCTACCTACTACTCCCTACCTACCTACCTACCTACCTACCTACCTACCTACCTAACTACCTACCTACCTACCTACCTACCTACCTACCTACCTACCTACCTACCTACCTACCTACCTACCTACCTACCTACCTACCTACCTACCTACCTACCTACTACCTACCTACCTACTCCTACCTACTACCTACCTACCTACCTACCTACCTACCTTTTATTCCCTTTATACCTTTCCCCAGCCCAGGGTACCCAGGCGGTACTTAGACTGGCTAACCTGCCTGTCTTTCCTTCCCTTTTGTCTCTCTTTTGAGGAAGGAAGAGGAAAACCAGCGAGAAATGTGCAATAGATATTAAAGCGCCTTTGGGCAGTTTCAAAATAGAGGTGTTAAGAGGGAACAGTACTCGCGCCGGTGTAGCTTAGAAGTGAAGGATCTAGTGTAAATAGAAACGATAATGTCACCGATTATTTGTCAACATAGGTGACGCAGTATGGGAGGCCATAGCCAGGTTAAACCGCAATTATACCCCACCGCAGTAATCTGACGTAACCACAGTTACCGTAAAGCGGAATGCGGCGCTGCTACACGCTACGTATGTTTCGTTGTTTCCAACGTGTCGCCGCAGTGTTGTGAAGGCGGAGGCCTAATTATATGGTTCCACGCCAGTGTTTACACACCACACAAATTGCCGACAGAATTCATCGTTTCGTTACCCGTAAAGAAGAATACCACTCACCGGTATTGTTTGTTAAGATTCTCAAGCTTCCTAAGAACTTGCTTGACATTATATGGAACCCCCCGCCGCGGCAGGCCGGAGTTGAGTATCCACCATGACGTTATATATGCGCCAGTTGCGTGTGTGTGAACGCAGAGTGGTCAGTTTGTCCTCACAAATGCTTATCACTGCCTCCGTCGTCGCGACAGGCCAGTTCGACGCGCTTTTTTGGGAGGATGTTTTGCTGCGGGTGGAGCTGCAGGCGGTGGAGCTGGGTGCCGCCATTTGATGGCTATACGGCTTTGACTGAGGTGGCCAACCTCAGTTTGCGACAACCATGGTTAGCTACGGTTAGGTTTATCGTGCGACTGGGTGTAACTGCGGTTAGCCTTAACTGTCGTCAAACTAAACTGAGGTTAGACTACCCATGTGACAAGGGTATAAGCCGCCTTGCAACTCAGTTTCGCTGGAGCGAGTAACCTCAGCGGAGAAAGTCCACCGACCACGCAAACAGTGAAAAAGCCAAGAAAAGCTACTCGCTTTAATTACTGCTGAATAACATGGGAAGAGAACAGGATTAGCTATTGCTTGTCTTCCTTTAAATCAGTGAGCAAGCACTGCTTTTTCGGTTAGCGCAGCAGTATTTACCATTTACGAAAACTGATTGCATTTCTGCTGTTGCAAGAATTTGATGGATGGCACTTGTGTAACGGGCCTTGCTGTGAGACAATGGACCTTGCTATTAGTTGATTACCATGTTTGATACATAGGAGGATTAAAATTACATTGACCTTTATAATTTAAAGAGAGAGGGCGGTAAAGCTATGTATCTAAATGCAAACTTAAGGGCTACGTTGGATCAGGTGTGTAAGGCGTTAAAATGAAGTATTGGGCGAAATATGGCTCCCTCAGTTTTACATATTTTAAAACGAAGCTTTCATTGACTCTTCCCCTGGGTTCGGTGTTCTTCGTTTTTGCGCCAGATATATTTATGGATATATATAAACAGCTGGTGCCACGAGGTATGTGCTGGTTGCTGTCTTGCTAAGGAGACAACTTGCGTCTCTGGGTATGTGTCGTTGGGTATGTGCCAATTCTTGGCCAATCACCCTCAATGAATTTGCCACGTTGACGCAAGGGTATATATATCAGGAAAAATGTATTAAAGCAAAGTTTTCTTTCTCGCTTTCCCAGACTTTGGCATTCGCCGTCGTTTCCTTGCCTAATAGGTCGCGTGATGACTGAGAACAGTTACGCCTACGCGTGTGATGTGAGGATTTCGTAGTGGGTGCGGGGCCATGGAGCCTATAGGCATATCCTAACTGCTGAAAAAGTGGACGCTAATAAGAGGCGGGTTGCTGAACAGGTCCGTGAACTTTGTGTCGAAAAACGCCAACATACACTTTGCTTATGCACAAACACCATTGTACAAAGCTTCGCTTCACATGGACTCTAACATGTGCGTTTGATTTGCATACATTTTTCTCAGGCAGAAGTAGAGGGTCGTTTCGTGTTGCGCGCTAAAGTGGGGCAATTAGATATTTTTGCGAGTAACCTTTGTCCGGCAGTGGACTTAATTATAAAGACGAATATATCAACACAGTGATTCCGACGCGGGTTCTATATATTCAACGAGAGAAACAGACGTATGAAAAAACGCAATAAACTGGTTTGCCTCCCTCCATCTTTGTTTCGCTATAATCGCTGCACTAACAATTAACACTCCTGCACTTGAATCTGGCGTGCCACTCTAGTTGTACAGATTATTTTGCGAGTTTTCGTCAGTGGTAGATAATGTTTTTTACTCTCCGGAACAGTAGTTCACTCAGACTGTCGAGCAATGTCCGACATCTACCAAGAATTCCAAGTCAACCTCATCGCCTTATGGTAACCTGGGTCCCTCTGCGGATTTCAACTATGCGCATTCGCTATATTTGTGTTAAGAACAATTTTACTGCACATGTACACTCAGTACAAGTGATTTGTACCGAGACTGCTAAGGTTTCTGCTTTGTACGTAATCCAAAAAAAGCTGTAGCGTACTTTAAGAGCATGATAAAGAATACCACGTTGTGTAAATCAAAGCATAGCACTGCATTACGGGGTCTCTCATAGCCAGTACGTTTCCTCAGAAAAGAAAGAAGAGGAAGTCTGAGAGCGTTTCGGCTTCTCAGCTCGTCTGTAATTTTCACTAGATTTTTGCTCTTATGTCCTGCTGCTTTGCTCTGAGTACTCAACCTCCAAACTTTGGGTAGGCTGCCAGTGGCGGGCGCACCATCACCCGCCGGCACTTTCGACTGCCAGCCTATCCACAGCCTGGAGCTTCGTCAGGTCTACCTCTGTCACTGGAAACTTTGACGTAAGTCGGTCTTACTACTTAACCGATACCCAGTGGACAGCATGACCTTGGGACCCTCTACTCTTATCCTCCTGGCATGTCCTCCCCTGCAATGCTGTCTGTTCAAGACATCTCTCGTGCCTCCGACATAACCTTCAGTACGCTGCCAGAAGGTCAGGACAATCTTACTGACATTTCCGACTCTTCTATTACGACAATTACAACACTGGATAAAGCCATTACTTCTGAAAAGACCCACAATATTAACTAGATGTCCACCAAACGCCGCCATAACACTCAGAGATCAACCTTCTCAGAAGAAAAGCCACCTGCACTTCGCTTACCTAGACAAAGGCTAACTGTGATCGTCAAGCTGAAAGATAATTCTCAACTATTTTAAGACGTTAATCCTCTTGCCATGAAGCGGTCCTTGGAGTCGGCAGCTCCTGATGGTGTCCTTCAAGTTTGACCGAATGAGCGAATGAATTTTCTAGCCGTAGACACACGTAACTGTGAAACCACCGAACGCCTTTTGAAGATCACTAGCTGTTACTGATAGAATATCAGTAGAAGTGTACGAACCACGCCAGAGTAACTGCTGAGTAATTGTCACAAAAGGAGTCCCTGTAAATCTTTCTAAAGATGTTATTCTTTGTGCACTGCTACAAACAGTGCCGGTGAAGTTTGTATACGCAGCTTGGCACAGCCACAGAATGTTCGCATTGTGTTGGCCACGGAACCAACCCCAGAATATATTATATTAGGATACACGAGGTATCACGTGTATGACTGTGTGCCGTCACCGAGACTACAAAATGTCTTCGTTTCGGGCATGTAGCCGGCCTCTGTAGGCTTCAACAGCGATCTGCCCTGTTGCGGTTCTAATCATCGTGCAACATTTCAAATGATAATCTACGATGAACAAATTGCGGAAAGAGACAAACAAGGATTAAGTTTTGACCGTTATTGCATCCTTGGCAAACAGAAAGCGACCTACAAGTACAAAAATGAGAACGAGGATTACTACTGCGCTAAGGCAGAGCTGCATGAATAGAGGCATATCCGAGGTGGTAAGATCGTCAAAGTACCAGCTGCACAACAGCAACAGCACGCCTACAACGTGTCAGAGAACCGTCAAGTACGTTTCCAGTCCTCTGCATTTAGATGACGTGGCAGAATTCCCACTTCTTTGATCCCGTCAGCAGGTTCCTTCCTCGCCCACCGCAGCCGGACTGGGAAATACCGCTCGGCAATCAGAGGCCTTGTCAAGATCAAATGCCGGGAGCTTGAACGGGACATATGTAGTCGACCAACTCATGGAAGCGTATGCTGCCTCTCTTTTCAGTTGTGGAAGCTGTACGTGCGTTTCAGACATCTCTTTCCTCTCAAGTGGCAGAAACAATACTGTCCTTGTCGAGTACATCTCACCTCTTCCTGCACAATGGAAGTAGCAGCCACTGGTATGGCACCATGTTCCAACATGCGCAGCATTTGTGTAATGTCACAATATTCCAAAGTATTGCGTGCAGCATGGGCCCCCAGCGCTGAAACTTGGCCTGACAACAGTATCGCTGTAACACACAGCCTAGCGAGCGGAGCAAACACTTTTCAGCAGCACATGCCACGACTTAGCGTCAGTGAACTCCCCGCACATTTTGAGGCACGTGTGTCCAGCTCCTGGCCGGAGTAGGCACCGGCGTGTTAGAACGTAGGAGCGCACACGCTCCTCATAACGCGCATGGCCGTGGACAGATCTTGGCTGAACGCATCGGGCTAAATCAAATGTTGATACAGGCGCGGATCGGCTATCGCTTAATATGTAGTACCATTTTTAAATACCTCTCTACCGGACAGCGGCAGCATACTGTAGTTGCATACTCGAAATGCTGTTGCGCCTCCTGGCCAGCGCTGGTTCCCTATTCACTGCCTGCCTCTCAGACTTCTGACAGTTTGTAAACAAGCACCACTTCCCTGCAGTCGCCACCTCAGAAACGAGAGAGCGACCTGGCACATGCCTCTTTGATTGCTCCATCATGCATTCATGTCAACTGGCCATGCAATGAGCAGACTGCCTGTGACAATTCGAAATTACATTTATATGTCACGAACTGCTCGCTGAATCGAGCAATGAGAATGATGCAGTTACGGTGAAGTGCGCTGACCTGTCTTTCACTGTAATTGCCGGCTACATATCCCCTCGGGCTCCGTTTCACGTAGACCGCCTCCAAAACATCCATAGAACACCGGCTCCACACGTATTGCCTGGATACACCGTCTGGGCTCCAGCCCGGACGACAGCTAGAGGACGTTGACTTTTTGACTTTGCTAATCAGAATGATCTGATCTTTTTAAACACTGGACAACTGACATTTTAAAAGGGTGCAATATCTAGTGGTATTGATATTTTCATAGTTTCTTCATGTCTAGGGTCATGCTATGTTGCCATTAAATCTCATGGAAGTGAGCACGTGCTAGGTTATATTATAAATTATGGCTTCGCTGGGTGGTCAAGGTAAGTGTCATGTCCGCTGCACGAACTGGGATGCATTTAATCCTACTGAAGAGAGCTCAGAACAATCTCAGATGGTGTATGCCGACCTCACTGGCGTAATAGCTCAAGCTGTGAAATACAGCTCAGGAGTCTTGGGGCTGACGAAATCCTCGTCAGCGGCGGACATTGAGTATGAGAGGCTCCGTGCAATTAGCCGCAGGGCTGAAAGGCGCACGCGCAACGCGCTATCTACTGATTACTTTTGTCCAGCCAAGCGCCATCAAAAGCACGTTATGCGGCCCCTTAACAAGCTCGCTGCGAGTGAGTGGAGATAATTCTGCACAAAGTGTAATCCAAGAAAGCCTCTGACTACGAAATGGAATAATGTGCGAAGCCTGCGAATGCAACCTTCCCAATTTCCTCCCCTTGTCTGTGTACATCAACATCGCGGAACTAGTAGCGCTGCGGAAGCCTTGTGCTCTCAAATCATCTTTTCGACGGCTGCAGTTGCTCTGCCAACGCATGTTGAAAGCCTAATTGCGTCACCTAACACGTCCTTGATGTATGAGCCATTTTCTATGCAGAAGCTGCGGATGGGGCTAATCATTGTTGGTCGAGAACGCCCTCATACAGGGTCGAGACGGTTATACCAACAACGGGAAGTTAATGCTAGCTCTCTGTGAGCAACGTAACTTATAGTTATCGTGAATACGAGGTCTAAATGTGATGGCCAGATCACATGGGAAGTCGGAAGTAGGCAATCGACTGTATGGTGACAGACGGAATTTACGATAAGGTTTATGATAAGTGATTTAAGAGAAATGGTCAGTCACGAGGAAGGGTATATAGCAACATAGGAAGTGACCATAAACGTATCATTTTAAAAATGGTATATTTAGTTGGGAAAGAGAGCAAGGAGCGAAGAAGGGCCAGTTCAAATTTGAACGCTTAACATAAAACAAATATAGTCAGAAGAGTCGAGAAAAAACTTGGCAAATGGCCAAGCAAAGAGTGGGAGTATAGTGAGCTTCTAAGTGTAACGACGAGAGAAATAAGGAAAGAGAAGCAACATGTTTGTTGAAAGGAAAAAGGAAACCGAAAAGCTGGTGGAACAG
The DNA here is from genome assembly GCF_013339745.2 of Dermacentor silvarum. Classification (NCBI taxonomy): domain Eukaryota; kingdom Metazoa; phylum Arthropoda; class Arachnida; order Ixodida; family Ixodidae; genus Dermacentor; species Dermacentor silvarum. Next base: position 90,557,695 of record NC_051154.1, on the reverse strand, counting down.
GGAGATAGGGGAAGCGATCGATGAACGAGAGATGGCATCACGAGCGCATAAGCCGGCAAAAGAAAGCGCAGTTGCCGCAGGATGAAGTAGACAGAAAATGGGGAATATACCGGAGAAAAAAAAAAACTAGAGTTCAAATGATGGTTCAAGCAAAGACTTAAGGTGAAAGTGAACATTGGTTGTCAGAAATACGCGAGAAAAAAAAAGGCCGCACCTAGAATATCTTGGAACCACATCATCTTATTGGGCAGGAAATCTGGAACAATACAACATATCCTAGACGAAAATGGAAACGAACTAGAAGGAGATGCGGCATTAAATTACATCCAAGAAATAACAGCCTAAATTTATCAAGGCAATAGCGAGGTGGCTTCTGAGAAAAAAAAAAGAGCGTGAGCGAGGACCAGATGGAAAAGGAGTTGGTGCTGAGAAATTTCAACAGGAAGAAAGCTGAAGAGAAAGTTCCTAAACGCCCAACCACAGGGCCAGACGAGATTCCCGTTAGGCGGATTAATGAACTAAGACGTAAGGAAAGCTGTGTTGAAAGCAGTAGAAAAAAGCTTACAAGATAGGCGAATACCAGACAGTTCGGGACAAAGTAGAATGAATTTAATTTATAAAGGTAAGGAGGGAAAAGATGCAATCATATAGGCAGTAGACCATTACATCGGTAATATACAAATTAGCAATGCAGGCGATGACGTTAATACAGCAAACATGGGCAGAACATAATGGCATATTTGGAGGACTTCAGAATGGCTTCAGAATTGGTAGACGTGTATGTGATAACTTATTTGTTCTTACTCAGTGTATAGAAATATCCAGAAAAGAAAGGAGACCGTTACATGTGGTTTTTTTTTTACATTACCGGAGAGTATGACAACGTAGACCACAGCATTTTGTGGGATATTCTGGAAGGGGAGCACTTTTAGGCAACGAATGTGTAGTGCTTTTGAGGGAGATTTAACTAGAGAATACCGTTTTCGTTGAATGGGAAGGGTTGAGGAGCGAGGAGAAAGTTGATATCACCAAGGGACTGACAACGGGGTGCTCTTTATCCCCGCTGCTGTTTATGATGGTCATGGTAAGGATGGAAAGGGAGATAGAAGAATCAATATCGGGTTTAATCTCTCATACGAACAGGCGGCAAAATAGTAGAGCAGCAGCTTCCAGGTTTGTTTTATGCGGACATTATGATGCTTACTAGCATGCAAAGTTTTAAGCAACGTTTGGCTAATATCTGTGGACTGGAATTGCCAGAATTTCGGATTAAAATTTAGCGTTAAAAAAATCAGGTTTTGTGGTATTCAGTGAAAACAGCGAACAGACAGTGTCAGTACAGGGCCAGTAAATACCTCGGGTAAAAGAATACCAATACATTGGTGCATGGATAAACGAAGGCAATAGACATATGAAAACACAGGAAAAACAATAATAACAAAGAGGAAGAGAAACGTGGCCGTAATGAAACACAAATCGCTATGGGGATACAATAGCTACGATATGCTCCGGGGTACTTATTTATTGATTCATTTATTTGGAAAGTTGTAATTCATTCATTTATGTGGAAAGTTGTAATCGTTCCAGGGCTTACATTTGTAAATGAGGTTGTTTGCTTGAAGTGAAGGGGTACAATAAGCACTCGATGGCAACCAAAGGTTAGTGGGACGCCTCACATTGGGCGTTCACGGGAAGACTACAAATGAAGCTGTGCAGGGTGATAAGGGCTGAACAAGTTTTGAAGTGAGGGAAGCTCAGAGTAAAATTGATTTTGAAGAATGACTGAGGAATATGAAAGAAAGTAAATGTGTTGCGAGAGTGTTCAGGTATTTTTACAGGAAGAACATTGACTTACAGTGGAGGAAAAGAACTAGGAAGTTTACCAGCAAGTACGCGACCGGTATGGTAAGTAACATGGCAACAAAGAACGTCAAACGCAAAGTCAGGCTGAGACACTCTCATGAGTGGTGGCAATACCAATGAGTATGGCTTCATAAATTTGCGTGTGAAGGCAACGCGCATTATTCGGTGGGTGTTTGAAGTTGGGCTGATGTCACGGTTGCTGTCCGCTGCAGCCGCGTACGCATATGAGGGTGAGTAACTCCGGAAGTGGACAGGCAAATGTGATCTGCATATATTGATAGGCAGACCATATTTGGCAGAACTTCAGAGAGACCAATGAGGGTCACGGCCGAACAAAGTGGTGCGTAATATCCCTGCATGACACGCGCCGCAGTACGAGTATTGTGCAGGTGTGGGACCCTATTTGGTTTGCACAAAAAAGGGCGGGTGGTTTACATAGCCCTGTAACCATGCAAGCTTGCGGCAGCCAATTCCGATTGCCTTGAGAGAGTTGAGAATGGCGTAATGGGCAACATTGTCATATGCGCTTAACGTCGAGAAAGAGCGCAAGAAAATAAATGTGTTGTGCGAGTGTTCAGGTATTTGCACAGGAAGAACATTGACTTACAGTGAAGGAAAAGAACTAGGAAGTTTACCAGCAAGTACTCGACTGGTATGGTCGCGTACTTCCTTCCGAATTTTCTCTTAATAGACAAGTATTGTGAGGTAAATAACATTGCACATAGAGGAACACCCGACCAAAGCCTACCGTAAAAGCAGAGTAGGCGCTGTAGCGTTTGAGATACTATTGCAGACATATGCGAGGACCATTTCTTTCTTCACTTTTCGAATGCAGCTTGCCAAAGCAATCGAGCGATATGCCGTATTGATAATTCTCTCCAGGCCCTGACGGAATTACCTATGCCAACCTGGGACATCTTGAACAAGAGTCCAGACGAGCACTGCTTGGATGCTTCAACAAGTCGTGGCATAGCAGTACTGTTCCCTTGCAGTGGAAGTGAAGTCGGCTGATACAACTGCACGTCGAAACTTCTGGTACGCGGACGACATGAATTTTCCTTTGCCAAATGCCCTCGATGATCAATTTTTACCGGTCGGAAGGATCGATGACGTCCTTGTTGTTATTGCGTCGCGTCTAATATTAGGCATCCGCGTAGGAACAAAATCGATGAAAGCGGGAAGTTTATTTATATAAGTTTGCCCTTCGCCCCTTGCCGATGTCGCACGTGGCTCAGGTTTGTGTACTGGCCCTTTCAGTAGCTTAGTGATTAGCAGTTAATACAGCATGCAGGTTGAGCAACACACACAGATGCGCAGATACGATTTTGGGTCAACAATACTTCCACCTACACTCATGCATGTAAATGATACGGTTAATTGGCGAGCAACTGCGAAGTGAATCGGCCAATTCCTTGTCCAATCCTGCGCAAATATATACATCCATTTAAGTACGTATTCCCGAAACAAATTGCTGCCGTTTGTTTCTGATAGAACGTGCTAGTTATGAAATTTTGTAATAGTTGTAGCGGTCCTAGCAACATTTAAGCCGCTAGGCTTTACCAAGATTCCCCACTAACTTTGTTTAAAGGTACAGATGCATACCTTAATGAGTAGCACAAATGAACGTTTGTACTTGGAATACATGTTTGTAATGAATTGCGTATGCCAGAACTAACGCCCAAATGTGCAAAGTAGGTGCAAGATATAAACCCCGAAACGCACAGAAACACCGTTCTGGCTATAGTGTTCGTTACTTTTTCAGAGTTTGTAGTTGAAGCTAACGAGAGAGCTCAGATGCCAAGGAAGCTTCTCGAGCACTACAGGCTATGGAAAGGCAGTTCGTTGCATTGGCCGTCATCATTCGAAAAATGCATTCAGAGTTGTAAGGTTTCTCTGTTAAAGCGTGTTGTTCTCCGGTGCACCTTTTCAAAGAGTGCCATTCGTAATATTTTACAATATCGCGGAATCTATAGATATATATACTGGAAAGGCAGTCATTGCCGTAGGAAAGAGGCACTATAGTGAAGCGGACGGCATCTATGCCGCATCGTATCTGTCTATCGCATCTATACAAAATTATTTCTTGAGTGAACATCTGACCCAGCCTTCAAGCTTTTTTTTCCAGCGGTAATGTGAACCGAAGAGCACTGAGTGTGAGCGATAGCGAACCCTGCGTTGCAATAACGTACGTGGTGAAAGGGGGATTTATTGAAACTCGTCCGAGGGATCGCAAGTGGCTTTCTAGACACAGTCCTAGCTGTTGGCATCCGCAGCTCGAGCTCGGGTCTCGCGCCGAAGCGATGGCAGTGCCCACGGTGCCTACATGCATATTCCCCCCTACAATTGCCCCCGCTGCAAAGGTGAGCCATCCTGGCGACCTAAGGTGATGACACGACGAGGGGGTCGTGGTACGGCTTCAGGCGGCTGATGTGAACCGTCTCGCGGCCACGGCAGCGCTTGTCCGAAGATGGTGTCACCGGTTCGACCACATAGTTGACAGGCGATGTACATTCGACGATCCGGTACGGACCCCGATATTTTGGAGCAAGCTTTGGGCTAAGGCCTGGAGATTGGAATGGCAGCCGAAGCCAGACGTGAGAATCCACGGCGAAGGACTGTGTTGGCTGATCGTGGTCGCGGCGATCTTTTTGGATGCCTTGGGTATCCTACGTGATTGAGCGAGCCAGTTGACGGCACTCTTCAGCATGTCGAGCAACTTCTGAAAGCGGGGTGACTTCATAGGCGTCCGGGTGATACGGAAGTACGGTGTCAAGGGTAGATGATGGTTCACGTCCATAAAGAAGAAAAAATGGTGAGAAGCCCGTGGTAGCCTGAGTTCTGTTGAGAATGGCTGTCCTGGCTCTCATCAAGCGACGTCGAAGGAATGCCCCAAGATGCAACAAGAAGCTCGTATTCTTCGAAAAATGGCAAGATACAAAACTTCCCGTAGAGAGGCTGCTCAATCTGTTCGCCAAAGTGAACAACACTCGCCAAAGAAGCGCCACCAAGCCAATTAAGAAGTTCGTAGCGGGGCGCAGGCGCCACGACCACCTCTGCCTGTGTCTGCATCGAGGACAGTAACCACACCTACAGCTAATTCGAGGTAATGGAGAGCACACGGCAAATTTTCGTCTCCACCGGCTGATACAGACATGGAATGGCCTTTGCTGCCCTCTAGACCCACGGCCATGACAGTGGGCCCTAGTGGTCCCCTGCGCCAAGGAGGCAAGAATAACACGGCCAATAAAACTGGTGACGCAACAGGCAAGCATGGAGATAGACATAATTAGAAGGAAGTGTTCAGAAAATGCTGAAGCACCTAGTAGAGTCAATGAGCGCGATTATCTGCGCTGTCGAGAATCCGGCCGCTAAAAGTGCCCTGCAGGTGCTCGCCGTACTGGAAGCGGTTATCACAACTCTTTACATTTTGCAAAGCTTTTGCTTGGCACCTGTGCTTCTGACATAGGAGAAGGCCCCACACAGCTTCGTCTTAGCGCCTTTATTTGAAGGTTCATTTGAACTAGTGACCACAGACAAGGTCGGCCACCCGGTGGTGGCTTCATGAATGACACGTCTGAATGTTTATCAACATAATTTTGAACTTGCTTTCACCGTTTTGAATCCCTCTTTCTCTGTCATCATCATCCCTCATCACACCTTTATGTCCTCGTTCCCCCTACCACTGTGCAGAGTACCAGGCTAGAGCGCGCTAGCTAAGGCCGACCTCTCTGCCTGCTTTCAAATAAATTAACTCTCTCCCGATTTTCTACACGCTTTTCTCTTCATTTGCCCGGTTACCTTTCAAATTAACGTTATATTCGTTGTGATTCTGCACTGTTGGGAACTACAGAATCCGTTGCTCGTGCTGGCATCATTTTCCAAATAAACAAAGATGTTAATGACATCCACGTTCACGGCGGCTCTTTCGCTTGATGCAGTGCTCAAGTTTCGCGTTTTTGGCGTACATATAGGTGTTTCTTTGAATCCGAACGTGTCCTTGCTGCTGATAATCAAATCTTGATTGGTCTCAAGGATTTCAGCGACGAAAACGCGGAAATAGTTCCGCTGTGCGTAAAAACATCCGGCCTGCCTAGCGAGCCGCATCAGTGCTTTTTTAAAGACAAACAGCATTTCAAGCGAGCCGCGCGTTAAAAAAGGGAAGTGTTTGTGCGTAGCGGGTCTCCGAAAAGTGCAAGCCCTTGTTTCCAGCTTTGCTCCACTGCTACAGGTACGATAATTGACTGTTTTCGACCTTCATATAGGCAACTCCGCACTTCGACTCGTGTTGTAGTATATAACGTAACATCCCACAATTTAAATGCATTAACGTCTGTAGTGCCTTCAGAAGGTAAATACGGATGTTGTGCACTGATAGAGAACGAGGCTAAAAACTGTTAAGTTACCTTGCCAGTGTGACTTGAGATAAAAACAAGTGAGAGTTCGTTTTGTGAGTCGGGGTGCACCGGTCTTTTTATAGTCACCTGATCCGTGTGATAAGGTAGTCTGCGTCTGATGACTGGCCCTTGTTTGGCCTCGCAGTACGCAGTGTTCGAGGTATATGTCGAGGCTTCGGAACACAGCAGACACCCACCACCCGTAGGAATTCTCAAACCCTGGTGACGTGTAAGGAGTAAATAACGACCAAGTGCACCAAGTTGCGTTTCTTCCAACAGGCTGCCGAAATTTAGCGAGAGTTTTCTTTCAAGCAATGTCACTTGTATTAGTGTAAATGCGTTACTACGAAACGAATTGAACCAGTTGTAATGGAATTTAGCTGTGCGCACAGAGTTGGAAAGTGAACTAGCGGCGCTGTTTCCAGGGCGAATGCTCCAAATCTGGAACGAATGGTGTTTGCAGTTGCTTCTAAATTCCTTGTGAGTAAATAAATTGACAACTCACCGCGCTGAATGAGAAAACGGGATCTTCTGCTTACGCCGCTTAACTAAAGCAGGTATCAAAACGATATGTCGCCTCGCGGCATAACATGTCATGATCAACTACAGACCTTAATTCCGAGCTAGTTCTCGTTCCTGCTACCAGTGCCTGCGGACAAACGTACATTAGCGAGGATATTTCTGCTGCTTAAGGCACTACTAACACTAATGCTGCGGCAGAAAAATAACCTATCCAAACCAAATGAAGCTTAAGTGTAAATCAGTAAATTATTAAAGCTCCTGCGTAAAAAAAGTACACTCCACGATTTGAAATGACGGCGACATATTAAAAATATATAAAATGAAAGCAATTGGCTAGTTGCCGGGAATATATAAGTCGCACTGAGTGAAATGTTTCGAACAAACCAGCATAGTATCAGTTACCTTTTGTCAATGCATGAGACATTTATTCATGTCGCTCTCCGATGCGTGTCGTCTGCTTTTTTAGGGAAAGGATGAAATCATACATTGCCGTCTTTCCACCGCAGTGAGACGCATAATGGCACAGAACAGAGGTATTTCGTCATTCGTCTTTTCTTTTCGGGCTTGTGCGCGGGGCGTCACGAGGATTTGAGAACTATGAGACCCTCTTTCGCTTCAAGCCTGAACTTCCTAGATCGGCTATTTCTCGGCGCGGCCGCTTTGTAGCGAGCGATAACTTGGAGTACCGAATAGCCGAGCATCTTCTCTGTATCCCATACACCATCTTCTCCATTACACACAGAAAAATTTAACGACACTTTAGTTTTTGCTCAATTTGCACTAGGTAAGCTGTATTTGCTCTCCATTGTGTAAACACTCACCGTCCCTAAGTCTTTTCTTTCCTACTGCGCATCGTTCTGCCCAGCCCCGGGAATCTGCTCAGACGAGAATGGACACGGTGAGCCCATTTTCTCGCTTATAACTGTTCATCGCAGTGGAAGGCTGACATGGAGCAGTGGTTACAGTTTTCCAGCTATTTTCCATCTCATATATGTTGTACGAGTTAAAGCATTATTTTAGGTGCAAGTGGAGAGCAAAGATGCAGCTGATTTCCTTGATGTTGGGTTGCGCTACCAAGCTATTTGACACGACTTAAGAAAGTTCAAAAGCCAGTGCCTGACTGTTCAAATTCAGATCAGGCAGTTCGAGAATACGTATTTTGTGTGTGTGTGTGTGTGTGAACACGTATTTTGGGGTGAAAATTTTGAGATGGTCTAGAGGACAAGTGCATAGGGTGTCGAAATAGTTAAGAAATCATTGAGCGCACTAGGTTAGAACGTCAGAGTATTCATACAGCGATAAATGCGGAAGCAGTAGGCTTGACCAAGGTGTTAGATTTTCCGAGGAAGCTTTATCTCGGGGCCAACTCCGATGCCACCTATTCAGATACATGCAAAACGATGAAACGCCTTTATGAAACAACCCCAACACCCATTTGAATTAAAATTGCTGCACTCGTGAAAGAAAGTTAACTGTTGGAAGCGCATTTTTCATTTAGGGCGTGAAATGTTTTAGAAAAATTTCCGAAAAATAGATATGTTTCAGAAAAATAGAAGCGCAATGTTTACAAATGTGTAACTCTGCTCCAAAAACAGACATCGCAGTCCTGTACACTGAATATGTTAGAGCACCTAGAGCGGATAAACCTGATATACGAGTTTACAGCTTATGTTAATTTGTTACAATGTTTAGGAGTGTTTTGAAAAATCTTAATCGCACATTAACAGTACATTTTATCAGTCTTGCCTCCTTTAGATCTATTATTAGGTGCAGCTTATAGAATTCTGATTAATTTTTCATTGCCGACTTACGAAGTTATATAGGTGATAGTTTCCTATTTTGGAATTTTGCAATGTTCAAACATTTTATTCAAACATTAACGGTCTAAATGAAAATTTTGTTCCCAAGGGTCACTAGGTTTTATCTATTTCTTTTAAATGCAACAAACCCCATCAAATTCGGTGCAGTACGTTGTCGCCCAGAAAAACGATTTCTCCGTTCCCATGTATTTAGATAGGAGCCCCAGAGCTAAAGCTTCCTCTTAACGTCAGTAGGAGAAAGATAAATAAAACTGCCTCTAGAAACCAGTAAAAGAAGGCTGGAAAATTGCTGGCGCAAAGGCAAGGATAATACGCAATGAAGGCAACATTCAAATGCGAACATTGTACCTTAGAGCATTATACAGTTAAATAAATAAATGCACCAGAAAGTTTTAAAGAATCAGCTTGATCTCATGTGCTGCCGCCCACTTTCAAAACAAGTGCTCTTATCAGCATCGTCATCATCATCATCACCACCGCTACCACCACCTCCATGCTCCAGCATCTGCGGTTGGAGTTTTCCAGCTATTTTTCAGCTCATATATGTTGTACGAGTTTAAGCATTATTTTAGGTGCAAGTGGAGTGGTACGGGACCATTCCATACACAGAGAGGCTGCCGCTACTCTCAGGCGACGACGACATCGCCACCGAAGAGCATCACGAAGAGTTGCATCTACCGATAAGGATACACCATCTTCCGGCAAAGCGGCTAGCATACCAACCCCGACTTTCACAAAGACGGACACTGCGAAAACGAAGAAAGGGGCAAGACTCGCAGCTGCTGAAGAGTGGCCTACACTTCCACGAGCACAACCTGCCTCGGAGTCACATCAAATCGCGCCGCCCTCGATGACCTCACGAACCGCTGATGCGACGACGACTGAGGATCGCCTAGTCATAGTGATGTTGAAGTCACTTATGGACGCCATGAGCATTCTACTGAGCAACATGAAAACCCCGTTGGCGCAGAGCGCACAGCGGGTGCTTGACACCTTGAGTCCGGTGCTTGCAGCTCTAGGGTAAAACCACGGCCCTAGAGATGCCGTCGTTTCAAGAGGAGGTCAAGAATGCATTTGTCTGCCAGTGGAACGCCAGAGGGCTTAAGTCACGCATGTCCGACCTTAGACAGTTTGTCTTTACGCCCCAATTCCCCATTATCGGGAGTTGCGAGCTCAACTTGTCAGCTCCCATCAGACTGTCCGGGTATGAGTGCTTTATGTCCTCTACCCACGGAGAGTGCAGCAAGGTTGTTGTGTTTATACGCCGGTGACTTGACTTCTGTGCATCACCCAGTGCTTCCTGGCGAAGTAAATCTATACGTTTGCTAAACAGTGCAGAAGAAATAGCTTACGTTCACAATTCTTGGAGCCTACTTACCTCCAACAAGTCGTCGAGATTGTGAGCACTTACGGGAAATTTTGACATCGACTCCACAGCCGTGGGTGATCACTGGCGACTTTAATGCCCACCATTACCTATGGGGAAGGTCCAAAGTGAACTCTAGAGGCAGAACATTGGTGTCATTTGCCTCTGAAAGCGAACTTTGCCTGTCAAATGATAGAAGCCCTACTTATAGGCGTGGATCAGCGTATAGTAGCTGCCTGGACTTTTCCTTCGCTTCACGTTCGTTTGCGAGAAGAGTGCACTGGCTTTCGGATTTAGAAACGTGGGGTAGCTACCACATTCCAACTTATTTCAAGATTGAAGGTTTGACTAGCTGCAAGTCCTCCAAAGCATTCCAGTGCACCGACTGGCCTAAATACAAAATAAGCATGGAAGACTGTTGTCGTGACGGCACCTCCTACAACCTAGAGGGCGCGATAAAGGATGCCATACAAACAACCACGCATTCGCTTTTTCAGAGTTCTGCCCACACCGATTACGACATCGAACTCCAGAAACTTCGAGCAATTCACTGTCGTGCGGAACAAAGATATAGACGCACGAAGCATTACGGTAGCTGAGGAGCACCTCAAGGCGGAGTACTTAGCCCGGACGACATCTGCATTTGGGCATCAGGTGTAACAAGACCTCAGCTTCGCGCTCGGCTTCAGAAGGCAGCCACCCTGACATCTTGCTACCTTCGTCAACAAGGACTTGAAATTTCATGTGGAAAGTGCACATTGGTGGCATTCACCAGGAAGCCAATGTCTGCTTACGGCATATCAAGTAACGGACAACTTATACCTTGCAGCAGAAGTCACAGGTTATTGGGAGTCGTAATTGACAGAGACCTGTCTTGGACTCCGCACGTTAATTACGTGAAAAATTGGCTGACTGCTATCTGTCGCTTGTTCAGGTTCCTTGCAGGAAAAAGTTGGAGAACATCTAGACACGCTATGTTACAGCTGTACATGATGTTGTTTGTTGGATTCCTGCGGTACAGCCTGCCTGCAATATCCTACACCTGCAAGACCAACCTGCGTACGAGTCAGAGCATTCAAGCCCAAGCCCTTAAGATATGTCTTGGCTTACCACGCAGTGCGTCAACTGCTGAAACCATTGCCATTGCGCAGAATTACCCTATCACGACGCACATTACCGTTGAGACAATGCGTACGCATCTCAGACACTATGCTAGGACCACTTCCCACCACCGGGCGAGCCTCACTGTTGAAAGGCCCTGCACGACATTTAGCGCTACTGTCAGTGCACATCGTGCGTCGTTTACTTCAGGGTACGTACCTTCAGCCAAGACAGTAATTCCTCCGTGGTGTTTGAGCCGTCCACAAGTACATATAACGATTCCAGGACTACAGAAGAAGTCAGTTCTACCGGCCCCGGCCTGCTCTAAAACAACTGAGCTTACTCCTCTTGTATGAAAAGTACAGCAACCACGTGCACATCTATACTGATGGATCGACTACGTCGTCCAGTTCTGGTGGCGCGGTGGTTATACCAACGCGAGGAATAACACTGCGGTTCAAGACATCCCATGTGACAACATCTACGGCGGCAGAACTAACGGCTCTGCGTCGTGCACTGGAATTCATTGATTCTGAAAGACCTAAAAAATGTGCTGTGTTTTCTGACTCAAAACCAGCATTACAGTGCACGAAGCCAGTTCTCCGACGCGGATGTCATGAACAGCTTACAAAATCGTGAAACTTCATCATCACGTCCAACAAAAAGGCCACGAGGTTGTCTTTCAATGGGTATCTGGCCATTGTGGAATCCGTGGCAATGATTCCGCAGATAACGTAGCTCGGACATCACATCAAGAAGAGCACAGCGTTCCAATTCCGCTTTCGCGGACACACGCCGTAAGACAGCTTCGACACCTGGCACGCAGGCTCTCACTGAACGAGTGGAACTCGCCAAACTTAAGACTTACACGACTGCATCGATTAAACCCCTCACGGCAACTCCGACCTCCATTCGGACTTCCTCTACGTGAAGCTCCACTTCTCTGTCGCGTTTGGTTAAGAGTTGCCTTCACAAAGGCATACTCTTAATTGGAATGACCGACAGTGCAGCTTGCGAGGTCTGCTGCACCGAAGAAACTATCGACCACCTGCTGTGCCACTGTCCACGATACGCCTCAGAAGCACATAAACTTGCTAACGCGCTAAAAAAAAAAAAAAAAAAAAAAAAAAAAAAAAAAAAAAAACTGCACAATCGGCTGCTTTCCGTGCAGGTGCTGCTGGAACACCGCCATCGCTCGTCGACCCATAAAGCGGTGAAGGCACTTTGTGCTTCTTGAGAACGACGGGCTTGTGTGAACGTCTGTGACGTCTGTGACACGCGTCCGCGAACTTATCGCTAATTTCATTCTTTCATTCCCTCCTCTCTCTCCCTGTCATCTTTCTGTTCCCCTTTCCCATTCCCCTGGTGTAGGGTGGTCAACCGGACGTTATTCTGGTTAACCTCCCTGCCTTCTGCTTTTCTCTTTCCTCCCTCCTCTCCTCGCTTTCAGTGTTTCATGTTGCGTACACATTAAATTACAAAGAAATCAATTTGACTGTGCTCTGCTCTGTAATGCCCAAAATATCATATATTCATCGTTCTGTTGCGCTGTGGAAGCCACGGTGACACACCAAGTTAGTTGAAAACAAGGTTCATACGACAAGTGAAGCGATGTGAAGTGACAGGACATGACAAGTGACGCGACATGACTTTGGATCATAGAGGAACGGCCAATATGAGCTTGAAGTATTGCTATATATCTGGGAATATCACGTGAGAGTGTTGGTGCCATTATCCACAATGACTTGAAGATGAGATAGGTTGCAACACAGTGGATCCCAAAACTTTCGACAACTGAACAAAAGAGGAAACGCTTGGATACTTCGGTGGCTGTTTCGGAAGATAGTGCCAAAAATGAGCTTGTTTTTTCAGGAGACACTAGTAACTGGTGAGAAAACATGGGTATAATGTTACGATTTTCCGGCAAAGGAGAAGGATAAGGAATGTAGGCGCAGAGGTTTTTCCCAGGCAAAAGAAGTTCCGTGTGCAAAGGCCGGTGAATAAGCAAATTATAAGTTTTTTTAGATAAGGGAGATCTGCCTGTGGACTACCTCCAGTGGGGCCCAACGATTAATACAAAATATTAATGTTCTTTATTCAATAGGTTGAGGCAAAACATCTAGCAGAAAAATCGATGAAATCTCTTGAAAGGGGTCATCCTTATGTATGACAATGCTTCGTCACGCACTGCAGGTGAGCCAATGAAAAAAACTGACCTCCTTAATTACGCTTTCAGGTGATGCCCTATCCACCCTATCTGCCCGACCTGGTTCTTTCTGGTTATCATCTTTTCCGCACACTCGAGAAAAACCTTAAGGAACAACGATTCGAGAGTGTTCTGGAGACAACGAAAGCTGTAAGTTAGTGGTTACACCAGCAGACGGGAGAATTTTATTGGCAGGGGCTTAAAAAGCTGCGGGACTGATGTCGGAGGTGCATTGACTTTCTGGAAGAATATACAAAATAGTGTCGCGGTTACAGCTTCCTAGTTAATTTTTTTAGTTAAGGCTCTATAGTTATTAGCACCTTCTCTTACTATGAAAGAGATCACAGGAATTAAACACGTGATAAAATTGCGCAGCAGTTTGGAAAAGCTTTTCAAATGATGTGCATGAGCGCTCTATAGTTATTCGCACCTTCTCTTACCATGCAAGAGATCACAGGCATTAAACACGTGATAAAATTGCGCAGCAGTTTGGAAAAACCTTTTCAAATGATGTGCATGAGCTCTTGCAAAAGGAAGCTTTATAACTGCCCTCATCACAGTAAGTTTGTCTTGCACAATAAGTGCACATAAATTAAAAGATGTATATTTTCAGTCCCGTTGCCATCCCTAGTCAGTGAAGGGTAATACCTCGAAAGCACCTATTCGGACAGACATCAATGAATAAAACACTTTGATGAAATAATATGGAAAGTTTTATACTTGTAGGAACATTAGAACATTACAAACATTATTCACAATACACACAATACACAATACACAATCACAATACGCAATACAAACACACACAAACACACACACAGAAACACACACACACTCACACACACACACACACACACACACACACGCGCGCGCGTTATCGGTGATTTTTGTTCAGTATCGTCTGAGTTTCGATAGGGGCGGGACGGGAGCAGTTCAACAACAACGTTATCATAGAAGCAAGAGTCTTCTAATGGCTTAATATATCCATGCTCTTTCGTAACTTCCGAACTATACGCCCAGCAATGCCGCACTAACGGACGTTGCCGGGGGGTACCTCCCTTGGAAAGGGAAAAGAAAATATTGACGTGCAAAGAAAAAAATTTACATATCATCGAGCATGCTACTGGAACCGAAATTTCACTTTGTTTTCGTTTCTTAACTTGTGCTCATTAACTATTGTGTAATTTCCTTCCTTACAAGAACGTTCCGTGAAACCTAGATATCGTAATGACTCCAGTATATTCGCGTCTGTGCATGCATACATCACTTGAGTGCTCAGTTGAGGCAACCAAGCCGCCCGTATAATTGCAGCGACACACGCAATTAGAAAGTGTGCGCCTGCGATTGTTTGAAAACGACTCGCCCTGAAATTGGCTGCTCGAGGTGCCCCTAGCTTCACCTCACGAAACACCGGACTGCAACCGGCCGTTGCCCTGTGGTCATCGGCACCAAATCGAAATTACTGCCCAGAAAACGCCCCTTACATTTCCAACGCCACTGGCGACAATGATCAAGCAATCGCGTGCGACCATACTCAATCAGCGGGCGAGCGCTTCGGGTTGCTTCGTGTCGAAGGCGGCATTAACATCGCGTTCTTTTCAAGGGTAAAAAAGGAAAGCGCCGCAAAGCGCTTCGAGAGTCACTCGTAAAGCGGCAACAATTTCGCTCCGGTCCGTGGGAGCCGTCATGTGCGCTCCCATTTTCTGCAGGCTCAGCAGCGGCCCAGGAATGTGTCCGCGTAGAAAAAAACGTCGGCTCAGTCCATGCGCGCTGCACTAATGAGCCGCGAAGCGGGCGCGCAAAACTCGCTCTTCGTGACTGCTCGGCGGTGCGGCTCGACCCCTGCGGCGGCCGATAGTCTCGCTCGCGGCCCACGGCTCACGTGCAGAGGGCCGCCACGGGCCTTGCGCGCGGGTCCTCTTCTTCCTCTCGTTGTTCGCGCCAATTGTTCTGCAGCAGGCAGGAGGCCGAGGGCCAGCGCGTGATTGCGGCGCAGCATCGCCTCCACCAGTATTTGGACCGCTAACGAGGCCAGTCGCTCTAATCAGAGCCAATACCTGTGGCCGCGGATCACGCACAGGGAGCATGCGCCACTGTTACGCTGCACTTTGTGTCAATGCGCATCTAGCTGGTCGTCCGCAGACTAGCCACCAAAAGCGTTTATGCCGAAGAAGAAAGGAAGTGGCGGAGTACGTGCTCGCTGGTTATGGACTATGGGGCGTGGACACGCGAAAGGTTATGGTGGCCAGAGCGCCCTGCAACATGATATCCGATGCTTCGCGGGACGCTTGGGCCTGTGAGAGAAATTAATAGATAAGCAAAGAAAAAGACAACACGATAACTGCCTGGATGTGGTGGCACGAAGGAGGAGCACGTGGAAATTCCCTTTCTTATCCACGTGAGCTGATAGGCGGAGCCTCTCCTATAAAGAAGATACATTCAATGTAGAGTTAAACGCGAGTTCTTTTTTGAGTAAAATAGTGTAAAGGGTAAACTAGAAAGATATATAACTTGAAGCTAAACATTTCGACAGAATTACCTGTCTGGTCGGGAAAATTGATTAAGACTTAGATATTGACTCCAACCAAATAAGGAATTAAGGAAATAAGATATATAACTTTAATCTTAATTTAGAATGCTCTCAAACAGGCCTACCGATGTTTCAGAACATCGGCATATACTTTATTGAAGCACATATGTACATCGCGTGTTGGAGATAATCATTGATTGTGAACCCAAAGGTGCATTAATACGCTGTCAAGTTGCCAGTGGTCCACGGCATCATGTGATCATTATCTGAGTGTCATATCAGGACATGCAAGAGCAATGACTGCATCGATCATCTACGCATACACTCTAACCTATATAACATGCTCAAACGCTGGTTAAACATCTGCTCTTGACAGCCTGTGCAACGGATCTCTTTGCTCTTTCTGGAATGTTTCTCCCTCGTTATCGATCATCACAAACGCTCGCACGTGGACATCTTGTTTGTCGCTTATTGCTACGTGTACTGTACAAATAGAGCATCATCAAAACAAAGCCTGACTGTCATCGAACGTGAACACAGGCCGACAAACGCGGCAGCTTGTCGTCAGGAGCGAAGTCATCATCAATACATACAGAGTACAGCGAAGGCAGAATCAATCGATTCCATGGAGCCCGGATGGAACTTCCTGCAATTGAAGGAAGATGAAGAGGACAAAACTGATAGTATTTAGAGTGTATATCTGAAGTAAATTTTGAACTAATTAGAGAAAGAGAGCATTTAGACCAATATAAAACTGCGCGAATTATTATCATCATCATCAGCCTATATTTATGTCCACTGCTGGACGAAGGCCTTTCCCTGCGATCTCCAATTACCCCTGTCTTGCGCTAGCTGACTCCAACTTTCGCCTGCAAATTTCCAAAGTTCATCACCCCACTTAGTTTTCTGCCGTCCTCGACTGCACTTCCCTTCTCTTGGTATCCATTCTGTAACCCTAATGGTCCACCGGTTATCCATCCTACGCATTACAATGCCTGCTCAGCTCCATTTTTTCCTCATAATGTCAACTAGAATGTCGGCTATCCCCGTTTGCTCTCTGATCCACGCAGCTCTCTTCCTGTCTCATAACGTCATTCATAACCTTTCTCGTTCCATCGCTCTTTGAACGGTCCTTAACTTGTTCTCGAGATTCTTTGTTAACCTCCAAGTTTCTGCCCCATATGTTAGCACCAGTAGAATGCAATGACTGTACACTTTTATTTTCAACGACACTGGTAAGCTCCCAGTCAGGATTTGTTAATGCCTGCCGTATGCACTCCAACCCGATTTTATTCTTCGTAAGTTTCCTTCTCATGATCAGGGTCCCCTGTGAGTAATTGACCTAGATAAACGTACTCCTTTACAGACTCTAGAGGCTGACTGGCGATCCTGAATTCTTGCTCCCTTGCCAGGCTATTCAACATAACCCCACTCTTACACTTTCTCGGTTAAGGTCCTCAATTATTTGTTGTAATTCGTTCCCATTGGTGCTGAATCATCAATGCAATGATTCAGCACCATTGCACCTTCGGTTTGCAATGTCATCTGCAAACCGAAGGTTGCTGAGATATTCGCCGTTGATCCTCACTCCTAAGCCTTCCCAGTCTAAGAGCTTGAATACTTCTTCTATGCATGCCGTGAATAGCATTGGATAGATTGTGTCTCCTTGCCTGACTCCTTTCTTGATAGGTAACTTTCTAGTTTTCTTGTGGAGAACCAAGGTAGTTGTGGAATACTTGCAGATATTTGCCAAGATATTCCCGTATGCCTCCTGTACTCCTTGATTACGCATTGCCTCTAGGACTTCTGGTCTCTCTACTGAATCAAATGCCTTTTCATAATCTACGAAAGCCATATAAAAAGGTTGATTGTACTCCGCGGATTGCTCATTTACCTTATTGATGACATGGATGTGATCTATCGTAGAATATCCCTTCCTGGAGCCAGCCTGTTCTCTTGGTTGACTAAAGTCAAGTGTTGCCCTGATTCTATTTGAAAATACCTTGGTGAACATTTTATACAATACTGAGAGCCAGCTAATGGGTCTGTAATTCTTCAATTCTTTAACGTCTCCCTTCTTATGGATTAGTACAATGCTGGTGTTCTTCCAGCTCTCTGGTACACTTGAAGTCATGATGCATTGCGTATAAAGGACCGCAAGCTTTTCAAGTGTGATATCTCCTCCATCTTTTATCAAATTGACTGTTATTCCATCTTCTCCAGCAGCTTTTCCTCTGGTCAGGTCTTACAAGGCCCTTCTAACTTCATCGCCGCTAGTTATAGATGGAGCCTCTGTATCCTGTTCATCACTATTTCAAATGAAAGTAGCTTGGCTGCTCTGGGTACTGTACAAGTCAGCAGTACAGTTCCTCCACTGCTTTTACCATGTCATCAAAATTGCTGATGATATTACCCTGCTTATCTATCAGTGCATACATCTTGCCTTGTCCTATGACAAGTTTTCTTCTCAGTGATTTCATGATGTGTCCATATTGTTACGGGGAGAATATATATAGAATGGATATATTTACAGGGTAAGGCGCACAACGCTGCAGCAATCGTTCAGGGGAGCGCGTGCACACCAGAAAAACCACCCGTCGTCGTCGTCATCGTCCAAGCACCGACCACAGGATCGCCGCTCGTGACATTACCCGCCGGCGGCAGAAGCACCGTCCCGGTGCAATTAGGGCCACGTACTGAAAGGCATAGCCGACGACGCATTCAATCTGCTACTGTGTAAGAACTGCTCAACGGTGGAGTCGGTCATCGCTGAATGTCGTCGTTTTGAGCTGGCCAAAAGTCAACGTATCACTCACCGCTTCGACCGACTTCCTAATACGGCTGCCACGTCCTCCTGCGAAGGTTTAGCCACGCTTCGGCAAGCGCAAGCTCCAGAAAACGTCACCAGGTCTGGTGTGCACGCGCTCCCCTGAACGATTGCTGCAGCGTTGTGCGCCTTACCCTGTAAATATATCCATTTTATATATATTCTCCCCGTAACAATATTTTACTGCGTCCTCAATATTTTCCACGTTATAATTTCGAATATGCCTTACTTTCTTCTTGTTGATCAGTTTTTACAGTTCAGCGAATTTTACTCGATCTATAGAGTTTGCCACTTTCATGTTTTGACGTTTCTTTGGTAGGTCCTTTGTTACTTTGTTACGCGAATTATAAAGATTGTTAATTCGAAAAAGCAAGCGTAAAAACGGAGACTCAGGAGCATGCAACTTAAACCAACGTCCACGATCATTTGAAATGTCTCGAAAGTTGCAGAAAATGAGGGAAAAAATATCTCCACGTGCTGTGGCGAAGTCAGCGACAACCCCTCTGTCATGGACACGCGTGTGCACTCCCACTAGATATCGGTTGAGCTACGTCTATTCTTCTTTATGAAGCGTAATAAGAGATGGCTTAGGCTAACGCAATTACTGATATGGCATGCGTCGAAAAATAAGACGCCCCCATTTCTTCATTCCTGCTTCAGAATAAAACTTCGCTAACTATATATTTTGAATATCATTTTAGCAGCTTCATAGAATTATGGGGTTTTACGTGCCAGAACCACGATCTGATTATCAGGCACGCGTAATGGGAGACTGAGCGTTAATTTTGAACACCCGAGGTTCTTTAACGTGCATGTGATTTAAGCCCCTATTGCGGACAGTCACGGGATGACAGTTGCAGTAGTGACAGTGCAATATAGAGTCACATGACGGTCCGCTGGTCAACGACACTTTGGACATATTCAATCTCTGGTTGAGGCAGCATTCTTGTGTGCCCAACTTTGAAGACGCTATAACAAAAACCAAATTGATAAACTGCATAGATGCCGAATTCTAGAAATCTATCGGTGTGTCTTGCATATTATCTACCAACTCTATTTACGTTCAACTGGTCTTTCTCTGCATAGCCAGGCACACCTTCCTTTTATAGCCAGCTGAAAAAATAACGTTTATCCCGTATTGACTACCTGATTTCTTACGTTTGTGTGATATAAAGAGCGAGAGAGATAAAAGGAAATGCAGAGAGGATAACCAGGTTAATGGGGGAGGAAAGGCGTGAAGAAAAGGAAAAAGGTAAAGGAGAAAAGGGATAACAAATGATGCGCGCGCCCTCATAGCGTTCACCTCACATTCGAAGGTGTAGTCGCTGAGCCCAGTCTTCGTTAAAAAGTGCAGCAGTGCCCCGGTCACT
Organism: Dermacentor silvarum; assembly: GCF_013339745.2. Taxonomy (NCBI): domain Eukaryota; kingdom Metazoa; phylum Arthropoda; class Arachnida; order Ixodida; family Ixodidae; genus Dermacentor; species Dermacentor silvarum. Next base: position 90,537,696 of record NC_051154.1, on the reverse strand, counting down.
ATCTGTGCATATTACGGTCGAGTTCATGGTCCTAATATTTTCTTCTTCCGTGAACGCTCTGTCGTTCAGTCAGTTTAAAGCGGCATGCAAATATTGCCTTTTATCATCAAAAGAAGGACAGCAGGTAAGGATATGTACTAAGGTCTCCGCGCTATCACAAAAGTTGCTAGGCACCGTTCATCATGCGGATGAAATAACAGTAGGCGTTCGTGAAAGCAACGCCCAGCCACAAGCCGCACACTAAAGTTGCGTCGCATGGAAGTACACCAACAGGTAGTCGAAGGCGCATGGAGGGTAAGGGAAGTATAGTCGCGAGTTTACACTCTACACTTAAATAATAATAACAAAAAGTAATAATAAATTCGGATGTTTTACGAGCGAAAATCATCATTTGATTATGAGGCACCCCGTTGTTGGGAACACCGGATAATTAGGACCACCTGGGATTCTGTAACGTGCATCTAAATATAAGTGCACGAGCGTTTTTGCATTTCGCCTCCATCAAACTTGGGCTACAGCGGCGGGTGTCGAACGCGCATCCTCGAACTCAACAGCGCAACGCCATAACCACAAAGCTACCGCGGTGGATTCCTAAATACATACCAATTCGCTGAGCTTCCAGACGTTCCTTGCTTCATTTATAGAGCTCTGAGTGTATTTCCATCCTTCTCATGTCTATCGTCGCTGCCCAGCTTATTTAGCTTCCGTTAGTGCTATGTGTGTTTTCTGTGCGAATACGATGTCGTCGTTTGCTCATAACCACGTTTGCCTTCGCGAAAACGTGCGCACACAGTTTGTTTTGATGATGCTTTTCTTTTCTGCAATTTGTACCTTATTTCTGCAACTTGTACCTTATTTTAGTTGATAGTTGGCGCTGTCATTTCTCTTGCGTCTGTAGAAAATTAGGCGAGTTTCAGGCCTTGACGAAGAGAGCAATGATGGAAGCTCATGACGTCAGAAAGGCTGCGTATGTAAAAGTACGTGTGAGACACTCTTAATCTGGTTCCATATAAGTTCCAGTTAAAAAGGTGATCCACATATTTTTATCTGGATCCGAACTGTTAATAAGTGGAACGAGACATATAAGTGGCTCTTATGTGGAACGTTCGTTCTGTTTTCTTTATGTTTATCGTTGTTATCTGGAACTCAGTAAACGGGGGGAAGCGGTGTTGTGTGATCCAGTTATCGTTCCACTTAGGTTCCAGTAAAATTTCTAGACAGTGCGCTTGCATATTTTTTGCTTGTGTCTTGTTCCACATAACTGGTGCGCTGCAGTGAAGTGCGCATTGCACGACATATAAATTTGGCGCTCTTTGGGCGGAGATGCCCTTGGCCCCTACACAAGTGGCTTATAAAATTGCAGAAACTAACGCTGTATCAGTGAAGCTATCTTACAGCAGTAGACATTTATAAACTGCTAAGGAGGATTTTTAGTGATGTCATATTACATTAAAAAAATCCCTGTTCAATAACGCCGTAGAAACATTAAACGACGCAAGCAAAGGATATATCTTAGCGAAAAGCAGAACTTGCAGGAACCTCTTGTCAGGTTGTCTGCGGCGCTCAAACAGCGTTTGAGAACATGGTCTTGCTGTCACTAATTTCAGACATGCACTAGACCAAAGCGTTGGTGTTGTTGCCTGCTCTTGTGCTTGTCTCAGCTTGCGCGTACGTTTCAATGACGAATTGTCACCAGCTAGCTCGTCTCTGCATTTTACTTCAGTGCGTCCAACATCATCATTAACTTGAATTATATATATATATATATATATATATATATATATATATATATATATATATAATACTTTCTAATAATAACTCTTGATGAAGGCCGGGCCCCGGCCGAAACGTCAGCAAAGTCTTGTTATGTTTTTCCTACGTGCTTCTACTTTTTGAACTACTTCTGTGCCGGCTCCTGTTACTCTTTACTTCACTGATATATATATATATATATATATATATATATATATATATATATAGAAGGTTTGGCGTCTTTCGCTGCCCACTCTGCTGTTTGGACGAAGCCCATAACATCCTGGGCTCAAGAATTTCTTGTGGACATCGCGCTCTTCTGGACACCTCGGTTACGAAATAATTGTTGAGGCTATCACGTGTTGTGCATTTGACTAACAAGTAGCATCATAGAAACACGGGCTTTGGTTCAACGTTCAGCCATTTGCGCGCTGTGGTCTAGTACGTACACAGTTTTCAACGCTTAAGCAATAAGTCAATGACTACAGCCTTCAGTTATAATGCTCCCTTGGGTCACGTTGCGGCATATTTGGGCATGCTTATACGCATGCAAGTGTGGTTGCATTTTCCTGCTCGTGGTGGCTCTTTTATTTCCACAACCAAACAAAAATATCTGTTTGCAGGGAACGGTCGACTCCATACGATTCAGAAGTGGGGAACGAAATTAAACTTAGAGAACTTAAAATACTTTGCAGTATCCGCAGTAAACTCTGTGTATTAATACTGATATCCTAATATTTTTCTAAATTATGCACTTCAATAAAGGAAAAATTCGCAGTGCAAACACCTATTTCTTCATGGTAACTGTAGCGCACCGAATGACCCTTCCGTCTCCTGCTGCTGCCTTGTTTATTGTTTTCCTGCAGTGCTGGCGTTTAGGAGGGAAAAAAAACTGTTTTGAAACAGGTTGGTGCATTACTTTCTAATAAACTGTGCCACACCTTCTCCTGGCTATACGCGAGTAATTTGTCATGTGTATATCAAAGAGCGTCGCATTATATATTTTTGGTAATGACCAGGCTTGCTGTGGTCAAGGAAACGCAGCAAATGAAGAAGCGTACATTTTGAGCTTATTATAAACATCAACGCTGAAAAGCCTTCTTCAGAAATTATGTACGGTTATTGCGCGCGCTCACGGCCAGCAGCGCGAAACAACTTTATTAGAAATGAACGTGTTAAGCGGTCTGTTAATATCTTTATACTATGCATTAACACCTGTATTACGTATATTGTATGTATTAAGTACAATATATATATATATATATATATATATATATATATATATATATATTAACGTGTTAATATCTAAACACTGTGCCCTGAGGGCGCGCGGCGCGTTGTCATTTCTCGACAAAAAAAAAAGTTGCAGTGCGTTAGCAAAGGTTCAGCTGATTATTCTTAGCTTTCCTGGTTGTCTAGATTGTCAAGGATTAGCTTGATTGCCATGCTTACTGCTGCTCCAATGACACACACGCGGTATACGTATTATGTGGCACATGTATTCATTCCTCCTACGCTCAACCGCTAATTGCCAGGCAACTACTTCGGGATCCGATGAGTCAAGCTTCTCCGTTCTTCTGCGCTGTTGAGCAGCATTTGCGCTCTCCTTCTCCATGGCTATACCACACTGGCAAACGCCAGTCAGAAGCGCAGCGGCTCCAGCGCAGTGTCAGACGGCGACTGCACAGCGAGCGCGCGCCGGCGCCAGTGCGTCTACCACGGCTACGACGTCACTCCTCTGGAATGCGCAGACCGGCGGCGGTGAGTCGCGCGCGGCGGCGGCGGAGTGCGCGAGAGGTGCCGGCTCCGGTGGCTCCGGTGCGCAAGCCGTGTGACATCACTGATCCTTGCGCATGCGCAGCACGGCTCTTGATGTGCCGCGCGAAACGGGCTTGGCTAGGCCAGTGTAGCTAACGCTACAAAAAGCGGTGACGGCCGCGCAGTCTTCACGCGCTGTTCCGCGGGCTGGCCCCGGGCCACATCACCCGTCCAATCGCTACCTCCAGTTGCGCATGCGCGACGTCTGACGAGCTCTCCTCGCCGGCGCGGTTTTCGTTGTGACACGCGGTGGCAGACACAATGCAGCGGCGCTTGCCGCGCCTGATGCGAACTGCTAGAAATGACGGTGGTTTGTTGTCGGCCAGTTTGGCCGGAACCGTTACGACGAAACAGAGTGGTGGAGTTGCCAGGAGGCGCAAACAAAGGTCAATGCTGCATATTTATGTGCTCGTTCCGGTTGTTGTTCAGTGAAACCAAAAATATCATTGTGTCGGGTAGGATACCGCTATGCTGCCCTATGTATTCTGTAAAGCCTCCTTTCAGTGGTGAATGGAAAGCCGTGAAGCAGGGGATAAGGAGTAACCCACATTAGTACAACTGCACGCGACCCATAATATTACTGAACACAATATAGAGTCACCTGACTTAGCCCCGCTAAAGCGGTGGAGGATACAATTAGACTGCACCCTAAAAAAGAAATCGCGATTTTGTGGCGTATCTTGTCCGCGAACAAAAATCGTCATCCATCTTGCGTGCAATTCCTTTCTTTACCTTTGGCTCCCCGTACTCTCAGGCCACGAGCTGGCCGGCCTGCACGCATTAGCATGATATAGCGTTCCTGACAGAAACGTAGCGCGGGCAGAGTACCCGTCATGGTTGCTTAGTGGCTATGGTGTTGGGCTGCTAAGCACGAGGTCGTGGGAGCAAATCCCGGCTACGGTGGCCTCATTTCGATGGGGGCGAAAAGAGAAAAACACCTGTGTATTTAGATTCAGGTGCACGTTAAAGAACCCCAGGTGGTCCAAATTATTCCGGAGTCGCCCACTACGTCAGGAGTCCCCTAATAATGAGATCGTGGTTTTGGCACGTAAAACCTCAGATGATTGATTGAGCGCGGGCACAGTGTTAAAGGAAATGCACGCGTAAGAGATGATGGTGATAGCATGGGAAAAGATAAGCCCCAGAGGGTGTAAACATTTCTGAGTTTGGTTCACTTTTCGTTATACTGACTGAATGTCATGACTGAATTAGCCCAAGAATTAATTATTCTTGAATGTCATGAGCCTTTCCCAATGGGCATTGAAAATCCCTCGGACTTCCGGATAAGATCCCGACGTCCAAGTCCAAGAGCAGTCGTCCAGGAGACATCCAGTGGATACCATTATCGGACCAATTTTAACACCCATTTCTTTTCCTCCTGCGGACGTCCTTAAGTCATTCGTGCTGGACATTTTGCCAAGAAACCGAGCCGGACTTTGTTCGGATTTTTAGTCACGAAGGTGCCTTCGTTGAGCGTTTCTGCGTTTGGAAATGCCAACGCAGAACCGGCCTCGAGTTCATTCAAGCTATGTGAACCACATCTAGCCCTGTTTATTAGACATCAACGTTTCTCAACGAAATATCAACCAGTCGTCAAATGTTAACATGCAGCATAAACTAAAACAAATTTGATTTCTACTCACCGTTTTTTTTTCTTCTGGTGGAGAGCATTCAGGTACCAACGGAGGCAGCCGCTTATGGAGAGGTTCTAATGCACAGCGTGATCGTAAGCTTCTCAAGCTTTTGTGACCATCTCATTATTATTGCTTGAAGCGCCACACAAACTTTTCCGTGATTACAGTGTTCAGTGACCAGAGAATATAAGTAGATATTCTCTGATCTCATTTCACTTGCAGCACTTAGGGGCTGAAAATTTTCGGCTACTGCTGCCAAAGCTGAATAATTAATAAAACGTGGAGTACGCTTAAGCTTTGCCTTAAAGAGTGGAACGCGATAGCGTTATTGGACGTCGTTGACGCCGACACCGACACCGCATTTTCTGTGACATGGGGCCCGATCAAAATTTAGAAAGGCTTGGTTTTCAACATTCACCTCAATGTTGCCTAGAAACAAAGTACAGTGACACAACATCAGAATTGCAGGACCCTTAAGCTTCGCCTTTAAGAGTGCAACGCGATAACATTCAATAATCCCTGGCGGCTTATCAGGCTTTTCTAACCTATATTCAAATTACAATACGACGCTATCACGTCTGTAGGTTATGGTTAAGTCGTATACATTACGATTTTTCTGACGGATTTTAAAGTTCAAGTTCAAGTTCAAGTTCATTTATTTACCACATACATGGAGTTTCACATAAGTGGTTGGGACGAGGGAAAAAAAGCTGCATTAAAAACAGCTTGACTAGCCCCACGTCCCCAGTTCACTATGGCAGCATGGCAGTAAAATATTTTATCTTCAGAAATTCAATTTTTGTTCACTAACGCCTTGCGCCACGCGGAGGTCCTGTGTGGTCGGGGTAGTTCGGTATGATGTTGTTCGGCATGGTTATTTCCGCAAGACGCCGATGCTTAACGCCGACACCGAGGCGAAAGCCGGATTTTCTGCGACATGGGGCCCTTAACGCTCTCGCGTTAAAATATGTGTGAAAGTGTTTGTCTGCCCTTTTTTGCGTAAACATATAGCTTGCTTTTAGAATCTGTATTTCATGAGTGTGCAAGTTCTATTTTGCTTGGTACAAATCAGTACTGCATCATCTTTGCAGCACAGATTCTACAGATGGCTAATGTTTACACTAACTGTGTAATTCAGCCGGTTATAAATAAAAACGAACATCCGGCAGGCATCCCTTAATGGTCCACTGTTTGTCGTACGGATGTTTGACGGACATTAAGCAATGAAAACATAAACTACTTCCTGCACCTGTGGAACATCCGTATATCCGTTGCAGACATCCGCGGGACACCCTTAGGACTGCCAATTTGTATGCGCCTTGTAGTCCTATATACGGATGTCCGCCGTACATCCTTCGGCGATCTGCGGACGTCCTACGGATGACCAAAATATCCAGAAGGGGCAGTCCAGTGGACGTCCAGAGGAATTCAAATGAACATTGAGTTGTCGTTCAGATCGACGGCGAGCTTGTTAGTCAACAGCAGGGATAGGAAGTGAATGCGCTGAGATTTTTGCGTAATTAGAGTAACTCAATAGCGTTGTCTTTCATTGGCTGGGACGGGGAATCTTGCCGAGAGTACTTGGAGTAAATTAATCTGGCGGCTTTCCTGTGCTAATTTTGTAAATTATGTCGACAGTATGCATGTACCAAACGATGCATATGTATTCAAGCGTGGGTCTTATTATAGTAGTATAACTGATTACTGTAGTGCATGATGGGGCATTGTGTAGCTTGTGTCTTAGCAAGCATATTTTTCATAAGGCTAAAGTGCACATTTTTATATGTGCATGCTCCTTGATAGGTTATTAATGGTAGTAACTCACAGTTATTGGTGACCGGAACCTCCCTGTAAATCTGGAGAACCAAGAGTACAAGTGTTAAGATAGGGCTGTTTTGTACGAGTGACACCAAGATGGACAATTTTTTCGGTATTAATGACCATCGCCCATGTCTTGCACCAACGGTATATGTTATGGGAAGTGTTAAATTAAATTAGATCGTTGTTAATATAGATCTAGCCGTACAAAACACAATCGTGAGCAGTTAAACGCGTGTTAGTATGAAAATATAGAGTGGTTACAATATCAGTAATACAGACAGGATGTTTAGACACTAAAATGCTGTTTTAGGCGCCTATAAAATGCATCAAAGCTGTCATTTAAGGCATATATAAATAGGTGCTCGCTACTGTCCTTTATCCCCCATGTATTGACTCAATAACTACTTCAATGTGCCTCTCAGGATGCATTTTGGTGTTCTAAAGAACATGGCCCACTAAACCTCTGTTTTGGGAAATTCACTTGATTTCCTCCATAAAGTGGAATTAGGCAAGCTGCGCAGATAACATTTATCTGAAATTTAGTGCGACTAGACGCCATGATAAAAACTGCGAAAGCAGTTAGTAAAAAGCATCTACTTAAGATTTTCGGGTTTCATGTTGCGTCTTTTTTTTTTTTTTTTACTGAGTAATTGGTTTGTGTGCAGAAAAGGAAGGCTCAACATTCACCGATTCTGTGGCACATATTTGTGTTTGAGAACGTTCAATGATCTAACGCCCTTTGGGATTCTGGAATGTGCTGTTGTGCCGTGCTACGTGCCTATGATCGAGGCGACGGGAGCTCCCACGTCTGCGCGACCAATCAAGAATTCAACGCGCGGGGAGACTTCAAAAAGCACCCACCTTTGCCGCGGCGGAGCAATAGACGCGTGTCATTTCAAGCAGCACCAAGTCTCCCCCCCCCCCCCCGTGGAAAGAAGAATACGGCGCGGGCGACGTCAGCAACCGCCCGTCTAGGTCCTGTCGATGAGGAGTCGCCAGGGGGACCGCGACGACTGACCACTCGCCCGTCAGGGTCATGTCGACGAGTCGCCGCCAAGGGGATTTAAGGAGGAACCGGCCCATTGTTAAGCCAGAGAGTCGCCACCGGCCGCCCCGTCGGTCTGGTGCGCAACAGAGTGCGCTGCGCCGCGGACGGCTTCTGTTGTCTCCATGGTTGTTTGCCTTGACACCTTTTCCGTCGAGGCAATCCAGGGATCTGATGGGCTTGTGTCCCTGACGACCGACATGGCTGTTTGTGTGAAGCGTGAAATAGCACGGTGTGCGCCGCTCCACAGCGGCCCCCTTGTCCGGGAAGGACCGTTGGCCCAAATCAAAGCCCCCCACCCAGTCAGCCCGGGTAGGGGGGGGGGGGGGGTGCCGGGGTCAATGTACCGAATGATGCTGGGTTGTTGAGTACATGAACGCTCTGGGGCGTGGTACCTACGGGTGCCAAGTCCCCTTCCCATCTGACAACGGCACCAGCTCTTACTGCTTTGACCAGCTATCCCCAGCTAATGGCAGCTATTACCGGCTATTACCTGCTATTCCTGCTATATCTGTACATATTTGTACATATTGTATAAAGCTTTCGTCTCCTCTTCGTCTACTTCAAGGCTCCGTCTCTCGTCCCGGACCCCGAGTCGCAATAGTGCGCGGGTCAGAACCTTTGACAGTTCTTTCACTACCGAGAAGCCGAGGTTTTTGTCTAAGAAATATTCGGGTCTTAAACTCTTTCAGCAACTGGTTCATTGTTTATGGTGGCAAACTTTTCCTAGACGCCCAAAATAGCCCCACATTCTGAGCCAGAGTTGCGCCCGAGCATTCTACTTTCTCGATGATGTCGGCTGTGAAGACTTCGCACAAGTGTGCTAAGACACCTTCGAGTGTATTGCCGCATATCACTGTTTTACCACTTCTGCTGCAAAGCTGTTAATAACAGCCTTCACGCCGGCAAAGTCTTTGTGGTAATAATTGGCTGCCTTCAGCCAAGTTCCCGGTGGGGGATGACATATAAATAAAATAAGGCTAGGAAATAAACACGTAACAGGCATTTTTCAGCTCTGAGAATCCAATATGTGCACCGTCATCGAAATAGGAATTTATAGGCACAATAATAGTACCACTAAAATGTTCCTAGACCCATAGTTCGGGCTTATATGTTAAATAGGCACGATAAAGACGTCAGAAGAAGAAAAAAAATAGTCAACTTGCCTGAAGTACCGATTTCTAATTATTAATATACTAGAACACTAAAGGACCCAGGATGCTCCCCTGAGGTATCCCATATGCTACTCCAGGACAGTCTGAGTGTTGCCCATCCACTTCCACAAAATATTTTCGGTTGGTTAAATATGCAGTAAATCAGGATATTAATGTTTCTGAAAATTCGAAATTTCTGAGTTTAAATATTAAGCGGCCGTGAGATACAAAGTCGAATGCTTCGGTAAAATCTTAGAAGATCGTCTAAGAATTTATTACTTTCTTTGAAACCATATGCTCTAAAAGTTTACAACTTGATGATAATACGAAAATTTGATTACAATTACTAAGAATTTGTTGGTCCTGCTATCTTTCAGTTATCTGGCGCAGGATGACAATGAGAGAAATCAAACAAGTGTACAATACGTCACCAGATTTATGTAGGGAAGTGTATTACTGAAGGAGACATGTGGCGATACAACACCACACATTGTTTTCAAAGGATGCAAACATGGTGAGACTGGCAAAATAATAAATTGCTTTGCCTAACTCAAGACAAAATATTCGTATATAGGCTGCCTAAAAGTGTGGCATGCATATAGATTCAACGGAAATTATTCACAATTAATTATATGCCCCATGCATTTGCTCAGAAACCTGTGCAACAACCACCGGCTCTCCTGCAGCACATATAATCATTCGGAAGTTTTCACTTGCGTTTCACTCTTTCCCGGGGCTCCAATAAGTGTCGTTATTCCTTATATTCGAGCAAGAACGAAGGTTCAACAATATCAAATAGTAAATTGATGAATTGAATATGAATTCATTTGCAAATACTCGTATCCAAATTTTCGATATTCGTGCTCCGCTACTTCACAGCTAACGCCATCGCTCATATTTGTCAGGTTAATCAGTTAGGATCTTAGCATCCCCGAGTGAATTTTTACTAATTTCACCAATTTGTTCCATTTGTTCAAAGTCGGCTTTCCAAAAGGGATTTTTTTTCGAACGCCCATCTTAGATATGAAGTCCATTTCACTTATAGAATAGACGGTCACACACTAACAGCTGACTTCTGGTTAAATGGTAAAAACGTTTGAGCCTTTGCTATATCTACAGGTTCCAATTCCGCTTACTTCCTATATCCTTTAAATATTTTCACGTTAAAGTTTATTGTTAAAGTTAAAGTTTATGTTAAAGTTAAAGATTTCATTTGTTGCCTGGAGCGGCTGCGGTAGCTCAGTAGCTTTGATGTTTCTATTCTGAGGTCGCCGGTTCGATGCCGGCCGCGGCGGCCGCAATCCAATCCAATGCACCACCACGTTCGTATACGGTGCATTGGGTTATGTTAAAAAAAATCCCAGTTGGTCGATATTATTCCGTCGTCCCCCACTACGGCGTACCTCATTATCAGATCTTTGTTTTGGAATGTTAAACTCCAGCATTTATTTCAATTTGTTGCTTGGGCATTCCACGGGATGGTCGCAAATCTAGCGGGCATAGAAGCTACAGTGGAGCACCAGTACTGCGTGAGTTGGCTAAACAGTTTACGAATTATCGGCTGCTTTGGTGTGTGTGTGTGTGGGGGGGGGGGGGGGGGGGGGGTGTTGCAGCTACATTACGATAAGTTTGGGAGCACGTGGGAAAGAGGCCACACATTGTCAAGTATTCATAAGTTCCTGTTCCCGCGCAAACTTGGCCATTATTTGAAATTTTGTGACTTGCTTACATTCCCTGCAGGCCAGCCCCGCATGAGCGGTCACCATCAATTGGCGCATTATTGGTGCAGCTTTATCTTGGTGAACTTGCTCCTAGAATAGATGTGTGGTGATTAGACGATAGTGTGCTGGCAGATCGAGGGAGCACTACGACCATAAGCTTGTCTTGTGTGAGCGCGACGCAGAATATCTTACGTGGGACGAGCTGAAGGCTGATTGGCGTCTGCTACTCATTCGGGACACGCCTAACACGAAAACTGAAGCTGAGGTGCATACATTGTTCGAAGAGCAGATTACTTGACGTTCGTGGTGCGCGACGACCAGCCCATCGATGCGCGTACCAACCCGATACGGAACATTGTCGTAGCTATCCCCCAGAACCGCCAGTCGCGCGTTAAGTATAGGATGTAGCTAGTGTCCCACCAGTCGGTGATAGAGCACGTGCGAGCCGACTGTTTTAGTATGGCCCAGTGCGAGTACATATATTACGCTCCCAAACGGTGTTTACAGCGACAGTCCGGAGCACCTACACATGACTTTCACGCAAATGTGTTTCAGCTTCTTCAAACAAAGCTTTCTTTACCTACCCGGTGTTTCTGTTCTTGGCTCTAACAAAAGGTCTGGGGCCAAATCAACAAAGATTTTTGTCTGTAAGTGCTTTTTGCCATTGGCCATTTATTAATAAATTGCGATTTTATTAGTTCGCTAACAAAATGTCCGCGATCACAATTTGGTGGTTTCTGTACTCACGAGCAGTCCTAGAGCAAGAGCATTTTATGAACACGAGTCTGGTTTACGTTCGCCACAAGAAATAAAATTTCAGGTTGTTTTGTTTTGCTGGATCACGCTAAAGCCTGCGACCCCGTGCAACGCCGTTACTTCTTGGCTGTTCAGGGGGGCTTTGGTTTCCCTCGAAACATTGCGAATAAACTCGCCCTCCTGTATCGAAAGGCATCTCCTCGCCTGCTCGTGAACGGACGGCTTACTGACCCGTTGAACGTCACACGTGGCATCGCAGGAGGCTCCTTAATAATTCCGTTCCTGTTCGTTCTTTGTGTCGACCTCCTGCATCGCCTCCTGACTAAAACCCCAGAATCTCCTTTCTGGGGTTTTACGGGCCAAAACCAGTTCTGCTTATGAGGCACGCCGTAGTGGAGGGCTCCGGATTAATTTTGACCACCTGGGGTTCTTTAATAATAATAATGTCTTTATTTGTGCACCATAAAAATACGCGACACGGGAGACCTGCAGTAAAATCTGTCCTGAATGACAGCTTGACAGAGCCGTAGGCCCCCCATACACGAAGCAGTTACACAACGACAAAAAAGGCATATAATACATGGTCACGTTTGAAATTACACTTCCCGAGCGTACAATGTAACGTACACAAATTGTGATGAAACAATGTAAGATGGAAATACAAATTACAAGTTCACTCATGTAATAAAACAGCACAATCAATGACAGAATAATCACAAAAGAAACAACTTAAATGCAGTTTCATTTGTCCGCAAGAAATAACAGTAATACATATACCATGATGGTAAAGAGAAACGAAACCGATAAAGCACACATTGTGAATTGAAAGAAGGGAATACGCAACAATTCCCACACCATGTGCACTACAACGCACGCACAAAGGCGTTTTTAGATTTCACCTCCATCGAAATGCAGCTGCCGCGACAGGGATTCGATCCCCCGATCTCGTGCTCAACAGCGCAACGCCTTAGATGACTGAGCCACCGAGGTGGGCCCACTAATAATAATAATAATAATAATAATAATAATAATAATAATAATAATAATAATAATAATAATAATAATAATAATAATAATAATAATCTGAGAAATAATGTTGCTGCACAGGATGGTCGCTTTTTAGTGCAATCTACACTCTTTCAGGATATATGTATAGACATAACGCGCTCTACGTAGATGACAACAAAGTAACAACCTGCATTTCATACGCGGTTGGTGCCATGAGAAAAGCCTTCGTTCATTTTCATCAATCTTCGGGCCTGGATTGTGCCGCGACAGCGCCGCGTGGAGCAGAATACTCGAGTGCGCAGATGTGTTTCCACATCACGCTGCCACGGAAAACGTGCCTGGCAACCACGTAATCCTGCGTCGGGATACCACGTCTGCCATGCTACCAGTGCAGGAGTTCCTCCCTGACTCTGAGACATTCAGTTTACCACAGTGGGAACAATTATGTGCCATAAAAATTGACCAAATATGAAATCCGAAAGTTCCTACCGACAAGGGCGAAAAATGTCCAGTATATATATATATATATATATATATATATATATATATATATATATATATATATATATATATATATCTGAATTATGCACTGTAAAATTAGTGGTGTACGGTGAATGATTTCCTACGGCGCCGCCGAAGCACCTAGAACTTTTAAATTAGTGCTGCATGCTGCTTCTGCAAAACATTCTGTTCATGCGTTGTTTCATCGCAATTTGCTGGACAGTTCTTAAACAGCACACTGTTTAATATCGTATGTCAGCTAATAGGCGCAACTAATAGTATTTTAGTAATTTCTTACAAAGCCACTAGATAACCGCACACTTGCATATTTGCCCACATATCACCTACCATCCTATGCCTGACATCCCGTCTTAGTATAATTGTGCTCATCACTATTGCCTTTTTTTCTCTTAAATTTCATCGACCTCGAGAGAGGACGCTTTCGAGCAGATGTTCTCCACTGTATCTAGTCCGAATAACAGCTTCGCTGTAAATTGTCGCGTAGCACTCTCTTGAAAATGATAGCCACTTTTATAGCTGCGGTGGCTTTTTTACAATTTTCGCGTCTTGAGGGACAGCCCGCCAAACAACGCGGCCGTGCAGGACAGTATTGCTCAGCTTTCTACCCTGCGACGCTGGAGTGGTGGTTGGCGGACTTGTCTCCGGATACCACCATGCGAGCTCTTCTGGCCCACCTTCATCTTCTTGGCCGGAATGTGAACTAGGCCACTGCACTCCGCTTATCCCCTTCCTTTCACTATATCAACTCGTCCGGACGTGGGCGTTTATGGAAATAATGTTTCTCTCTGTGAGCATGTAAAAACACCTCATACTATAGCTCGTACATCTGGGATAAGCTAATTGCTAAAATAGAACATCGATTGCTTCCCTTGGTACTCATGCCTTTTTGCATACATTTAGGGTTTGTCAATACCTCCACTTCCGTGTAGACTGGGTCTCCTAAGATGTCTTAGTGTGCATCCAGCAAGGCTATAAGCCTATCACGATGAAAGGGTAAAAATTGTAATCCACCGGAATGTAGAACGAAGCTACAAAGCAAACCCATACAGGTTTCTCAAAAAATACGGATTTCCCAGACCAGGAGGAATGTTTCCTTAACTGCTAAGATTTCTTTCTCAGAAATCCGTCTGGCTTTCCTTCGTAGCTTCATGCTATATTCGGGTGGTTGACAATTGTTCCCTTTCATGATACTTCCACCACCTTGCGGGATTTCACAGAACTGACTTACCAAAGCCTTTCATGAGAAGTTTCATAATTTGTGCTCTGGCCGAGGGTTAACATATAGACAAATGTATGCGTGATGACTTCTGTTTATTTGTTCCGGTGGTGTTTACGAAAGTAGGATCATTTTGTACCTTGCTTCAGTGTGGTGCTGCAAAGTCGTATTGCAAAGGGCACAAACGATGGCATGAAACGCTTAAATTTAGTAGTAACTGCTTTCTGGCATTGGAGAAGCGCACACGCGCTTCAAGTAGATTTCGCGTTTTAAAGCGAAATATTCTTTGCCTCTTCCTTCGACTTTGGCGCTGCGGCTGCTGCTGCTGCTGCTGTTTCCTTGCACGCCGCGTCGGGAGGTTGGTTCATAGTGTGTATATACATGGCAGGAGCGTGGCAGAGAAGATAGGCGACGTGAGAAACTCGTTTGGACCTTTGGACCGCATCGAATGCGCACAATGTCTTCTGGAGCTCCCTTGGCGTCGCCACAGTACTCTCTTGACGGCTGTAACTATTCGTGCCACCCCCCCCCCCCCCCCCCCGCAAAAGCATTGCCGAAACTGCAGCGCTTACCTTTCTACTAACGTGCAACCGTCCAAAGGGGAGGTATATAGAATGGCAGAGATGAGAGGGGAGAGAGAATGGGTAGAATCGACGCCGCCACGAAACTCTTGGCACTCTTCGCTCGCATCTCGCATACATGGGAGGAGGGCGGGAGACTCAAAAGGCAACGTGAGAAGGCAAGGAAGCACTACTATTTGGGTGCCTCGATGCGCGCCACCGAGGCACCCTTGCTACTACAAGACACGACAGTGGTTGCGGACAAGCTGCATAAATTTAATGGTACCTTCGGCTGACGGCACTCGTGCCGGTTTCAGTGCACTCGCGCGGTGTCGCAGGTTCGTCTGGGCGCCACGCGTGTGGTGTCGCACGTTCGGCTGGGGCGAACACGACACGAGTGCGCGCCACCGTGCCACCGCGGAGATCGACGGTGGAGCGCGGTGCGATCCCGTCGAGCAGCGCGCGGCAGCAGACGACGAAAAGCGAGCTGTTCAGTTCAGGCGCCATTTTGTAGCAGGCGGTTACGATGTATGCCGTGTCTCTGCGTGTCTCGCACAAAACCATTTTCGCTGCTAGAATCCAGTAGCTCATCGGTCAACGAAGACCACGCATTTGATCTGCGCTGCTAATCAGGAGCTCTGACGAGAGCAGCCGTCGAAGGCGAACCATTTCATCACCGATGTAGCGGCGTCATACGATAATCATGAAGCTGTAGCATCAGTTTCTAAGTTTGATGCTGTAAATCGTTTTCGTTATTTCTTTTCAGTTCCGAAAACACTTAAGGTTAAGGCGGAGTACACGCAATTAAGGGGCTGCCAGCGTAGTTTGCAGGCTCATCCCAGTACCCCAAAAATCATTCGAATGGCAAGAATCATTCGTCACTTCATATTCCAAGCATTTGTAATCAATAAAATGCTTGACCTTGTTCACGTCTGCAAATCGCGGCGAGACCAAGGGATAAGTGGCCTGTGTAGTAGAACGTCGTCTGCTTAACTTCGCATTCGGCATGTATCTCGCAAAGGGCGTTACAGTCGCAAACTCCCGTTTGGTGACTCGCACGTTCGTCTGGCAGGAGCGAAACGTGAAACTCAGGCGGTGTTTGGCGTAATTTCCGCTGCACTGCCACGGTGCCAGGGTGGCTCAGCTGAACGTACCATGAGTTCAAGGTACGGTACGGTACGTTTCTGCTATTCCTGATAAACACCAGGAAAATTTGTCACGCGGACAATTGACGCACGGCGTGCATACTCAAAACCACATAAAATCACCGTAGCGTCTAGGTGACATCGTAACACTTTAAGCCCAGACCACACATACGCTTGCGGACGCGCGCGAGCTCGCGTCTACGCGCCTTGCGCCTGCCGCGCCCAGCGAAGAATGGCGCTTTGCATCCACAAATACGCGCGACGGCGTGCGCTCCATGGCGCGCTCTCTGGCCTCACTCGTTGGCGCTTTGGCAGACGCCACTTCGTACTTCGTTGTTGACAGTGTTTCAAAATGCTTCGATATCTACAAACGTAATTGTTATATTTTCAGAGCTGTTAGATCAGCACGAAAAGTGAACAAGAAGCACTTTTTCGCAGGGTATAAATCAGCTTAACTGAGAGTTGAATGTACCACGCCGTAGCGGCGTAGCCAGGCACACGGGCGCGAGGCAGCCCAAGCGCGCAATATCAGAGAGGAGCTGATCACCGAGATCGCTCCGCGTTTCGACGCGTACGAGCCGTGCCGCACCGTCTGCGCATGCGTGGGTGCGCAGACGCGAGCTTGCGCGCGTCCGCAAGCGCATGTGTGGTCTGGGCTTTCGAGTCTAGGCGTCGCACTTCAGTTCAAACCTTCTGTGCTGTTCATGGTGGCTTGGCGGCTATGGCATTACTCGAGGTCGCTAGTTCAATCCCGACTGCGATAGCCACATTTCGACGAAGGCGAAATACAAAAACGCTCGTGCCTTTAAGTTTAGGTGCTCGTTCGTTAAACAACCCTAGGGGGTCAAAATAAATCCGTAGCCTGCCACTACGGCGTGTCTCATAATCCGATTGTGGTTTTGGCACGTGGAGTCCCATAATTCAATAAAGTTTAACACTCTTGCCCTGATGCGATGTGCAGTGTGAGGCAATGACAATACTATCCTCCTCGGAGGTTATAAACAATGGCGCACAACAACGCCTCAAGCAAATAAGTTTTGCTGTGTGTTCTGTGCACTGGGAACACCAACAGCATCGGTGCACACAAGGTAACCATCAACTCACCACTCTCGTATTGCACTAAACGCTGAAAAAATAAGACATTCGCCGTCAACATCACCGCTAATTATCGTCAATCAAAGCAAACAGCTCAGGAAGCTTCGCTCATGTCGATTCCCACAGTGCATGGGATCCGCACATTTTTTTAGGCTACGAGCTGTCCGGAGGGTAAATACCTAAGAACGTAACGATTTGAGGTTCTTTCTGCTTGCCCCACGGAATGCAGTTGGGTTTTGGATGCTGGATAAAAGTGAAATGTTCTAATCTGACTTTTAACACCTTAACTGAGGAATTGTTTACTTATGAAAGACTACGCCTAAAGGAGCTTCTTTTGTAATTTTGCGTTAAAGAACAAAAAAAATTACATGACTTTGATATGCAACAACTAATTACAGATATTTGAGAAAGTGTTACGCTACTTTTCATTTCATAAGTTTTTTCGAGTGAAAAATTGTGAAGCACGGTGCAGCCCCCAGGGCAACATTAGAGTCCTTCCCAGGATTTCCTTGAAAAACAAAGTCAATTGTTGCGACACCATTGTCATGCCATTCTTTGAAATTCGCGGGTGTTGTGACTGGCTCTCCCAAATCGTTCTCGTCTTCTCGGTCGCTGCTTTCGCTGGCAGAGTCATTGTCAAGCTCCAACACACATTCATTGTCAGAGTCGTCACTCTGATCCAGCAACGCCGCCATTTCGCAGTCTTTCAAAGCGTTTCACTTCTTCGCGGAATCTAGTTCACGCCAAAATTAAGAGTTACTGCGCCCAGAAAGTCGCGCGTCTGTAGACGCACTCCTCACCATGTGCTCCCCACTTTGCTGTGTCTATGACCAGCCTCTTGAGTATTTAAAACCAAAATGGTGCCATCTGGAAAACAAACATCTCACCACCACTCACTATTTATTCCGTGACATGGCACAACATATTCTGCTTGATGAAAAATAGATTTCCTTTAAATCGCACTTTTCAACGCGGTGAGATACGCGTGCATTTATAGACGCGCTTCCCATGGCGTGGTCAACTTGGAGGTGTCGTCTATATTGACGCGCTCCCCAGTTAAGGGGTTAAGTTCCGGTATGGGTGTCTAACTGCGGTATATGTATACAGGGGTCTTCAAATTCTGCAATCTCCACAGGAGAAGAATTACGATTGGGTTAATGATTTCCCTCCGGAAGTCTTACCACTAATGTTGTAGTGGTATTTCTATATCTGATGCGCACACATGAACATTGATGCGCACATATAAATGTGGTATGTACACCACACTGGGCAGTTCATAGGAAGTCTGAGAAAAAGGCTGAGTATAATTTCATTACCACATCTTAGCCCGGTTACGCAAGTAGGACGCCGAGCTTCCATACACAAAAGAGCCAGAACAAACTCTTCCTCAACGAATGTATACATTGATTCATAGGAATGAATACTTTTCATCTCGTATGGGAACTCATATTTGTAAAGGGTTCTGCACTCACCTCACATAGAGAGGCATTCAAACAAAGTGCATGAGCAGAACAAGATCCTCGCGACGTCATGCAGCCTTCGCTACTTTTCAAATACAAGTGCCACGCGGAGGTAAGAGCGATATGGATGTTGACAGACAAATAGATCGGCGTCTGCTTTGGGCAGCATAGTTCAGTGAACCGTGCCAGCGCAGCCACACTGCATGATATTAAAGAAGAAACGCGATCGTCTCTATATAGTTCCAGTAACCGGTGCGGTGTTTGAAGTTATTGCAACAGAAAAAGACAAATTTCGTGCAGCCGATGACGCGTGACGCAGTCTTCTTGTGTTTCTTGCGCGCCACGTTCCTTTCGTGAACTCCCCTCCTCCTGCTTCTCTGACTGAGCTCTGCCACGCTTGCGATTACGAGAACTCGGGGGTGTCCAAAACCTCTAAGATCGGCCGTAGAGATGTAAAAGAAAAGATGTGTCTTTAACAGTGCAAGGTCAACGCCTCTGCTGGCGTCATGCGGAGAAACGGCATGCCGGCTTTGTCAGTATATCGAATAACATCACGTTAAGCAAGGCCAACTTGCGGCACGCTCTCGTGTGGATTGTGGCAGACAACAAATAAACAAACAAACAAACAAACAAATAAAACGAGAAAAACGACCCATTTGTGTGACCTTTAAGAATGGCAGCCCAAATTCCACCGAAACTGAATTCAAGACAGCGACCAAGGTGCCCGGTGCTTTTCTTGTAAAAGTCTTGTGACAATTTCTGGGCTAAGCGGCGTTTTTGGTTCCTGTGGAACATTTCGCATCCATGGTGCACTTCCCTCACCTCTTCTGCGCGTCGCGCCGAATCACAGTTGCTGCCCTTGCGCCGGCGACGTTGAAGGCATGCCTGCTTACAATTAACGCTCTCGAATGAACATCGATTAATTTGGAAAGGTACATGGAATGGTTGATTTTCAGTATATTATTCGTATTGAATATTGTCACCCAGCTAGTATAGCTAGAATAGTTGGCCAGCAGCAGATAGGCAAAAAAACACGTCAGCCTTTTATAATAGCTGGACCTCGGAGAGCGCGCGCGCAACCACGAACTTCGTCGTTCTCGCCTCAAGGGGCCAGTGTCACCACGTGCCAACTTATTTCGCGTCATTGCTCCCCTCTCAAAAGCGACCGACCCGGTCGCTTCAAGGGCATGGGGCGAGCAATATGGGCAAGAGTGCAAACATGGAAAGAAAAAAAACAAAACATACAGGCATGTACACAATGCTGAAGCGGTTTGTGAGGGATGCTTATCCCTCGCGTGCGTAGTACGGCTTCATCCGTACTACGTGGACGACTTCAGCACGGGGACGGCGTCGGTTCGAACTAGCATCAGAGCTTTGAGGCACCACCTCATAGTTCACATCACTGAGGCGGCGTACAACTTCGTAGGGGCCGAAATAGCGGCGCAACAATTTCTCCGAAAGCCCACGGTGTCGGATAGGTGTCCACACCCACACGCGGTCGCCTGGTGAGTACTGGACGTTCCGTCGGGTCCGGTTGTAACGGCAGGCGTCGGTATTCTGCTGGGTGCGGATGCGATTCCGAGCAAGCTGGCGAGCTTCCTCTGCTTTCTCGACGAACTCTTCAGTGGTGTCATTCCTTGTGGTTCCGTGGTCTACCGGGAGCATGGCGTCTAAGGTGGTTGTAACGCGACGTCCGTAAACGAGCTCGAATGGTGTAAACTCGGTGGTCTCCTGCACAGCGGTATTGTAAGCAAACGTCACGTATGGCAAAATTGCATCCCATGTCTTGTGTTCCACATCAATGTACATGGATAGCATGTCGGCCAATGTTCTGTTCAGGCGCTCTGTTAAGCCGTTAGTCTGGGGATGATAGGCTGTGGTCCTTCGGTGGTCAGTATGCGTCAGCGTGACGACTTGTTGCAACAACTCCGCTGTAAACGCTGCACCGCGATCAGTAATGAGCACAGCGGGTGCACCGTGACGAAGCACGATGTTGTGGACGAAGAAGCTGGCGACTTCAGCAGCAGTTCCCCGCGGCACAGCTTTTGTCTCCGCATAGCGAGTTAAATAATCGGTTGCCACGATTATCCACTTGTTTTGCAAGGAAGACGTGGGGAACGGACCAAGAAGGTCCATTCCGACTTGCTGGAACGGCGCCGGAGGCGGATCCAAAGGCTGAAGGAGGCCGGCAGGCTTGACGGGTGGGACTTTACGCCTCTGACAGTCACGGCACGTTCGCACATAGCGCTGAACCGACGAAAATAGGTGTGGCCAATAGTATTTCTGCCGTATGCGCGCTAATGTCCTCGCGAAGCCTAAGTGGCCGGCACAGGGATCGTCGTGACACGCCTGTAAAACTTCCTCGCGCAGCGCCGTCGGAACGACGAGAAGGAACGTTTCTTGGCTGTTCTCGAAATTTTTCTTGTACAGCACATCGTTCCGCAGGCAGTACGATGTCAATCCTCGTGAAAGTGGGCGTGGGACAACAACGTCAGCTCCCTCGAGATATCGGATGACTGGAAGCAGTTCAGAGTCTGCACGTTGGTAGTCAGCCATGCGCACCACGTCGACGACACCAAGAAACGGCAAATCTAGCTCCAAGTCGGAGGATGTCAAGGGAATAGGAGAACGTGACAAGCAGTCAGCGTCGCTATGCTTACGGCCCGATCTGTAGACAACAGTCATGTCGTATTCCTGGAGGCGGAGGCTCCAACGAGCGAGGCGACCTGATGGGTCTCGTAGATTGGCAAGCCAGCAGAGCGAATGGTGATCACTGATCGCTCGAAATGGCCGGCCGTATAAGTAAGGTCGGAACTTGCTGATGGCCCACACGACTGCTAAACATTCTTTTTCGGTGGTTGAATAATTAGCTTCTGCTTTTGTGAGGCTACGGCTCGCGTACGCAATTACACGTTCTGCGCCGTCTTGCCATTGAACCAGAATAGCCCCGAGTCCTACGTTGCTTGCGTCTGTGTGAATTTCAGTTGCCGCGGTGTCATCAAAATGCGCCAGCACTGGAGCGGATTGAAGGCGTTTGCGCAATTCGGTGAAGGCCTGCTCTTGGTCTTCCGTCCATGCAAAGGGCACATCTTGTCGCGTCAGTCTCGTGAGAGGTTCTGCAATCCTCGAGAAGCCTTCAACGAAACGGCGGTAGTAAGCGCAGAGGCCCAGGAACCGCTGAACAGCCTTCTTGTCTTTAGGGTGAGGAAACTCTGCAACGGCAGCGAGCTTTTCTGGGTCTGGTCGTACTCCTTGGGAGCTGACCACGTGGCCTAAAAACTTGAGTTCCCGGAAACCAAAGTAACATTTTTCAGGCTTGATGGTGAGGTTTGCCTTGTGTATTGCGGTAAGGACACTTCGTAGTCGAGTGAGATGTTCATCGAACGTGCTGGAAAACACAACAACGTCGTCTAGGTACACTAGACACGTCTGCCACTTTAATCCGACGAGTACAGTGTCCATCATTCGTTGAAACGTAGCAGGAGCCGAACAGAGACCGAAAGGCAGGACTTTAAATTCGTATAGCCCGTCGGGAGTCACGAAGGCGGTTTTTTCACGGTCACGCTCGTCCACTTCGATTTGCCAGTACCCTGACTTTAGGTCTAACGAAGTAAAGAACTCAGCATGACGCAGACGGTCCAAAGCGTCATCGATCCGTGGCAGGGGGTAAACGTCGCGTTTGGTGACTCGGTTAAGCCGTCTGTAGTCAACGCAGAAGCGGAGCGTGTTGTCTTTCTTTTTTACTAGTACGACAGGCGACGCCCACGGACTTGTCGACGGCTGGATGACGTCATCATTGAGCATTTCTTCAACTTGACGCTTAATCGCCTCCCGCTCCATAGGTGACACGCGGTATGGGTGCTGACGAACAGGCCGCGCCGACTCCTCTGTAACTATCCGGTGTTGCGTAATGGAGGTGCGCTGGACTTTAGATTCTGTGGAAAAACAGCCAGAGAATTCTGTCACTAGGCCCAGTAGCTGATCCTTCTGTGCATCTGCTAAGTCAGCATTAATGTGGACGCGGGTACTCAGGCTGGCGTGAGTTGTTGCATCCGGTGAAGTCACTTGTAACGTGCCGACGTCGGAGAAGTCAGCAATGTCGTTCAGAAAGGCCACAGCTGTACCTTGAGGGACGTGCTGATACTCATGGCTGAAGTTTGTCAACAAAACTTGCGAGCACTTATTTTGTATTCGAACAAGGCCCCGGGCGATGCAGATGTGTCTTTCGAGCAACAGCGGGATATTTGCCTCGGCAATACCCTCATAGTCGTCGAATGCGTCGCAGGTTACGAGGGTCAATACGCTGCTCCTTGGCGGCACCGTGATGTTCTCGTCGACAATCCTCAAGGCGTTGACATACGTGTCGTCAGTGCTGCTCCCTGCTAAGGCCTGCGCCGTTGAAAACGTTACCAGGGACTTCTGTAAGTTTATCACGGCTCCATTAGCCTGCAGAAAGTCCATTCCCAGAATTAGGTCCCTCGAACAGCTTGGGAGGATAACGAAATCTCCGAGGTACGTAAACCCACGAATGCTCACTCGCGCTGTGCATCTTCCTACCGGGGTTAGCAGATGGCCTCCTGCAGTGCGAATCTGCGACCCAGTCCACTCGGTAGAAACTTTCTTCAGCTTGCAGGCAAGGTCCATGCTCATAACTGAGGTGTCCGCTCCAGTGTCGATTAACGCTGTTATTTCTTCGTCGTCTACGGTGACGGGAATGTTCGACGTTATTACCTCTCGTACGGTGTTTGACTGCGTCTGTACGTCTGCGTCGTTCTGTTTTCGTCGTTGTCGTCGTAGTGGAGGATCTTGCGCACAGTCGACGTCAGCGGCCTCACCTCCGGAGGTCGCTGAACTCAGTTTTCCCGAGCCGTCGGGCTAGGCGAGCGGCGTCTGAGAGCGCCGCGAGAGAAGGCTTGGCTTGGTGATGGTGACCTGTAACGAGCAGGAGACGACGAACGGGGCTCGTGCCATCGTTGATCACCATTGCGACGATTCGCGACGAAACTCTCTATTTCCGGCGGCCGCTCACCAGGTCGTGGACGAGGTGCATTTGGGGCGAATCCTCGGAGCCCCACATGACGATAAGGACACATTCTGTAGATGTGCCCGGCTTCGCCACAATGGTAACAAAGGGGCTTGTAGTCTGCGGTGCGCCAGACGTCGCTCTTCCTAGTTCTTGCTTCGGCGATGTGCGGTGTGCTGCGAGGCCTGAAGCTAACGTCCAATTGCTGAGCGGGGTGTACCATGCTATACGCACTTGAGGGTGGCGGACGGCGTACTGCTTCTGCGTAACTCATTTCAGGACGCCGTCTCTGCTGTGGTTCCTCGTACTGTTCAGGAACATGGACGGCCTGTCGGACCTCGGCGCGCACCATTTCCGCAATCGAAAGTTGTCCCACAGAGGCAGCGGTCGTCTGCATCTTCTGCAGTTCCTCCTTGATGACAGCCCTGATGAGTTCGCGCAAGGCGCCGACGTCGTTGCCGAGGGTAACGGCAGAGAGCTCCCTTGAAATCACGGCGTCGCGGTTGTATTGCCTGGCCCGTTGTTGAAGGGCCTTTTCCATGGTGGTGGCTTCGTCGTGGAACTCTGCCACTGTCGTCGGCGGATTTCGAATGAGGCCAGCAAAGATTTCCTCTTTGACGCCGCGCATTAGGTGGCGCACCTTCTTTGCTTCCGTCATAGAGGGGTCCGCACGTCTGAAGAGCCGATTCATGTCTTCTACGTACGCCGTCACTCGCTCATTCGGGCCTTGGATTCTCGATTCCATTGCTAACTCCGCCCTCTCCTTCCTGTCCGCCCTGGCGAAGGCACTGAGGAACTGCCGACGAAATTCTTCCCATGACGTCAGTGTCGCCTCGTGGTTCTCAAACCATATTTTAGCGGAATCTTCAAGAGCGAAGTACACGTATCGAAGCTTACGCTCGTGGGTCCAGTCGTTGACGTTGGCGACCCGGTCAAAATGGTCAAGCCAGTCGTCGGCGTCCTCTGAAGCACTCCCGTGGAAATGATTCGGCGTCCGGATCTGATTGACGACCACGTGCGATGCTGCAGTAGCGGCAGGAGGTGGTTGGTTCGTCATTCTACTTCGTTCGGGTAGCAGACCGTGCTGTGGCTGGAGTCCCTGGAGACGTCGGCTGGTACGTACGTGCACAGGGGTAAGCTCGGCCGAACTACTCGCCGGGCTTTGGTCTGGGGTACGCTCCGGAGATCTTAACATCGACCGTACCCAGCACTTCCACCAGAAATGTCACCCAGCTAGTATAGCTAGAATAGTTGGCCAGCAGCAGATAGGCAAAAAAACACGTCAGCCTTTTATAATAGCTGGGCCTCGGAGAGCGCGCGCGCAACCACGAACTTCGTCGTTCTCGCCTCAAGGGGCCAGTGTCACCACGTGCCAACTTATTTCGCGTCAATATATTATTCGTATTTGATTCTTGCAGCAGCAGCAGTAGTGCTCGTGCACGACTCACGCACTTCTTTCTGCTTGTACAGGCTATCTTGTCAAGCAAGATCTTCACAGAAGACCACCAGAAGTTGGCGTTTCTGCTGGATCAACCACATGTGTCACCCAGCAGTCTATCTTGTCAAGCAAGATCTTCACGGAAGACCACCAGGTGGTGCTGCCTTGTCCCGGCAGCACCACCTGGTGATACCGAAAAAGGTATACAAAAATGCGAGATAAAGAACATGTGTAGTATACCTGATTAAATCAAGCAGGCTAGGTGACTATTTGTCGCCACCCCGTTTCAAAGGGGATGCCAATAAATCATCATCATCATCATCATCGCTACTTAAAGGCCGCCTTCACCTACCATTGACCATTCTGGGCGGCAGCGGCAGTAGCGCTCGCGCACGACTCACGCACTCCTTTCTACTTGTACACGTTGGTTACGACAGCATCTGTCGTTTTCTTTGGTATTCTGTTACTGTCGCTGCTGCCATAAACAGTTTTTTTAGCTACTTGTATTCTGGTATTGAGTTTCTAGTGTTTTTATATAGTTGAGTGCTGTTAGATATGCCCACCTGTGCTGAGCTCGCTTAAAGAATTGATGAACTGGAATCAAGGCTTCTTAAGGAATCCGATCGTATGACTGATCGCATTATTGACAAGATTGTCGTGAAAATGAACACCGCTGGGGTTGACGTGCTGCAGCTAAAGAAGCACGTGGACAGCCTTGAGTCCAGTTTAAAATTTCCGAATGATCTGATTGACAAGCTGCACCGTGAAAAAGCCTCACTTGTGGCAGAAAACAAACCCCTCAAATCGGAAAACTGTTCACTTTCCCGCAGGGTCTCCGAGCTCGATCAGTACTCTCGCATTAACAACATCGAGATCAGGGGTATTCCCTGGACTGAGGGCGATGACTGTGTTGCTGTATTGGAGACAGTTGGCAGAAAAATTAGATGTCCCGTCACTTCCTCTGATCTCGATGTTGTCCATCTAGTCTTTACTAAAGAAAAGGGAAAGGAGAATATATATAATTGCAAGATTCTGTTCTTGAAAAAAAAAGAATGATTTCAGCAGCAAGGCACGAAAGGCAAGGCTGCCTGAGTGACATCGGCAGATATGACAGCAACTTCTCTATATTTGTTAACGAGCACTTGACACCACAAAATAAGGCATTCTTTCCCAAAGCACTGGTGCTAAAACAAGCTAACAACTGGAAGCACTTCTGGATGGATAATTATCAGATTAAGGCTAGAAAGACAAATGAGAGCCGCGTTTGTCCGATTGCTGAGGAGCCTGACCTATCTGTTTTCAACTAACTGTCTCTATTCGGACCCTTAAAAGTCATTACCATCCACCATGCATTCTTACCTGTCAACATCTGCACTGAATAAGTTCATGTCGCGTGACTACCATTCAATCATTCACTTCAATGCTAGAAGTCTCCGCAAGCATTTCCAAGATTATCAGAACCTTTTTTCCACACTTACCAACACCTTCTCAATACTATGAGTGTCTGAAACCTGGTTAAGTATTGATGACAAGGACCTTTTCTGGTTGAACTCATACGTTTCTGTGTATTCTCACAGAGAGACGAGAAACCACGGTGGTGCAGCTATATTTGTCTCATTTAACATTCCATACAAACGCCGGCATGACTTGGAGTTAAATATCACTGTGAAACGGAACTTGTTGAATTTGATTCACCACTTCTTTTGTATAGACAAGAAGAGCTTAATGTTTGGCTACATTTATCGCTCACCTTCTTGTTTAGTTACTGACTTCTGTAGTACACTCGATGGAGCCATGGAAAAAATATCGTGCGCTAACTGCAACGCAATAATCGTGGGTGATATCAACATTAACCTCTTGGATACCACTTCATCTAATTCTTCTAATTATTCAAGCACCTTTCATAGTTTTGGGTATGAATGTTTAATTACTCTCCCTACTCGCTGTCCTAACAATGTAGATGGCACTGTGATTGATCACGCATTATCGAACTTAACAGACCCACCGGATGCAGGCATTGTTAACACCGACTTTACCGATCTACCCTGTCGTTCTACGCTTTCGCAATTGCTCAACCTTTAGAAACGCTTCATATTACAGAGTCGTACTTGACAACGAAATGTTCCTTGCTAGCGTAACTAAAACTGACTGGTCGGAAGTTATATCAACTAATGACCCTCAAAAAGTTTTTTCACAATTTCTATCGACACTTTCATCGTATTTCAACTCCCACTCTCATAAACACAAATGCAGAAAAAAGGTAGCATTGCCGCAACACCCATGGCTTACAGATAACCTTCTGAAAGCAGTGCGGTCTCGTGAAAATTTGTATAAAAAAAACAAAGAAACAACATTTTAATACTAAACTACTTGCTCGTTACAAAAAAATTTCTAACTCACTTTCTGCTCAGCTGAGAATTGCGAAGAGGAATTATAACGAACACAAAATTGTAGAATGTTCTAATAACACTAGGAAAAAGTGGGAAATAGTTAACGCCTTTTTAAACCGTAACACCCAGAACGTCATTTCGAGAATCATTCACTATAACAGGGAATGCAGTAATCCGCTTGATATTCCTAATGCCTTTTGTGATGCTTTTTTCAATACCACTTCTGATTCCGCGTCATGCTGTAACATATCCTTTAACCACCTACCTCATTCATTTTTCCTTTTTACAACTAGGCCTGATGAAGTAATATCCATAATTAGAGCCCTTAAAGCCACTAGCAATGGCCTCCGTAATATTAACGCTTACCATATTAAAATGATTGCACAATATATTGCTAACGTTCTCTCTGCTATCATTAACCTCATTTTTAAAACCGGTGTCTTCCCACGTGAACTTAAATGTAGTCGAGTCATTCCTGTTTTCAAAAAAAGTGATCGCACGCTTATGCAGAATTATAGACTCATTTGTGTTCTTCCATTTTTCATAAGGTTATTGAAAAACTTATCAAAAAGCGTCTAGCAAAATATTTAAATAAATTTAGTATTTCTTTTCCCATCAATTTGGCTTTCGTTCTGGCTTTTAAACTAATCTAGCACTTGTATATTTACTGATTACCTTAAAAAAGCAATTGATGAAGGTAAATTTGCAGCCTCCATATTCATTGATTTATCTAAGGCCTTCGACACTATTGATCACACAATTCTTTGCGCTAAACTCGAAGCCATGGGAATAACTTCCATGGCTCTACTTCTAATCCGCATTTACTTACAAGACAGAAAACAAGTCGTTAACATTTCTGGGTACTACTCTAAGGAAGCTACTACTAACATAGGTGTACCGCAGGGGTCCATATTAGGTACCCTACTTTTTCTAATTTATGTTAGTGATCTGCCTAGTTGCCTCTCCTCATCGAAGTGCATTCTGTACGCTGATGACACCACTGTATTTAATTATAACAATTGTGTAACAACACTAACAAGTAAGCGAAACGAAGGCCTTGTGTCAATCTACACGTGGTGTGAACATAATAAGTTACAGATTCCTTCAATAAAGTTTATGCATTCTTCTTGGCCATAATAAGACCAATTTTGTCATCTTTACCTCACATCAGCGATTGCCTGAGCGTCTTCAATCCATTTCCATCAACAATCACCTAATCACTGCAGTTGATCATAGCACCCATTTAGGTGTGGAATTTGATCGCCACCTTAAATTTCACCTTCACGTAGCTAACGTAAAAAAGAAAATGGCATATGGAATACGCGTTCTAAATAAAGCACGACCATATTTCTCATTTTCTACTCTAATGTCGCTGTATTATGCTTTTGCTCATTCTCATATCAACGATAAGATTGAATCATGGGGAAACACTTATAACAGTCATCTAACGTCACTACAAGTCATTCAAAATCGAGCTATTCGTCTAATAACATTTTCATCTCGCAGCATTAGCGGGAATGAGTTATTACATGCTCATAATATTTTGAATGTGACTGATCTTGTTAACTATAACCTCGCCATTTTTATTGTTAGGGCAGTAAACAATAACATTCCAGAAACCATCATACCAAAGACGTTTCTTATTAATGTAAATAAATAATGCTAGATTTGCAGAGAATATGAACTTTATTTTACCCAGCGTTCACACCAACTACGGCAAGCACTCATTACACTTTTTATCTTTATCTCTCTAGAACGCATTACCATTTCCTTTAAAATTGTTCAAAGCTCACAGGTTTCATATAGAAGTTAAGCACTTTTTTTTAGCTTCATCTGACTCTCATTTTTCAGTGTAGTGTTTTTTTTAACTTTAACTCTGTTTCTCTATTTATTTCCTGCGTTTTTTCTCATTTTCCTGGAAAAAGGTCCTTTAAAGTCTTCCCTATTATTGACCAATCCGCAGCCTTGTTATTATTTAATGCATTCAACTGCTGCATTTTGTTTAATTTATGCCTTGTCTCCTAAAAACTTTTATTATCGTTACCTTAACATGTTGCCATTGTTGTTTGTATTAATAATTCTAGTCATCATGCATAGGAGGTCCCATTTCCGTTTCTAACTACGGGACCTCCTTCTGTATATACTTATCATGCAATTATCCCCGTTTTGTCTTGAATAAGCTGATTCTGATTCTGAAGTATAATATTCCGTATACGAATGCAAAGTTTGAAGCAGTATTTTCGAGCTCTAAGGAGCACTTAGAGTGCTCGAATGGAAATTAGGAAATTTTCTACGACGCTTCCAATTAGCCTACAACAGTGAACGTCCTGCAGTACGTTCTCCTTAAAACACGCTTTATTTCTGCGAAGTTTGATTTTCATAAACATAGTAGTTCGCAAACTACCAAGTGTTTCAGTCCTACAAATATTGAGAGGAAGCCCAAATGGCACAAATTATGTTATTTTGGATGGTTCTTACAAAATACCTATTGTTAAAATTTCTGAAGCGGGTTCGCTTCTAAGGGTAACTTAATTCTACATAGTTTCATCTCGATATGACCGATAGTTCTGCAACGGCGCGCTGTTGAATACACCATTGGACTCCAAAACAGAATTAAAATAAATTAGTCAATTTTCTACAATGCACATCAGTACCCCACACACTTTTTTTTCTCTTCCCTTGCATAACACCCCTCCAAATTTCATTGAGATAGCTCCAATGGTTCTCTAAATAAGTTTTCACTGGCCACTTAGAGATGACATTCTTCTCTGCATCTAGTCGCAACGACAGTTTCACTGTAGTACATCTGGCGTCGGATGTGGATGCTTGCATCATTGCGCCACCTCGCAATAACTCGGCGTTTTCATAACGAGACAAGCGCTCTTACGAGCAAACAATAGTTCTCTCTCTCTTCGCCTCGGGTGAATGCCGCTTAGCGTGCGTAATACGTTCCTTAGCGTCGTTTCTCGGCGTGGCGAAATGGGGCACGTGACTTTCTCACTCGTCGACACAGCTCATTCATCAGAGCTTGTTCACCCGTTCAGCTTGCTTCACGCAACTCGTCCATCATAGCCGGTGCTGACGCATGGCTTCACATGCGTCGGTTTGCCTCTCCAGACTCTGTGAAAACATTGGCGTCGGCAAATATAACCTCAAAAAGTGATTCCACTACAGCACTGTAATAGTCCCGGCTTTTCAGAGCCGCGGGCTGAATTGTTTATACTTAAGCCCGGACTGCGCCTTGCGTATTGCCCATCTCAATTCCGTGCGATCGACGCTGCGGGAGCGGGTGCAGTTTTCTCTGGCGCATTGCCAGGAGAAGACTCTTTTTCTTTTAAAGAGTAAGCCCCATTTTTCATTGCGAACAAACGCAAACATCGTGCAGGAGTGGTGGCTGTCCTCAACGGCAAACCTCGTGCGACGAAGTAAATGTTTTGCGATCATTTCAGGTATAAAAAGGCTCAATTTTTCATTAGCAATTCAGGAGAGCAAAATTACATTGACTGACCATGCTAAATGGCTTTTAACACAATGCTGAAGCTGTATGTCTACCCAGGTTTTTCTTTTTTTGCTGCTGATATCAAGATGGTAAAAACTTGTAGTAGAGTTAACTAAAACAACTAAGAAAGATTTAATATATTGGAAAGCCAAAGAGATCGGCCAACTACAACAAGTAAGAAATAAAAGATAGCCAAGGGAAGCGCGTACTGCTATCCAGTTAGTACTGCAAAAGCAGGACAAATAGCACCGCACAAAGGCTGCTCAGAAAAAAAGTGAGCCTCATGTAAGGGAGGTCAGGTTAGAGACGAGGAACCTATTGTGGTAGTCAAAAAACTAAAAGCAAACAAACAAATCAACAAGAAACAAGGAAGAAGCCAACCAAATGGTAACATGGCGCGCGCGTAAAAAGTGCCGATACAGCGCTTAGATGTACATGCGATCAACACAGCACACAAAAGTGAAGGATAAAGAAGTTACAGAGGCACTTAAGTCGCCTTACGTGCATTGAATGCGAAAGCATTCTGGGCGTGTCAACCATATATACGTTCGTACTATTCCGACTTCCATGTCACGTGACATCGTCACATGCCGTCATCACTTGGTCATGTGACCTTGCAACTTAAAGTTCTTACTTGGTCACCTGACTATGTCACGTGACGTCATCACTTGGTCATGTGCTCAAATTGAGTAAACTTTGAGGATGGGCCACCCAAATTTTGTGGGTGGGCCAGGTCGATTTTGAACGTGGGTCAATTGAGTTTTAGAATTGGACGAAGTAAATATTTTTGGTGCGGGCCAGGTTGGTTTTCATTGATAGTGAAACGTGACGTTATCACTTGCTCATGTTGGTTTTGGTACCATGGGATGTTAACGCCGGACGGACGCCGGATTTTCTGCTTCATGAGGAATATAATGCTCTCGCTTAATAAAGTGAACATGGGGCCAATATAAGTCGGTCGCCTCAAAGCAACAAAATACTTAACAAGGCATGTATAACGAGCATCTGGTGGCAGATGTGTGCCGCGCACACGCATCTCGAGATGGAAAAAGATTAATTGCATACATGTCGAAGGCAGTTCTGACACAGCAGCCCCTGATGCTTAACCGGTCAGTCCTTCTAGGACAGCTATAAAGCCGACGTCTTATGACTAATTTCAGCAGCTGACATATTGTGCTCAAGATCCATCATCCGGTTTCACTACCTTTTTCTGCTTAATTTTTTTTCGCTGGAGATAAGTTAGGTTGCTGTTGACTCAGCATGTTTGCCCTGCTTGAATTAAGCTTAGGTCCCCTTCACACGCTGTTTAGCACTCTGTCGCGAATGACTGCCTCCAACAACCCATTGTTATAACTAACGAGCCTGCGTGTGTTCACATCTTTTTCGATTGCAGAAGTGATGTCATCCTCATGCATGATGAAGGCGATAATAATCCCCTCACTCACGGCCCATTATACCTTGGTGTTCTTTGCGTTTGTTTGTCGTGTACGTGTGCATCAGCGCTCGATGAATGCGACGTTGGGAAACGTTGCCACAAGAGCCATGATTTGAAACGACTGCGTTCTTGCTTGCTACCTTATCTCATCATAATAAAAATGTTCAAAGCGAAAATGAACGTCCACTTTTGAGGAGCTGACACCGGCATGTGAATTAGCATGCAGCGTGTCTTCTTTCAATTTGTTCCCCTCGCGAACCATAAGGGTGCGTTCTTGCACAGCACTTTTCATAAGTAACGAATTCATGCATGCATGAACAAAGCTGCCTTTGAGTCTTTCAACTGACCTATATTATATGTCTGGCATCACCAAAAACCTGGGGCCGATTTAGCAAAGCCTTTCTTTCGTAAGTGCTTTTTGCCATTGGCTGACCGTTTTTGCTAATAACATTTCCTGCATAAAGATTGGCTGTACTTTGCTCTACAAAGAACTCTAGTGTAATAGCTTTTTTCGAGTACGAGGCCTTGTCTCCGAGCGACATGTCTCCGTAAAATCATGACTAACTTAAAATAAATGTTCGTTTTTCTCAGCTGAGGTAGTTGACAAATTCCAACTGTGCACTATGTGGACGCAAGCTGATGTAACGTTCCGTAATCGTTTAGGCAGGAGCTATGGCTCAACGGTGTACGTGCTATATGTAGCATAAAACGCACCGAGTGCCCTCGATTCCAGAAATGATTGTGAAATGCCCTTAAGATGTTGAAGCAGCTGTGCTATAGTCGCTAGAAATTTTTCTACATTACAGCAAGATTCACTTATTTATAGGGGTGTGAGATTATTCAAAATTTTGAATACTAATAAAATATTTCTTATTATTAGATTCGTATTCGATTCGAGAATTCACTACTCGAAGTTGCATAACACTTTTTTCATTCGAACACTATAAGGGACAACAGTATGCAGTTTTTATAATTTGCAGGGAGAAAGACTGGTGTAGGTGGAGCCTCTTCGAAATGATTCTGCTGCAGGAAAGCCGCGATTGTTGTGCCGACGCACCCATTCCTGGAGAAATGCATAGAGGAGATCAAGTATACAGACATTTCCAGTCGCAAAACAAGCATGTCTTACCTTGAGCAGCCTACGAATTCGCGGTCTCTATTTATAGGCAAATCAATTTATTATTTAGCCAACATGACCAATTTTGGATTCCATTAAAAACCCCGCAGAGGCGTCTGCGTCAGCAGTTGTTTAGTGTGTTGCGACACCACATACCCGAGCACATGAGGGTTCGAGCCTCCCGCGCTTAACTGTGCACGGCTTAGCCATGTCTGGGGAAAAGGGGATCCTAGGGGTTGATCCGATGCCGGGTGTTTGGACCTTTACGGCACCTCGGTGGAGGCAACACGCCCCTTTGGCCTCGGCTTCACGTAGACGGCACCCCCGGACTGACCCACCCGGAGGAAATCAGTACTTGCCTTTTCCTGTCTCTCTCTCCCTCCAACCTTCCTCTTTCTCTCTCACTTTTCATCTCTCCTGTCTTCTCTTCACTTCGTTTTACTTCCAATCTTCCAGGCATCAAGGGTTAACCTGGTGTAGTTAATCCAACCTTGGGTCTATTATATTTGGGTTATAGTGGCTATGTGCAGTTGGCGTTTGCGTCTCCTTCGGGTCTCGTATATAGCGTCCCCTTGTTTGGCTCGGTGGTGGGTGGCTGGCATAGCCTCCAAAATCAACGAATTATCTAAGGATGTATTGTCCTTCCCTCGCCTGCCTAATCGCCCTCTTAGCAAAAGAGGGCGCACTGAAGAAACGCTGAACTTCTTTTGGCCAACGCAGACACCTTCCGACGATTTCACGTGATTCACAGTGAAAACCCCGAAAAGACCACCAGAATGACTTCTCTATTCACTGTTGCCAAATGCATAACTGATGCACTAGGTCCCGGCTACAAGGTAACGAAAATGGCCAGCGGCGACCTCCTCCTTGAGCACCAGCCCGGAAAACTCGGCAATCTCGTAACACTCGGTAATATACAAATCACGGTGACACCGCATCGATCGAGGAACACATGCAAAGGAGCAGTTTCTGATGGAGACCTCCTGAACTTGACCGAAGAGCTCCTCGAGGGCTGGAAAGAAGAAAACGTGACAGAAGCACAGCGAATTAAGATAAAACGAGACAACATTTAAATTCCCATGAAGCATCTAATCATTACATTTGGTTCCAGTACTCTCCCAGATACTCTTGAAACAAGATACACGAAAATCCGAGTAAGACCGTACATTCCAAACCCGCGCAGATGTTTCAAATGCCAAAGATTCGGCCATGGCTCTCAAAGCTGCCGAGGCCGACTGACATGCGCAAAATGTGCCGATCATGAACACACATTTGACAAATGTACTGGTGCCCTACACTGTCCAAATTGCGATGGTAACCATGCAGCATATTCTCGATCCTGCCCTACGTGGAAAAAAGAAAAAGACATCATCACACTAAAAGGAAAAAAAAAATTGCCCGCCAATCCACCCTGTGAAGGTGGTTGGAAAGCGAAGCTTTTTAAGCCACCCTCACGGTGACTGCGGCGCACTTGATATTTCACACACTACAACGTAACTTTAACCACGGCCTTTATTATTATTTACTTCACAACAATGTTCACTACTGCTTTATGATCGGTGTCATATACACTACTAGACTACCCCATAGTGGGGTAGTCTAGAAAATGAACCGAAGCAGTTACTAGGCTGGAAGGGTTTCGAATGACGTCAACCCTCTTTCAAGCAGCTGCATAAGCTTTGCAACAGCTGCAATCTAATCTTACGGACCGCGCCGAGCCTGTTTCCGTTGTTTGCCCGCAGCCCTTATCATCCATCATGTTGGCTCATCACTTTGAAGCTTGTTTTTGTGGTTTTTCTTGCGAAAACGAGTGCTTAGTTGTACGCTGAATGCCTGAATTCAAGTAAGCTATACTGCTATACCTGCAATTGTTAGCGGTTCGTCGGGATCGTTTTTTGATTACAACGACGGACACGACAGAACCCTTGGCTGGTAGAGGTACAAAGCTTCGCTTTAAGGCGGTGGTCCCACTC
The DNA here is from genome assembly GCF_013339745.2 of Dermacentor silvarum. Classification (NCBI taxonomy): domain Eukaryota; kingdom Metazoa; phylum Arthropoda; class Arachnida; order Ixodida; family Ixodidae; genus Dermacentor; species Dermacentor silvarum. Next base: position 90,502,114 of record NC_051154.1, on the reverse strand, counting down.
CGGCGGCACGAGTCCCCCGTTTTCAGTACTGTTGGAGTAACCGTGGCGGCTCTTTTACTTAGGATATAAAGTTGTGGTATATACCTTAAAAAGCTTAATTCTTGTAGATTCCAACTATATATAATATAAGGAAATTGATTAATGTGATTTAGAAATAAATGCTCAAGAACAAGCATGAGATACATGGTTTTTGCGAACTGTGTCTCAGTTGTGACCATATTTAGAAGAAACTACCGCACTTACTGCATTGCGGCTTGCTCTGTAGCTTTAGGACATATTTATCTAGTTCCTAGACGTAGCAAATTAATTTTTAATTTTTACTTTTTGGATAATTTGCTTTTGAAAATTGCCAAATATTGCAATCTTCTGTTGTAAACAGCCCGGCAACTACATGCTCAAGGAAGCTAAATTTTGGGTAAAGTAGAGTTCACGGAATTTCCATTTAGGACACAAAATTTCATTCATGTAACTTTATTAGTTTTAAAGCGCAGCTTCGCAGCTTTATTACCTTCCCGCAAAACTGGGCAAAAATAAAACCAGAATTCTAAATAGTGCTTATTTTCGGCCGCATTATTAGGAAAACTAATAAAGTTACACGAATGAAATTTTGCCTCCTAAATGGAAATACCTTGAACTCTACTTTATCCAAAATTTAGCTTCCTTGAGCATGCATGTAGTTGCCGGGCTGTTTACAACAGAAGATTGAAATATTTGGCAATTTTCAAAAGCAAATTATCCAAAAAGTAAAAATTAAAAATTAATTTGCTGCGTCTAGGAACTAGATAAATATGTCCTAAAGCTACAGAGCAAGCCGCAATGCAGTAAGTGCGGTAGTTTCTTCTAAATATGGTCACAACTGAGACACAGTTCGCAAAAACCATGTATCTCATGCTTGTTCTTGAACATTTATTTCTAAATCACACCAATCAATTTCTTTATATTATATATAGTTGGAATCTACAAGAATTAAGCTTTTTATGGTTTACACGACAACTTCATATCTTAAGTAGAAGAGCCGCCACGGTTGCTCCAAAAGTACTGAAAACGGGGGGCTCGTGCCGCCGGAGTGGGACCGCCGCCTTAAAACATATCTTTCCAAGAAGCACGAAAGCGTGTTTCTTTTCTTCATTCTGCAGGGTATGCTGGTGCGGCGCGTAGGGGGGCAGCGCCGCAGCAAACTCCGGCACCAGCCCGGCCCACAAAGAGTGTGGCAATGGCTGTGCCACCAGCCCCACAGGCGACAGCAGCCAGCGCTGCTGTGCCGCCTCTGAAGGAGGGTCCATCGACCTCTGGGTTGGTGGCCTCCAAGGCCCTGCTTTCGAAGCAAGGCCCACCCCTGGAAGTCCAGCGGCTCCAGTCAAGTCAAGCGGAAGTCCAGCGGCTCCCTGGAGTCGATGGAAACAACCCCAAGCCAAACGGCGCATCCAGCGCCTCGGGAGCCACGCGATTTTCGCGACCGCTCCAAGAAAGACTAACCCCGGATTACGGGGCCTAGAAAGGCTCCGTAAGCCAACTAGACTCATCTCTTGACACACAGCCCAAAAACACAAACAATATGGATACACAAATATTACACTGGAACGTGAGAGGCCTTATGCACAACCTCGATGACATGAAAGATCTTTTACACAAATATAATCCAAAAGTGTTGTGTGTTCAGGAGACACATCTTAAGTCAACACAAACAAGCTTTCTCCAGCAATACGCTATTTTCCGGAAATACCGGGACGACGCTGCTACATCGTCGGTGTAGCTATAATTGCCGACAGAGGCGTTGTATGTCAGAAACTGCAACTCCAAACTCCTCTTGAAGCAGTTGCTATCGAAGCAGTGCTATTCAATAAACTAGTCACCATGGCGTCTATATACATCCCCCCAAGTTATCAACTCTCTAGAACATTTCAAAGCTTTATTAATGAACTCCATCACCCTTACATAGTCGTTGGTGATCGAAACGCCCCTAGTACACTGTGGGGCGACTCTCACTGTGATGCGAGAGGACGACTAATAGAAAACTTCCTACTCTCTTCAAGTTCCTGCTTGCTTAACAAAAAAGAACCAACATTCTACAGCCCTACACACAAAACATTTTCTTCCATAGACCTAAGCATAGCGTCCAGTACAATAGTGCATTATCTGAAGTGGGATGTGATTAATAACCCTTATGGTAGTGATCACTTCCCCATCGTACTAAACCTTACAAAACAAACTCAGTGCTCTACACACGTCCCTCGATGGAAAGTCAACTCAGCTGACTGGACGCGGTTTCGTGAAGTAAAACATTCGGCCTGGGACGATGTCCGTTCACTTGGTATTGACGATGCAGTCGCATACTTTACAGCATTTCTTATTGATGATGGATCCGTATGTACACCCCAAACAAATGGGTCGCCTTCGAAACGACGTATTCCATGGTGGAATGAGGAAAGTAGGGAAGCCCGGAAAAAGCAAAACAAGGCCTGGAATCTCCTTCGTAACTCCCCGACCACAGAAACCCTAATTAAATTCAAGGTGATTAAGTCACAAGGTAGAAGAACACGCCGCCGCGCTAAACGGGAAAGTTGGGAAAAATACATCTCCAGCATCAATTCTTATACAGACGAACGCAAAGCACAGAACAGGGTAAACAAAATAAAAGGCCGCGAAACTAATCCTCTAACTTTAGTAAACACACAAGAAGACACTCTTGAGGACCAGGCTGATTGTCTAAGAGCACACTTTGAGCATATTTCAAGTACATACCATTACACAGATACATTTCTAAGATATCAGCGACAAGCAGAGCGACAGCCTCTGGGTCGGAAAGACATAGCCAATGCAGCATACAATCGTCCATTTAGCATGGCGGAGTTTCATGCTTCACTGAATTGTTGTAACGAGTCTGCTCCAGGATGTGACAGAATACTATATGAAATGATAAAACACTTACACCCTGAAACCCAAAAAACACTACTGTCACTCTTTGACACCATGTTCTCTGCCGGCTACATTCCGACTGCATGGAAAGAAGAAATCGTAATTCCTATTCTCAAAGATGGCAAGGACCCTTCTTCGGTCAGTAGCTATAGGCCTATAGCTCTGACAAGTTGTATGTGCAAGCTCTTTGATCAATCGCCGCCTCATCCATTTTCTTGAAAGCAACAAAATACTCGATCCCTTACAGTGTGGTTTCAGGGAAAGTAGATCCACAACAGATCACCTTGTCTGCATCGAGACCAATATCCGTGATGCCTTTGTGCACAAACAGTTTTTCTTGTCAGTATTTTTAGATATGGAGAAGGCATACGACACAACTTGGCGCTTTGGAATCCTCCGTGATCTGTCTAGAATGGGAGTTCGAGGCAACCTACTGATTGTGATTCAGAGTTACCTCTCCAATCGCACGTTCCGTGTGAGAGTTGGTAACGTCTTGTCTCGTCCATTTACGCAAGGACCTCAAGGTGGTGTGCTGAGCTGTACTTTATTTATCGTCAAAATGAACTCGCTGTATACTGTCATTCCACGTAGTATGTTTTATTCTGTATATGTGGATGACATACAAATAGGTTACAAATTATGCAATCTAAATATCTGCGAGTGACAAGTAGAGCTTGGCTTAAATAAATTGTTTAAGTGGGTGGACCAGAATGGTTTTAAATTAAACCCTCAAAAAAGTACGTGTGTCCTCTTCTCTAACAAGAGAGGTGTACTGCGGGACCCCGTAATAGGTCTCAATGGAGAACGACTATCTGTAAGCCGTGAACATAAATTTCTAGGTATCACTTTAGATTGAAACTTAAATTTTGTCCCACACCTGAAGTATCTCAAAGCAAAGCGCCTCAAGACTATGAATCTGCTGAAGCTCTTGTCACGCACATCACGGGGAAGTGACAAGAGATGCCTCATAAAGTTATACAAAAGTCTAATATTATCACCTCTTGACTACGCAGCAGTAGTCTGCGAGGCCTGGTGCTTTGAAAATGGGAGATCCTATTCACCACTTAGGCATCCGCCTTGCTACAGGTGCCTTCAGGACTAGTTCTGTACAAAGCCTGTACGTCGAATCAAATGTATGATTTCTATTCTTCCAAAGGGCATATTTAAGCTTCTCTTATGCCTTGAAGGTAAAATCAGCAGTAGACCACCCATGTCACTCAATTATTCACGACTTGTCCACGGCCAGGCTGTTCCGTAACCGCCCAGCCACTAGGCCTCCTTTGTCCCTCCCATTGGAAGCACTGTCAGAAGAAACAGGCGTCACTCTTCTAGAGAATGTCCTAATGGCTCCTACTAGGCTTCCACCACCTTGGGAGTGGCAGATCATCCAGTACGATATCTCTTTCGTAGAAATATCAAAATGGGCACCTGAAGCACATATACATTCGCATTTTCTTGAAATTCGGGAGAAGTATTCATGCGGTGAATTTTATACGGATACCTCCAAATCGTTTACTGGTGTTGCTTACGTAGCTTTGGGACCATCTTTTTCAGTATCCGGTGCACTAAATCCGCATACAAGTATTTTTACAGCGGAAGCATACGCAATCCTTTCGGCAGTCAAACACATAAAACAAATGAATATTACAAAGGCAATCGTGTTCACAGACTCATTGAGCGCCGTTAGAGCTCTAATGAGTCTACGAAAACACAAGAATTCAATTTATAACGAACTGTACAGCTTGCTATGCTCAGCTTACAAGGACAGCCAAGTCATCATATTGTGCTGGGTATCTGGCCATAGATGCATTAAAGGCAACGTAGCTGCAGACGAAAGTGCCACTTCAGTAGTTTGTGAACATAGAAACAAAAACGTAGCCATCCCTTCCACTGAACTAAAGCCTTTCTTGCGCCATGGCAAAGGCAGGCAAAGGCAGTGGGATAATGAAGTGTCAAATAAGGTACATGTAATCAAGCCAAGAATTGAGAAATGGATACCTCAGAAAACAAGACACAAGGAAGTGCTTCTTTGCAGGTTAAGGATAGGACATACCTATGGAACACACTCGTATCTCTTTACAGGAAGTGATCCTCCGATATGTGATAGGTGTGGCGACATACTTAGAGTTCTCCATGTTCTTATCCAATGCCCTGAAATAGAAGTTCAGCGTAAAAAGTACTTTTATCACGTGTATCGTGAGCACATCCCTCTTCACCCAGCATTCTTTCTTAGTCATGAACCCCTTTTTGATTTTAATGCCGTCTTAAAGTTTTTAGGAGATGTAAACACATTACAAATCATCAGGCCAGGGTATCTGTAGCGCAGCCTTGACTTGCAAGCTGCAGCTGCCGTGCAAAATCATTTTGCAGCACGTGCCTCTCAGCCCTGGACTTCAAGGACCTCTTGAGGCAATAGTGCTATTGCATATACTTTATTATGTGACCGCTCTGTAACGGAACTTTTACGCTCATAGCTAACATCTTTGTCATTATTTTAACACTCATATATTTTACGCAATTTATAGCGACTTGTTTTAGGCCTCTTTGCAGCCACCTTTTATCTACCATTTGCTACCCACTGTGCACACCATCCATAATACATTCAGAACCCATCACCATATGTCATGGCACTCTTTGGCCATAGCTGGCCCTTGCGCCATTAAACACTATACATCATCGGATTCCATTAAAACAATGTGCAGTGCTGTAGCATTGCATTTAGCTCCTTCAACGAGCACTACACTCTGCTGTTAGGTGCCTCTGGGTCCGCGTATTCATTAAAAAGCTCGTAGACTAGAATTTTTCATCAGAGCAAGTGCCAGCCAAGCCTGATGCTAGACATACTTCTTGCGAAGGCGGCAGGTCAACTTAAAAGAGCCCTCACGAAAGAAAAGCTTTGTGAATTTGGTCCCTGGTGAAGTGCTGTCGCTTGGTTTCATTACTGTCGTTGTCCTTGAGAACATGCAAGATCGAACCACCATTCCTTTGTTTCTCGTCTACACGTTTCTCGGTGGAGCTGACATCCGGCTGTTAACAATATTAGGTGTATCAAATAACGTAAATAAGAATTTTGTTGACAAAAATCTCCACAGAACCTTTATATTTCACTTTGCTAAGATATATTAGACATATTCGGTATTTTATTCAATATTCTGAGGTCGTTTTTCTCAAATACTCGTACCAATTCGATTCGAAAATTTCACTATTCGAACACCCCTCCTTACTTGTGGTTTATAATGGCGCTACAAGGAAACTCACCAAACATTGTGAGTACGCGAATCACGAAAAATAAAACTACCATATCATCAGAACGAGTAAAACAAGAGGTAAGCGTGCTTTAGAGAGAAGGTTTGTTCTAGGGTGCTCCATTTGTAATGCCTGAACATAGCACGAAGCATGATGAAACGCAGCCTAACTGTTCTTCTTCTTTCTGGGGTTTTACATGCCAAAGCCTGTTCTGATTAAGAGGCATGCCGTAGTGGCGGGCTCTGGATTAATTTTGACCACCTGGGGTTCTTTAACGTGCAATATAACGCAAGCACACGGGCGTTTTTGCATTTCGCCTCCATCGAAATGCGGCCGCCGCGGCCGGGATTCGATCCCCCAGCGCAACGCCTTAGCTGAGTGAGCCACTGCGGCGGGTGCAGCCGAACTGTAGTTTACTCGCAGTTTGACTTTAGCCAACATCATGAACGTAAGGCGTGTGCTTGGAGCCACGACTTGCACACTAAAAAATAAAGGAGTCGGGGGGGGGGGGGGGGGGTAAGTACAGCAACTACTCCACAGGAACCGCGTTTCGTCTTTCGAACTGTTTTGTGGTGGTGGAGTGAGAGATAACAGAGCCTTTTTGGCAAGTATCCTATGGCACGCGCAAATACTCTACACCCTAACTTCACAATCCTCCGACAGAGTAAATTTGCGCTGCAGTGAAGGAATCGGAAAATTCGTCGGTTGCTGTCATTGCCCTGTTGTGCAAAGAAAAATGTTCCTTTATTTCATGCCTTTCGGGGAAGAGAAAATGCGCCAACCGAAAAAAATGTCGTGCTTGTGAGCAACTTTTTCAAGATTGAGGGCAGAATAAGACACGCGCTCTTGGTTGCCGTGAGATCAATACTGTGGTACAAAACGGGCACTGAAATGCCATGCTTTCAAGATCACTTATTTCTATATGGCTCACCAACTGTGTGCCCATCACTGAAAAGCCCTCGTACATATATGGTCTACGTAAAAAATTCCGGGGTACCGAAGGAATGATACACCGCTTGAACGGCGCCCATTCGTCGCTCGTGTGAGTTTGCTTCTTCCGGCTGCACATTTTCGTCACACACACGCCGAATGGTTCCCGTTCCTTGCGCGATTCGTTCATTTCGCAAAGAAAGGGAAGGGAAAACACTTTACGTATGAGAAGTTTTGACATCTGGCACACACGCTCAGCGAACTGAATATATATATATATATATCTATATATATATTCTTATGTTTTTCCTACGTGCTTCTATTTCTTGAACTACTTTTGTGCCGGCTCCGGTTACTCTTTACTTCACTGATATATATATATATATATATATATATATATATACGCGCAGCACCCACATAGTCAAGGCACCCCTGCATACGCGAAAGCTGGGCGTAGTGCCTTGTAATCACATGATCACTCCCGTACAATGCCTCCATTTGCCGCCTTCCCATGTTGCGTAATCTTTTTCATCGCTGATCGCTCTCCATCAGATTACGCAACATGGGAAGGCGGCAAATAGAGGCATTGTACGGGAGTGATCATGTGATTACAAGGCACTACGCCCAGCTTTCGCGTATGCAGGGGTGCCTTGACTATGTGGGTGCTGCGCGTATATATATATTACAAGGCACTACGCCCAGCTTTCGCGTATGCAGGGGTGCCTTGACTATGTGGGTGCTGCGCGTATATATATATATATATATACGCGCAGCACCCACATAGTCAAGGCACCCCTGCATACGCGAAAGCTGGGCGTAGTGCCTTGTAATCACATGATCACTCCCGTACAATGCCTCTATTTGCCGCCTTCCCATGTTGCGTAATCTTTTTCATCGCTGATCGCTCTCCATCAGTATGTCAGTGTTCCGTCTTTCCTGCCTCCGCTCGCGCTGGAAGACCGCACTGCTCAGCTCGAACCTGACAGCACAACTCTGGGCCGTCCAGCGAGTCGAGGAAGCCGCTACGAGACAAGGTCTCGGAACCGCGTCCGCGGCGGCTGCCCAGACCCACTAAAAAGACGCCGGACTCAAATCTGATTGATTTGAAAATAAAGTTTACGTTCTTCTTCTTGCTAGCAATGTCTGCAGCCTCGCAGTTCCGTTTGGTTGTGTAGGCTCAGTGCGTGCGCTATCATGTTTGTGAAATTTCGTGGATACCTCTTGACGTGTTTACGAGTAGCACAGACCACCAAGCTATGGTAGAATGAAGATAGCGTACCTGTATCCTTGTGGGTGCTTGAAGAAAACGATTTTCTCGTGAGCCGTGCCTTAGAGGTTTGAAGGCAGCATTGGCCTATCAGCGACATTTTGAAGAAAACGATCAGCAATGGTGGCGGTCAAAGTTCTCAATTTTTTATTTGACTTGCGGCTGGGCAAAAATATGCGCATGACCAGTTTATTATAGAGTAACACATGCCAGATGTTTGTGTTTGTTACATGCCTATCTTTGTGCCAGTTCCCATGTTAGTCCGACGTGTTGCAACTGTCGTGCATGTTGCGAATTTCATATATGGGAAAAGCTCACTAAACACGGTGCTGTGAACACAAAGTGTGTTCGGCGTAGGGACAAGAGTGAACTGACGGATGGGTAACCTATATTGAGTTGAGCTGTACAATTTCGTTCACGTGCTTGGGGTGATTTTTATGGGGAGTTATTGGTATTTCTATTCACTGTAATAATTGATAACGTCTCAGCGTCGTGTCCACAATGCACAGGTCGCTACTGTAGCTGCTCTGGTCCATACACAGGCGCGAAATCATAATTGCGTACGTTACTTGCAATCTTTTCACTTCTATTTGAGGAATGGGGTAGGAGGAAAGCTGTCGCTTTATAAACTCTGCGCGATTTAATATATTAAATTAATTAATGCGTTGTTTTTGCAGAAAACGCAATTTTATTCATTAACTATACCGGGTGTCCCAGCTAACGCGAGCGAAGCTGATTAAAAAAGGGGGGCTGCGAGATACGATGATGCGACCAACGTTGATTTGTTAGCAGTTGCCTTGCTATCGCTGGTGAATTTTCTGTTATCCTAGATTACTATTTAGTCAAAATTAATTGCCTAGATTTAAAATTACATTCCGTAAATTCCGTAAAATTACATCAAAATCCGTATACTCGAATGTCAATTTCTGCATCGCACTCGAAAACATCATGTTCATAGTTTGCAGCTGGCTACACTTTTCCCAGTTATGTATTTTTGCGCTTCAAATTTGTGGCGCAAAACGCAATTAAAAGAACGCGAAGTGAAGGCGGGTTGCGCGCGCGGGTTGCGCGGGTTGTGAAGGCGGGTTGCGCGCGCGTGACAGCAGCGCTCTCAAAACGGGTTTCAAAGAATCAGCACTACTGAATGGCTGACTTGGTCCCCGTGAAAAAGTGACAAGCCGAGGGCGTAGCTGTTGGCTGCTGCTACTAGCAAGCATTATTATTCATTTCTCTGAGGATACTTTGGAACAACTTTGAGTTTTAGGAACGTTCTGTTCGGCAGAGGGCAGTGTTGGACTCCTCTGATCGTGGTTGAGGCAGATAAATTTTCGAGTTAACTTGATGTTTGCTTTCAGGAAAACTTGATAGCTCTACGCTCGAGAAAGGATAGCGTCAGTGGTTTTTTTCGCAGAGATATGCCAAAAGTTCGCGTGAGTTTCCGTTAAACTAAGACTTTCTTTTCAGATTTCGCGAGTTCTGAAGATAACGCTGTATCAGGTTAGATACTGGTTATTCCGCAGTCTACTTCAGATGATTTTAGAAATCGCCGGACGGCTGTTCCCACACACACGTTGAAAGTACCGCGACTTAGAAACAGGCTGCGCGGATCGCTTTTAATAATGGTATATTCTACAGATTTCTTTTCTCTTCGACGTACTATGTAAGGGTATGTCTAAGGCTGTGCGTGTCTCGCACGTGTATTTAGAAGACGGTAGCATTTGAGTTCCATTTAGTGCGTGGAAGTACTTATAAATAAGCGCGAATCTTCTTGTAGTCTTGAACGCGTAATTTGCGCATTAATTTGTGCGTTAATAACGGACGTAGAGTACGAACAGACAGTTAATGGCGTTTGTGTGGCATATGCTATTTCAATGACCTTTTATTTAGGTTCATTCTGCAGTTAAGTTGGAGGATTTTGGTGTTGTATGCATGGGGAGGTGTAGTGTTCTGTTCGATAAATTTTTTTTCCCGAAAATGCCACTCGTGCAAGTGAATATTATGTTGAAATATTCTGAAGGGGGGGGGGGGGGGGGAGTGCGGAGCGGCATAGTTTCGAGTCATCGACACGCCGATTAACGGGCGACAAAAACGTCTTGGTCTCACGGTGCGGCATATAATTTTGAGATAGCGACACACCGATTCACGGGCGTCAAAAACGTCGTGGTCTCATGGTGCGGCTTATAGTTTCGAGATAACGACACGCCGATTAACGCGTGCCAAAAACCTGGTGGTCTCAAGGTACGGCATAATTTCGAGACAGCAACACGCCGATTAACGGGCGCCTTATCATATAGTTTGAAAGGTCACGCGCAAGTTGCGCCACTTGATGAGTGACGCTTCTGCGCGAGTTCGTGACAAGTCGTGTTTTGTTTGACAGTAGAGCTTTTCTTTCGAGGCCCGTTTAATAAGTTGCATTCATTATTGTTCATTTCCCTGAGGATACTTTGGAACAACTTTGAGGGTTAGGAACGTTTTGTTAGGCAGAGGGCAGTGGTGGTCTCTTCTGATCGTGGTAGAGGCAGATAAATTTTCGAGTTAATTTGATGTTTGCTTGTAGGAAAATGTGACAGCTGAAAGCTCGAGAAGGATAACGTCGGTGTTTTTTTTCGCAGAGATATGCAGATAGTTCGCGTGAGTTTCCGTTACACTAAGACTTTTCGGATTTCGCGAGTTCAGAAAATAACGCTGTATCAGGTTAGATACTTGCAGTCCACTTCAGCTGATTTTAGAAATCGCCGGATCGTTGTTCCCGCACACACGTAGAGAGTACGCGCCTTAAACACGGTCTGCGCGGATCGCTTTTAGTAATGGTATAGTCCACAGATTTCTTTTCACTTCGACGTATTATGTAAGCGTATGTCTAAGGCTGTGCGTGTCACACACGTGTATCGAGAAGACGGCAGCATTTTAATTTCGTTTAGTGCGTAGAAGTATTTCTAATTAAGCGCGCATCGTCTTGTAGTCTTGAACGCGTAATTTGCGCATTAGCTTGTGCGTTAATAATGGATGTAGAGTACGAACAGACAGTTCATGGCGTTTGTGCCGCATGATATTTCAATTACCATTTATTTAGGGTCATCCTGTAGTTGAGTAGGATGATTATGGTGTTGTATACCTAGACGTGTAAAAGTCTGCTTGTTTTTTGTTTTGTTTTTGCAGTATAGTAAGCTGAACTTGTAAGTCCGAATCCTCCTCCAGTCCACTACATTTTCAGGCATGGAGTGGCGCCTGACATCGGCAAAAATATACAGGGTGTCCCAGCTATCACTCAACACGATTTAAAAAAAGAGGACCGGCGTTACGCGAAGCAAACCTAGTGCGTATTGTTTCCAGTACAGTGGAGTAGCCGCCAGTAATTTTTTTCGTTCCTGAGATTTAATTAGCAAATTGTAATTAATTATCTAACTCGAAAAGTAGTGCCCTATCAAAGTGTCAATAAGAAAATTGTAGAGCAACATGAAAAACTACTGATACAGCTTTCTGTTGCTCAATACGTGCCACATAAATGTGTTTTTCCGAGTGTGAAAGGAGCCCACGAATACACGCAGAATTGCCGCACGACTGGTCACTCGTGGCACTTTGCGTGTATTCGCGGGCTTCTTTCATGCTCGGAGAAACAATGATGCCCAAGGCTATTTACAATTTATTTAGAGGGAAGGTAACGGAGGCCAAAAGGGCGACACTATATCAAGCGGGAACCCGTCGTCTTCCTTCTCCTTAGTGCAGCCACACTGTGGTGGCTGTTCAGTATGAATATCATATCAGAACATAAGTTTAGTTACAAGATGAGTTACTGAAGTGTCTGGAATAATTAGAAATGATCAGAATTCACTGAGACGACCCGAGACGAAATTCAAAATAAACCAGGAAAGATAGTACAGTACAAAATTCATGGGTTTCATTATAGGCATGATATCAGAGCATAAGTGTAGTTACAAGATGAGTTACTGAAGTGTCTGGAGTCATTAGAATTGTTAGAAATAACGGAGACGACCGGGGACGAAATTCAAAATGAATCAGAAAAAAAGAAAAAAAACATAGTACAGTAGAAAGTTCATGGGTTTTATTATAGATTGGATATCAGAGCATACGTTGAGTTACAAGATGAGTTACTGAAGTGTCTGGAATAGTTATTGAAGTGTCTGGCTAAAATATTAATCTGGGCGTAGTCACACTCGGAAACGATCGTTTATTTCATTTCTTGCCACCCTTAATTGTCGGTTGGTCAGACGCGAAATAAAACATCATCGGGTAATTATCTACTTGCATTGTCTTATTTTGTGCACTTTGTCAAGGTTATGGCTCCTTAGGTAACCCAGAACTGTTAGAAATAAATTAGCTGTGAAGATGCCCCAGAAAGAACAAAAACTCGACAGGATATTACAATTCAATATTTATTGCAAGATAATGACCTAAATGTTGTATGTGGTCAGACATAAAAGACGGATCCATCAGAAATTGCGAGTGTCATACTAAACATTTATGATTTTTTTATTTCGTAATACTCTTATACGCACTAATAGTGTTGTTTTGCATTAATATATATTTTTAGCACATTAAAGACTTCAGAGCAATAAAGCTTCTCTCTGCGTAGCCTGACTGCCATGTCATATTATACCAAGAGAAGGGTGCCTTTAAGAAAGCTTACTTATGAAGCCGTAAGGCACCCTTCCGAAACGAATTTTTTCCTGTATTCATTAGGTTCTTAGAACTGTAAAGTGTTTCGTAAAGACAGATGCTGGTCAATCCTCATAGCATAGACATTATTAATGAAGGTGGCTGCTGAATGACAAAATGTTCCTAGAAAAAAAATATCAGACCCTTGGTTATTTTCTTGTACATTGCTCGAACATTCGTAATTTTAAGAGCACGTTCTGAACACGACGGTAGGTATATATATCGACTAAATGCAGACAAGAAAAAGCGTAACGAGGAATGTAATTGAATTCCGGTGTTTTACGTGCAAGAACAACGATTTGATATCACGAGGAATGTAACCAAGCGGACCAGCAACTTCGAACACCAGCATAAGCTGCCAATGAAGCTAGGAATACCGATTCAGCAGTTCAGCGACTATGTGAAGAACCGAGTTTGGCACAGCGACACGTGTTCCAATTGAAACGGGCCGTTCGTTTACGCTACATACTGGAACGGCATAGTATAGAAGTGCAGCCAACAGGAAAGGTAAATGCTCGGACGCCGCCCCCTAGGCGGCTGACGACGCGGGCATGCGTCGTCTCGACATGCTGAGGCGGCGATTTAAGCCTTGCGTGATGACGGCGGATGAAGCGCCCGAGTGAGCCCCCATTACTCTCGCGACGTGTTCCAGCTGGCCGCATGCCGCACGCATGACCAAGCGCGAATACGTGCCCCTAGGCTTTTCACGCTCTTGACGCCGACAACGTGCCAGAGAGGCGCACTTGCCTGCCCCAGTGCGCGCGAAAAATTGTCGTTTAAAGCAACGCGTGGTAACGTGCCTCTCCACGGCGTTGGGGGAGTATACTCTAATAGTGGCTCCAGTTGGCTAGCGACTCATTAGTGGTTGACCTGATTGACCGCGGCAACTGCTTCCCGGTCGCAGTGAAGATGATATGTTAATGACGAGCTGTAGAGAAACAATTTGCTCTAGACTATGGCGGAGAAAAAGGCACAATCACGCGTTCAAATATAGTACGGCGAGAGCTATTGAAGAAGAAATAAATATGCTATTTGGCTCGTAAAATTTTTTTGTATTCTACTTTATTAGAACTTGATTGGAGTAAAAGCAATGCATCAGTGCAGCAGAACTTCTGTAAGGCAGAGGCGTTCGAGTACGTTCATCTCATCCCCTCTTCAGTAAATGTTTTTACATAGAAATATAAGCGCGTTGCCAAAATGGCAGCTATGATGATTAAGTCTGTCAAGACCACGCGGGATTAAACTATACGCTCCGGGACGTTAGCAATATTTCGCCTTTTGGCGCACGAGAAATATGCTTTCGGATGCCGCACCCACAGTGTGGGGCCACAGCAGTGAGCGTGACAGGTGACCCACTGCTTATGCATTGCTTCTATTATATATGGTGGACGCGCACCAAAACTCCGTGACCCAAATGTAAAACCGCCGGAGCGCGCAATGCACTAACGTGAAACGGTAACGCGGCACTGTACGTAAAATGACCCGTTTATGCCAATTAAAGACAGTTCGTGATTATTGATCGACGCTGCGGTTGGCAGGCTCCCGCTTTTCTTCGTTCAGTCTTTACGTCATGCTCTATTTCAGGAGTTTAAAGGTGCATACGAAACATAGAATGTTCGAAAACAAAGGTTTGCATTTTCAACGAGGTGGGTGCAAAATAATTATGTAAAGCGCAGACGATTCATTAAATTAGTATATGATTATGCAACGTTATGAAAACCAGGCCACTGGGCAATGATGGAATTCGCTTCAGAGATATTGTTAGGGAGAGAGGGTTAGAGAGACAAAGAATGGAGGGCAGGAAGGTTAACCATGTCGCGCCCGTTCGGTTACCCTACACGTGGGGAAGGGGAAGATAAGATTGAAACAGGGCAGTCAGTGTGCGCACACCCGCAGATGAATGTTAGGAATTTTGACAAATAGAAGTAGTTGCGTCTACGCAGATTTTTAAATACACTAAATTCGGACGGGATTCGAAAAGGATTGAAAATGTTAATGACTAGACCTATCCATAAAAAATGCAAAGAAACAACCATTGTCGAATTACAGGCTTAATAAAATAGTGTCATATTTTGCCTGCATATACGTTGTTAAAGCTTCTGTACCATCACATGGTCTTTTCCTGTAATAAAAATGTGTTGATTCCAAAAGCTCCGGGAAGGACCAGAATTAATTTATTGGAATTGACCTTCCTGACATTTTAAGTGGTGAAACTGATAGAAGTATTGTTCGATAAAGAAAAAAGCCGCCAGGGAGCCACGGAGTGTGGTAGCGCTCCACATGGGCTCCTGCTTTCACGCTATTTTCCATGGTCCAAGGCTAGCAAAGTGCTTGGTTTTTGTGCTCGCCGATTCAGCAAGTCACAAGGAACGGACTGACACCTGCCACTAAGCAGTGAGTGGACATCTCCTACCGCAATCGAACTGTTGACATCTCGAGGCTGCAACCCTCCGTGCTATCCCTAACGCCGCGGTAGCCTGCCGAGTGCGTGCACACGCTCATCTCGTGCCCGCGTGGCATGCGCACGGAGTCCAACTGAGAGCGTCGCGTGCCTACATCGACGAAGAAAGCGTCGAGGAAAACACCACCTGGTCTCTGCCGCCTACACTTTCGAGGAAAACAGATGGCTACCCAGCTACAAGAGGAACCGAAAAGAATGCAAACCGATGGGACGGACGCGAATTACGCAACGACATCGGCACGGCTCTACAATGCTAACAGCGGGAAAACAATCGAAAACCAACACATTGAATGGCTGCAAGTCGGACGCAAGAAAAAACAAGCATCGGAACCCATAAAAGCCCAAAACAAAATGCCGAAACAAGACCCTAAGCCCACACCGCAACCGTCAAAACAACGCAACCAGAAGATGCCACCTTTCCCAACCGACGACTTCAAGATTGTCTACAGGCCACAAGTCGGACTCGACTTATCGAAATGGA